>NC_061503.1:1508846-2201851 GCF_022539355.2 Hippoglossus stenolepis | reverse complement strand
GATGTCCACAGAGTCGGTGTTAGAAAGACTGTCCTGGTTTATGCATTGATGACTGGCTCTTACAGGATCCCCATATAGATAAAAGAGTTGACAACAATGTGACTAATATATTATATATCATGTATTAGATATTATGTATTGTATATTGTATATTATATATTAGTGGAACGATATTAAAACGCAGAGAGAACTTCACAAAGCATTGAACTACAGCCAGGTCCATCACTTGTTTGTGTCCCCCTGGAAACATTTCTGTTGTTGTTTTCGCTATTTGCAGCGCGTTTCTGTATTTGCATGTGTTGTGACTTTCTGCAGCTCATGTGTTGTCAAATTGATGAAGTTGTTTTCTTAATTTGCACACGTTTTTCTATTTGCATGTGTTTTCTTAATTTGCAGTGTGTTGAGCTCTCTCGGCCACTGTGAAGTTAGACAATTTTCCTAAAACATGACCTATATACAAACTTCAAGACTGTGTTATGTGCACAACAATTGCATACAGTCCCTGGCAATGAAATTCTCGCTGCTGTGGGGTGCAGATTTGCGGGAATACTCGGGGATACTCATATACTCAGGGATACTCGGGGATATTTGGATACTCAGGGATATTTGGATACTCAGGGATACTGGGGGATACTCAGGGATACTGGGGGATACTCGGATACTCTGATACTCGGGGATATGCAGATACTCGGGGATACTCGGACACTCGGTGATACTCGGGGATACTCGGATACTCAGGGATACTCGGATACTCGGATACTCGGGGATACTCACGCCTCCAGCTCGGCTGCGCTCCTCCGCTGCAGCGCCACAGTTCTGAGATGAGGCGGCTCGTCCCACAGGAGAAACGCTGGGGCCGTTTTCTTCCAACACACAACACAGTGTGTTAATGTCAGATAAACACGACACAAACACAACAAACACTTCCTCTGATTACCTGCGGCTCACTGTCCTCCACCTTCACCGGCTCCTTCTTTTCACGACGTGGCGCTCCAGCCGACATGTTGACGCTCTTGTGGTTGCCGTAGCAACAGCCCAATCAAAACGGAATGGTACTCGCAACTACCCCATGCTTTTATTTTGAAGGTATAATCATTGTGTTTCCGGTCTGCTTTTTCTAATCTGTCCTCAGTGATTCTCAAACTTTATTTTAAAACCAGGTTGAAAACTTTTTTTTCACAAGTGCCTCTAACTAATCTGTTTTGCATTTGTATTTGTATTAAAAAATATTAATTTTCATACAGATCTATCCTTTTATTTTTTTCACCTCAACTGAATTGTATGTAAAGGTCAACATGACAGTAGCATCAAACTTTTTTGACGTTTATTTTTCCTACATAAATTATATTAATGCAACTTGGTAAGCATTAATGCAACATTACTATTATATGAATTGTTGTTGCTATCATTAACCCTTTGATACACAACATGGGTCAAAAGTGACCTGGCTCAGTTTTTATTTTCATCATTCAGTGTTTCAGGTATTCCCCAATTAACTGTTTTTTGATCATCACAAATACTTTCTAAATTTTTACTTTTGAATAAAAATCATTTTTCTATCACTACCCTTCTAATGAACAACATGGGTAAAAAATGACCTGTATTAATTTCCTGTGTTATTTCATACATGGCTGAGTGTTTCTTTGCTATATATTTTATAAATAAATGTATGTTCATTTAATATTATAAGTATTCATTAAATATCTTGTTTTTGATTACCACAAATCATTATTTTACTTTTTCCTTTCTTACTTTATAAACAAACGTAAATTTTGTGTTTCTACATCAGAATACAGTATGTATTCACTGCGGAACACCTACCATTCATTTTACACAGCTGCATTTGCACATCTGATGCATGTAAGTCTTATTTTACAATCCATTACTACAGAGAAAGAGAAATATGAACAATACTAACTAGCTATTAGCTAGCTAGCTTATTTTCTGGCTAGCTAACCATAGCTAGATCAACAAAATAAAATTCAAAATATTACAGTATATACTAAATAGACTGATTGATATGCATTTGAAAATATGCTTTAGATTTTTTTATCCAGAGAGTTAGTATGGCTGGTTGCAATCATTTCAGACTTACAGTTATGCTTTTTTTCATAAAGATGCTGTATGAAGAACAGGATGAGGAAAATGAGGAGGCAAGTCTTGGTCTTGATTCTGAGTCTGAAATCTCTGATGCTGAGGACCTAGACTTTGTTCCACAGGATCAAGCCGGAGTTGTGGGTGTGTCTTCGAATCCAGCTCTTGTAAATACAGAAGGCTCCTTTGATGATATAGGAGACTCATCTTTGATGACATCAAAGGGGCCTTCTCCTAAATGAAGAAGGAAGAATGATCTATAAAATAATGTTTCAAAGAAACACCCAGCATGCATGAAATAACACAGGACATGAATACGGGTGTTTTTTTGTACCCATGTTGTGCATTAGAAGGGGTTTGCATTGCTTGTGTATCAAAGGGGTAATTACATCTTTATACTCTTATTGTTTTCATTATAACTAGTCAGAGCTGAAACCTGATGAAGCACAACTGTTCCTGGTCTTTCTTTCCTCTGAGGATGCTTTGAGATAATGTATATTATGATTTGGCGCTATACAAATAAAATTGAATTGAATTAGTGTCACTCTATATTTTTCCCTGGCTATCTCACCTGCTATGAACCCTGTCTCCTGTATAGTTCAGCTGCTTCCAGCCTGCAGTTTTGAATAAACTGACTGGTGAGACTACCCTTTTGTTTTTACACTTATACCTGCACTTATGTTTTATTTACTACAGGACACATTCTGCAAACCACACTGACCATTATTATTAGCGTTGAAGTCCTTCCCAGATAGCGTACGGATAGATGTTGGGCCACTTCAGGCAATGATGCAACACATCTGACATCTTCTTGTGGCTGGAACAAAATGGATGTGACTCAGCCTAAAGTTGCCCACTAAAAAGGCAAATGTGGCCCAAATATCTCAAAACAAATGTGGGCCTCTTTTGGCAAACATGCATGCTGGTGTAATACTGTGCACCTAAAGTGATCCATGTGGTAAATAGTGAATATGGCCCGTTTGGCTGACAGGCGGTATTGCTATGGCTTATTGTGGCCTAGATCTGGGGTCTGCTATCTGGGCCACAATAAGCCAAAACAAATTTTGCTATACGGTTATATCCTTCTTTCCTTCATCACTTACCTCCACAACATGCTTTCTTTCCCTCAGGTTTAACTGACTATATGTTGCCCAACTTCCTGCTCCAGGTCAGTGGTGATCCTAACTTGTATTAGCCCCTGGGTGAGCTCATATGAATGAGCTCATTTTAGATAATCATAATAATCACAAATGTCAAAAATAAAGTACTCAGGATATATACAATTGTAGTATATACATATTAATAAAATAAAGAATGATCACAAATTATAACTGATCACAAAATATAAAACTGAAATTAAATTAAATTTCACAATTCCTTTATCACACAAATATAACCTTATTATTATCAATCAATCAATCAATCAAATTTTATTTGTATAGCCCATATTCACAAATCACAATTTGTCTCATAGGGCTTTAACAGGGTGTGACATCCTCTGCCCTTAACCCTCAACAAGAGTAAGGAAAAACAAAAAAACAAAAAACTTTTAACCTCAGGGAGAGCCACATGTGAGGGATCCCTCTCCCAGGATGGACAGAAGTGCAATAGATGCCACGTGTAAAGGAGAACATCAGAAAGATAAAGGTTTTAGCAGCATTGATAAGGGTAAACATTTTGAAGCATAACTGAAGGTCAATGAATTGATGGATTATTGTCAGTAATGGTCGAGTATCTGAGGAGAAATACTATATATCAAGCAGTCCTGCTGCAATCATAGTCTATGGTCAGCAGCCAGCAAGATCATGATCCACCATCAAGAACGGATGCCACTATAGTCCACAGTCATTGTCCACTGCCGCCATCAGGATCCATCATCAGCTGCCACCTCGGTCATGGTCCACCACCATTATCAGATGCCAACACGATACAGGATCCGCCATTATTATCACTGTCAGCCAGCACGATACAGGATCCGCCAATATGAAGTCTGTAAATACACACTTAAATACATTTCCCATATTATAACACTCATTCTTGCCAGAAGTGCCTCTTGCCTCTAGATTTGTATAGAAAAAGATCTAGAAATGAGAGTAGAATGAGTAGAATGAGGAGTTACTAAACTGCACAACCGCTGCCATTAGATGCACTAGATCAGGGGTCGGCAACCTTTTGGAGTGCCAATGTGAAATTTTCTTGTTAATTAGTGTGCCATATCAACATTTTTTAAAATATTAACTTTTATTATTGAACCACATTAATATTTCCAACAGACTTGTCATTTTATTCCATCCACATTGGCTATATATAGAACAACACTAAAGAAACATGTTTATCTCATTATGATTGCAATAATAAGTTTGTCATTAACCCCACCAACCACACTTGCGAAAGCTTGCTTCACTCGCATGTTTTTTGGCAGTGGCAAAGACTTTGAGAGAGTTGGCTTGCTTCCCATGCCTGGACACTGCACGTTTGATTGATTCTCCCTTGTCTGCCTGATCTTTGAAACTTCTTTCGTGCTTTGTCTCAAAGTGGCGCTTAACACCGGACGTTCGGCATGCAACATTTTCAAAACATAACGTGCACATAGCACGGCCCTTATGAAAAACAAAGCCACAGTCTTCTGCCCATGACGGCTGAAATGCCCGTGCCTTCGGTTTTTTAGCTAGCGGGCATGCCATCACCAATACACCTGAACGGCTGCACTTCACGGAGATTCATGTGAGAAAATGCGAGCAGCGCCAGCTGGGAGGCTTCTTCTTATTGTCACAACTTAAAGATGACATGCGTGCCTAAGGTTGCTGACCACTAGATCCTCCGCTACCCTCCTACCCCCACCTCAAGCTTTCAGTGGTGAGACCTGAGGTTGACTTGCCTAACTCACAAACTAGAACTAGGGAGCATTGCAACATGGTTAACCACACAGTGACATTGTATCATTGGCATGACGTGCCAAAGAGTGTGAGAAAGCTGATGGTGTGAATGCAACTTTTTTACTCTTGGTGCATGCTCCCCGTGCTGTTCCTGATAAGGTGGCACCATGGGGGGCTGCCCCTGTCACCCATATCTGAATCCGCCACTGCTCCAGGCACAGATCTACAGAAATCAAGTCCCATGAGAAGGGATCTATTTATTTATTTATTCTTTAGGGATATAACTTAAAAGCAGCAAGACCCTAAGACTTGTTATTGTACAGAACACAGTGATTCAAAGTACACAACTGCACATCTGTAGGCAACTTACATATTATCAAGACGGGCCGAACACTACAGCAAGCAGAAAAAACAGAAGTGCAGCAGGTTGCGGGAGGCGTGCGCCTGCTCTACTTCCCCCTCTTTAACACTGAACCCGCTCAGACCTTTCACATATACAGTAACTCCTCTGTCCCCTGCAGCACAGCTCCTCCGCTGCTTGTGCTTCCCAAACTCCGAGCTTAGCATCATGTTCTTCAACTCGGTCCGTGCTGTGGTGACCAGGTCTCTTTTTATCCTCATCTCTCTCATTGGGGTGTGGAGTGTGGTGTTGGTGAAGAACAATGGACTCTACTGGCTCCTTACCCTCCTCTACCTGCCTCTGGTGGCAGAGCTGATCCTGACCCTGAGGAGAAGGAGTGGAAGTGGTTACAAATGGTATAAATGTAGTCCAGTTCATTATTACTAAAGGCTATTGTTATATAATTCATTATTATACACATAGTCCATGTTAATAATAGTTTTCTAGAAGATTGGCTTGTTGTAAAGGGAAGGGAAGTTGTAACAATAAGTGTCTAGTGTTGTCTTATTTCCCTCCAGGTTTTCTCCAGCTATCGTCTTCTTCCTCATCAGTATTGTACCATCATTATGGATATTAGAGCTTCACCATCAGGAGAACAAAGACAATGACTCAAGGGTATCGTCCGTGTTCTGTTTGATCTTCTTCTTTTCTGCTTCATGCCATGTGACTGTGTCCACTTTAAAATATCAACTTCTTGTTCTAGTGTGACAAACTGAACTCATTGGACAATATCAAGAGTCCTTTCAGTATCTGGAGCAATGGCAGTATGGAATTGATGGTAGGTAACAAGATTATACAAATATGTATTGATGCTCATTTAAAATATGCAAACCTAATCTTTTTAACTTGTCTTTTTAAGTTTTGCCTAATAATCTTTTCAAATTAATGACAATACTTCAGCTGTGTTATCAATGTGCTAATAATTATCAGTAGTTACGATACTACTATTACAATATATACATACATCAGCAGACAGTTAGTGTAAAAGTGCTCTACGTAAATGCATGCAATCACTTCTGTATTCTTATTTATTATAATATCAGATATGAGAGTGTCAAATATAAACATTATTCATCAGTAACTGACTGATACATGTCTTTGTTTTTGCTGCACATTTGCTTTTCCATGTTCTCACACATGTAGACAGTGGGACTCCTATACTGCCAAGAGTTAGTTCAGTCAAGGAGGCTGTTATAAGGCTGTGGGTGTTTTCCACCCTTATAACCTGAGCACATTCATAGAGACTTCTACTTTTAATGGAACGGTCCACCCTCAACATAAACAACTACAAGCTGAATACAAAAAGGCTGTGGCACTGTGAAATATGCTCTATGTTTTAACCATGTTTTCCAGACGATAAATCAACGGTACTCCTTTAACTGAAATGTACAATCTTTGATTTCAAACACACACACACACATATATATATATATGTATCTTTCCAAGAAAAAATATTGCATTAGGTGTTCCAGTAAATTCTGTTATTAACAGGTGTTAACATTCAAGATCAGTTGAGGAAGATGTTGTCAAACTGTGCTGTCTTGCTGATGACAGATCAGAAAACATGTCAATGCTTTAGATACAGTGTAAGTATTTTGTACATAAGCTGTATCTGTTCTGAATAGAATAAGTAGCGTATTGATTAACTGAATCAATCAGATGAGGAGACCTGTGCAGTGACATCACTGACTCTCCGTTCCACCTAAAGAGGGAGAGAAGAACTTCTACTGTTGATATTTTAAAGGCATTGTCTGATTGATGAACATGAGAAGATGTACTCTGTACTACATGTAGTAGGGCCATGTTGACCCAGACTATGTTAAGTTAAGTCACTTTAGGAACCAGAGAGCAGAACACAGAGACAAATAGCGTTTTAAGTTGTGTTATTTCAACTTGAGTTGGAGGCCAGCACTGGATAATCAGAACTGCAGTGAGGGACAGGCGAGGCACACTGGAGACGGCTGGGCAGGGCAGACAAACAGAGATCCAAACAGGCAGGAACAGAGCTAGACGGGTGGGACCACTGTGATTCATAGAGTTCCACTGAGCGCAGGGAAAACTTCAGTAAAGAATATTGGAGTTTAATTGGCCATAGCACTGTGCTGAGGGAAGACTGGAGAGGTGGCTGGGCCTATTGCTGCCTTCAAATGGGGTCATGTTTCTTGTGTTCAGATAAAGTGGATGGAAAGTAAATATATTGTATATTTATTAGCATTGAGTTTTTCTTTAGAATTTTATTATATGAGAGGGGAAAATGTTAATATTTCAGCATTTTCATTTTTTTTTTACGTCAATAATATGCCTTTGCATTTCCCAGCTTGCTAGCCTTGAGCCTGCTAAATTGGTAGCACCAGTGACTTTAAGACACCAACAGTGACATCAATATCATCCTTGAACACCAAGCATATGCAGGACTTCCCACAGTGTAACCATGAGCTCACAAGTTTCCATTTAGAAGGAAAGGGAGGGGAAACCTGCTTCACTATAACAGACTGGGCCTCTCAAACATTTCATCTTGTTTTATGACTTCTGTCATTTTTACACACACAGATCCACTTGTGTGCCAACAAGTGGATCCTGGCCTTACACCAGGCCATGCTCATCTTACTGATCGTGGGGAAATGGCTGCTGCCAATGGCTGCAGAAGTGAACAGAGACCAGCTCTCCCAGTTACTGCTCATCTTTGTGGGCACAGCGGCTGACATACTGGAGTTCACCTCTGAATCACTGTCTGACATCAAGTGAGTCACAGGGTGCAGGATGGGGAGGGATGGAAAGTAGCTGAATACATTTACTCAAATACTTAAATACAATTGAAAGGTCTTTACTTTTCATTTTCAGATGCTTTCACCCCACTAATATTTAGAGAGAAATATTTTTGTATTTCTACACTGGAGTATTGGTATTTTTAGTGAAGTAAAAGATCTGATTGCAAAGGAAAGAAGGATGTTGTTATGTTTAATTTGTTATCTCATGAAAGCGTGTGTTTGTGTGTGACACAGGGACAGCAGTCCAGCCATGGTCTACATCATTCTGGCTGTGTGGACGTGGAGCATGCTGCAGTTTCCACTGCATCTCTCTGGTACCATGAATAACTGCATAAGCATGTTCTGAAACATAATTAGATATTCTGCAGGTCGATAGGTATGTATAACAACTCCTTGTCCTGTCCGATGTACCAGACAATGTCCTGAACGGACTTCAGTATGTGCAGAACTCTGCCTCCAGGGTTCTCATCCACACCAAGCCCTGACAGCCCATCACCACGACCCTCATTCACCTCCACTGACTCCCGATCAAGGCCTGCATCATCTACAAACTCCTCCTCCTCACCTATAAATCCCTCCATGCCTGAGCCCCACCATATCTACCTGACCTCCTCCACCCCTACACTCCGCTCAGAAGGCTGCGGTCCTCAAACAGGTTTAATCTCCATCCCCAACAAACTGAGAACCTCTGGAGACACAGCCTTCTGTGTCGCAGCCCCCCACCCTCTGGAACTCTCTCCCTGCTGAGACTGCAATGCTGCATCTCTGGACAGCTTCAAAAAACTCCTCAAACTCCACCTGTTCACTACGGCCTTTGGCCTCTGCCAATGCTCAACCCGCCATTGGTGCTGTTTATTTCTGTCCTGTTTTGTGCAAATTACTTTCTTTTCTCATTTGTCCCCATGGACACATGTAAAATGTCATTGGGTCTCTTGAAAGGCACTGTATAAATTCAAACTATTATTATTATTATTATTATTATTATTATTATTATTATTATTATTATTATTATTATTATTATCAGTGCTGTTTGTTTTGCACAAATACATTTACACTCTGCACACTGAGAGCTGAACCGTTTCCCAAAACCCAATACATTTGCCAACCCTGTATCTTCAAGGTTATGTTCATATTTAACTAATGTAGTGCAGGATATTATTACCAATAATAATAATAATAATAATAATAATAATCAACATCATCATCATTATAATGTTCAGTAAGTGTTGGAAGTGATATGTTTGAGGTGGTGAATCTGACATCCGGACCAGAGTCTAACTCCACTTAACCCTTGTGTTGTTCCTGGGTTGGATTGACCCAGAGTGTGTGTGTGTCTGTGTGTGTGTGTGTGTGTGTGTGTGTGCGTGCGTGTGATCATACGCAAGCCCTGGCCGGTCAGGGTTAGGGTTAGGGTGACCCAAGGATTGTCATTATCCAATTCTCCTGGGGTAATTAAGACCAATGGATTGTCATTCTCGATTGTCATGGGAGGGGTCATTTAGACCCCCAGAGAGGGCGCTGTGGTGCTCTGTGGGGTCATTTAGACCCACACCTGATTCCAATTGAAATCAAGGGGGGGTACATTAGACCCACATATAAGTCTCAGTGTGCCACTCTCTCACGGACCATGGCACGATGTCGCGTCAGGAGCGTTTCACCAGAGAACAGGTTCTCCAACAGCTATTCTCCAAGCAACCATCCTCTGAACCCGAAGAGGACACGAAAGAGCCAGACCGAGAAGCGGACGGACAAGGAGATGGAGAAGCAGGCCGAGAAGCAGACAGAAAAGCAGACCGAGAAGAAGACAGAGAGGACGGAGACAAGGCGGCAGCGGCGGCGAAAACGGCGGACGGTGACTACGAGCGGCGGCGGTGGCGAAGACTACGACCCAGTGGGTGATGCTTCTGCAGATTCTTCACCCTTGGAAGAAGAAGAAGAAGAAGGAGGACAAGACCACGGCGACACCACCACCACCACCACCGGACTCGTGGAAAGAGAGACCTTCCCGTCAAGAAGCGGGAAATAACATGGGCCACTGCTCCTCCTCCTCCTCCTCCTCCTCCTCCCTCCTCCTCCTCCTCTTCCTCCTCCTCTGCTGTGGCTCAAGCGGGGTCCCCGGGGCCCCACGATCCAGCGAAGTCACGCACTGGTGACCTGGTGAGGGGGCCAACAGCCGGGGGAAGCAGGGACAACACAAGGGTTATCTTAACCTAACTATATATACCTTTGTTTTGAAAATCTGGGCATTGGGCCATGGCAGGGTTTTAGAAATTTGGAGGTCAAAATCTGAGCTTGCCCCACCAGAAAAAACTTTTACTTTAGAGACCCTGCTTTGTGTTTGTTTAGATTAGCAAATACTTCCAAGAAGGAGGATTCCTAACTTAAAGCAACTTTTAGTATGTTTATTGGTATTTCTCTAATGGAAATATTGCAGAATACATCTTAGCTACAGGAGCTGGTGTCAACATGTTTTCTCCTCTGTTCAACAGTCATGACTGCCTCCTCAGAAGACCTCTCAGAACCTGCTCCCTCTCTATTCTCCCAGATCAGGACTGAGGTCTGGAGCACTGTGGAGGCTTTGTTTATCCAGGACGGGCCTTTCCTGGTGGTCCGCCTCATTGTCTTGATCTACTTCAAGGTGATCCACCAGATGCTGATCTTCTTCGCCATTAAAAACTTCCTGGTTGTCATTCTGAACATCTACCGGCTTTCTGTCCTTGTCTGTGACAAGAGCTCCCGAGTGTCTTTTCTTTCTCATTAAACATTCACAATGGTTCCTTAACACTTGTCTTCTTCCTCGTCTTTGATGGTACATTGTGTTTCTCATGGTGTTAACGCTGCCAACTGTTGATTAGGCGAATATGGTGAAACTCATTGAAAACAGGACTCCATAGCACTACTTGTGGTCGATAACTCCACAGGTTTACTCCGGGTTTAAATCTGTTGACCCGTTACAAAGCCAACCAAGCAGGAACCTGTGAAAGTGTTACAACATGAAGCCCCTGCACGGTTTAACTCAGACTACGTCAGCATTCAGATCAACCTGCAGCTTCCAGGGAGGTTTCAGAGAGATCATCATATCATCATATTGTAGAGTCTTGTCTCTGTGATTGCTAATCTCATCCACTTCAAACCGAGGAAGTTTCATTTGATGTCAAAGTGAGCAAATTGTCAAACCGGGTAACAGGCTCACTACATAAGAAGCTTTTGATTTCCACTTTGACACCAAATCCTCCATCTTGTTGGTCAACTCCCCTCTGTTCATGTGATAAGACTCTGTGATGTGAGTCTGCTGCTAGATAGATAGACAGGCAGACAGACAGACAGACAGACAGACAGACAGACAGACAGACAGACAGACAGACAGACAGATATATAGATAGATAGATACACAGACAGACAGACAGACAGACAGACAGACAGACAGACAGACAGACAGATAGATAGACAGATAGATAGATAGATAGACAGACAGACAGACAGACAGACAGACAGACAGACAGACAGACAGACAGACAGACAGACAGATATATAGATAGATAGATACACAGACAGACAGACAGACAGACAGATAGATAGATAGATAGATAGATAGATAGATAGACAGACAGACAGACAGACAGATAGATAGATAGATAGATAGATAGATAGATAGATAGATAGATAGATAGATAGATAGATAGATAGATAGATAGATACACAGACAGACAGATAGATAGATAGATAGATAGATAGATAGATAGACAGACAGACAGACAGACAGACAGACAGACAGACAGACAGACAGACAGACAGACAGACAGATAGATAGATAGATAGATAGACAGACAGACAGACAGACAGACAGACAGACAGACAGACAGACAGACAGACAGACAGATAGATAGATAGATAGATAGATAGATAGATAGATAGATAGATAGATAGATGGATGGATAGATGGATGGATAGATCAATCAAGCGTTTATTGTTATTGAACAGCTGTACAACGAAACTTAAGTGCAACTCCACAGTTAAAAGAAAACAAAGATAAAAGGTCGACCAACAACTCGTCATGTAAAAAACAGTCGTAAATAAATAGATATTGCATAGACGATTATAAGATCAAATTAGTATAGCACTTACACCAGGATAATATAATATTTATGCACATTACCCATGATACTGCATGGGTAATGTGCATAATGCACTGCATAGATAGATAGATAGTTAGATAGATGGATGGATGGATACTTTATTGATCTCGAAGGGAAGTTCTGAGTATAGACGAGTTTAAAACGTACTTATAATGTGACCTTTCTCATGATAATTATCGATGTTGACTGATATATAAATGTTTAATTTGATATACTTTTGGTCATATGATCCAGCCCTAGTTTGTAGTAGTGGTCGTCATCGTGACAGTAGGAGGGTTGAGCTGATGACGTGCTGTGACATTGTCCATGGAACAAAACAACACTGGGTCATGTTTCTCTCTGATAATTGAATCAAATGAATTGAATGAAATGATCCAGTCAGATCGGTAGGAAAAGTTCTGCTCTCAGAGAGGCTGATCACACACGTGGCTCGGAACTGGATCCCAACGAAGCGACGCTCTCTCACTGATGATCTGCTCGGTGCTGAAGTGTGACATGCAGTCTCAGGGACTTGATCGTGTGTTAACCGTGACTCTGAGTACACAGTTGGCCGATTTGCCTTTGCTCGACTCGCTCATAACAAGAATCGTTGCCATGGCTGCCACAACCCGCAGCTCCCGCACGAACCGCCCCACGCACCGCCTCCGCCGAGCCGCCTCTCCCCGCCCCGGCTCCCTACGTAACATGTGGCTCATCGGTAGTGGAAACCGGAGCGCAGCCGCTGTGTCCACTGACCTGGATCGAGCGGAGCGGAGCAGGCTCTGGATCGCGCTCAGCTGTGGAGAGGAAGCACGGCAGGTAACTGAGTGCACACACACACACACACACACACACACACACACACACACACACACACACACACACACACACACTCGGAACATCTGTATCTGGCGTCTGATCCACTCACGGCTAACAGTAATTGTTCATCCCCTGGTTCAAATCACAGCCAGGGCGCACACGCACAGTCACTATCGCTGATACAGAAATGATACGCGTGCGTCGCTGCTGGATAGAAACGCCGGGTGAGCCGGGAGCCCTGACAGTTCGCTCCCTCCTCTGCAAAAATACATATTATTGTCCGTGATGGTGTCCACCGCCCACACTCATGTGTCCTCCCCAGCTGGAGGACAGATGTGAAGTCTGGGTCAGGGCGCCGCGGCGGCAGACGGATCTCCACCTCTGATTTTTCTTATCGCCAGCTCAGGGTGGAGATGGAGTCGGGACCGGGAGGCCGTGGCTGCCCGTCACTGCTGCTCCTGCCGCCGCCGAGCTGCAGGAAGAGCACCGGCCTCCTGTGATCGCATCCTCCGCAGCTGCACCGGGACCGCTGGGGACCCGGACCCCGGAGCACCAGGCTGACTGAGCACCTCTACATGGACCCGCAGGGCGCAGGGTAGGGGGGCGGCAGGGGCCTCCGGGAGAGACCAGGGCTTCGCAACTCAAGTGTAACTCCACTAAGGCTCATGGTAAGTTATTGTAATATTCATTCATATTCCATCACGCATTTTACTTCAGTGAGCATCACTGCTTCCACGGCTGCATGTCCGCGTGCAGCTACATGGGGACATACCCACTCACTAATTAGACCAAGAATAGAAAATATAGAAACACAATTTGAGCAACACAACAGCAGGTTGTCTCAGCTGATTATCAGTCAGGTGCAGACATCATCATTAAGAGACTGCATCCCTCTGTAGATGGAGTGAAGTGTTCAATTGAAAGTCACAATCACACGTTTGCTCTGTCCACAGCACCGGACACTCCTCTAGCTCTGCATTAGCAACTGGTGATATGGGGTTTAACACCCAGGTTGGATCCTATATGTTGTAACACAAGATTAGGTCATAATACAGGTTTGGCTCAACGTCTGGATCAATTCAATACAGTTCTATACAGATGTGAAAACAGCTGTACAGAGTTTCCCGTGTCTTGTTAAGTCTGTGAAAATAACTAGTAACATCACCTTGACTCGTGAGGCTTGGGTTTTTTTTTTAACAGAAAACCTGCATTGCAAACTGGAGGTTTGGGGTTTGCAGGATGTGGGTATACTCATCAGGAGGGCTGGTCTGAGGCCCCTGGGCCATCCAGCAAACAGTGGTGATAGAGCATCCTGTCCCCTGAAGGGTCTGGGGCAGTTGCCCGCTGTCTTGTCTTGTTTTCCTGGGTGCACTTAGCTGGTAGCACCACTGCTGCTGCTGTTTTGGGTGATTTGTATAAAATGAGTGCGACACATTCACTAATGTCGTGTCCGTATTTAGTGATATGCAGTATCTGCAATGTCAATATTGGCTGATTTGTTGCAGGATTGAGTTTGCAGTCGGTGTCGTTATCTTTTTCATCATGTATCTGTATCAGTATTTCTGTGAGTTCGGTCAGTGAAGGTTAAGGGCAGAGGCTGTCACACCTTGTTAAAGCCCTATGAGACAAATTGTGATTTGTGAATATGGGCTATACAAATACAATTTGATTGATTGATTGATTGTTTCACATGTCTTGACCATTAAGAGCTCTAGTTAAGCCTGAGTCAAAAATGAGTGTATTGGTGTTTTTGAGAGGGGGCGTAGTTGAAAGTCAATTAGGCATTGTAGTAAATGATGCCAGTCAATGAAAGAATGCCCTGACCAGTCCCAATACATCCTCAGCACATCCCTGTGTCCTAAACACCCAGGATCATGTGTCCTCATGAGCGCTCAGTTCAGTGTAACAGAAATATAAACAGCAGGACAGAAAGACATTATTCACCCACCTCAGATTGGACAAGCGATGGATGTTTCTACCTTCCACAAATCAAATGTTGAGAAGAAAGTGTGACAATCTTTAAAAAATAAACTTTATCTGGAGTCCCTGTAACACATGTGAGCTAATGAAAAGCTCTGATGCCATGAAAATGTCTCGTTTATACGCAAGCCCGTGCATCAAATTCCGAACAAAGAAACCTAATTAGAAAATCTTACGTCGTGACACAGCGCATGGTTGGCCAGCTGGGATAAGTGAGTGTGGCGAGCACATGATCTCGGCTGCTGCGTGTGCACGCCTGTTTTTTGTATTTTATTTCATGGGATCTGCATAGGACTTAATCAGTCATGCTGTGTCCAATAGATGGGTTGTTCAGTGGAACGTGATGAGAGAGCATGCTGTCCCGGAGAGAGAGAGAGAGAGATGAGAGGAGGAAGACATGACAGTGTCTCTAAAATACAAGGCCTTGGAACACAAAGGAAAAGCGAGTTGACGCTGTCGTAAAGACTGAGCCAAGTTAGCTCTTGATTTCTGCCTCCACAGGAATCTTCAGCTTGAATTATGCACATGCAAGAGTGAGCCCCAGTGAAAGGGAAGAGGGACTGAACTGTTGTTTGAAGGCACATTTTGCCTCTTAACACAGAGGGAACGCTAGACCTGCCTTGGAGATGCACATCACTTATACTGTATGAGTCACTTTCTCTAAGCTTCCTCCACATCCCTGCCTCCACAGCTCAGTCATCGGAGCTTGGTGCAATAATATCAGTGCATTTATATATAACATACATAGTTAATGGTGTATTTGTTGGCCACTTCTTGAATTCTCGAACCCTCGTCTTTTAAAGAAATAACACTGTTAGACACATGAACGCATCTTCTTCATTCATTACTGTCATTACTTCAAACCGGACTTGTCCATGTCAGATGAGAACCACTGGGCCGTGCATGGTTGTCCTAATATAAGGAAGAGAAATGATTCAGTCAGATAATTGGAAAAAAGAAAAAAAGATCCTGTTCTGCTTCCAGAGAGGCTGATCCCACGTGTGACTCTGAACTTGATCCCAGCTAATGTGTTGGTGCGTCAGTTAATGTATGAAGTGACATAATATTAACACGTATTCACTGATGATCTGTTACACATTTCAAAAACTTGTGACCTCTTGGATTTTACATCGCTTAGTTTTTCTTTTTTAAATGATAATCATAATTGTAAATTTAAATGAATGTTTTAGCAATTTGGGAAATAACTCTTCGACATAGCTTTGCAATAAAAAGGTCTAACACGACCCATTGCAAACAAAGATAAGCCAAATTATTTGGAAGACAAGTCAAAGTCTCACTGGTAATATTTTTGTTCAAACAGCCGTTTAGATGTTTGTTCCTTCCCCCGGATACGACTCATGGGAGCATCTCTTCAAAAAAGCGCCCCCTCTGGCAGCAGGCATACGGGGGCTTCATCGCCATGACGACAATAATAAATTTGCGGTAAAGGTTGTGGAGCGGTCATGGATAAAAGAAACAATGATGACTGTCTGTTTCACTCAGAGATGAACAGCAGTCTCTTGTGTTTTGTCGACTTATCCAAACATCACAACTCCCTCCTAAGATTTAGAGACGCTGCCTCTGCACGCAAAACATAAACTACATGCGTGTTCTTTGGATCAGTAGTTGACTTGTGACTCTCACTCTGCACAGTATTAGGCCTGATTACATGAGACATGTATTCCACATAGTGAAAGGCATGTACTGTATATGTGCTTTTACAGACTCTGGGGGTTCTTCTTAGTCTATGGTCACAAACTTTTCTAGTCTTCATGACCACTCAAAGCTCTTCCCAGTGCATATTTGCTATACACCCATTCACACACACACACACACACACACACACACACACACACACACACACACACACACACACACACACACACACACACACACACACACTAATACAGTGCATCTATGATCAGCACTTTCATCTATATCACTCACACACTGCCAACACAGCCGTCAGGGACGTTTTGGGATACAGTATCTTGCTCAAGGACACTCTGGCACGTGGAGGCATGGGGGAGACTGGGATTGAACCTACAACCTTCTGGTTTTTGGATGACCCGCTTTACCTCCTGACAGCCACAGATGCATACGCACTATTGATACACTATAGTCTCAAAATTAAGGGAGAAAAGTGCAGTGCCATTCAAGCGATGTGATCTTTTTATGATGTCACGAGTGACAAATTCAAAAGGTAACAGCAAATACAGTTTACAGTTGAAACCAAATAGAAGAAGGTTTGTGTGTTGATTTTAATAGGAGACATCAGTGCATACTTCATTTCCTCAGGTCTTCAGAAATACAAGTTCTAAGTCGAACCATGGTATGATGTTTTGCTTTTACACCACATGTTCTGCTGCATCGTCAAACAATTCAACCTTAGTTTGATGATCCTCCAAACATTTTCCCTGTTGTGTTGTTTTGGATTATCCAGGGTTTTTCTTTGATAAATGTGGAGCCTTCCTCTGTAATGTCTTGTCATGACACCAGGTTCCCTGAACGTCTCCCTGTCCTCCTTCTATCCAGAAGTGAAAGCCAAAATATTCTTGATACAAACGCTACCTGCACAGAAGTAACCAGGGAACCGCAGTAGTAATGTCCCGCCGATACACATGCTCCACCAGTCGCGAGTCAGTTTCAGCTGTCAATCGTGTCGTTTCAAGTTTTTATCGCATCAAATAACTAATTAAAACCAAAGTTACTGGAAAAGTTATCACTTATAAAGTACATACATCAGTGTGATTAGAACTACCATGGAGGAAGGGGGAGGGGGTTATGATTTTCTACACAGCCAGCCACCAGGGGTCGATCAAAACACATTTGCTTCACTTTTGCAGAGCTGCCATGTCGTCTATCTTTATATAGAGTCTATTGGCTCATGAACACAGATGTAAAACAGCTCCAGTGATTCCTTTGGGCCTTTAGCTGTTTCTCTGAGCTCCTTCTTGGACACACACACACACACACACACACACACATCTGACTCCAGTGGGCTTCTGTCAACCGAGGTGCTCACAGATTTTATTTTTATTAGTTAAAATAGTGTGTTTGTTCACGCCTGGACATTTTTGAAGGCAGATATGCAGATAATTTCATGCAACTGCCACTTCTACATTTTGAAGTATTAGAAGCTGCTCCCTCTGTCAAACAAGAGACTGGACTGACCTGCCCACCTTCAAAACATGAGTCACAACCATGCTCACAACCCACCTCTTTAAACTGATAACAGGATTAGATCATTTTATATCTCTATTCATTTGTTTTTATTTGCTTTCTCTATTCCTAAACCTATGGAAAGTATCTTTAAATATGGTTAAAATCACACAATAATATGATAATAATGATATAATAATAATAACAATATAACAATAATGTGTATTGTTGTTAATATTTCTAGTTGAGCAAAAATAATACATGCACAGGGGTTACATTTTCCCAGTGAGTCAGTTTAGGTTTCTAAACCCTGGTGTCATGTCAAGAGATTTCATTAATGCACTCGTACTGAAAGAGGCTTGAGTAATTGTGCAGGCTTTTGGAAACATGCAGCACATTCCAGCCTCCAGCAGCAAGTCTCCAGGCTTCATGAAGTCACTCTGACGAGCATGATTGAGGCTGGATGCTCAAATCCCAATGGTGCATGGAATCTGTATGCACAGAGGAAACATTACTATTTTTTTTTATATGCACTCTTCTAACTCTTTGCTTCGTGCAGCATGTTGGTGTTAGCATCAGAAGCTGTAAGATTCAGTGAATAAGATTATTCAATATCTTTGGAAATGCACTTTATTGCTGAGCGAATGTGAAGATAAATATTAGTCCCATGTAAATGTATTATGTACATCGCATAGTGTAAAGATAGCTAGCCTGACTTCAAACACATGCAATTTGTTTGCTTTACTTGTGGAGAGAGAGAGAGAGATTCTGATGTTTACAATTTGCATGCATTCGCATCATCAGATAACTCTGGGCAATTGTATTATCTTGCAGAATGTGACCTGTGGCATACACAGGAGTATGCATAGCGTGAGCTGCATGTTAGCAGAGCACCAGCAAGCGTGCTCCATCACTGTTACGCAGGATGCACTCAGGCACAGCATTGAGTGGTAGGTCACCCGCATTTTGGATGCATAGTCACTGGAAGTAAAATACAGGGATAGAGACTCGAAGCCGAAAAATACTGTGTGGGTCCATTGGTGTTTTGTGCTGTTACTGTGTGCAGTGTGGTCAGCTGGACTAATGAAAATAGGACTGAATCTGTTCCATCAAATGACTGAAAAACATAGCTGAAATCCTCTCTGTGTTGTAAATTTGTGTGTGTGTGTGTGTGTGTGTGTGTGTGTGTGTGTGTGTGTGTGTGTGTGTGTGTGTGTGTGTGTGTGGTGCTACAGAATTAAAACGCATGGACTGATTTATACCTAATTAAATTTTATATATTACTTGGGATGGTATCTCCAGATGATCAACTTTTGGAGCTGATCAGTCAAAGGCCTCTGTCGCCAGTTTCAGTCTATATCGATTCTTTTTTCAGAATTATATGAGGTCAATGTGACCTTTGACCACTGGAATCAGTTCATCTTTGAGTCCAAGTGACAACTGAGTGACAAGTGACAACAAAAACATGTTTTTTGAGGCCACCGTGACCTTGACCTTTGACAACCAAAATGTGTGAATCTAATCTGTGAGTCTAAGTGAACATTTGTGCCAAATTTAAAAGAATTCTCTCGGCGTTATGATAAAGCGTTCACAAAGCAAAAAGGTTTTTTTGACCTTTAGCCACCCAAATTCTGATCAGTTCTTGAATTGCAGTGAATTTTTGTGGCAAATGAAATGATACATCACATTGTACAGCTCATGCAGGGCATGCATCGTCCCTCCAGTGCTTTTTATTTGCTTTTTATTTGTTTGAGTGACAGAGCAGTCTTCCTCCAACCAGAGGGTCGGTGGCTCTAATCTCAGCCCCCGCCGAAGTGTCCTTGGGCAAGATGCTGAACCCTGAATGGCCCCTCATAGATGTTGAATGCACTAATTGGAAGTCGCTTTGGATAAAAGCGTCAGCTAAATGACATGGAATGTAATGTAATGTGTGCGACACCCATCTTAGTTTTTTTAAAACATCTAAGTTACATATAAGCGCCAAATCATAACATATTAAGGGTGAGACCTTAAAAATCATAGAGAGGCCCAACAGTTCCCACAATGAGCAGCACTTTGGTGACTGTGGAGAGAAAAAAAATCCCTCATTAACTGGAAGAAACCTCTGGCAGAACCAGACTCTGTGTGGGCCATCTGCCTTGACCGGGTTGGGTGAGCAGAGAAAAATGAGGAAAAGAGGAGAGTTGGGTGGCAAAGAGGGGAGAGAAGAGAGGGGGGAGGTAGAGGTGAGAGAGACCAGGAAGTTGAGTCACCATCATATTTAAGCTCTGTCAAACTGCTAGTTGATCTGGACCAAAGATCATTATTTCTGTTTTGTTTTAATTTAGCCAAAGGACGTTAAATGACATCCATTTTTTAATGGCAGTTAGGCACTCTGTTAAGACACTCCAGCTACTGAAATTGTCTGGCTTAAAAGACAGGTAGATTTATTCCTAATGGCAGCGTGTCCAGGGAAAATAAAATGGGACCAAGAATAGAACCTTGTGGCACCCCGCACATCAGTGGAGCCGAGGATGAGACATAGGTTTCTATTGTAAACATACAATTCTTTGTCTGAGAGATAAGAATCGAACCATCAAATGCAACACTGAGGTCAAGGAGCCATAAGATGGAGCAATCACCAGCATTGGCAGACATCAATAAATCATTTGTAAACTGAAGGAGAGCTGTTTCGGTACTGTGTCATTTGCAAAGTCCCGACTGGAATTTATTGAAAATGTTATTGTTAATTTTGTAGGAGTGATTGATAAAAATTTAGCTTTTTCATTAAAGGCAGAATGCCAGGTTTCTTAAAATGATCAGGGACACAGCCAGAAGAAAGAGAGCAATTAATAATGATGAGGCTTGGGCGAATAGCACCGATCACTTCTTTTAGGAGTGAGGCGGGTTGGATTTCAAGAGGGCTGGAAGAAGAACGCATGTGAGACACAGTATCGATGAGGTCAGAAAGAGAAACTTACTGGAGAATGGGACAGGCAGGACGATCTGCAATATTTGGAATAACTGGTAGTAGGTATAATATTATTCTGATGTCAACCATCTTATGCTTAAATAAAGATAAAAACTTTTCACAGTCAGAATTTAATATGGCTAGCTGGGGAGCAGGAGCAGGGTTTATGAGTCTATTAATGGTTTTAAAAAAGGAATCTGTGATTATTGTGATGCTGGTGATTAGTTCTGGGAAACAATTAGCTTTACTTTACTTTTTTCATTGTAATAATAAAAGGAAAATGTACAAATGAAACATGTGAATCAGCAAACTTCTGACGTGGTGTATGTTTGAACTATGGACAGTGCCAGTTTAACTGTTGTATACGTTCCATGTCGTCTAACAGGCTTTTCCACTGGTTTACTGGTCAAGACCACCTCAGCACCATGAGACAGATCTTTGCACTTATCGTTCAGATCATCCTCTAATGTTTTGTTACTGAACAAGGGCATAATGCGTTTTACTTTATAATCATCAATTCTTGTGGCTCTAATTAATCATTGTAAGCAATAATTCTTTATACTAATCTTCATTGTTCTTTTTGTAAACTTGTGTCAACCTGCAGGATTTGAAGAGAGTGTTGTCCTTCCCACCATACCCTGGGGATTACCTGCATCCAGTGGTGTATGCCTGCACTGCAGTCATGCTGCTCTGTCTGCTTGTCTCCATTATGACCTATATCGTCCACCATAGGTAAGAAGAACATTTGTCGAACAATTGTTATGTGGTGGAGATCTGAAAATGAGCAAACAACAAAATTGTCTTTGTATATTTATTAAGAAGACGCTTTTGCCAAAGGATCGGCACAGAGCTCTGCACAGCTCACTGTCAGAGAGTCGAGAGCCAATAAGAAACAAAGTCATTATTACCCACTTATAGTGAGAGAAATGACCTTGGATGAAGCAGGTGGTTTCCTTACATGTCATAGGGAGGGAAGGAACACCAGATAAGAGCTTACTGGAATGAACAATTTGTACCAAAGAGGTATTTGAGACCAGCTGAAAAAGAAAGAAAGAAGAAACATTCTTAAAACTGTCTTAATACAGTAGTCACATGCCAATATGTATGTTATTATTGGTGGATGGACAGATTTATCTACTTTCCAAACAGTGTGGCTTAGAAATAGGCAGGATTTTAACTTCTCTCTTTTTTCAGTCAATACACAATTAGTTTTGTGCATAAACAACCAAGTCCAACATGTTAAGGAAAGAAGGAAGTGTGATGCTGTACCCATTTGTATTGATCTCACCATGTAGAACAGGTTGTTCATTTCTCAGAAGGTCAGGGGTTCGATCTTCCTGTCCACATGTCAAATAAAGACAAGACAATGATCCCTGAATTGCCCCTGATGGCCGCGCCAACAGTGTGTGACAGGGTGATTGATAGAGACGTGCACTGTATGAATGTGTGTTTGTGTGTGATTGGCTGAATTTTAAGTGTTCACTAAAACTATAAAAGCACTAAATAAATTAAGTCCATTTACCATTGAATTATTTTCTAATCGTTTGACTGAACTGGTGAATGATTTTGGTCTAAATGCTACAAATTATTGAAAACTGTGCCACAGTAATAGTTAAAAGCTTACCTAACATGGACTTTATTAACATTACCATTGCCATCTTATCAATGCTGTAGTTGTAATTTCAGAAATATTTTCAGAAATTATTTCCATTATTAATTATTTATACAATGTTACAGTTCAGCACTACTTTATTCTTTTTCTCTCACTTCATGCACCCAACATCTTTGTAACTTGTAACTCTGTTCACCGTTTGCAGTGTGATCCGCATCAGCAGAAATGGCTGGCACATACTCCTCAACTTCCTCTTTCACACGGGACTAACGTTTGGAGTTTTTGCCGTTGGCATCAATCAGATCAACCTGCCTTTTGTGTGTCAGATTGTAAGTATTGTGTTTTCTCGACGACATAAGTGTGGTGATATTTTGATGTTTCTGCACAATGTGATGGTCCTGAGAGAGCTGTTGATCAAGCACTTCCAGTCGGTTCTGAGTCAAATGGGCTTCACACAAGGTGCCGCCTGGTTTGAAATGTGGTTGAGTTTGAGGCTTGCTGTACACTATTGTGTGGCTGTTTGGATGTTACATTTCCCCTGGTTCAAATACACATGGCGTTGTTTGTAAAAGTTATTCACCCCCATAAGACTGTCAGTGTGTTCTTGCTATGCCATGCTGCTGCTCTGTGAGGCTGTAATAGTGCAAAGTGGTGCTTTCAGCTGAATGCTAACAGCAGCGGACTGACATGCGCACTTTGGCAACGCTAAAATTGATGTTTGGAAGATGTAACTGTTATAAAATGTACCCGTTAACTGGATACATTTGCAGATTGAGTCTGGTTCTGCTGGAGGTTTCTTCCACTTAAAGAGGGAGTGCTTGCTCATTGTGGGAACTGTAGGGTTTCTCTCTTATTTTGATGTTATGTTTTCATTTGGAAATTAAGTTCAAAGTATATGCTATTAGATAGATTGCCAATTTAAGGAATGATTTGATATTTCGGGGGAAATATTTTCAAATGTTATTCTTCCTGCGAGTGAGATGAGAAATCAAGTATGAAGCTGGAGCCAGCAGACACAAGTAGCTTAGCTTAGCATAGAAACTGGAAGTGGTGGGAAAACACTGTAGTTGTGACCAGGACATTCAATTTAGTCTCATAGAAAAGATTGACCATAAATCTTGGGATTTGAATTGATATTGAAAATAAACAGAAGAAGTTGAAAATCTAATAAAATTGATAGTGTAATTATTTTAAAACAAGATTTATTACAACAATTAAATAATAATGTAATAAAGGCAACTTTATTAGAGTACTATATTGGCAGAGGATGGCTTTGGAAACATCATTTCCTTGTTGTTCTTGTAAATAATTATATTACGACAAGAACATTGATCACAACTGTTGGCCAAAATAAGAGGGATTTATACACTGTAATAGGAGTGGCTTAGTATAACTCTCACACACAAGACCCTGATGTTGAAGTGTGGGTGTGCAGCATGTCTGCTTTGAAATATCACTTTACAATGAGGAGACAATGTAGTCGTTCAGAGACCAGTGAATTAACAATAAATTCCCACTTAGCATCCAGTATCAGCAGCATCTACAGTCATCTGACTACCTTTGTTGTCGGCTTCACTTAGCGATCACACTTGCAAGCGTCTAGATGTGTCTGTTTGTTTCTTCCCGGTCCGTCAGCTGGGTTGGGTCCTGCCTCTCTTGCCAGGCCCATACTTGTATTAAGTGATGAAGGGATTCCAGTTGATGACATGAAGAGGAATAAATAACTGGTTACAACAACAAATTATCAGAAAAACAAGACTAGGCTATTTTACAATGAAACCAGTACCAGTGTTAATGTAAGAAAGTACGCACTTTGTTGTTCTGTTCTGCAGATGAAGGGTCTCTCTGTAATGCCGGTGCCACGGCACAGCAGAAGGAGATTATAGTTAGTTTGATTGGCAAAATGACAAAGGTTACTAGGTCACTTGCAGTGATATACTGTAAATGTCTCAGGGCAGAGTTCAGGCAGGAATGTGGTTGTGGAGGCATTTGAAGGCTTTATCTCAGGATGATCCTCACAACTGAGGTTCACATTAACAAACCTGAATATTGTTAATGTTATGAGTAGAGCTTGTGCCTTTCCTTCTATGTCTTACCAGCATGGGAAGCAGAAAGGTCAATTTAGTCAATTTGAACATTTTCACTCAGCACAAAGAGCAGCAGGGTAGATGGGAATATTAGTATTGCATGTATTTGGTCATCCTGTGAGGAACAAGATATTTCACCCTGGACCCAAGTGAAGTCATCCTTAGATTTACATTTACTATGGTTCAGTATATTTAAATGGACTGCAAATGAAAATGTTGTCTATGCCAAGTAACATAAAGTGCTCATTGCACCATGGGAGTTGCCCCAGCAGTCTAGGTCTATAGCAGCATAACCAAGGGATGGTTCAGGACTCACCTGAGTTATACTATATATTATAAGCTTTATCAAAGAGAAACGTTTTAAATCTAACCTTAAATGTAGCGGGCGTCTGCCTTCAGAACCCAAACTGGGACAAAATAATAGGATAGATCACAACTTGTGGGCTATCTCAGTTTTATGTACAAAATACGAATTTATACATACGCTACATTCAATTCATATTGCTCTTTATCTGTGTTAGGTTGGCATTGTGCTCCACTATGCTTCTTTGTCTACCATGCTGTGGCTGACATTTACAGCTAGGAACATCTGTAAAGATGTGTGTAAAGACCCACTTCGGGCTCAGAACAGGAATGGGCCGGCCAAGACTCGCAGCAAACCAACCGTCTTCAGGTAAGCCTTAAGATAGTAAAGTTTATGTGCTAATTGATTAAATGACTAATATGTGTGTAAATTAATTGTGACTTCTTCTCTGGGTTCTTTTGTCAAACAGTATTGTTTTTGAGAGCTTGAAGTAAGAAATATGTATTAAACTGTGTTGTGGGGGGAGAGGATTAGAGCAGTGATGCTTTTGCCCTTGGATGTATTTGTATCTTTTGCAATATCCTCGGCTGTTTCTCGGAATGAAAAATGTACCTCTGCAGAATTGCTGACTTGCAAAAACCGTTGACAATACTCAGCTGCATGATTCTCCTACTTGCTTACCCTGTAAGCACCAGTGGACTGTTCTCAGTGCACTATGTGAGTGTGAAGGTCTGTGAGGGCAATCGATCAATGTCAGATGACTGACATGACTTTGGTGAACTGACAGTTTTGAAATACACACACCTGTGTATACAAGGTCCCACATTCTGTATGTATTGGTAAAAACCAAACCATGAGTCCAGGGAACTCTGTGATAAAGCTGTGTCACATAAGGACAAAGGTACAAAACCATTTTTCAAAGCACTGAGTGCTTCCAGACAATGACCCCAATAACTGTGAAATAGAAGAGGTTTAGAACCAGCAGGACTCATCCTAGAGTTGACTGTCCAGACAAATGGGGTAACTGGACAAGTAGGGTCAGTGTGGTGGTCAAGAACCCACAAGTTCCTCTGCAGGGATGGAGATGGCTTTATCCAGTGCTGAGATTTCTGTCCGGTAAATGTATGAAAATGACCACATATGTAAATATTATTGATGTAAGTAATCAACTGAGGAAGGTCTATGGTGATGAGTTCAAATGTTATCCGTATAATGTTTAGTATTGTCATTTAGTTGGTGAGATACTGTCCTTTGAGTCAGATGAATTTTACTAACAAAATCCTCAAATGAGCATTTGTACTTTCACTTTTTTTGCAGATTTTATCTTGTCAGTGATGGAATCCCTCTCATAATTGTTGGAGTTACAGCAGCATTCAGTATGGATAACTATGGCAGCAGGGATGGTGCTTTGTAGTAAGTACTCATTATCTCTGAGCAATCACATTTATGGTTGAATGAAATCAATGATTAATGCATGTGTGTATTTTTCAGTTGTTGGATGGCATGGGAACCAAGCCTGGGAAGTTTCTATGCCCCCATGTCTCTTCTGGTCTTGGTCATGTCTGTGTACTTCCTGTGCACCTACATCCAGCTCAAACGCCATCCGGAGAGGAGGTACGAGCTGCGAGTTCTGAGTGAGGAGCAGCAGCAGTTATCATCCAGTGAGTCAAACCATCACTGCCACATAGATACTGGTGGAGCTTCCGGCCTTGCTGTGGACTGTCCACCATTTGCTACAGGTGTTTCAGTGCTGGCCAATGAGCACTCGTTTAAATCTCAACTCCGAGCCACAGCCTTCACCCTTTTTCTGTTCCTGGCTACCTGGGCTTTAGGGGGATTGGCTGTATCAATGGGACATTTCCTGGATATGATATTCAGCTGCCTGTATGGGGCTTTTTGTGTCACCCTTGGACTCTTTCTTCTCATACAGCACTGTGCCAAACGTGATGACGTGTGGCACCGCTGGTGGGCTTGTTGCCCATCCAAGTCCAAGACAGAGAATAGGAATGGGGGAGGACAGAGCCAGAGGCAGGGGCTCCATCAGCCCCACTGCCACCTAAACTCCCCCTGCTCGGGCAAGCAGCTCTCCCCTCACCTTATGCAAAGTTCTTACCACAAAATGTCACCACCTCCCCAGATCCCCTCACCCAACCACACAGGTCCATGCTGCGTGGCTGTGATGAGTCCCGTTACCATAGCCTCACTCTCACCTCTCACTGAGCCAATGCCTTCACCACGTCCCCAGTCCCTCCTTGATGACCTGCCTCGTCCCGTTCTGCCCCTTCAGAGCTGCCTTATCGATAGAACAAAGTCATGCTCATTCAACCGCCCACGTCCATGCCTCCAGGACTACCGTTCTCACATGACTTCCACCAGTATGGATGACAGTGTCCACAGCTCCCACCTAGAGAGCCCTGCACATCACCTTGAAGGCGCGCCACTGGTTTCCAACAGCCCACACCCAGATATCCAGCTTCCCTGCCCCAGCCCTCACTTGGATAAACAGCTGCTTTCCTGCCACAGCTTGCAACGCCAGACCTCCTGCCATAGTGTACAAGACTCAATGACTTCCTGCCACAACCACCCACACAACATGCAAGACAGCATGAGTTCCTGTCACAGCCTCCTCCTGCCTTCTCATGGTGTCCACGCCTGTCAGTGGCGCATGTACAACTCAGCTGATCATTCTTCCACCACAAGCTGCTGTGAAAAGCCTGATCCTTTCACCTTGCAGTATCAGCAAGACCCCGACGCTTACAGCTGTATGCCAAAGACAGCAGACAAAGAAAAGGATAAACTCTGTGTAGAGGTGGAGCAGAAAGGTTTCCCAAGGAATACACTGCCTCGGCAGCATGCCACCATCAGCCTACGAGGCACCATTGCCCGTAACAGGAGCCTGCAGGAAGACAGCCTGTTTGGTTCAGACGTCACGAGGAACATACGGACTGGCCCTTGGAAGAATGAAACCACCGTATAGTTTTCTTACACTTGTACATGTCAGAGCCCTCAGCAGCCATCGAGTCAAACTACTCCCTCAGTGTTAAGTGAGTGTCACTGCCTTCAGCTTTGCCCTTAAACTACAGGTTGAATTTTCAGCGAGGCCTCATATCCTGTTGATATTTCAGAACCCTTTATGACAAACTTTGTGTGTTATAAGTCAGTTTTATAAGGAATATTCAAACATGAGAAACAAAAAGAATTAACAATGAATATATTTTATGCTCCATGCAGTTTAAAGTTGCAGTCAGTATTTTACAGCTTGTTTTAGGGGAAAAGCTTAGTTAGCAATGTCTGTTAATGGGATCAGTTCATCTCAGTTGCTAGGGAATGCTTTGGACCTGTGAAGATCTTTACTTCTTTCACTGCCCTTGTTGACTTTAAATAAATATTCTCTCAAGTCTTCAACGATTCATACACCCCTTTGCAAGCAAGTGGGAAAATATGAAGCTTCCATCATCTTTCAAATGCTGCACATATACTTGTATACATGTGGGTTTTTTTCGAGGAGAGGTCTTCACGTGTTTGGACCCAATCCAAAGAAAAAGGGATCCCACCCAAGAGTGACCCAAGGACAGTGAGAGCTGATCCGAATGGACCATGAGATAATTAGACCTGATTTAGAAAATGGTCAGTATTATGCAAAGAGGAAGTATCACTGATTGCACCTTTAAATACTTGGATAGATCTGTTTTAAAGGGGTAATATCAAATTATTTACGTTTAAAAACGATCTATAATGCTCTTCCTTATTGTATTATATTTAGTGTAACAGTGTTGGATGTCCATATTAAATGTGGCCAATGTATCAGTGAGGTAAGGATGTGTTACAGTAATCCCTGTGAGACAAAATCTGAAGTGAAAAACTGCTCTGAATGCTTAGTTTTTCCTTTTTTGTGAAGAGCAGACATCTGTCAGTCACACCATCTGCACTAACCACAGCTCATTCTGCCTTTGTTTAGCCCATAAAATGTGTGGAATATCAGAGAGACCAGATGGACGTCCAAATTGAATTGGAAAAGGTGGAGGCTGTACTTTGAGGCAGTGGAAGTATTTCCCTGAGATGAAACATGTAAAAGACATTAGCAAGGTGTGTCTTCATCTGTGAGTACGTGAGGGAGTCATCTGCAGCTCCTCTGGATGCATGACATTGCCACTATCTTGTCAAAGTGTTTTTGTCATCCGGTGTCACTGCTATAGTAACGTGGATGTCAGTCACTGAGCCGGAATAATCCGCGTGTCAGATAAATGGATTGGTGAAGCACCCCCTGTGGACACAATCTCACTTCAACTTCTAGACCTCAGCAAACTTCTTGTATTTATCTGGAGGATTAAATCAAATCTGATCATTTCCAGCAGCACAAACAGTCAATGGCAGATTGAAGAAATTGAACAGTCTGTTAGTCTCTGTCATCAGGAATAGTAAAAAACAAACCACCTGGAGAGCATTGAAGGCCAGCATGCATGTTTCATTGCATCAGGTTAATTTCCCAAGTCAGGTTTTTCCCAAATCATGAACAAATGTTTCCCTGAATCAACATTTCCATGAGATCTTTTAGATAATAGGGATGATTGTGCAGTTTGCTATCATATGATCAAGTGAATGCACAGTGAAAGCAGTATGTTCCAGTGTTATGCCAAATTCTGCCCGCCTGCAGAGGCTAGTAAAAACTATATGGATTATTGACAGGCCACCAGCAAGGTGAGAGAGAAAGAGAGAGTCGGGCAAAGAGCACTGCACACAGCTCTACAATGAAGAAATATTTTGTGTCATTATGATAAGTGTTAACAGTTTTTGTATGATTATAAATTAATTATGGTGGCTGCCAAAGTCAGAATCCCCAAGGTCTATCTGACTGCATCCAGAAGCATTTTGGTCTGTGATGTGTTGATAACACCTCTTGGAAATCGAAAATGAACTGAGAGGTTCCAGAACCATTTGCAAAAGCAAATTGGCCTCACAATGCCATACTAGGAAATGAGCATAATAGGTCCCATTTTAAACAGTGAAAAATTGACTAAGATTATAACAGTTATAAACAGTTTTGATGTTTTGTCAAAGACGTCTATGAATTGTGTAGATGTGTAGTTGTGTATTAAATGTATTCATGTTAACATCTGCACTGTAAGAGAGTTGAAACCTGGGTGTGATTGGACTGTCCGAGTCCTGGAACATGGTACAGAGAGTACCATGTTCTTTTTTTTTAAAGTTCCATCAGCCCACTGATGCATTGGACCACTGGGATTTGTCCCAGTAGGCTGTGTCCTATGGTCAGTCTGATAATGGCACAGCGGAAGGGGGGGGTAGGGAGTAGAGATCAGAGATTGCATTGTCCTGCTTCTTACAACAGGGGTGGACACTCCAACCTTCTGGTAACATGCTGCCCATCACTGGTATGGAGTATGAATTTGACTGGTGGCCAGTTTTCCTACATTGCCCCTTTAAAAAGATCTATATTTGTTAATGTTATGTTTCTGATGCCAACAGACACAATATAATTCTGAATATGATTGACACATGTGAAAACCGATTTGAATCCGTGTGAGCATGTGTGTTTTTGTGTGTGCAGTGCATGAGTAGGTACATACAGATGTGGTGTGTTTGTGCTGTATATATTTGTTATTATTGATCCACCTTGCTGACTTTTACATTGACAAATATATTGATAAAGATTCATTTATGAAGTGTATGTACATTTTCTATGGAGACACTTTGTGTATGCTGCCAAAAAGACTCTTGTCTGATAAAATATTGCACTAGTATGTAATATAGTCACCTTCACTTGGTGAGATAACAAGTCAAAAGAAAAGTGCAATGTGCTACACAGCACAAACTTTGTACAGTGCCAAATTATGTGCCAGTTTTCACTGTGATGAAAAGCTCCACACAGCCCACTCTTAACATTGTAGCATCATATAAACTTGAACTCAGGTTTCAGAAGATCATCAGCAACCCCCTCAAGTTGTTCCACAAACTTGAATACATTTTCTCCAGAGAGGTGTTTCAGAGGTGTTGAGCCTCGATCACATAAATAATGATCATTTGGGGTTTTCATTAAATAGTTTAAAGTGGCGATAGACAAGTGATTTGCTTTGAATTATCATCATGAAGTAAATGTTGATAGCACAATGTAATGGCTGTAGAACAATGACACCATTAGCATTTAGATATGTTCCCCATAAACCTCACTTTCACTATGCAATTCTCGGCTGAAATTTCGCTGCAAAACTGAATGCTTGATCTACTCGTGCAAAAAGGAAGTACGTCTCCCATTGCTCAACCAAAACAGGAAGAGGATGTCACTTATATATTAACAAAAGCTGCCTGCTTGTTAATGCAGCTGGGTGGTTTACTCCGCCTTTATCATAGCAATCTTGTAAGTGGAGATAATCATAACATTTCTGTCTGTGGATATTTATATGAACAAGTATTTACAATCAAGGTCTCGCCAGTGCGGTTCTTGTCATTTTCAGTTTGCATGTTCTCCTCGTGTCGAACTAAATTGCAGTAAATCATATTATTGAATCACAACACTTGAAGAATTGTAATACGTAAAACTAATAATACACATTGAATATTTACACAAGTATCCTGATAGTCTCCAATTGGGAGATAAGTGTTTCCTGTCAGCCCTTATATAAGAATTAATAGACCCACGCTTTTTCACCTCACACCCTCCACCCCAGTGCCAACCCCTGCTCTAGTTACATGTATTTGCATGAAGCAATGAAGTACTTTTACTCTATACAAAACCATGCTTTTTTCTTCATCTTTCCAAACTAGCGTTGATTGTTTTGTCTCTGTGTTGTTGGTAGTTGCTCCGTTCTTTGGAAAAAAGCTAGTGCACAAACACTTGTGTGTGGATGGGTTGTCTATTGCCACTTTAATAAGTCTAAGTGAAGCAAATATGTAAACTACAGCCAGCAGAGGTGATGAACCTAGCTTAGCATAGACACTGGAAACAGGAAAACAAAGCAGTTGTTAAACCAGACATGAATATAGAGAATCACATGAGCTCAGATCTGTCTTTATAAAACAGCTTCATCCTGTGGAGTTCATTCTTGATTGCCGAAATACTCTCACAAAATAAAGTGAAGTCCTATTTAGTTTTCATAAGGCCGTCATTGGCAGGTGATCAGTGACTTTAGGTTGCTTCGGCTGTCATGGGTTTACCTCATGTGATCACCATGGAGCTAACTTCATCAAATCCCTGATATGTATGGTATCATATTTGTTTCATATCCGAGCACAGAATGAGACATTTCAGCATATAGAGATAATAAATTAGATTATAATCATATTAATATAATATAAATATATATTTATATATGTAGATATATTACGGCTCACTGAAGATTTAAGTGTGTGTGCTTTTTTTCTCGAATTCAAATACAATTTTTTGCCTGAAAATAATTTCTCTATGATATACTTTTTTTTTGCAAAAAACTAAAAACGTCCCCTTGCAGGCACAGGTGTGAGACACAGTACATCAATGTACAATGTTTATTTCATCGAGCTTGATCCTTGAGATTTTGAGATTTGGGGTTTTTAGGCTTAACTTAATTCAGACTCGCCACATTAAAAGATGCTCTTCTGAACCTTCTTATTGAAACACCTCTCTGGTTCATGGTATTTAGCAACATATTTTGAATTTCACTCAGTTAAACTCATCCTTACATTTTATTCTACATTTAGGCCATAATTAGGCCTTCAAAGGGACACTGTTAAATTCAAAGAGGGATGTCACCCTGTCATATATTGTAGATTAAACACAGATGTTCACTTTTATGTCAACATATCCCAGTTTGATGTATCACAGGCGTGATCGTCAAACGACACTAACCTTCAGCCTGACGTTGATGACTGTGTACATGTGATGTGTTGTTGTGTCCCAGTGTTGCGACAGCTTTAAACCCAGGGACAGGGATTACCTGTCAGCGTTCAACCGATACTGAAGGATACTGTCCAAGCATGAAACCATTTTAATGTGGCATTTTTTTTATTTCTCACGTCTATTGTGGATTTTCAACAATGTAAAGAAACAAGTGGACACCTTGTGGGACAAAGGGAGTGCCAATATGAGCACTGTGTGTTGTCTGCACTCGAAATAAAGATTTACTGTGATACACAGCATGAGTCATTGTTCAAAGGACCATACCACTGACGTTGAAACGATTCATAGTGAATAATGTATCGTATTATTTCCAGTTTATTGGACCTGAAACCTTGTTTCTTGTCATAATTATTAATACTAAATCAAACAGCATATATAACATGATTGACATTTAAATGATTAACAAAATGACAAAACGTAAAATGTGTAAATTTAATCTGTGAATATTTGTTTTATTTTTAGAAGCTGGTTTTTAAGAAACTCAAGCAAGTCCAGATGCAAATGTACAATTAGGTACAACTCCTGGAGATACTATGAACGGGATGACTGAGCACAGTCAATATGTAACCTGCTAAACTAAGATGTGTTAACATTTAGCCTGAAGCCCCCCCCCCCATACAGCCCCAAAGACATGAAGCGTGGCTGTCAACTCCATCATATGTATAAATCTAAGAGACTGTCGGTTATTAACATACCTGAAAAATGTTTAAAGACAACATATTTAGTTGGTTTTCTCACAATATCCACTCAGAAACTAAAGTCAAATAAAAAATCTTATGGGTTTGTTAAGGAACCCATTTACTAGTCATGGAAAGGTGGTGGTCTTGGTTATAAATTGAAAATGTCAACACCAACACCAGGTTGGAGTGCTTATGATTGTATCAGTATATTTAACACTGTGCTATGAGAGTAAGCCCGGCTCTCTTTTGCCTTAAACAAATGATTTGCATTGACATGCATTCGTGGATAGGCAGCGACATTCCTTTTCCGGCTGTAATAGCTGAAACCCACAACTATGTTCAGTCTAAAGGGTTGTGAATACATGTTTTACACAAAAGCTTTTTCGTTATTTTCACCCAGTGACACAACAGTTTGTGACTTACCGTTTGACGGAGTAGACTAACCACTTCATTTTTACAGTCCAAAGCCAACACACCCAGAGCTTAAAGGACTATGCCTATAAATATGTTATGAAAAGTCGTCAGTCATCTCCTGCGTTTGTGTCTGAGCATCCCTAATGATAATGCTTCAAGTGGAGATCTTCTCCATCCATCCATCCCATCCCCCACGCAGTGCTCTCCTCCACAGCCACAGGCCACTGGCCTGAACCACTTCAGCAGCAGAGAAGTCAAAAAAATTATGCAGATGTCCCTGATGTGAACATGACCTATTTTGAAGCCCTACAGAGGCCTGCAGACCTGGCATTCTTCCTGCTGCGCTGGCCTATTGCATGCACCTGCCTACATGACATGACATGCTGTACACATAGTTATAGATCACTGCTTTTGGTATATTATTGTATATTTCTGTACAATAACTGCAGAATTGCTTCAGAAATGGCCGGTCTGTCTCCTGCACTGCCTCTTCTCTGGAAATGTTTCTGCAGTTTCCCCACAAAGAAAAGCATTTTTATATTTTTCAGGACACTTAATGTTGAACACGTCTCCTCAATGGTCACTGATATAAATTTAGATGGATTCCTACGGATTTAAATATTTAGGTATAATACTAACAGCTCTCCTGGAAAGGGGGCAGGCTATAGGCCTTTACACAACAGGGGCTTGAGAAATACATGACACAAAAATGTGACTCACCTACATGTATTTCACATCAAAACTATTCATACTGACAGGGGTGCAAATTTGCATCAGTTGCTAAACTTTGAATAAAAAGTTAAAATAGACTGGTACTAGAAATTCAGCATTAACCTGTAATTAAGATTTTTACCTCCAAATTTGACAAAAGATGGATACATCCATTTTACAAGATAGAAATAGAGATAAAAGTTCCACTGCTTCATACTCGAGCTGAAGCACTACATACTGTGTATTAGGATGTTTGTGGGACCTGCATCTAAGGTGGTAGACAACCATGACAGTAAATCTGAGTAGTTTTGAACAGGCACAGAGCAAATCTGTGCAGGAGCTATTTTCCAGGGTGGGAAGGGTTTGAAGGAAAGCATTGTGAAATCTCAGCGTGAAATAAAGAAATTAACACTCTATTTGAGCATTAGTTGGTTTATAAGTGCACAAGCTACCAGAACATCCTCTGGCTAAAATTGATGCTTGACTGCTGGTCATATCATCAGATTTGTGGCCGCATGTCTGTCAACTGATCATCAATTTGTGCTGAGTTGGATCAGATGGCGGGGGAGGCAGTAGTTGTACACCCAAATGTGTAACAGGGGTGAAGTGGGAATGCCTGGCTGAGATCTCCAGAACCCAACAAGATCTTCTCATGCCTCCCAAGATAGTTTGGAGACATGCGATTAGGCCATGTTGAAAGGCTCTAGAGTCGACTGCTCAATGTTGTGGTCAGGAGGTTGTATAGAGTCAAGCACTTCCTCTGTGGCAAGGTGTCCTGAGCTGCTGGAGGCCCTGGAAATGGTAAGTCCATCCTCCTCAACAAACCTCTTCAATAATACATGAAGGTTGGGGATAGTGCCTGTGGACTGGTAATAAGCAATATGCATTATGTCGTGGTGGTTGATCAATCAATCAATCAATCAATCAATCAATGAATCTGACATCCTCTGCACTTAACCCTTTTAAGGGGAAAAACCTAGAAACCTCAGAGAGAGCCACATGTGAGGGATCCCTCTCCCAGGACGGACAGAAGTGCAGTAGATCCCACGCATAATGGAGTACATCAACAAAATAAGAGTATATACAACAATGATTAGAAGAAACAGCTTGTAACATAATGGAAAGTAAATGCATTGAGGAGATATTGTCAGCAATGGTAGAGTATGTGAGTAGGCATATTGTATATCAAGCAGTTTTGTTGAAAAGCATAGTCCACGATCAGCTGCCACCACGATCAGGATCCACCACCACAATCAGATGCCACCATCGTGATCCACCTTGATCATGGTCCACCACTATCCTCGATCAGCTGCCAACACGGTCATGTTAATTGTGGGTTACTGTTAGCATTACAGTGTTATGTTAGCTTACCTTATTTAAGATTATTAAAGGTAAAAGAATTTGCATTATTCAAAGTTTGTTGTCTTGAATTTACAATCAATGAATTCACTAACTGAGGGTAATTCTTCTGGAACAGAAAGCAAGTGGTGAAAAGTAACGATCTTAACATGAACAACGTTAAGACATTTACAATAAACGTTGGGCTTCTACAGGGCTGCTTTCACCTCTGCTTTACTTCCTGTTCACAAATGAATGAACTACTCACGCTGATGCCGTTAAAATATTAAAAACTGATGATGATACCACAGTGGTGGCTGGTTGGCAATGCAGGTGACAATTATTGAAAACTGATTTTGACAAATGCAATTGACAGAATAGTTAGGATTGCATGTACAATTATTAACCACTGACAACATGTTCTTCACTTTGTTAGGTTCCAGTTCTGTGAGTAGTGTTGAACCTGTGTGTCAGTGTTACAGCACAGGCTCATATTTTCACCCTTCTGTGTTTGGACAAAATGGCTAAACAACACATATTTTCATCAAACTGGGTGGGAATATTACATGGGAGGTTATCCTCAGGTGAGGTTCTTTTGGAAGTGATCAGTCAAAGGTCAAGTTCAACGAAGTAGTCATAAAAATACATTTTCCAAGATATGGCCACAAGTAAAAGAGCTAGAGACCATCCAAAGCGATTATTGATGAGATCATTATTCCCTATTATTGGATATCATATAAAACTGAAAGAAAATGATTGAAGGTTATGGTCACGTAGTTAAAAGATAATCTTGGAAAACAAAACAAAGCAAAATATTGAATTTTAAGGGAATAACATTTCTAAAATATCTTTGTGATGTCTAATTGTAGCTTTCCAGTCAGATGGACTGGCATCTAACGCCACACAATGCATTTGGTATTAGTTAACGACGAAGGATGGTGATGTTTTTTATATTTACAGTTAAAGCAGCATACTATGATAGTTATGTATAATCAGTTATGCATAAGTATTTATGTACAAAAAATGTACTTCAAAGTTTATACATAAAATGGGAAGAAAATGTCAGACATGATCAGAAATCTGAAGATGACATTAAATGTTTTTGCTTTCACTGAAATAAGTTTGTAATTGAAGTCAGATAAACACACAGTGAATCTGTCTGCTCACTGTATGTTGTTTTTAGAAAGTTAATTAAGTTTTAACAACATAACAGCATATGATTTAACAGATAATCCCAGTTCCTTATTGTTGTTCTTAAATCTTACTGTTTGGTTCTCATTGCTCTAAAGAAAGCTGTTATACTCAGTTTTGAAAAGTAAATAGCAAAAATCTAAATACTGAGTCAGCATTTACACTATTATTACTACTGATTTTCAGACCCAGATTAAAGATAAGATACAGCACCAGGTCTATTTAGCTGAATGAAATACACGAAGAACTTCATGTGCAATTTAGTCTTGTGCTGCCCTCATGTGGATCTTTTCAGCATCATCAACGTCAGCATAGTCCAATTATATTATTTCACCTCTGTCCTCAGGAATATTAACAAACTAAATTATCACAAATGGATGTTATCAGTCCATATTATCACAACTCCGAGAGTCTCTTAGGTTCAGGAGGCAGACATGTAAAGGTTAGAATTACACCTTTCCTCTTCCATAGAGCTTAGAACAAGAACTGAATCAGGTGAGGTCAATGCTGCTACAGACCATGACTGCTGGGGGAACTCATGATCCACTGAGCATTTCTCTCATTCTCTCTCAACACCACTGAGCTTAGAATATTACTAGTTGTGAATATTTATAAATACTTATACCAAAAATGTAGAAATAAAAATAAACACCACACTCCACCCGTAAGGTATGTACATTTATTTCAGGAGAGTGAACCACTAAGATAAACAAAACAACACAGTACACATTGTCAACCTGCGAAAGGACATTTGAGGCACTTATAGCATGAGGAAAGATTCTAAAAAGATTTAACAGGCAGCTGGACAGGAACAGTTTACTGTACATCATGGGTTCAGCATTTGAGGGGAGAAACCTATAATATGGTATGTTGACGAGTAGAGCAGAACAGCTGACCAAATAACATGATCTAGTAGCACATCCCCACACAATGAGCGGTGTCAAGTTATCACAATACTTCTGAGAGCAGTGAAGAAAAAGCAAAACAGACGAAGGTGCTTGTAACGTAGTAGTGAAGCCATGTGGATCCGTCTCAAACAAACAACCCATCAGAAACAAACTGTTTGCATCCATTTGGCTGTGGTCAAAATCAGGCAGTCACTAAATCAAAAGCTATGCAGGCTTAGTAACAGTGCACATGTCAAATGACTGCACCGAGTTTGGATGTGAGGCTCACTTTTGTCAGCCGTGAGCAGCTCTATAGATCAAAACACAATCTTGACACTGTATTGGCATTAAAATGTTGAAATCACTTGCATTTTAGAAAATACAAATCACATTCATCACAAACCAAAGGAGATACAAATTGCAAAGATGCAAGTATAAGTAACCTTGAGTTACTTTTTTTATCTTTTCATTTCAAGTATATTTGAGCAGTATTTTTTAGATGTAGCCCTTGAGAGTATGATTCCAAACAGCACAATTTATTGAAGAAAAATATTCACAACGTGACTATTTGGGGATAGGAGATAACTTAAGTCCTTAAACCAAAGCTATAACACTTGGGATTTCAGACATTTTACAAGCTGGCATATTTAACTTCAATTGTAAAGGGTAGATTTTACAAAGGTTCTGATTGAGCTGGGCTGTCATCTAAAGGGATAAACAGATGATGGGTTTTGAAATGGGGCTTCATTAAGAACATAGGAGAGTTTTTTTTTTTTTTTTAGGAGATAGCTACCCTGGTGTATTAAAGAACAGTCAATGTTCTGACAAACACACGTACTGGTTTCTCTATTAGAGCAACATACAGAAATATAAGATGGGTATGGATTTCAATACAGTACAGAGTTGGAGTTAGTTTATGGTTGGCGTGGTTAGCAGGGGAAACCGCTGGCCTTTCAATGTCCAGAAATACACTCGAAGACACTTCAAGCTAACAGCTCTCCATGTTCCATGTGATTTATTTGTCATAAAGAATTTAGGGATGGCAATTTGCGGTTTTGGGGGGAGTTATCTACTGGAACCATTTCTTGACACACACCAGCCAGATGCAGTGACTGAGCCTCGTCAAGTTTGGCTGACATCGACTTGAGCCTGTACAGAGGCATAAACCAAATTAAATAAACCAAGTGTATTCAGTAAAATATAGAACAATCTCTTCAAGGAGAGCTTGTGAAAACAGCTGATGGACTGAGAAAAAGTTTTTCTAGCGACTCACAAATGAAGGAGCTCTAATATCGATGCTTAATCTATGGATATTAGTAATTTATTTAATGCATTGTTTGAATCAACTTTGAAATGTCCTGCTGAGGTCAGGACACCAGCTAGTGGAGGCTGACTGTTTTAAAAAAAAACATTTAAAATATTAAAATATTTGCATGGCTTGCATTATTCACTCGACTTTGCATATTGAACGGAATAAAACATTCATTTACAGAGTTGGATAATCATGAAAAACAATCATTAAACACCCAGGAAGAAAAAACTAAGTCCATGTCCTTTTGCTGTAAAAGTATGAGGTGTAAAATTGAAATAAATGTATGTACAGCATACTGAGCTTGAAGACAGTGAGCAGATTTACAGTACAACATGAATGCAATAAAAGGGGTAAGTGAAATATGTGGATCACCTTCAAGGATCCTACTACTCCTATTACGTCTATAGAGCAGGAAAACCAAAGATCGGTAAATATGAATCACCTCGCAGAATGTTTTACATTACCAAGAAACTTTATCGAACTAAAAACAGTAAAAAAAAAACCTTTTCTGCATTTTTATCTTGGGTCCATTTCACACACCTAGCTATTCCTGTACAGGGTACATGTTTTCTGCTGTCACATTATGTGCTTACTGTACATTAAAATGGTATGAGATGTTGGGGTGATCCAGCCAGCCCCTCTCATTATAAAAGTGACGTCTATCCGTTCTCTAATCAGCCCTAGCTGCAGTAACACAGGTTAAAGGGTCAAACATATGTTTTTACCATTTCCCAAAGAGCTTTTGTAGTGGTCCAAGTGGGTCATACAGCGTTATTTTGTAGCGGGTGGTGGAGTTACACAGGACTTGACATTCTTAGCTGGGCAGATTTGAACCGATCAAACATTTCTTTTGGTTTGATTCTCCCTGTTGGCAACCAAACCATGTTACAATATTAGTGTGACTGACAGTTTATAACACAAATTTACAGAAGAAAAAAAAACGTGTGTGTGTATATATACTGCATTTTCTTAAATGTTGGCCAAGCATTCTATGCTCCCCATTTTAGCATATTACCTTTCATTATATTTATGAAGAAGCCTTGCTGTTTGTCTTATGTGATGTTATTTCACTACTGGTCCTTGTACCATTTCCTTTCTTTAACTTCTATAAATTGTTCTAACTTAGATGTTTTTCTGTTGTTTTTTTAAATAAATCACTGTTAAGCTACTCCCTATGAATAATTATACTTCCCGGAGGGGAATAATCATTTGGCCTTTAATAACTTGTTAAATTTAAGGATGTACAGTAATTTGTTACCACTGATCACTTAATATTTGGGGTACTTGGAGAGAATTTGTACCTTTCCAATAAACAATGATTTCAATAATGCAACTATTTTGTCAACTGTGGTATCCAAAGTTTTAACAGATGCCAAATCTTACTTTCAGGTCCCATGAAAACACTTCACTTTGACATTTTTGTATTTTCCGATACAGATTGTCATGTCATGTCTCTCTAGATGTTTACATCCTGTATCTGAATCTACTGTGAAGGAACATTACAACCCACAAAATGTTCTTCTCATCTTAAAGCAAATTTACGGGACTGTTGAGATGTTATCATTAAATTGAGATTTAAATGTGATTGCGTGTCTCACAACATGAACACAAGCTAAAAGCCTGAGCTGCTCACAACAAAACTTAAGTTGAATGAAATTGCATAGGGTGTATTATGGGCCGATCTTCATTTGTCAAGTACTTGCAGTGATTAATAAAGTATCCCTGTGTCAAAGATTCAGTATTTTGCTGCTTGCCACATTTGGCAGACTAAAAACATTACTATGAAAAATCTCAGCTCTGCCTATGACAAACGCATGCTACAGGTTGACAAAATCCTCATTAGAAAACTAGACTACACCTGATAATAGTGTAAAATGGTATCCTCTTAATTAAAATGTACATAAAAGGAATTTTTTGGACAGAACATTTTTTACAACAAAAGCGCAAAACAATTGAACTTGTCATCAGTTAAGCTGTACAATAAAGTTTCCTGTCCTCATGTGCAGGATAATAACATATACAAAAGTCCCTTGAACTAGGCCTATGCTTGTTTGATATTTATGCGCAAAAATGGCAAATCAAATCAATATGAAATCACCTGAGTCATTTAATCCAACTAATATAACCTTTACTGATATTATCCCCTTTTTTAAGCCAGTGCTCCTACAACTCCTGATTACAGTGTACCATTTTCACAGTTCAATGTGATCTGTGCATGCATGATATCAATCATGCTACCAGTACATAAATTACCAGAATATGCACATATGAAAAGATAAACTATAATTCACCTAAGAATATGTATTGACATGTTCAGAACAAACATAATGGAAGGTCATTAAAAATATACAACATATATAATTTGTTCCACCTCATACGGACAGAATATGGAGCCATTTGAAGGAAATGGAAAAGTTTAGAACAGTTTATTCCAGTCTCTAGTTGCCTCCATGAGGTGCCGCTGGCCATGGCCAATCCACTCTTCTTGGCTGTTGAAGAGTCGACCACAAAACCAGCAGTCGAACACCATGGACTCTTGTCTACAACCTGATAAATTTTCCACTACCTCATATTTTTTTTTGCTTTTTTTCCTTAGCTTAAGTTTCAGAAGGAATCGTTCTCGGACAGAACTACGAACTGGCCGAGGTCTTGGATCATCGCCACGAGATGACACACCTTTGGTTGAGTAGTTCTTCCCTTGAGCACCAAGCTCAGAGAGTGCTTGGGTTGTTTTCTGACACAGAGAGACCTTAGTAACAGCACCTTTGTACCTGTTAACTACCTTCATGATATTGGCCACTTCGGGAATGTCAGCATCAGGATGATTGAGCACCACAACGGGTTGGTACCGACGAGGACATTTGACCTGCTGTAGAGAACTGAATGGGGCAAGTCTCAGTGTCCTTTCAACTTCTTTGGCTACGGGCTTCCATAAGACAGCAGTCTCTTTCTCAGTCAGTACTCTATTTGAGAGTCTTCTTGCTTTATGCACACTTGCTGGAAGTTCGTCAAACAATGGTTTTATGCGCCTTTTCCTTTGGCTTGGAGGACGAATTGGCCTTGGGGCTAGAATAGGCTTCTCTGCTTCACACGGTTGCACTTTTACATTCAGTTCAGTGGGTGAAATACAAGATCCCCTGACATCTTTCTGTGCAGTATTTTGGATGGTCATCAATTTCTTGACTCCATTGGAGGCATTTGCCTTAGTTTTGTTTGATGACAGCAGAAAGCACTGGGTCTGAGGTCTAGTGGCCAAAAACAAAGGTTGACTGCTTGAGGTGGGAGCACCACTTGTAAGGAGGCTACCAGTAGGGGTGACAATTTTGAATATGAGTTTGTTTCCTGGGCTCTCACTGGTATGGCTGCACTGACTCCCAGTCTTTGTGTCTTGGTTGTTCAGAAGTAGGCCTGATTTGGAAGGAGAAATGTACCGGAGCAAGAATGCTTGTCGACCAGGCTGCAGAGTGCTGGGTTTGTCTGAAGAGCTCATGGGCATGGCCAGAACTGGCCGTGAGTTCAGTGGGTCTTGTGAACTTGCCAGTCTGAGGCCGGGACTACCGGGGGTGTGGAGAAATGGAAGAGACCTTTGTACCAAGTAGCAAGTAGGTGGTGTCTTTGCCGATTTGTCCATGGGTGTATTATGTGGTGAGCTTGAAAGGAGTACAGGACCTTTTAAACCTGGTCTGTTGATAAGGTAGTGACTTGAGGTGGTACCAACACCTGGTTGAACAGCAGAGAGAAGAGCCGTCCCTTTTTCAGTCACCCCTGCCTTTGGCGTTGATACACCTACTGTCCAGCTGTTTGGGGTTAAAGTTCCACCAGTTTGGTTACTTGATCTTTCTGCCCCTTGCTTCAAGTAAGAGACATTAATCTGAGGATTTGAAGAATTGGATATCAGTTTGAAGCCTGGGATGGCAAATTGATTCTCAGTAGTCCTCAGGAGTAATGGCTTCTTGCCCTCTGGCAATTGAAGAAATCGCAGAGTTGTTTTTGATTGTTTCAAAGAATCATTGCTGGCATTTGAACATTTTACTCTTTCCTTGTGAAGCTGTTGGGTAATGATTTCATCTGAATGTTCTTCTACAAAACTGGCAAAGGAAGTTGAATTACTCTTTGACTCTGACTGCGTTTTTGATATTGGAATGCTGTCCTCTTCAATTTTGATGATATTAAAGTCTTGGAACACTGACTCTGGATTTTCATCTTCAGTGGCAGGATCATCAAAACTAGTTATGCACTCATCAACCTCAAAATCACTACCTGAAACATTCTTCATTCTCTCCCGATTTGTTGACCCTTTGCCCTTTTCCCTGAATGGCTCTGGAGACTCTGCCAATGTCAGGCTGAACTGTGAGGATTCACAAAAACCTTCTTTGTCAGATGGGTATTCAGACATATTGTCAAAGCTTTGGGAAGTGTTAGGTGAAGTACAGAATGTTTCCTTGGAATAATTATGAAAGGTAAACACTTCCTGGTTCGGTGAATTTTGAGTGCAGTTTTCAGTGCCCAGAGCACTTTCTCTGCTACCTGGAGTGTGTGGGGATGACTCTGATGCAGGCACTGGATTTGATGAAAGCTTTCTTAAATTTCGCCGTCCATTTTTATGTTTACTCTCAGGTCCAGCACTATTAGTCATGTCTGGAGTACTTAGACAAGATTGTTCATCATTTTCTATATTGTGAAAAGAAGAGTTTACTTTGTGTTCCTTAATAGGTTTATCTGCCACTCTGTCAGTCAGTGATAACTCATTTGCAGCACCAAGGTTTCTAGTAGTTTTTTTGGAGACAGATTTGGAAAGCAGTTTTTCCTGAGCAACTTTTGAAGGTGAAGATAAAACAGTGTTGTTACTAGCACATGCTGTTAAAGTTTTACTTATTTTAGAACTGCTACGGCCAGTTGCATCAGAATTAACTGTTACAGAGATTGAGTTACTATCAAATGTATTTCTCTCTGAGCATGTTTGACTTGGGTGATTTTGGTCGCTCACATGATCATTTGTTATGGAATAGAAGATATCAGCACAAGCCGAAGACATTTTTTGTAAAGGAGTAGCTTCTGTCTCAACATAATCTCTGTGTGGGGTGGAATCAAGGTGGCAAACAGAGGTTTCTTCCTCCTCAATCTTCACTTTTACTGCCATAATATCATCTTGATCCATCTGTATGCAAGATTCAATTCTTGGTGAAGCTGTAAAACAATGTGACGTAGAGCTCTTGCTATGAAAGCTTTCCCCATTCTCAACAGAGTCTTTCCTTTCATCCAACACAGAATTTTGTTCCAAGAATCCCACATCTTCAATTGAGGAATTGTTCTGAATGGTTGAGTCTTGTTTGGCTGTTGGGATCACTTTAAGGACCAAATGTTTTTTGCCATCAACCATTTTGAATCCCATCACTTTGGTTGTACAATTGGGAGGAAGAGAAATTTTGTTCTTAACCATCAGAACAGTCAGCGCATTAGGATTCGTGTGAATGGCAGCATCAGAGCAGGCAGAGTTGTCACATTCTGGTAACATTACTGGTGTTGACTGTTCTGTGTTATGAGAACCTCTGCTCCCGTTTTTAGTGTCCTTTTTTGCAATAGTGCCATCCACAAAGTGGTGGGCATCCTCAAATGAAATGCCATTTTGGAAGGAAAAACTCCCAGAAAAACAGTTTACTTTTGATATCCTCTGACCCTCCTGTGCTTCAGAATTCTTTTTCAGCAACAGTTTTAAGGTTGCAGTTGCATTTGCTGGATTGCTGCTGTCTTCTATGGACTTCCAAGCCTTCCTTTTCTCAGCCTCCTGTTTGTGAACAGCTGAAGTGTGTTTTTTCAGGTATTCGCTTCGTGTTGCACCATATCCACAGATCTGACAAGTGAAGGGAAATGTATCCGAGTGAGCTTTCATGTGCCTCTGGTGACCTTCTTCGTTCAAGCTGATGTGTCTGCATTTTAAACACTTCCAATGACTCTCATTATGATGATGGATGTGTTGCACGAATGTCCCTGCATCCACAGTAGTAAACTCACACCAGTCACAGTTAAACTGTCCATTTAGACTGTGACACATGATGTAGTGTCTGGTGAGCAAAAGCAGAGAGTATTGAACATCATCGTTGCAGAGCTCGCATGTAACGAGGGTATTTTTGTGCTCAATCCGATGGCGTTGGAGAGCAGGAAACTCGTTTGTGACAAAGCCACACAGATCACAAGGGTATGTCGGAAGGGTTCCTTCATGGGCCGCTCGGAAATGTTTGAGGAGATCATTGGGGCTGTATGTGGAATCGTCTTTACACACGCAGCATCCAAAACTCAGAATCTTTCCAGAGAAAACAGCCCCTTGCTGAATTTTACAATGGCCTTTATTGAGTGCTGGTTTATCTTTCTTGGTGGAACTTCCATGCTCCTTGATGGAAGATTCTTCTGCATTATTTAAGTGTGACCCATCTGTCACTTCTCTGAAATGCTTATACAAGTCTTTTACCTTGTCTTTTTCTTCCACTATTACTGATATGCTGCAGTTTTTGGCAGGATCATGAGGTATTATGAAGTCTTCTTCCATAGTTGTAAATTTGCAGATATCTGTAAGAGAAGAAATCAAATAAGTTTTTAATAAACACAGAACACTTAATTTGTTATCTATTTAAAACTGCTGTAGAAGATAAAAATAACACAATGTATTATATATCCACTTAATTATAAACTATGCAATGGTGCACGACAACCTTTGGTAGAGAAACATGCAACCAACGGTGATCCAAATTAGTAAAGAGCAAACAGATAAGAGTGAATCCAGCTAACACTTGGCATATTCCAAATATGACAGCATCATCAATATGATAATTAGTGTATATACATCATTTAACAAGTTTTTGAGAAAGATGAAGCTACATTCCATTAAAAGTGTCTCTTTTCAGCAGGTTCACAACAGTTTAACTATGTTTTCAATTAATTCTGATGTTTAAATAAGTTTATCCATTATGTTTAATTAGATAGTTTTTTAGAAATCTGATAGTAATTGTTTTCTTATTATTCTGTCTTGTATGAGTTTATATAATTTTATAAAAATAAAATACATATTCCTATCATGCTCTTACATATATTAATCCTTGTAATGACTCAGTACTGTAGTACTGTATCTATGCTGTCATGTTCAAAATTGTTTCTAAAATATTCTTGTAATTATTGCTATTATTATTATGACAAAAGAGAGCAATGGACTACAGTATTAATTATGTGTGGCCTAAACAAACAGGCAACTGTATAATGAATACAGGAGAAGGGTCACTACATGAGTGCACCAGTCAGAGCTGAAGTCACATTCAATGTTAAACCAAATGCAATTTCCTTATTGTGTTGTTAATCATTGTTCAGGTGGTGTTAATGTCATCAGAAATAAATTTGTCTTGAAAAAAGTCAAATAATCCCACTCAACTCCCCCTAATGACCCTCACACGTAGAGGAAATGATGTTAGCTTTGCTACTCAAAGAAAGTCTAAATAAAGATAAGGGCTGGCTGCGGGACATGTAGTCAAAACAGAATCACTATGCTTACAAGTGTCTTCAATGACACATTTTGCTCAGCGTGTTTCCTGCCATGCTCCATTAGAATGGTTGGAGGAATCAAATTCCCCTAGTCAGAATACACAGAATACTGACCATGTATGTACATTCACTGTGTTCAGATATAAATGGAAAGAAAAAGTCAGACAACTTCTGCATTTACCTTGTTTGAGCATTTTCTGTCTCATACTGAAAGAGTGGCTGTGAAGCTTCCCATGACGTTACATAGGAGATTATTGGTGTCTGTCACCTTCACCTCTGACCTGATTGAGCCAATAGCTTAGCTGCTGCTCTGTACTCTTTGATTAGACCCCTGCTCACGACTATGTGATGAACATGTACAAACAGGCCACTTTATAAGGCACGTAACTATCTGATTTGTTTAAAGGTACAAATGACCAATTCACCAGCATGAAGTCACACCAGCCTTCATTAGTTAATGTCAAACCCAGGAGTAAGTGGATGACACAGATAAATTGAAGTCGTTTGTTGGTTGAAGTGCTCTCTGTGGCTGGTCAAAGACAGTTTGTGGGGGGGAGACGCTTCAGTCTATTGACACTTTACAAGTCTGAGTGAACTCCATAAGTGAGACGCCTTCTCTCAATCTGATGACAGAGGGTTGAAAGAGACAACTTGAATTTTAATTCAATCATCTCAGCTAATAAGCTCAATACAAGACATGCTAATCAGAGCTGCTCCAGTAACATCATTTAAAATCAACAAGTCTTTTCAGAAATACTGCCCCTGTTCATCTGAATAATTAACAGAACATACCATCATCGCAGGGACAACTTTACCTTAAAAAAAATCTAAATGAAAAATGCATGGTTATTTTCCATGATGCAACAACCACAAATAAAATTTCAATCACTTCCACTTCACTCATGGTGGTGAAAGAAGCCCAGGACTCAAACCAACACAACTTTCACCTTGGTATAATTAATGTGAAAATATATTTTTTCTGACAAAAGGAGAAACTAAATCTTAAAAAGGAGAAAGACTACAATAAAACTAGATGCAACAATCACAGTGATCATTTCATAATTGTAAAGATTGAGAGCCAGTAAAATAAGTCCCAAAACACAACCCAAACAGTTAAGTTACAACATATTAAACATGATCTACACTCCTATCAGTAGTTATAGCTTCATTGCTGAGGTAAGAATAAATGGTAAGAATACATTTAAGAAGAAGATATTGTTACCTGTACTCGTTCAGGAAAACATCAATACATGTCCTCTTTGAAGAGCAGGAGCTTGTAGTATGGCCACTGTCCCTGTAAAACAGAGGCAGAGAAATGACAACTTTCAGTTATACAGCCATACAATTAAACTTTCCGTTCATTTATTACTGACTGCTAATGAATCAAGCATGGAAACACAAATGTGTGGAGAACATCTTGTTGAAGAAAAAGTGTTCAAAAAAAAAAAACACAATTTGTCACAATTTGTTTGGTGATTAAACCTCAAGTGATCAACACTGACAAATGATTATTCTCTTAAAATGTAATGTTATTGTTCAACGCTACGAACATGAGAACCCTTCAACAGAATCCAGAGAACTCTGCTGGGCAGCATGCCACATCGTTTTCACCATTTAGAAATAAAGCAGACCCTGTTGGAAACCTGTTTGGAAGTTCATTTGTATGTGACCTATTCTTGCATTGTATAACATTTTTCAAACCTTACGCAACTATTTAATAGACGACTGTGGCAACTAGCATGATACATTTTCCAGTGAGAGACAGCAGCTAGTAGACTCGATAAGGCTACATTCACAAAGTCAGCTCCACAGACAGAAAGACATGACCTGTGTGTGTTCAACAATATCAACCGACATCACAGTTTCAACTTAAAGCATTTAGCATGGACGAATTAACATTGTCATGTAGTTTGCCTGCTAAGAGAACTGCTTGGCGACTGTGGTTATAGGGCCTCATTCACCAATATCTTCTTAGGAATTTTCTAAGAAAAATCGACGTCAGATTCATGACACGTTCTGAAACTGCAGAATTGTTTGCATCTGTCTTCTTATATTGATGAATGCCATGTCTGCGTAAGTTGAGAGCACGTTCCAGTTTTTCCCAATTAGCATAGGTAAACGCCCTGCTAAGGCCCATAAAAGGGCATGAGACTGCAGTGCAGAGTACACACAGAGAAATCACAGAAACTGAAAAGACCATTAAAGAAGCCAGGAAAGATTGAGCAAAGATCTAAAGACTGGGCAGTACCAGACTCAACCCGTCAAAAACAAGGTTGTTATAATTTGTATAGTCAGCAGTAGACATACAATACCAAAAAAAGAAATGCATGGAATGCAGATATACATTCAGTGAAAGTTTAATCGGGAGAAAATCGCATTATAGATGTAAAAAAATTGTTTAATCTCAGATTTGAAGTCAAACTAAATATTGTCAAACACAGAAGAGAGGGAAGGAGGGGAAAAGAAAAGGAAGGTGCACAGAGTTATGAGGTGGAAACACAGCACTGCAGGTGAACGCTCAGCTGAGCATCTGTGGATACTCGACCTGAGCCTGACGGGACCCACCGGGACCAGACATGCCGGGCCAGGTTCAGACAAAATGTTTTGAATCATATTCGGGTTCAGGTCCCGCTCGGTGCGCAGTGCGCACACTGCACCCTCAGATCTGGGTGTGGTGCGTTTGAATCTCCTGATCCATCTCTCGTGTCAGAACAGAAAGAAACTCGATTTTCAGAATTAACAGGCTACACTTGGACAGAACATTTTTACTAAAGGATGTAGCAGTAAAACTATGGAACATGTGACACATTTAATATGTTAACACTAGTGTGTGAAACCTTAAGATTGGTGACTATTTTTGTGACCAACAATCTCTTCAACATGTTCATGTGTTTAAAAAGTGTTATCTTCTGCAGTATAGACCAAATATTCTGTGTATGTGATCTCTTCAACATTTCCATGCATTTAAGAAAATTATAATGTGCACTGAAAATTGTCATTCAGATTAAAAATGTAAATCTTATTATAGAACTTTAGAATTAAAAGTAAAAAAACACTAACTGATTATTTTTCACAAGCATTTCAGTTGTCAACTGTGTGTAAATTTGCTCTTCAGTGTGTGTAGATTCTGTTCTTACATAAGAACAAATCCCAGGCAAGAAAACATAAGTGAATGTTAGACTCTTCATAAAAACTGCGTTAGTGGGTTTTAAGAACGGTCGGTGAATGAGGCCCATTAGTCTTAACATTAGCATGTATGTATGAGCATTCATAACCTGAAACTCTAACACATGTGAAACATAGAATATTCATTAATCAGCCTCAAAGGCACAGTAACAGTGAGGCTGTCTGACCTACTATTTGTTCCTGAGGTTTCAGCGTGAAACCTTCCACAGACTTCAGCTCCAGAGCTGTTACCAATGAGTTTGAGCTAACAGCCACTCCTAACAGGCAGGTTCCATCCATTACTTTTTAGGTTGATGCAGTTGTAGTCACAAATGCAACTTTTCTTGTTGATTTCATTAGTTAGTCATTAACCATGAGTCATTAATTAGTTTTGGGATGATTTCTACCCCTCAGTGTATGCTTATGAGTGATTGCATCACTCAGAAACCAGTCTATGGCCATAAGGAGAACTCATCAGACCATTCCACAATGGAAAAAAAAACTTAGGCACAAAGTGTTTTTTGTGCATTTTGTCAACTTCAGTGATGAAGACCAAAGCTTAGTTCATAGTACATGACTTTCAGCACAATATGCCAATCGCAGACAAATTTTGGAATTTGCAAACAAAAGCCCCTAATCGGCGTTAAATCAGCACCAATCGCTGTGTGAACACTTCAAAGATGCAATTAGAGAGGCTTGCCGACCGAACCGACTATAACCCCTTAATGTGAACACTCCTCATGTCTGTAATAGGGTAAATCAAACAATAACCATGCGTGTCAGGGACAGAGTAACACACACTTAGCACAGCTATTAACTGCATCAGGTTCAAGTTTGGTTCGGACAGAAAAACCTGAATGCCTGTCGGGTTCCGGTCAAGCTTGGTTAGTTTTGTATGGGTGGACCCGGCTAACTGGTTCTTTGTTGAATGCACATTTGATTAACTTCCTTACCTCTGTTAAAGGGCACTGCAACCACTTCCCTGAGCTTTTCTACGGGAACAACCCAGGACTGTCTCCCATGCAGTGGATGAGACAGTCCCGAACAAAGCAAATACAAACCCAAAATTTCCTACTGCTGCTCCTCAACACACGAGCTGGTAACAAATGCTATTGTTCCACCTTTTATATGGTACAGTCATCTAACTAGTGTTTTCAGCATTCAGCAGCAGACAATATGTGATCATCGAAATGTTAACTCTTTTAGATTCTGTATGGCCCTTTTCAGACTTGGTATTAACGTCCATCCTGAAAGATCTGATTTCAAGTGGACAGCTCTAGTTTTGTCTATTCACACCACTTCACTTATCAGCTCTATATGCAAAAACACACATAGCTCTCTGTTCATTAAGACAAAATAAAGTTGGGGTGTGTGTGTGTGTGTGCGTATGGGTGTGTGCGCTCGCTCGGTGGAAGAAGCAGCAATAGGAGCAATGGCAGGATATGCGCCATTTTCAATTGATTTCCCTTTGTTGATCTCCACAGCCGATCTATTCCTATGTCTCAAATTACTCTACATACACAATCTATGACCTGTCCTCTGAATGGACTCTGCTCTGTGATTGGATTTTCACTGTCCAATCAAATTCTGGTGTAAAGACAAGGTCAAACTTCAGACTTTTAAAGTTAGCCTCACAAACTGTGAGAACTTGTCAGCATTGAATCTTACTGTTTTTTACTTGGAATCTGTACACAGGTGTTCACAAGAGCACTTATTACACACTGCCTATTGTTTTTCACAATTTATTTTAACACTTTATCACACTGCTCCCTCTGGAGCTACTGACGAATGTTTTGCTTGAGTTTTTCAAAATTGTCCGACATTTTAAAAGCACGCACAAAGAACATTTGTGCAGCAGACTGGTTAACTGGCAAATAAAAGACACTATCTGTGGTGCAGTTGTGTTGTTGTATAACCCAGCCACAAAAGTTTACACCTTCATCAATGAGTTAGCATAAATTCCTTTTAGCGGTGAGAGTGATGGAGGGGGCATTGCCATATCTGACGATCACACGGGGAAGCGCTTGCGAGTGAAGGATGGTATTTCCTGTGAGCCACACTTTGAGGCAAACAGGCCTAATTACATAAGCGACATGCAACAGGGTCCCACTCCTTGAACGGGCTGAAGGTTGACTGCTGCCGTCAACCGCCTCTATTCAACTTTACACTTTTGAAATATTAATGGGAGCTCAGCAGACCTGCATCACCCTACAACTCCATAGGTCTCAGTCAGCTGTCAGCCCTGTGGAGCTGAAGGAAGCCATGTTAGAGGGGGGAAAAAATGGCTGCCATCCTTTTATGACTTCTCTGCATCAACTCCTTCAGTCCCAAAAAACATTGCACTGCTGCTCACACTCTGCTCACTTACATAACCTGTGTCCATAGCATACCTGGAGGACAGGCCTGGGAATGATGGCACACAGATCAAATTCAACAACACACAAGATGAGCCCTGCTGAGCTTCCATTGCTTCTACTGAAAGTGGACACAGCAAAGTGGGTGTGGGGGGGGTTGATGATAAAAGTGAGCGGGACTCAGTGATCACCTGGGCTGTAAACAGGTAGCTCGCTCCAGGCCCACTACATCTACACGGGGCGCGTGGAAGCGAGGCTCGGGGTGAGGGAGGAAAAGTTGCATGGTCTCCAAACTGCAGCCACTCAGCACTCAGCGCTGTGCCCGTGTCTGTGGCACAGCGCTGCAGCAGCAACGTGGACCCCCCTCTACCTGTAAACAATTCACCATCTTCATTTCACGAAAGCTCCACTTTTGAGAGTGACTCGCTCCACTGTGAAGTTTGGTGGAGGCGAGGGGAGGCTGCACCAGTGGGGAGAATTGCAGGCTGTGTGGACTCTCTCTCCCTCTCTCAGCCACAGGGCAGCCGGACAGAGCCCCGTGCGGACCCGCGGCACTGTGGCAGAGTTCGAGCCCGGCGCGCGGGGACGTGCCAGCCACTCCGGCACAGTGTCACGGTCCGAGGAGTTCAATAAGCAGTTATTTTACACAACAAATCAAGCCCCCACCCACGCCAAGATATTCAAAGTTACGGAAATTCTCTTGTTCCTTACTATGAACTCGGTGCAAGTTGAGGCGGCGTCCCGTCAACATCCGACATCACGGAAACAAGGCTGAGCTTGAAAAAAAAAAAAACCCCACACACACATCAGAAACATTTGCCTTCCTTCTCTCCTCTCTGTGGAACCACAGCGACGGCGGCCATGACACTCCATCCGGGTACTGCCGTGCTCTTGACACTCATGTAGAAGCGGATGAATATGTGTTGCTTGTCAAATCCCAAACTAGTGCGTTGACGGGGCACTTCCCTTAGAAAACCCAATGAACACAACTTTCACTGCGGTGGAATCGTGCGCTGCTTCACGACACGTCCACGAGAAGCTGTCGGTGTTTACGCAGCATGAGTCCGACGTCATTAGTTGCTTGTGTCCATGTGTGTGTGTGTGTGTGCGCGAGCGCGAGTGCGTGTGTGTGCGCGCGCGAGGGTGCTCGGTGGAAGAAGAAGCAATGGGAGCAATGGCGGATATACGCCATTTCCTTTTGACTGTGTTAACACATTGCCATGTGTTGATTTCCTTTTGCTGATCTGCGATGCTGATCCATGTGTTTATGACTCTAAACACTCTACACACACAACCTATCACCACCCTGTCTGTCTGCTGGACACACACACACACTAACACAGACAGACACACACACACACAAAGAGACAGACAAACAGTAATGGAGGACGACAGGCTCATACACTGTTAACTCGTCACCCAACACTCACACTGTAGCATTGTGCACTGACAGCACTTCACAGTAGCCATAATAATTAATAAATAATAAATATTAGCCCTCAGTGGATAGAGGAGTCAGTTAAATGTGTCAGACTTGTATATAGATATATGCCATGATATCAGTTTGCGTAACAGACTGCTTCTGTGCTTATGCTTATCATATATAAGAAGAACAACATACAGATTATTAAAATTCTCGATTCTAGCTAATTGAAACCACAAAATCCTTTTTGTAGCTTATCTGGTCTTTCGCTGACGTCGCACGGTCTTCATCAGCAGGTACTTCCTGCCATTGGCTTAAAAGCTTAATACACAGAGAGAAAATGGAAACTCAGGCAGCGTCGATTCAAGGAAATTTCATTTGCTGTTGAAGATCATGTGATGGGACACAATTCTCCAGAACATCTAATAAATGGACCTGATAAAAGAACTCTGAGTCTGTGAGTATCCAGTCAGCAGGTACGTTTAAAGGTGTGGAACGTGTGAAGCGGCTTCCACACAACGCTGGGGATTAAACCGCAATTCTGTTCTGTGTTTTAACAGAGGCACAGTACAGGATTAGACAGAGGCTTTCTCTGTTTCCCTATACTCTAAAGTAGGGACTCAGCGGTGACCTTATTGTCACCATTTATAGACTTTATATATTAGAAATGGTTCAGTAAAAGTGCTATTGACACAGTGTTAAGTGGATTGTTCAGAGTAACAGAGACGCTGACGTGATGAGAGATGTTGCTCAGTATTGAGAGCAGCTGTAGGCATAGTTTTAGAAATACCGAGGCCATGAGTCAACATTGAATTGTTTATAATATATATTTATATTTATTAAATATGATATTTGATTATTTTTCTATTTTATCTCACCCAGTAATTAAATTGATTTCTATAAAAGTTAAATGTCTGAACACAGGAGGTAGAGCGGGTCACCCACTACCCAGAATGTTGGGGGTTGAACCCAGTCTCCCCTGCTCTGTGTGCTGAAGTGTCCTTGGGCAAGATACTGAACCCCGCAAATTACCCCTGACGGCATTGTGTGAGTGATGTGTGGTAGAGAAAGAGCTGCTCATAGATGCACTGTTTGAATGTGTGTGTGAATGGCAAAAAATTGTACTGTCAAGTGTTCAGTTTTCTGACTGGTTATCAAAATTAGAAAAGCACTATATAAAAACAGACAGAGAACACAATCAGAGCTAGAAGAGTGTGAATGTTGGACTCTATCAGTCGGTGCACACCACTCCACCTGCTACATGTGAAAGAAGTCGACTGTTGGTGCTAAAATATCATGCCTTACATGGTCCTGCTTATTAATGGTGCTGCCCTCTTGTGACTTTGAGTACAGGCTGATGTGAGGAGAGAGGAACTAAGACAGCATGTCATCTTTCCACCCACTTAAGTGCAATCTGCAGTCATGTCAGCCTCTGATGACAATTGCACAGTTGGTTCACAGCTGGATCAGCTGTCACTCTGTAGGTGTTTACAGGTCCAATGCGCCTCTGAGTTTGTATTTGCACAAAGGATGTGATGCGTAAGGAGGCATTTTCCTGCAGACAGCTCAGCAGTGTAGTCGTGTCCTACAATGTGCCAAAAGTATACTTTGGGGACAAATTAAATGAAAAACCAGTTAAGCCAGTGAAAACACACACCATACATGCACACACAATCACATACACCCACCCACACACAATATCTTAAACAATAGGCCTACTAACAATATAAAATGTGGAGAAAGAGAGTGCCTCTTATAAGATATACAATCTAAAAGTGCAATCAGAATATGCCTATAACAGCAGCATATACAATATACAATCTAAATGTTCATCTCAAAATACCACATCCAATATTATAAATAACATATTATCAATGTGTTGTTTGATGATGGTGCAGGAGAGCACTGTCTAACAACATCAGTTCATAATCTCCCATAGGTATCAACTGGGTGACTGTATTTTCATACTCATCAAACCCCCAGTGAACTCAGGCACCCTGTGCATGAGGGGCATTGTTTTCCTGGGAGAGACCACTCCCATCAGGATAGAAATGTTCTCACCATAGGATGACACCATGACATTAAACCAGAATCAGAATCAACTGGGCTTGTTCAGGATTTTTCATATGCTACGGAGCATTATGGGATGTTACTTGTCAAATTGTTCCACGCAGTGGAACTGTGTGGCACTATCTGCATTTATTGTGCGTCTCCACTCATTTATCCAGGTTTTACCTGTCGCACATCTATAGCTCTGCATGTTCCTGCTGAAATCAGCTGTTTGAAAAAGATGTAGTTTGTCTTTATTTTGTTAACAGATTGACCAAAGCAGAGTTTGTAAAGTTACAAACACACAAGCCCAAGTGTTGATTTTTGTGAATTAATTTAGTAATACTTTCGGAGCCCCTCGGCTATCGTCTGGCAAAAACTAGTCTCTGGTTTCAATAGCCAATACTGCGGGGCTTCCAGTGTAGACAGTGGATACTCTGTCCTCTGTTTACAGTTTTATTTGTAACGTGAGCTATAAAGTGGATGTGAGTCAAATGTGTCTCCACCCAAAACACAAGCATTAATACTTTTAGCAGGACTTTTAGGTCCAGATGAAATTTTGTTTGTTTGTTTTTAATAGCTATCTACATGAATGCAAAGAAATACAATGTAAATAAAAACAATAGCTGATGCATTTCCGAACAGGTGCTTTGCCTCTTTTGCTCTCCACATGGACTGTTCACCAAAGCCATACGTGATTGGTCAAAATAAACGGAAACCAGTAGGCTTCTGGCACCAAAATCTTCTACCCCGCCAACACATTCTGCACATTCATATGCAGAATCTTAAAATAGAGATTATGATGGTTTAATGTTCTGTATTTTGTAGGAAAAAATCTGCAGCGTATACGTTTAAAAAAAAAGGAGGAAGTTTTGTTCAAACAGTATATATCTCTATGACAGGGACTTTTCAGCCAAGACTCCTCTCACTGAACATAATATTATTCATATCCATCCATCCATCCAATATCTATACCACTTATCACAAGGATGTGGGAGAGCTGCAGCCAAACCCAGCTGACATTGGGCAAGAGTTAGTTACATCCTGGACAGGTCACTGGTCCATCACGGGGCCAACATACAGATACTTAGGGGCAACTTATAGTCTCCAATGTGCCTTTGGACTGTGGGAGGAAGTTAGAGTACCTGCTGAAAACCCACAGGCACAGGGAGAACACACAGATAGACCCTGGCCAGCCATCAGGAACAGGTTCAAACCCGCAAAACCTCTAGCTGAGGGCACTATGCTTCCCATATTATCATATTTCATATATATATATATATAGTAGTGGATATTGTTGTTTTATATATATATATATATATATATTGCTCTCTCTCTATTAGGAAATAACCGACTCTAAATTATCAACGACAAAAGGTTTAAGTGTTCATACCCACAGGTACAGTCATTAACTGATGCCATGAATACCACTGCTGCAATACCATGGGGAAGGAGAGGAGTTTTTTTTGTTACCGGTTTATTTTAATGGCCTTTACCGGAATGTAAGAACCACAGCCTGTTGTGGTCTTAACATTTCCCTGATACACCACTACATCTACAATATGTCTAGGTAGGTGCATACAAGGCATCTGATCATTTTTAAACTCTTGTTCTCTCTTTAAACATTTGTCTATGAAATGAAAGAAAGACGACCCTTTCCTTGTTGCTGAACATTTACTATAAACTGTAACTTTTGACAAACAGCACGTTGAAAGAAAATGTAATGTAATTACAGATTGGCAACTGAAACCAAAGCTATTGAACCATAGAGTGTAGTATTGAACACCATTTTCTACAGAGCTGTATCATGTGGAATTTAGTTTTCTTTATATAGTGGATTTGTATCAAGACATAAATGTCAGAGGAAAGCAAGTATACAAGAATGTTTGAGTGATTCCCTGCATGCTTACTTTCTTCTATTTGTATTGCAACAATCACAACACACATTATCTCAAGGCACTTTACGATCGAGACCTAACGCAACAGTTCCTACAATGACCAAGCACTTACAACTGTGGAGAGTAAGAAATTCCCTTTTAATGGGCAGAAACCTTGAACACAACCAGACTCAATGTGGGCTGCCATCTGCCTTGACTGGTCGGGGTGAGCCGAGAAAAATGGGTCGAAAAGAGGGGAGAGAAGAGAGAGAGAGAAGGGAGGGGACGGAGAGGGGGAGAGAGAAGAGAGAGAGAGACCAGCAACAGTTGTGTAACCATCATATCTAAGCTCTGTCTGATATAAGCCCTGATGTAATGGTGTTAGTAATGACAGCAGCTCCATTTAACAGTAGTAGAAATTATCATTATAACGCAGATAACAAATAATAGAAAACTACTACTATTATTAATTATGATTATTATGATTATTATGATTATTATGATGATTATTATTATTTTACTAACCCACTTCACAAGTTTGAAGTCTGGTAGGAATACTTTCACATACATTTAAGATATAGTAAAAGCATATAGGCCAACTTAAGAACAAATGAAGCTAATTCTGTTATCAGCATCACCATTTGAGCGTGGTAACTTTGGCTAAGGGGACAAATACAGTGTCTGAATTGTTCCTTCTTTACCAAAGAAGTAGTTACACATTTGTTCATTCATTCACATCGTCTGTATTGTATTTTACCTTCATTAACTGCACTTGGCATCATGGATGGGTGGGAGTGGTTCATTACAAAACAAACCAGAACCTCGTGGACATGGGCAGATTTTTTTCACAGTGAATGTTTCGAATGCGGCTTCACTTAGAATCCAGATTTATCTCCTTTTTTTGCTCATGTTCTCCTGCTCTTTTCCTTTTGTGGGTTGTGTGTCCCCTCTATGTCTGTTCTGTGTGTTTGTGTCTGTCTTTCTGTGTGTTGCTTCCTGGTATCTGCCGCCGGCATTTCTTCTGTTGGTGATAGTTGGGACTAATCTATCATCGACCACTCATTAGCTGCAGTATGCCGGCCTATAGCTGTTCAGTCACCTCAGTGGTACAAATGTGTCCCGCTTCACCTAATGTTTGTCTGCCTGCGTCTCAGGTCCATCACCCAGCTGATCTCCACCTGGGCATCTACCTGCCCAGCTCCACCACCTGAGCATGGGTCCTGTCATGGTTTTGTCTTCGGACTGTTTATTTTCGCCTCTTTATGAAGAGTGTTTTCAGTTTGATTATTACCTCCTTGTGTTTCATGTCTATCCCTGTGTTTATGTTTGTATATGACTTGTTCCTGGGTCTCATGTTTTCCCACTCCCTGTGTTCTGTTTCCTGTTTTATTTTGTAGTTTCTGCTCCTTGTGTGTTTTCTTTCTTCACTTCCTGTCTTGGTCCTGTTTCCCGCCCTTGTGATTGTCTGCACCATTCCTCATGTGTTCCACCTGTGTTCAATTGCCCCTGCCTTCCCTGTGTATATAAGTCTCTGTGCTTCCCCTTGTCGGTTCGTTGTCGTTAGTGCCTCGTCTCCTGTGCTTGTTGTCCTCTGCATCATATCCGTTTCTTGTAAGTTCCTAGTGTTTTCCCCTGTGTGCTCTTTGTTTTTTTCACCTTAGACCTTTGTTGTTTTCTCTGTTAGACATTTTTCCATTAAAAGGACACTTTTTGTTTGAAACTCTGCCTCTGCATCTTGGGTCCACCTGCTCAACCACACCCCGACAGGTCCACCTCTTTTGCATCTGAGGCTGTGTTCGGTCACAATTTCTTACGCCCCTTGACAGCTTAATTTGCCTGGCACATGTAACTAGATAGAATTTTAAAAAAGTTTAAAAAAAACAACACTAACTTGGTTTGGTCTAATACAACTTAGCCAAATGTTTGGTTGATTACCATGTAACATTCTTAACAAGACGAAACTATTCAGAAAGTCAGTAAGACATTTGGTGTCATTGCTCACTTATAGTTAACTCATGTTTGTACACTTACCATCATAACAGTGGTTAAACAACCTCAGAAATAAGCCATAGCTTAATCGTCTATGTTCACTCATTCACACCTCATAGATAACATACAGATGGCTCCTCATTTCTGATCGTGTCTCAAATCAAATACTTCAGTCAGTACACTTGCATGTAGTTTACTGTGAAAACTATATACTCTACTATTGATGTAGTGCGAGGATTTCAACAGGGTATTTGTCTTGAGAAATATACAGCCGACGCGCATCAGAGCAATGATCGTAACTACAACTGTTGTTTACTCACTTGATTTAAAAATGAATGTTGGACGTGGTTGTGTGTCCTCATCAGTGACGACTGTGTCATCCTTTGTCAGTTGGAAAAAACACTTTAAGGCCCCACCCCTTCCACTTTGTAGCCAAGATGATGGTAACCATTGAGGCTGAGGTGTCCCTCATATCACATGTAACTTTTTGACCCTGTTCACCATCCAGGTATTTATAGTGCACAGCATATTGCCAAGTAATTCACACGGTAACATGTGTTGCACAACTAACCAAGGTCAGTTTAGATGATCATATTAAAATGCAACAACACTGACTAATCAGGTGACTATAAAATATTCACCAGAACAGCATTTCATATATTTCTCAATCACTTTGCATTGATCTTTGTATGATAAAAGATTTTTTTTTTATTGTAAGGTTTCTTGGGGGCAGCAGCAAAACAGTGAAGTCGAGTTGGTTCGAGGAAAATGTGTAATCTGTCGTCTCCTTGACTAAATACTTTTTCCTCACAGGCAGTGTGGGAGCTCAGCTGATGCTGCATGGTTATTTCCTCTGGATCCGGAAACTGAATGCTATCAGTCTGCTTACACAACCTGCAAGACTTGTGGCCTAAATCTACAGTTTGTGTTCAAAGTCACAGAGAAAAGCCTGGCTAGGCTCCTGCATTCACAACAGCCTTTGGGAAACGGCAGGGAGGGTCAGGCCTGCTCTGATCACATGACAGTGAACCTAGGCAGGGAACTCCTGGGGGGGTTCCAGTGGGTCTTAGCCATTCAGAGGCTGGAGTTTGATCTCAAGCCAAACTTCACACATAGGTGAGATTGGAGATTGGAGATTTGTCACGGAGCTTCAAGAAACCCTGAGTCAGGCCTCTTCCTTTCATGTAACCCAACCAATCACATGAGCTGAGATCCCAACGATTGTTCCGTGGATTTACATCTACTGTAAATATGTTGTGCAAGTACCATCCTACATTTGAGGAGAAAACTTTGTTTGAATACATCACATTAAGATAATATAAAACTTTATTGATCACACACCGGGTAAATCCACTTTTTCCAGCAGCAGATAGTCAGAGCTAGGTAAACCAGAGAATTAAAACGGTTATAGAATAAAAATAAAGAATCACATTAAAATACAGAGAATGTGTATAATATACACCTTTCACTATTGAAATGTTTTTAGAGAAACATACTTGAGTAAAGTGCAGTGGCTCAGGATGATTACATGAGGGTGTAACTGTATTTGTGCAATATTAAGAGATGGTGACACTGCCAATGTGATGCAATAATGTGTCTCTTTGTCTTTAAGAGGATGATGCAATGTTAAATAAGAGGTTCCTGGTTAAAATCCGGGTTTGGCCTGCATCTGCATGGGTCTTCTCTGGCTACTCCAGCTTCCTCCCACATTCACAAACATCAGTGTTGCAGAGCAGTTTTGAATTGTTTTAAATTGTTTTGTGTGTGTAGTGGTGGTTTATTCATAATTTGCTGATACATTTGGTGACCATTTTACCTTTTTCGCATTACTACCCCAGCCCTCCTGATGGTTCAGTGTGGTTTATTTTTGAGGGGGTGTTCGTTTTATATTAGATATTTAGATTCTTCTTGTTATTTGTACATTTTGTCCCCGATCCATCCTTTATAGTGGCCTGCATTAAGGCATCTTATTGCTGCTATCTAGTTGGAGACAAGCCTTTTATTTCATGGATTTTAAAAAGATATATTTTGGTACAGCAATCTATGGTTTTAGTTTACTCTGGGTCTTGTGCATCATACAAAATGATAAGCAATATAGATGGAGAGATAGAGTATCCCTTAATTCCCCTGACTTTCTTTTTTGTCACCATTATGTCCAACATGCACAGTTGCTTGTGTTTAAGTTATGTTTGAATATGCATTCTGTTCTGAGAAAACATGATGGTATGTGCATATTGGGTGCTCCTGAAAGTATGTCAATACTATATAGTACAGTAATAGTAAAGTACTTAAAGGTTCGGTGTGTAAGATTTAGGTGAAAAGATCTATTGGCAGAAATTGAATATGAAATAATCTTACTGATGTTTTCACTAGTGTGTTTCATCTAAATTGTACGAATTGTTTTCTTTACCCTATAATAGGCCCTTTATATTCAAAGACTTTATATTTACATCAGGAGTGGTTCCTCTCTACAGAGGATGCCATGTTTTTTTACAGTGGTCCAGACAGAACAGACTAAACACCTTTTGGGTTTTTATGACGACTGAAGGCTTCCAAAGGTTCTCGGATGTTTATAAGGGGAGGGTGAGGTGAGGGGTATTCAGCTGCAACATGCAACTTCACCACTAGATGTCACTAAATTCAACACCCTGAACCTTTAGGTAAACCTAGCTTTCTACAACTGGGGTTGAGTCATTAATGTTGTTTACTCCCCAGCTACTGTGAGCACAGTCCTTGGCTACAAGGGATTAATTACTAGTCTATTATACAGTATGTAGCTTCTAGTGACCAGACATCTTAAAGCTCTTATAATGATAATGTCAAAGAGGATAATGTGATAAGGGTCAGTTGTATTGATTTACCCACAAAGAATTATCAGCCAATGCTGCTGCTCTGTGGAGCTAGCCAATATTTAGCGTTTAAGTTTTTGATTTAAAGCATAACCTGCATTTTTCTTTTTTTGTTTTCTTTTAGGTACTACTAAGTTGTAAAATAAGTAATTTTGCTGGAATGCTATTTGTTAAGGTACTGGACATCCTTGGGAGGGGGAAGGGAGAAGCCATTTTCATGTTATGCGCAGGTGTAACACTAACAAATTTGTTTGAAGATTTAACTGAGTTTTGAGTGTTGGTAGCAGAGGCTGGGGCTCACTATCTTCATCGAGATAGCTGAAAGAAATCCTCAATGTGAGATTACATTGAGTAGCAGAAGCTAGTGAAACACTGTGCAGCCTTGACGTGACTCCACAACTTCAGCTCCCTAAATTCTGGAGAGCCATTTCAGCGTTTGAGTTGTTGGCTATGGGTAAGTCACTCACTTCTGTGTTGACTTCAGGGCCTGGACAGTGAGTTTTCAGTCACGTCCCTGACCTTATCTTCCCAATGATATATCAAATCAAAATAATGCAGAATTCAAGTCTCTTTATTTTACAGAATTTACACTGCAACCGGACCCCATGCATCCTGCTCACATAGATGTATACAGAAGCATTTATTGCAGAAAACAGATGTTAAGTTCCTGTTGTGAATAGCATGCGAGCCAACAGAGGAGGACATCGACAGAAACGCAAAATGTGTCTCATTGTCATTTATTATTTTACATTAATAAAGTCATTAACTCTACAAGAAAATTGAACAGCTGTGATTCATAGTGTGATGCACATCCTTCATCTCACAGCTATCACCCACACACACACACACACACACACACACAAACTCACACACTTGTATCTGATATGATATGGCATATCATTGTAACATATTTTAAATACACATGTAAGCTGACTTGTCCTGCCCATCAACAGTGCTGTAAAAATTGTATATGGTGTGTGACTTTCTACTGAGAGGTGCAGTCTGATTGGAAGGTCAGGCTGGAGATTCACAGCAGCATTGTGGTAATGTGTGAGTCCAAGTGCGTTCTGGGCTGTTGATTGGGCTAACCCACATTTATGTTGCTTTTCAATACAGCACGTTGCAACTATACATTTTAATATTTGTACAGTAAAGCCAGAATAGGTCTGTATATCACTGACTCTCCCTACAAGTGCTTCTTATCAATGCCAGTCAATCCAGCTGTCTGTTACACCAATGGCTGCTGATTTTTGAAGATTTCTTTTGTTTTAGGAGACATAATAATGGCATAATCAACAAAGACTTAGATATGGTGAGATTTAGTCTGGATGAAAAAAGTAAGAATGGATGAAAAATCTAAATGGGGGAAATTTGTCACTTCCTTAATCATGGTAGTTGCAGAGCTTAAATATAAGGGGCTTTATACATTATCACATTATGCTACCAAAAGCCAAATATGATGTGACTGAAAACATAACCTCCTTTGCGTGAGGTAACACAAATGAGGGATTTGCCGATACAGATGTTTGGCTTTTTCCCATGACTATCATTAGGGCCTTTCCAGATCCATCAGTCTCACTGTTTCGCTTTGTAGACTTACACCCCCCTTAACCTTGTGCTGTATTCGCCATTGCTCCGCGGCTATGTTCATTGAAACTTGCAAACTAGTAAACCGTTCACATCCAATGGATCGGGAAGCTTAAATGTTTGAATCTATATTTTGTGTAAATAAAGACAAACCAGTATCACAGTGATGCAAACAACAATCTCAGCATTATTACAGCTGGAAACTTGCGGCTTAACCAGATAAGGACAAATGTTCTGAGATAAAGTTGACTCTGAGGGAGCTGATTGTTAAGACACTGAAGCCTTATTAAGTGTGGAGCCTTGTTGCCGCTGTGGACAAAGTCAAATCGTTCCAAAGTGTCAGTTTGTTTCTCTCCCTGACCTGTGATGAAACTACTGACATAACCAATACAGAACAACAAGCCAGTTTTTGTTTGTGGGATCACTGCCACTGTTGGATCTGGAGAGGGGAGGAATGAATGTCTTTACAAGCCAAGTCAGAAGCAGAGGGCTGAACAAACACCACTTCAAGGATGAGTGAGCTGGAGGTGGAAGATGAAGATTTGATTAACCACAGTGAGGTGAAATGGTTGGGTCATTCACGGAGTTCAACAACCCATGGAGATAAAGGAAAAACCTGGCATGGAACTGAGTGATGGAATATGGCTGTGGGATTTGGCGTTCATGCTGGACATCGCCAAGTAGCTCATCAAGCTGCAAGGTCCCGACCTGCTTCTCAGCTCTCTGTTATCAAATGTGTAACCATTCGAAGCTAAATTTAAGTTATTGAAGGGGTAACTCTGTGCATTTCCACACACTGCGAGAACAAAAGCCTGCTCTGACATCTGAGTTTGCAAAGCAAAAGCAAATGAATGCAATTGCAAAGCTGTTTAATGTGGATCAAGCTGATGTTCCTGAAAACCGACAGCATGGAATCATTGGGCTGGAAAGCTACAAGGTCCCTCTGCTCAAGTTCTATAAACTGTGTGTACGTCTTGAGGATTTTCACATTATGAGGAGACACGAACTGAAGTCTCCGTCTCTGCTCGGGACAATACTGCTGTGAATCCTGCACAGGCTCAGTTCTGGATGTATGTTTTTTCTCTTATTGCATAGCCAAGGCAAACTGAGGAATACTGAGAGTGAGAGTTAGGGAATTAAACTGAAATAACACCATGTGCCCTGGCAGACAGTTGCAGTTAATATTTATAACGTAATACTGAGTCATGTCACATTTTAAACCAGCTGTCTTCCTCGCCGAGCTTGTGGTGATTTGTTGAGGTTACAGTCGGGGGAATAAGTGCTCAACATATTCATTGCTCCTGAAACATTGTGGTCTTGCTGTTGGACTCCACCATTCTGCGGCAAAATGATGATGTGGGCTTATAGGCTTGCACAGACAGTGAGTTCTTCCAGCTGATGTATAATGTATGTCGTGTGTGTGAGCTGCACTGATCCCAGCAGTCCACGATTCCTTGTGCCCGGTGGCCCCTGCAGCAGCAGCATCCTCCCATGACTGTGTTGTACTTAGCAACATAAGGCAACAGGATGACAGAGCAGAAAAAAGTCTGCAAATTAACCAGTGATCAAACAAGATGTCCAGAGTGGGCACAGCTGCACATACAGTGCATGTCGTTCACATTAGTGCCGTCCCTTCCGTTTTCCTTTCCGTCCTCTTCGTACTGTTTGTCTTTGACTCACTGCTGGTGCCCACAGTTGGGAAAACAAACGTGCCAGGGGTCAGATCTTCATGCCCAGCTTGGCTTTCTGTGAAAAAAACACATCATAAAAACGTCACTAAACGTGTCCAACATCTGAAGCAGAACAACTGCAAATACATATTTTGATATATTTAATACTGGGTTGGTCTGGAGTGTTAACAAAGAGATGTATGCCTCATGACAGAGAGATTGCACCAATGGTCCACTGCTTTCAACACTGGCAGCACAATTTCACTCTGTCTTATAGTGGTTAGCACTGGCGCTAGCCCTCAGCATTGCTTCACCATGACTAACATTATACTGGTACTGTATTTCTGGCCTACACCACAGACCAGAGTTCAGGTCCTTTAATCAAGGAAGAAATATACCGCTGTACAAAATGTTACTGCAATGGATTCATAATCAGCAAGTATGAAAAGTAAAAGTATTGATGCAAACAGACAGCCGCTGTCATTGCTTTATCTTCATATGTTACTGGATAGTGGGTGATGACAGGGATTAGTCTATAAGAATCTGTTTTTAAACAGAATGTATTTTGAATGCAATATCTGTAACTATACTATGATTGTTAAATGTAGGTAAAATTCCTTAATAATTCTTAGTCTCTATTGTTGGTGTCATTGAATCCACCGGATGTTGGTCATTTTCTCAACTGCACCACATCATTTCAGCTGCACACTCATGCTGCCAGTCTCCTGTTCTACCACATCCCAAAGATTCTACTGGATTTACTTATGGTGAGTGTGGAGGTCACTGAAGTTCACTGAACTCACATTGTTGTCATTTGTGACATGGAGCATTATGATGCTGGGAGTAATGATTAGGAGATAGTAAACTGTGAATGTAAAGAGATGAACATGGTCAAATAATACTCTATTCTAATCGACTGAACCCAAAGTGTGACAAGAAAACATTCCTCACACCGTCACACCACCAGCAGCAGGGAGGTTCATGCTGTTGACTCCAGATTCGGACTCTACCATCTTTAAGCAGTGTTGGTGAGTCTGTGTCACTATCACCTCACATTTCTGTTCTTGGCTGAGAGGAGTTGAACCTGACATGGTCTAACTGGTGCAGCTATCATTTAAAGCATCATTACATCAATAAATATTACTTTTTATTTTCATTATAACAACTAGTCAGACAGAGCTTAAATATGACGGTTACACAACTGTTCCTAGTCTCTCTCTCTCCTCTCTTTCTCGGTCTCTCTTCTCTCCCCTCTGTCTTTCGGTCGACTCCAACCAGTCTAATATTTTGATTCGATAACTACATGAATAGCCAGTGTACAGGTCTTATTAAGTGGCCAGAAAGTAAATTTCATAAAGCATCCTTATCATGGATCTTATGGAACCTTTTAATAGGAGGCCCCAAAAAACAGGGAACAAAGGTGAACTTACGATGCCAGAGGCGTGTTTGGGTTTGACGCTGTAGGAAGCCTTCTCCTTGGCCTGGCGGAAGCTCTCCTCTGCTGCTTTTAACCTGCACAACACACAATGTTACATATACACACAGTCAGGTCTCCACTTTCAGTATAACACTAAATTCAAGAATATGTGTTATGGTGATATGACTGGTACTAAATTTCCATAACAGGCACTTTAGCTTATTTAAATGACAGAGAGAAAGAAAGCAGCAGGTTGTAGAGCAGCTTGAGACGACGTACCTCTCCTTGAGAATGGTTTTGTTCTCCTTCTTCCACTGGTCCTTGAAGTCAGAGGAGAACTCATGCCAGATGCAGAAGAACGTGTTGGGTGAGACCTCCTTCTCTCCTCCCTTGGCCTTCACTGAGAAGAACACTGTGAGCTCCATGAACCTGAACAGACACAAAGTCAAATTGACACCTTGACCCTTTTCTCTATATGATCCCAGAAATGAGCCACAGTCTGCAGACTATGATGTGAGGACCAGAAGACCTCCAGCCATGACTGTCATTGGCTGTGTGTGGAAACACATGGGTGTAATGTCCATGATGTCCCAGTGATACCTGAGGGTACCTTTTAAAACTAAAAAGTGAAAAAGCTTGAGTGTATACTGGCAGCCATCATCACTTACAGCAATAGAGTCAGACATAAGTCCCTGAGTGTCTTCAACACAAGTCTGTAAGTGTCTTCAGGACAAGTCTCTGTCTGTCCTTAGGACAAGTCTCTGTCTGTCTTTAGGACAAGTCTGTGAGTGTCTTCAGGACAAGTCTCTGAGTGTCTTTAGGACAAGTCCCTGAGTGTCTTCAGCACAAGTCTCTGTCTGCCTTTAGGACAAGTCCGTCAGTGTCTTCAGTACAAGTCTCTGAGTGTCTTTAGGACAAGTCTGTGAGTGTCTTCAGGACAAGTCTTTGTCTGTCCCAGAGTGTCTTCAGCACTCATTCTGTGGATACTTGCCAGCAAAATTATTAACATTCAGCCATACAGTTAGTATTGTATTCATATTTTGGGGCAGTGCAGTCTTAATACAATTATATTTACAATTTTGGAATAAGTGTTACTTCACTGAAAGAGTCAGACATTACAGGTAAGATTAATTTAGCATGATGATATAACCATGCTAGAGCTGTGCTATTAACAGGAAGTAACTCTTGCCCCATTAACATGTTCTCATTGGCCATGCTGTAAGACCTCTTACAACAGGAGCACTGGTTAGGTGTTGGCCATAATACTTTCCAGGTCAAAGTAAATAAAATAACATTTCTGACCTCTTTTCAAAAATGATATATTAATATGACTTACTCACTCACATTCAAGTGCTACATCAAGATTGTGTAAATCAGCACCATGTGTAAACACACACCTCTCTTAGTGGGATGTAGACAGGTGAAATATGACGAATAAAGGAGGTTGTTCTTACAGTTTGTGAGTGCTGCTGAGTTGACCTTCGTGCGTCTCCATTTCACTTTTAGCTGAGAGAGAAAGAAAAATGGAAAAGGTCAAAACAAACAGGTCCCTGGGTGTATTTTCAGCAGCTGTCGTCCATTTATTCAGGTGAAAAGATAAACGTCTCCCTTCCTTGTTTACTTCTGTGATGCGTGGTCCACTGGCCATGCAAATGAAGACCGCCTCTGCCTGAGCCTGCCCCCTCATGCCATAGATACAGATATGATGGCACACTGTAATAGGCCTTCAAACAGTAAATCTCCCGTTTAGAGAGTCATATTACAGAGAGTAACAGTGGGTTCAGGTGACCTGCCAGAACTTCAAAGGTTACTCTATTAAAATGGAGTCTGTGAGAGTAAATCTGAGAACAACACATTGACAAATAAACCGAAAGACTGATTCACAATGTTTCTCTTAATACATACATACATACATACATACATACATACATACAAAAATGGGTTTTGTCTGTTACCGTGTTTCAGGAATTCCTCCATATTATCTTTGAAAGGCTGCAAGTTATCCTCATCCGAAACTTTGCACACCTTTTCAACTTCTGATGTACATGCTGACAAAATAACGCACAAAACAACACAGTCAAGTCAAGATCTAAACTTAAGCAGCATGAAAAGTACAAGTAGTAGTACAGTAAGGCTTGTGTATAGATACTCTAATGCTGTATCTTTCTGGTGAAAACAAAAAACTAAACATTTATGCGAAACGTGAGCTAAGGAGGAAGACATTTTTGACTTTGGCTTTGGCCAGCATTGGTGTTTTTATAGAGGAACAGTGGTGAGTGGCACTGACATAAGTAAAACTGTACTGCTCTCTTTCACGAAGGACATTTGTAGATCATCACTTTAGCCTTCAAAAACATCATTTTCATTCAGAGGCCATTTGGTGAAAGACACACACGGGCAGTGTGTGTGTGTGTGTGTGTGTGTGTGTGTGTGTGTGTGTGTGTGTGTGTGTGTGTGTGTGTGTGTGTGTGTGTGTGTGTGTGTGTGTGTGTGTGTGTGTGTGTGTGTGTGTGTGTGTGTGTGTGTGTGTCACCTCTGAGGTCCTTCCTGAGTCGAGTCAGGTCTTTCTGAAAGTCTTCAAATTTCATCTGTGAAGCCTGGAACAAATCTTGAGGCTCCGGGAGGGGATACACACACGTCTCCCTGCCAGCGTCCTACACACACACACCCAACAAATAATAAGGCCAATCATAATGTTTGATAGTGTTCGTCATTTTTACAGTTTGAAGGCTGCCAGTTTAATAGACATGAAGAATACAGTTTTTAGATGTTGGAGATATGGTCTTATTATGAACCACATGTGAAAGGAAGGCATGATGGGAAAATTCTCAGGGAGGGGGTAAAGAGAAAAATGATACAGATGAAAATTAGATACAGCACAGTCACAGTATGAGAGGAATTATGAAAGCAAAGCAGCTCACCTCATCAAAGTGTCTGAGGTAGTACGCAACAATATAAGACAGAAGACTTCTCGTGCTGTCCTGCATGTGTAGAGAAGACAAAATGTGTAAGAGTGGAGATTTTCCAATGCTTCTCTGTGACGTTCTTTAGCACAGCTAACAAAGAGAAAATGTCCACCACAAATACATCATCGCAGTCATGATGGGACAGAATCAGCACAGTTTTAATCAGTGCAGCAGAATTAGAGATATCGTCCTCTTCATTCCACACATTCTTCTTCCTTGTCGAATTCACTTCTTTCTAACTCCACACCCCCACATTTTTTTTACTTTCCTAACTTACACTTGTCAGACCCGTCCCACACTAACATGATTCAACATGACTAATGTGCTGTAGGATGTTCTGACATTTCTGTTTGTCTTGGGCTAACTTAAAAAACATGATCTACAACGATGTTCAAACACAGCAGTCGACTTATTTACAGCTGACGTGGTGTTACAGCTCATTTCTAGGGTTATTCAAGTTATAGATTTAAAGCAGTAACACAGTTATTACTCCTTTTTTAAGATGTGTGCGAGAATGAACAGTCTCTAAATCTGACAGTAAAGTTTTACTCCCAGAGTTTATGTGCTGCCTTAACAAGGTGAACTGATGAAGGAAGACTCCATGCCACAAGAAGCACATAGAGAGAACAGATTATTGAGGATTAGCTCCTAACTCTGTGTTGATTTGGGTTTGTCCTGGGTACATCCATGAAAGGGACGAGCGACATTTCAAACGACCAATAAGTTAAATGTTGCATAGATATAAAATATAACTATATTGTTATGTTTACAAATAATATTTAAATAGTACACAGTCTATATATTCAGCACATAGAACTACACAATGCTGTAAGGAGCAAGGTGTGTCCAAGATGAAAAAGCAACATTTCCACAAGTTCCATTGCATTTTGTTTCAGGATCTCTCCCTCTTTACTCACGCTGCTCTTGACATCTTTCAGTTTGGGCAGAATGTCGAGGGAGAAGCCATCAGCTTGGCCCCTGGTTCGATTACCACCATTCATGAAGTTACCAAAGGCCAGGACCAGACCCAGAACCTGCTTCACTCTCTCATCGTCCTGTAAGGCCTGCAGAGGAAAACAAAGTCTGTGTCCTTACACAAATCTGACAATAGAGAGGGTGAGGATGGGCGAGGTAAATGAAGGGAACACACAGTGGGAGATGAAAGTGATAAAACCCCAAAACATCTTTCCATCATGTGCACAGAGTCATCATTTGCTGTGTTGAGTTCATGCTGAAGACAAACCACTCTTGTTTTCAAATCACCTGTATTTTTATTTGACAGTAACAATCAGGGCTGGACTCACCTCACAGACTCTCTGCAGCATGTCCAGTTTCCTCGTTAGCGACGATATGCACTCGGAGAAGCTGGACTGGAAAAGGATGCAGAAAACTCTGCCAGAGAAGTTTGGGATCAAGGAGAGCTGGTAGAGAAACCTGCAACAAAGCACAAACACAGGCTGCTGTGGCTCTATCACCTCTGCACTGACTCTCTCACATGTCCTGTGAGATTTGCACCCTTTGTTTCCAAGTATGTCTGTTCATTGGATGTTGAAGTGTCGAGGAATAACTCACTGCTCAGGTTTGTCCAGAGGTTTAGCATTCTCTTTGTCTTTAGAGGACTTGATGTGCTTTTCAATCTTGTCCATTTCCTCCTGCTGTGCCCTCTGGAAGAGATGCAAGTGAATAGCAAACTTACTGTTGGTTGTACTAACAAGAGGTGAAACCAGCCATGAACCTTTCCCTAAGGTGACTTACGACTGTGGAACAACACTAGCTTTGGGGCGTAGAACCGTTTTCAGACATGAACTCCGGAGGATGTCTGAAGAGTTGGGTCAGGACTTTCACACATGAACCACGCAGCAGGAGGTGGGATGTAAATTCATAATTCTGCTATGGAGATCCCATGTTTTTGTTTAAAGCAAATCAAAATTGGCCTTATCAGAGTTCTCACGAGGGGGCTGGCGGGAGAAACTCCGAGCAAAGTCCACAGCTTCTCACTTGGACATTTGCGTTCTCACATACAGCCCCTCCGGAGAATAGGGTTATCTGGTGTTCAGTGCATGTCTGAGGGCAGCTTAAGAGACCTTGAAACAAGCGCTAGATATAATCAATGTGTTAAAGGAGGTGTTGAAATGAGGTGCTCTCGGAAGAGATAAGTTTGTAGGAGGTTTTTAAGAAAGAGAGGGATGCCCCTGCTCTGATAACATCTGGCAGCTTGTTCAACCATCAGGGAACCACAGACGAGAACAGGATGGACAGTGACTGACATGTGTGCAGGGATGCAACACCAGAAGACGTTCAATAGAGGAATGGAGAGGTGATTGTGTTTAAGTAGATGGTGCAGACCCAGGCGTCGCTCTGTGTTTATGACTTGAATTTGAATTGGCAGCCATGGCAGCCGGTAGACGATGATGAGCAGCCGAGTGACGTGCCCTTTTAGGCTGATCGAAGGCGAGACACACCTCTGCATTCTGTAAGTTTTTCCCCGTGCATGAAGGGAGGCCCACCGGAAGGGCAATGGAGTAGTCCAGGCATGAGATAACCATGGCTTTCATATTACTTCCCACAAGGAGGTTATGTTTTCATTTATGGGATTGGTACTGATCAGTGTGTGCTATTTTGTGTAGATCCAGATAAAAATCTGCAGACCAGCAGATTGCAATTCCTGAATCTCCTGCTTCCACTTTTGAGCTTTAGTTGAAGGAACGAACACGGACAACGTCTTTCTTTTCTTCGTTGCAGTTCTTTAAGAAAAAGTAATTGCTCTTCAGCATCTATCACCTTTAATTCCAACTCCAACATGATCTGCTTAGTAACACTCGCCGTTGTTCTGAAGTAAATAGAGACGCCAGAGAATTTGTAAATAAGCGGACCAGAAACCTGATTAAAATCAACACAGTAGCATAGAAACTCAACGGCTACTGGTGTTTCGGCTCCACGCCCATTAGCGTTTCAGCAGTGTAATTGCTCGACACACACACCTATACACTAGTATGAATGCTCAGTCCCAGGCGCAGGCTACATTCCTACGGCGTAGCTTCAACACAGAAGCAATTGGGCTTTAGATTTCAGACTTAAAGAAATTGACTTAAAGTTGGCGTTCCTTCATCCGTGTGGATATGTCCGAGAGACAAGCAGAGATACATGTCGAGACTGCGAGGTCACTTAATATTTATTTACTTCATGAATTATTTCTACAATAGATATTCAGGGACATCGTTTCCACTGGAAGATAGGATGTGATGCTTTTTCCTTTCTTTGAGCTTCCCTGAGCACTATTCTCTTACTCTCCGCTTACTATTGATCTACGCTTGAAATGTTGGCTGGTAATATTTTGTCTGCAGTGTGGTGAGTGCCTTCTTATACTGTAAACAGCTTATAGAATATTTCAACTGTCATGCACTGGGTCACAATTCAAATTAACGAGCGATTCACTATTCTTAGCATACATGAAAGTAACACAAACATATGACCACATACAGTATTGCCAGACAGACAACATAAACTGACAAAGACTGTGATGCTCACATTTTCATACAGGGCCTGGAGGGTCTCCAGGTCCACTACCGTGTTGTCCAAGTTCAGGATGGCTGAGAGAGAGAGAGAGAGAGAGAGAGAGAGAGAGAGAGAGAGAGAGAGAGAGAGAGAGAGAGAGGGTGAATTCACAAAATAACATTATTTGTGCTCAATATTTATTTCTTTAAAGTCTGTTATAAGTTGGTCCTCTCCTACACCCCCATAAGGCTGTCAGATTTTTTCTAAAGCTGCTTTTAGACATGCACTGACATTCTCCAGGCGGGGGGGGAATCCGGACCAAATTCACCCGACATCTTCCAGAGGCTTAAAACACGTTTGTCCTTCACAGTGGCCTTACAGCCTCTGCTCAACCACAGAGGCGAGTTTACAGAGTCTGGCTGCTCAGACCTGCTCAGGTTGAAAATGTGGTGAATATGGTGGAACATTATGATGTCACAAAACTATATGCACAAATAAGAAGTCATCTTGCCCAAATGGGAGCTGCAAAAATAACACGAGAGGAGTCAGTGAGTCCACATAGTCACCAATCCACACAGAGAAGAGGTGTGATCAGAAGGCAACTCTGTGGGTAGACTGAATGTGCACAGAGGCTATGATGCCATGTAGGATCCTCTACAGTAGAGCAGCATGTTCCTTTGCCAGAGGAGGTTTATATAAAGAACCCCAGGCTGGTTTGAAGTTAGGAAATAACCCCAGATACTGTAAGTTCTCCATGAGACGTCCCTGCATCCATTGTTATTCAGTCTTTCATGGGCCTCTCTCCACAAAAACAGGAAATTCATCGCTAGAGAAACAAAACCATCACAGTAATCCAGCTGCAAGGAGTATAGCCGACAAAGCGATGGACTCACCATGCTGGATATCTTTCATATCGAGGTGCAGGGAGGACATGAGGATTCCTACTGCCTGAGATCGCTTGTTGTTTAGGAGCTTCACAACCTGCAAAGGAACAGATTCAGAAGCTTACAGTATATGTAGTTTTGCCATCCAGCACACACTGTGGGACAAATGCTAAACCGGTTTGTGTTTGATTTTGCATGACTGACAATTGGATAAAAGTTGGCACTGGAAGATGAGTCATCAGGGGAATACATTAGAAGCTTCTGTCTGGAAAGGAACATACTGAAGTGCCTGGTCACCAATATGGTTAGAAATCTGCCTTTGTTGACCATGAATATTCACAGTAAATGAAATGGTTCTCGGGTCAGTAGCTTCATAAGCATTTGTATATTTTGTATTTTGTCAATTTGCACATTTTCATACTATTTTAATACATATGATAAATGTGATATCATAAGTAATATATATTTATACATTTATTTCCCTGCATGTTTCCTATTTGACATGTCATTGACAAAATAACAAAATTACAAAGTCCCTGGTAAAGAACCTCCTATTAATGGTCAGATATCTGATTGGATAAGACACAGAAAGTTGCCACCAGCTTGGATTCCAGGTCAGTATTCAAATATGCCGATTCAAGTAATCAACTTCAACATTTCTTATTGTTTAAAATCACATATGTATCGACTTGTTCAGGTGCATATATTTGTAGAACCACTTCCGTGAGCATCAGTCGGCCTGTAATTGTATAACTTGGATACAATTGCTGCCGTGAATTGATAAAACAGACGTGACTGCAATCTAGGCCTTGTCATATGTGTCCTGATACACACACTGAGACTTGTCAGCCTTAGAGATGATCCGTTAGATAATCAATAATCATTCTAGCAGAGAATTTCAAAGCCATATAAACCTTTTAAGTTTTAAGAAGCAATAATTAATATGTCAGAATTCTGTGATTAGCATGTAAAACACACTGACCTGTTTGGCCTTGGACTTGGTGATGGTGTCGGAGAGCGGCTGCTTCTTAACCTTCACAGCTGTTTTCGAGAACAACTCCACAAACTCTTCAAAGTCCATGTCAGGCTCCTCAATTGTGTCCCACACCAATGAAGAAGAAACCTCCCTAAGAAACACAAAACAGTTACTACATGTGAAGGTCAACAGTAAAGATAACCAGTGTGTAACAACAACAGGGAGAAACACTAGATTTCAAAACTTCTCTCTGAATTTGTTCACTATTATTAATGTCAGATAATGTTGATGAATCACATTTCCTCTGTTCTCTAAAGACTGGCTTGTCATGTTTTACTGCCTCAAATCACAATATCATTGTCCAACATTTTATGCAGCATGTTGTAGAAGTTTCCAAACAGCCCTTGGGTTTCCAATCAGTCTGGTAATATATTTGCCTTTAATTTACCAAAGTTATTGTATCATAATGGTTGGGGAGTTTAAATGCAGTTGAGGTTGCAGACTTGTTTGAAAAGTCTACCACTGAACATGCTGTTGATGTCACATAGGGGTTGCGTTCATGTGCAGGCAAGCGGCTCTGAAATATAAAACCAGTCGAGGCTGTTCAGTTCACAAAAACAGATTCAGTCAGCACACAACAGGTAAACATGGACGTGGTCGAAACCAGCAAATCTCAAGGTCAATGCCCAAACAGATGTTAATCCGTTTTCTGTGTTAAAGCTGATACTTGCTATGCATTCACTTTCCAACAGCAAGAACACTGAACTAACCTATGACCGTCAATTTCAGAGAATGTTTGACTTTTTTATATTTTTCTTCTTGTCCACAAACCAGCTGTGGATTAATCCGCTCCTGGATATAGTCCATAACAAATTCACAATTTCCTCCTGTATGTGTGATAAAAACCAATGTGAGCAGCTGTTTCAGGAAATCACTGAGCCTTTTTAAAAATGGAACTATGTATGTGTAAGCAGTTTTTAAAGGTCAACTTTTTCTGTAGGATCCAATAAGCTCAGAGCGGAGGGCCACAGAGAGAGGAGGGAGGTAAAGTGTTGAGAGCCAAACTTGGACATTGCTGGTTTGCAGCTTTTCTTGAGGTTCGAGGACAATAGAAAAGAAAAACAACAAACCAATTCTAGGTTATAGGTTACAATGTCTGATGTCTTCCTATTTCTGAACCTCTCCTGCTTTATACTGTTTTCTGCATTTCAAAGAAAATGTCCTTTTTAAATTTAAAAGAATTGCAGTGGGTGCATGACAACAGTCGTCTCTTTATGTCTTTACTTTTTGGTGTTCAGCTGGATCCTGGTCCAGTAAAGTGGCTTCATGGGTCTGGGTGGCTCCACCAAAGCCTTCCGTGGGGGTTTCTCCTGAGTCAGACCCAGAGCATACAGCCCAAACGGCAGAGGAGGAGGCAGCGAGCCCATACCGCCTGGGAGAGCCGGGGCACCGAAGATGGCTCCTGGTGGAGCAGGGGGAGGAGGAGGCCCACAGCCTGGAGGTGGTGGTGGTGGAGGAGGAGGAGGTGGGCCTCCGAATCCTGGCAATGGAGGAGGAGGGGAGGGAGGGGCAGTGCCACCAGGGAGAGGAGGGGTGGCGGTGGAGGTGGAGGTGGAGCACTGCCACCAGGCAGAGGAGGGGAGGAGGTGGGGGTGGCATGAGACCACCAGGAAGAGGAGGAGGAGGAGGTGGAGGAGGAGGAGGAGGAGGAGAGGAATGCTGAACCAGGTGGTAGAGGAGGTGGTGGTGGAGGAGGAGGCACTGAGCCCACTGGTAAGGGTGGGGGAGGAGGAGGAGGAGGTGCCACAGTCTGTGCTGGATGAGACGGAGGCTGCTGCTGACACGAACACTGGGGGGGGGGCTGCAGGGAGCCGGTCTCTCCACCCGACTCGCTGCAAGGCACTTTGAACTTAAAGCTGTCGTCCATGGGCGAGGTCTGAACCGACTTGGCCTCCAGGCAGCCCGGAGAGGGAGGGGCCTCTGTCTGCAGGTGGGCGTCACACACATCCCTCAGCAAGCCCTCCTCCCCCCCACACTCCTTATCCGTGGTGGAGGTGGTGGGTTTCATACTGTCGCTGTCCAGCAGAGGGGGCTGTCGCTCCAGCTCAGCGATCTTAGTCCTGAGGTCCTCTATGGTTTGTTCCAGCTGCTGGATGACGTTAATGTGCTTCTCCTTCAGTTTTGTGGAAGGTAGGACTCTTTCTTCCTGCAAATAACAAAAAAAAACAACTCCATTAACCTCAGAAAAAATAAGAATCACCTGCTCAGAAAAGTCTACTCTGACTGAGACATGTGACTCTGTGGGTCCCCTGGGAAATATAAACTCTCACAACAACAATCACAAAATAAATAGCTCTATCAGTGAGGAATATGTACAGCATCAACATTTGGTGCCAATGCTCTGACCTCGTAGCTCAAATGGTTCACCATAGAGACAAGCTAGTGCGTCATAGGACTGTAGCGTCTGATTAGAGTTGACTACATCAGCTACCTTGTCTCTCATAATTTCTGTTTCCATTTAGCAGACTTTGCAAGATCTAAGAAAATCCAATTCACAAACTAAGGGTTGATTTAAGTGCAGCCTTGTCTCAGGAGATAGAGTAGGTTGTACACTAATCAGAAGGACACTTGACTCTTCCAGTCTGCAAGCAGAAGCATCCTAAGATACAGAATCCTCATATTGCCCCTAACGGCTGATTGCTGTGCATATAGTGCTGGATGAGGTAACGTGCTTTGACAGGTCAAAATGAAAATGAGTAAGTGCATTTAGTTTGCATCCAAATCCAAATCTCTCAGTTAATCATTGGTGTGTTTTGGGTGTAACATACTATAAACCAATCAGAGGGCCATTTGCCATATCCTTTAAAAGCCAGGTGAGGTCACACCTTAATGAATTTATATTTTAAAGGTAGTCAGTGGGAACACTTCCCTGCAGAGGAAAACCTGCATGCGAGTATATCATCTGTGTGTGTGACAAGCAGAGTGTACACACATTGTGCACCTGCATATGTGTATATTTGTTAAGCTGTTTAATGTGGAACCGGCATCGATGTGCCTGAGAACCCACCACACAAAATCACTGAGCTGCAAAGCAACGATGAGCTTAAAGTTACAACAATCCCTCCGCCTGAGTTCTCTAAACTCTACGTACATTCTATATCATCATCATCATCATCATCATCATCATCATCATCATCATCATCATCATCATCATCATCACTACCATCTGACATCAGACTCCTCACTAAAGTGAAAAGTTTCAGCCATCACACCAGAATCAAAGGTTATAGAGTCATGTATCTGTTCATAATTTCATTTGGCCCTTGAAGGATGCTATCAAATTGAAATAGATAAATAAAAGGTGTACATATCCACCTGCCCTAATGTAGATTTTGCTACAAAAACCCTTCAGAAAAATTGGCTGCTGATCAAATCTTTACTAAACTCTGAAATAATCAAAACTGTTGTTTAGCTCTGTGCACACCAACAGCACTTTGTCATCCCTACTATGTGTAAAAGTGAAAAAAGAAACACTTATTTAGGATCATGCACAAATCATTACATTACACTGTTCAGAATATCATATTGCACTCTGTATAACAGTCTACATAGAGTTTGTTAAAAAAAAACATAACAGCCTCAAATGAAAGTGACTGACCAGACAATCTTGACTCTCCTCCTGTGGTTGCTTCAAACCCAACATGGCTGCAGGATGCTCTGCAGAGACACACACACACACACACAGACACATCAGCAGGTCAGTACAACACAACCACACTCCTGTGGGTGATTATGAACACATGAAAGCATGACGTGACTGTACATAATACATATCTATCAATCTGCTGTGATATAGATTGTTACATTTTCATAGTTTGTTGTCAAATAGAAGGAAGTACCAGCCAATGAGCTGCTTGTCTCAACAAATAATGATGATGTAGAATACTTGTAGTGCTTTAAACAAGATGATACTCCACACTCCACAAGTTGGTTGGATTATTAATTCTCTTGCTATCTTTGCTTTACTGCCATTCACCTGTGTGAAGATGTGCCGAAGTTTCCTTGGGCAAGATACTGAACCCTGAATGGCCCCTCATAGAAACAAGTGCTTCCCATAGACGCACTGTATGAATGTGTGTGTAAATGGGTAAATGGCAAAACTGTACTTTAAAGCACTTTGAGTGGTCATCAAGATTAGAAAATCACTAGATAAAAACAGAACATTTACCATGTATTATTTATTCCTGTGTGCACAGATTTTGTTTAATAACTGTGAACCTTGTTCCTGCTGTTTTGGTTTCCTTAAAGATTTGGCAAAACCACAACCAAGCTTAATACCAGGGAGCCAACCCTCAACCAACCATGGTACAGGGTGGTTTATTTCAAAGTTATGATGTTACCACTGACCTTGATTGTCCTCAACAAATACTGAAGAATGATCCCATTCAGAAGACAGAAAAATGAAAAACAAGGGGAGAAGAAACAAATGCAAAGGTCAGAGTCGATGCACAAAGCTGGATTGAGATCAGTGATGATATTTGGTCTTTCACACACAAATCTACAGAATCTGCGTATTGCATTCACTTGAGAAAAAAAATCTGCTGTGTTTTTCTGAATTTAAATTTGTATCGCAACAAATGACAGGTTTGATGACAATCTGTATGAACATTGTGACCAGGACATGTGGAAGTGTTATTATTACCAGCATCTGTGGATTTGAATACGTTCCTATTTTCTGAACCAGGCCTGGTTGGGGGCAAGGGACCCTTGATCTGCCCAGGAGGCCTCCCATCAAGCAGATCCAGGGAGTGTGGCGGCTGGTTAACTGCTGCCCATGTATACAACTGGTCATGCTGTGGAGACAGTGAGAAAGAGGCCAGTCAATGAATAACGTGAGAAATGATACTGAGTTTGGTTCAAAATAATACAAATATGAGCTTTTTGGGAGTTTTAATGTGTTTACAGAGTTAGTGTGAGACTGCAAGTGATCATTTGAGATGTGCACTCAATTTTGTGATTGTGTGTCTGTAGTAAGTCACTGATGTTTCACTTACTCAAATCAGCATGTTATCAGAGTCACCAAGTTGCTTTTGTGACACCACAATGTCTTGTTAATGCATTTATGAATATACATTGACTGATAAACTCACAATATACACACGCCTCCTTTGTAAACAGGTCTTTGTGAAGAATATAAATCCAAACAACTCAGAACAATCATGTCTGAAGCTGGAAATATAATGTGTATGACTTGCGGCTACTTACGTCGAACCTGGCTGATGGTGTGGAGGTGATGTGTGCAGGGCTGTCACCCAGCTTCTCTCTGAAGCAGTCGCTGAACGGCAGCAGGAGGCCCATGGCCAAGATCCTGGAGCACAGCCTCTCGGCCTCCTCGGGCTCCTCCTGCTGCTCCTGCTGCAGGAACAGCTTCTCCAGCAGGGTGCGACCTGTACATGACATAATGACAGAGAGAGACAAGGTTAACTTTACCTGGGACAGGGTGGAGCTAAGGGTTTTTGATCACTGACTTGCACACAACCTAAATGTTTCTGTCAGCACAAGGTTTAATTACAGATTACATCCTATCAGAGGCTATGAGTGTTTTGGATGAACACTGACCTCCTCTGTATGCTGACCTCTCGCTGCTCTCCTCAAGATGCAGAAATGACACACTGAGGTTAAATCAGTTATTTTATCCTTAGTGCCGTTAAGACACTTCTGTTGCATTTAGTTTCAGACTCTCCCACCCACAGGAAGTGGTAATCATGGACAGAATTGAGAGCTGAGACGGCCCTGTACTCACCTGTAAAGACGTCCGGAAAGCCGCAGGTGGAAACCTGTCCACAGGAAGATCTTCTGGTCGCACACAGGGGCTGGCTGCCTCCTCCTCTGTAGCCCTCCAGATATTCTCTTGAACCACCAGAGCCTCCTCCATCCTCCTCTCTGCTCCTCAGCCTCCTCTCGAGCTCCTCTGTCCAGTCAGCTGAGCGACTCAGAGACCCGGCCAGGCTCCGGGAGCGCTGCCTACGGGCCCGCTGACCCTCAGCCATCATCCTGTCAACATTTACATTTCTAGCTTTCACAGTGCAAGTGGATGTTACAATTAAACTTCTTATCTTGTCAAATTGCAGGTTGGATTATGTTCATGGAATAAGTGTGCTGAATGTTTTTAGACAGTTGCTTCCATTTATGAAATGAAATGAAGTGGTATGAAAAAAATGAAGAGGAATAACAGACCTGCAACTTGAGTCAGTTTTCAGTCAGAAACCTCAAAAACATCATTCAAACTGTCCGTGTCATTACTGCTTCTTAATGCAATGAGATGGGGACTGCGTTGCATTAGCCTCACATATCCAGACCCTGGCTGCTCACATTACCATTTTGCTATATGGAAAAAACGCTTGGCCATGTTTGTATTTTTTCTAAACCAATCACAGTCGTCTGAGGTGGTGCTGAGCTCAGCATGCAGCGGCAGAGGGGGAGGAGAGAATGCTGTCTGAAAGAGGAACCGACGGCAGGTTCATACCTAAAGTTGACATCTGATGACTGAGTCAGTGCAGCGCTGCTTCACCACATAACAAGGTAACAGAAGCAGGCACTGTGATGGACTGAATATAAGGATTCTTTTTTCTTTGACTTCTATACTTTATGGAGATTAATAGAAGCCATCATGGGAGCAGTCAGATGTATTGTAGAAATTAGAAGGAGGTAAAGATTAAAACCCTACTGAATGCAATGCAGCTAAGTATAAGCTTTTAGTCAAAAGTCGAAGGGATCAAACATGCATAACATTGGTTCAGTCATTGTAGCTCCTCGTGCAGTGTCTGTTGTAAACCTGCATGTTTGTAATGGTCTGTTTGCTTCTCCTTTGTTGATGCTACTTCCTCTTTAGTCCTTGTCATTAGTGAGTCCTCCTCAAACAGCTCTACAATGTACTGTCACTTTGTGTTGTTTGTGCGCTGGATGTTGTGTGCAGAGCCTTTTATGAACAGTCTGTGGTGCAGAGTGAAGTTAAAAAAACTTTGTGTACATCCTACCTGGTTTATCCGCATGTCTATCGGGATCTTTAGAACAAGGTTCAACGTTTCAAAAATAAAAGCTCTATATGTAAAGCATTGTAGCAACAAATCAAATTTTGTGCTTTTACTTTGTAGACAAATTGCTAAAGAGGAAGTGATTCTATGATTGTTGTTGCTGTGTCAGTCTGATATTGTGAAATAAAAAGAATACAAATTATCAAACACTGGAACTACACACTTGAACTTTGGTGTAAATTGTAGTAAAGGTACCTCAAACTTAGAAACTTTAATGGAGCTAACAACATTAGCAACAGTAAACAGGCACTGCAGGCCTGTCAAGTTTCTCATCCTGCACTGAGGTGATAGCATCATCAGATAGAGTCTAAAGCTGAACAAAAGCTAATTAATTCCCCTCAATATTCAGCGTTGATAAAGCGAATGTGTTGGCTCGCTGAACTCCTGCTTCCTGCACCATGAACACAGACACGTCTCTCATCTACGCCAAAGATGATCACTGACATCTCTAAATGTAGCACTACGCAGTTTAATGACGGACACCCATGATAAATATAAACCGGTGTGTTTCTGCTTTTGTTGATGAACACATGAGGTGTGAGATATTTGTCAGTGTGACATGTTGGAGGAGGATTACATGAACTTTCACTCAGTCAACTGTCCTTTGAATTTGGATTTTTTCAGTGAATCACACCAAGTTAACATGTTAGTGAATGTAGTCGTCAAACATGTTATTAATAGATATTTGCAAGGTTCAGCAGGAGGCATTAACAAGTGACTTTGACCAACTTACAGTTAATTAGCGGGATAAGGGTTAACCTTAACCTTAACCCTATTGTAGCCTGCCCTGCAGACCCCCAGAGCCCATTAGAAAAGCTTGACAGGTGGTGAAACAGTAACTAAAGGGAGGTTGAAGGTTTAAGTGAGAGGTCAATTCCAGTTTATTACAACTCTGGTCTGATTCTAATTGCTCTAGAGCTGGGTGACATCAGCACAACAAAGTGTGGCAGGGCAAGGAACTGTCAGTTTCCCTGCTCTTTCACACTGTCACACTTAGAACTACCAATAAAGGCCACAGTGCCCCCACACCCCCCCCAAAACAACCTTAGCTATACATAAGCAAATCGTTTGGTCAGATGATTTAAACCACTGTATTTATAGGACAAAATGCAATGCTGCTTTCAGATGCACTGCACTCCTGATAATCTCCTGACAATATGTATGTGAGAATGCAAATGTACGAGTTAGAGCCTTCGCACTTGTTGGAAATGAGCTTATGTGAGAAAACAGCAGGAGATCCTGCACAGGATTCTCCCAGCGGTGATCTCGAAATGTTGGTTATAATACAATCAACATTTCAATATTCCCTCATTGAACAGAGAACTGTAGGGGACGTGGCTTTGTAAACTGTGACGTATGTTTGCAAGTGACAGTTTGAGTAGTGAATTAAGTGTTCACCTTTATTGTCTCTTTAAAATGACTTCACCTAAGGGAGGGGTATGTTTACCACCTGCCTGATCTATTTCCTCCCATGCACTGCAACACTGCTTTGTTAACATGGTGATGCCACTGTTACTGAAACAGTGTCCAAAACTATGTTGGACAAGTTGTAGTAAACTGGAATTATCGTTCAATTATCTCTTAATGATAATCTGAGTGAACCCACTATCTGCAGTTTTACTCAGCTGATGGAAAGTTTAAATCAAACCCAAGGTTCCTTAAGAAACATATATGAAGTGTTGTCAATCACAATGAAAGAGTTTGAAAGAATCATGCAGCAGCACCACAGGTACCTGTGGAGGTGATGGTGGACTCTACGCGGGGACAGAGGGCTGTGGGATGGGGACAGGGATGGGGAGTGTCCTGGGGAGCTGAGCTGCCTGGTGGTGGTCTTTATGTAGGAGGGGAAGATAGGAGGGTAGGGTTTCACCACAGGGCTAGAGGAGGTGGAGGAGTGGGTGGACCTGAGGAGTCGTTTGGCCAATGTGGGGCTCTCCTGGGGAGGCAGTGGGGTGAAGCAGATGCTGCTCCTCCTGCACCGCTGGGTGGAGGGGGAGGCACTGGTGCTGGCTGAAGCAGAGTGGTGCTCAGAGCTGGCACTTAGGCAGTCCTCAAGGGACTCTGCACTAGTACCCGAGCCCAACGGACCCTCACCTTCCTCGGACAGGATGCCTGGCCTCAGCCCATCGGTGGCTTCAGGGCTTGTGTTGTGGCTGTCTGCGGGAGGAGGACTGAGATCCATATCCACCCCAGGCTCCCTCTCCTCCTGAGGGGTTTCGCCTCCAGCTTCCTCCTCCTCCCTTGGGGGTATGTGATCCGGGAAGCTGTTGCCACTGGTTGTCATGGTGACTGGCTTGACTGCCACCCCCCCTACAGTAGCCATGGTGACTGCCGTGCAAGCGGGCTGCTGTACCAAACCATGCTGCTCTTTTGTGCCTGTGGCAAAACAAAGAGAGGCTTCTCCCTCTCCCTCCCTCTGTCCCTTCCCGTTTAACTCCAGATACTCCACCTCCTCCCTCTGCACCTTCTCCTCCTTGCTCTCCTGCACCTCTGTGTGGATGGTGGGGTTGATTGTTGGAGGCTGGTCCATGTCCTTAACTGAGCCAGACAGAGTCCCCGTCTTTAAGAATGACAGCGCATCAGACGCCGCTTCTAATTCTGGGGTCAGGTCAAGTGCTTCAGGAGGAGTTAATTGAACTACTCCATTACTCCTCTTCCCTTTCTCCTCCCCCCCTCCCTGTACTTCCACAGTCGAGTTAACCACCCCCTGCTGCTGTTGGTGCTGCAGCCTTATAGCGAGCTGGATGTCCGCTAGCAGATCCTCGTGGTCTGCTGCTGAGTGGAAGCTGTAAATATCAGTGTCTGACCCAGAGCTCCCTCCCTTCTGCCGTCCATTCTCTGCGGGAGAGGTCGCTGCTGTCGAGGTTTTCCGCTGCACCTCCTGACTCTGCTCTCTTCCTCCTCCATCTCCATCCTTGTTCACTGGCTCCACTTTCTTCCTCTTCTCGGGCAAAGCAGCCTCGGTGTCCGACTGTCCGAGCTCATCTGCTGACAGATCAGGTGTTTTTGTCCTGTCCAGCTCATCTTGTTGTGATGCTAACACGTCCTCCTTTGAGCCTGTTACAGAGGAAGACGCGTCTCCTTTCCCTTTCAGGTTGCTCTTTCTCTTGCGGATGGAGAAAACAGAGGGCTTGGACTCGGATTTGTTTTTTTTCCTGCCTGGTCCTGTGCCATGCATCCCCCCTCCTCCTCCACTGCTGCCTGCTCCTTTACCTCCATGCTTAGCGTGCAGCTTCTTTCCTCCCTTTTTTGTCACATCCCCTCCTCCCTCTCTCCATCCTTCATCCAGTGATGGGTAGCTTCCATTTCCCGATGCTGCCGCAGCTTTCCTTTGCTTAGCCTCCTGGTTGCCCATGTCGATGGAGAGCGACTGACGGCTGTCTGCCTCACTCAGGTCATGCCTGGGAGAGCTTTTTCTGTGTGGGGGGAGCTTTTAGATGCCCGGGGAAGGTAGAGGCGTCTTGGCCTAAGCTGTGGATGCACGTCTGGTGGTGAAGGAGGAGCTGCTGCTGCTGATGATGTTTTTTTTTCCCTCCCTCTGTTGTGTGAAGCTCTTCGTCGTTGTTTTCCGGTGACGAAAGCTGGCGTGGCAGTGATGCTGGCGCGGATGCAGGAGACACATACAGCTCCCTCTTCCTCCTCCCCTCTCTCTCTCTGTGTCTTACCCTCCCCCTCTTCCTCCTCTCCATCTGCTCTGACGTAGGGGCTGCATGCTCAGTGAAGGTCTGACGGGGAGGAATCTGGGAGAGATGGAGAGCCACTGGAATGGGGACACAAAGCCAGGTTTGCTGAGAGGAATAAAGATGCTGCCAGATACTGTGACGGTGCTGGTGGCTGAGTGGACTGGAGGCGGGGATGGAAATGCACACCCTCCTCTTAGCCTCTCGTGCAGTCTGCCAGTGTAGTTAAGTGCACCATTCTTCACTACATTTCCCATGATTCCTAGACTGCTGGCTGTATTACCCATAGTGCTAAGTGTGGGCTGCACTCCAATAAAGAGGTTATTGGTTTTTCGAAATTCTAAAAGCATTTCAAAAGTCCTGAAGCGCTGTGTTAAAATGGGGTGAATGTAGAATGAAGCACTGTGAGTGTTTAAGACTAGAAAGGTTTGCCCAGTTGTAAACGGAAATGTAGATGGATGGATTTCTTATCAATTATAATGTTATGATAAATTAGTTTAGAATAGATTTTCAGCTTGATTATGATAATATGTTCCCTCATGTCATATCATTTGCTTCATAGAGCATTGGGAGAACAGGCACAATTACAAGTGCAGAAACATTCAGGTCACAAATATAAACTTGCACTCAGAGTTTATGACATGTGGCTCTCGTTAGTTAACAAGTTGCCCTTATTGAATTGTATTGTTATTCTGTTGAAAATCAAGCCAACTGATTTAATATCCCCTGACAGAATAGAAGGAATAGAGATAATGTAGAGGGGGGGACACTAGGACCCAGGCACAATTTGGCAAATCAAGGGAGAGCATCTCAGCAGTTAAAAGGCCGATTGAGCACAGGTGTGTGTCAGCATTCATTCCTGCTCTGGTGATCACCCCTGTGCACATGTCCTTGGTAAGACAAACAAACCTTTGTTTTAATCAGAAAAGTGTGATTGTTGGGGTAATGTAGGGGTGCAAATGCATGAATTTTAATGTAAATATAGAATGTGTTGAGGTTTTGCTGTTTATATTGTTTCTTTTGTAAAGGGTCATAACGGTCCAGAATTAGTTGCAGTGCAGGTATGAAACTGCGTTTTACTTTTAAACTGTGTTAGGCGATTAGACTGAAAATAACGTGCTGTGTTTATTTTACAGGCAAAGTGCTTGTTGCCGTTTATTTTATATTTCCTGACATCGTGGATTCTGATCTGTGGATCGCGTATCAGAGATCGTAATGGTGGATCCAGTATGACGGATCCTGTATCGTGCTGGCTGATTGTGATAATAATGGCGGATCCTTTATCGTGTTGGCATCTGATAATGGTGGTGGACCACGATCGAGGTGGCAGCTGATGATGGATCCTAATGGCGGCAGTGGACAATGACTGTGGACTATAGTGGCATCCGATCTTGATGGTGGATCATGATCGTGGTGGCTGCTGACCACAGACTGATTGCAGCAGGACCGCTTGATATATAGTATTTCTCCTCAGATACTCGACCATTACTGACAATCTGTCAATTCATTGACCTTCAGTTATGCTTCAGAATGTTTACCCTTATCAATGCTGCTAAAACCTTTATCTTGATGATGTTCTCCTTTACACTTGACATCTGTTGCACTTCTGTCCGTCCTGGGAGAGGGATCCCTCACATGTGGCTCTCTCTGAGGTTTCTACCTTCTTTTTACCCTGTTAAAAGGGTTTTTAGTAGTTTTTCCTTACTCTTGAGGGTTAAGGGCAGAGGATGTCACACCCTGTTAAAGCCCTATGAGACAAACTGTGATTTGTGAATATGGGCTATACAAATAAAATTTGACTGACTGCTTTATCATTGAAGTTCACCTGTACTGACATTTAAGACTAAACAGGAGTAGTAACTTTTAAGTATTTATTTTTATTTTGATTTTTTTTTTTAAGGTTTCAGTCAAAACCATTGGGACTCAAATAGCTCCTGCTTTTGGTTAGATTTGCCTTGCTAGTGCCGGTTTGAGCACATGCAGAGCCAATCTAAGCACAAGCAGGGGCTATTTGAGTGCAGGATTTTGTGTGAAAGAATGACCTAATCTGAATGTGACATCAGGAAGTCCTGCTCTCAATCTGAAAGACCATGCACAGTCTCGAATGAAGATAGGGAAATAAATCATAAAAAGGCCCTGTTCACATAACTTCTCCAGTTCACACTTGAGTGTGCCTCCACATGTCTCTAGTGACTAGCTGTGGTCAGATCTCATTTCCCTACTCTGCAAGTATATTATTTAATAATGTATTATATTATAATGATTAATTTACAGTGTATATAATGTATTATTTTAAATGAATGTAAAAAACATGCATACATTTTTATGTTGTGAACTGATGCCTGAGTGATGTTTGGTATTTCATCATTTAGTGCTTTAACAGCAGCACTTTTGAAATTAGTTATATGATGGCCAGGGAGCCAAGATCTGAGAACTGGACTAATGTGACCCACTGTTGGTGTGGACTCAAGTGCAGCGTTCTGAATCCGCTGATCCATCTATTAAAGAGACTTATTGTGAAACTGTTCTGTCTACAAACCTGAAATTTGAAGAAATCCCATCACAGCAATTTTGAGATGTTATGTGAAATCATACTGATATTGACTTTTGAACTTTGAAACAAAACTAAACAAAAAAGCAATTTTTTTTTTTCAAACCAAAATCTAATTTTACCCATGAAATAAAAGAGCAACTTGCTCATAAAAGGCCTCAAAACTCACTCAGGACACATTTTGTACAACACTGTGCAGTATTTACTGTTCTAAGCAATAACACATGTGGTGAAAGTATATTCTGCAGATCATACTAGTAAATGGTTTTGTATTTATATAAAACCACTCAAAGCTCTTTACAGTATAGTTTTACATTCACACATTCATACAGTGCATCTATTGGCAGCACTTTGTTGTTCTGAGGGGCAATTCGGCATGCAGATGGGGAAGACTGGGTATCGAACTGCCGACCTTCAGGTTGGAGGACGACCGCTCTACCCCTCAGCCACAGCCGCCCGCTAGTGTTTAGAGTAAGCGAATATCATGTGTTATTGAATTAACCATTCCGTATTATATGCCTGTCATGTGTACAAAAGTATTCACTTTAGTCTGTCAACTGACAATTCAAGTGTTTCTGGAAGCCACTAGATGACGCTATTGTACTGTGACCATGAAGCAGAGCGGCAGTAGTGAAACATAACATGTCTATGTAATTTATATTTCCAGCAATCATGGGTAAAGGTATTAAAGGTTATTCATTTCAATTTATTGTTCCGCAGCTTTTATTAACATGTGAACAACAATGCAAAAATGACCATTTTTGGACAGAGCTGAGCTGCACACATAAACACTTAAGTGCAAAGTATTCACTGTGTAACACACAGAAACTCTCTATTGTCATATAGTCATTTGTGAAAACAGCTGTGGAGGATGAGAGATAACTACGTCCTCTGTAGTGTGGCACATGGGTCCTGTTGGTGAGTGCTGTGTGTTTTCATTTGTTTAATCATCCAAGTAGAAACCTAAACAGAGCTGACTTCATTTCATCTGTGGTTAGTATTGCAAGAGGAGACTGAAAACTGGATTGATCTGTGACTTAAACAGCTTCAGTAAAACATTTAGGATGGATGGAGACACACCAAACATTCAGGAAAACTGATTGGTAGAGAACACAACTTTCCCAGAATAAATCTTGCTTGTATGAATTTCTGAATGTACTCTTTACTATTCCCACAGTTCAATGCAGAATGAAAATGAAGAAGTGATTTATAGTTGGACAGTGTTGCAAAACCTTTTCATTCCTACACGAGCAACCTGACTTGCTATTTCTGCAGTTTAAAAATGTGGTGATACTGTGACTGACCTGCATCTTCACTCTTCACTTAGTGTCACTTCTACCCGTGATAGAAACCTACAGTGAAATATAAAAACTACTCAAGTTTAGATGTGTCAAAATGTATTTCTGTTCTCCACTGGCAACTCAGTGTTCTTTTGTTGATTTTTTTCCCCCACACTGGTGTTGAACTGAACACTCCCAGTGTACAGTGTAATTGAGCCGTCTGACATGCCATCCACTTTGCTTGTTTTCCAAGTGTAAACTGGACACACTATTCTCTGGTATTTTCACAAATAAACAATTACAATTGAATGGGATAAGGCTCATTGCCACACTGTTATCTAGTCAGTCAGTTGACAATACATTCATCATCATCTGAACAGCTTCATACAAACACCACTACAGTGAATCATAAATACTAATAATCACTCATCCAAGTTATCAACAATAATTTGCGATACTGGTGTCTTCTATAAATTATTATATTCTTTAACTGATTTAATTTATTTATATGGCCAACACTTTATCCTTTTTTAAATCTCACTTTAAAGACACACTTATATAGGTGTGTTATTTTTGCATATCTTGTTTTTAAATTGTTTCTTATTGTTTGCCTTCAATTTTCCATTTTCACTCCTGTAAAGCACATTGAAACTCTGTTTTAAAAGGTGTTAAATAAATAAGGTTTATTAATATTATTTTCTTTCAGCGAATGTCCACAGCCTCTGAACTGAATTTTAATCAAGTGACAAAACACTGGAGGTCACAGCTCTTCAGTGTCTCTCTTCACTAAACGACACTGATGAGAGTGGATAAGAGTGTATTTAGACATGTTGACTTACAGTAGTAGTCAGTTTATTTGGTAAGCCTAACTACAACCTATTCAGCTCCATTTACATCAGTACTGGTTGGGTGAATAACACATCGCAGTTCCACAGAAGCATAAACTACTGCCTGCAACACAACTATAAAGATGCATCAACACATCTTTAAAATAGTGTCCACTAATTAGTTAGGTGTACCTAATAAACTGGCAACTGAGTCAATGCTATAGCTAAGATCCTGGTTATTGTTTTTTTTCAGGGCTATATTTTGATATGCAATAAACCATAAACCACAAATGATTGATTCTCTGCGTATGTTCTGTCCATGTTTTATAAGTAATCTTGAAAAACATTTGGCATAAACTGAGCTGTGCTCTTTGATGTAGTTTTACAGAAATTTAAAACTATTTAAAATCATAAAATCTACAATGAAAACCAAACACATATGTAAGATGAGCTCTAAATTGCCCCGGTAACATCAGTATTAAAAACAAATAAAAGCCGGGCTGCTTTCATTTTGACAAATAATTCCACAAAGCTCTTAATCCAAAAGAGGAAGAAGAAGAAATCCACTTCCTAAAACACACCAAATTATCATTCCATTGTTCACAGCAGAGCAGGGAAAGAATTAAATGCATCATTGTCGCAAAGCTAAAAACCCTGTTAAAATAAACAGCACAGGCCCAGGGTTACAAGTCCATCCTGTGGATGGCTCAAGTCAGTAAACTCGAGGTCTAGAACATTTTTATCCTCCACATTTCAAGCTGAATTTTAAGATTAAATGTGGTGAAATCATGGACCTAATGCTGACACTTGCATTGAGATCATCCGAGTGCCCTAACATGGAAATGTGTTATCCTCTGGGATTATGAAAATGCTCAGTAAATTTTTGAACCTGTCAATCATATTTTGATAGATTTGATAGCTGCTACAAATTATCAGATTTGATGTATACCCAATGTTACTTTTGGTCTTACTGTCCTACTAAAAATAAGGTGGGGGCCACCATAAGCCCTCTGGTTCATACTCTGAGGACCATGAATATTCACAACTTTGAAATCTAGTGATTTGTTATTGAGATGTGAAATTGTTTGTGGTCAGTGTAATATTTTTGAAGTGATGCTGTACTAAATAAAAGATCAGGTGGTCACCAATATATTAGGAATGATCCTCTGAGGATCATTAATATCCGTTTCAAATTTGACCAGCAGCTGTCGAGATACAGTATCATGGACAGACCTAACCCTAACAAACCAGCCCTAGACCCCTCTGCTAACTTGACAAAACTTTCTGTAAGGCCAGTACAAGTTTGATTGAGCAAAATTCAATTCAGCATCTTTTCCCTGCAAGATGAGGCTGTATGCTGCTTTGCAGCTCTGGAAATGATTCAAATACAGATCCAACTAATAATTTGCCAATTACTTTACATTGGGTCTTTCTTCCGGAAAGCAACAGCATTCTTTTGTTGAAAATGAGACTTGTTTTTCCTTTGATCCCACTTGCACATCAAAATATCCCTAAATGTTGTACGGAAAGTCTTGTTACAGAGGGCATAACACATGGGGTTGATGGTGCTGTTCACATAACACAACCAGTAGCCCAATGCCCAAAGAGTCCCAGGGATGCAGTCCTGACAGAAAGTGTTGACCAACACCATGATGTTATATGGAAGCCATGTCGTAATGAAGACAAACAGAATAGCACTGAGTGTCCGTGCTGCTTTTTTCTCGTTAGCCTTTTTTTCATTCTTGCGCTTATTGATCTCTGTCTTGGCCTTGGAGGCAAAGCGCTTGGCCATGGCTGCATCTTTCATGGTGATGGCTGCAGGTGACTGGTCAGAAGGCGACGAGGTGACAGAGTTTGATTGGGACTTATTTTGACTCTTGATGGATGATGATGACTGTTTGTCCTTGTTCATCTTCACCTTCCCAGATTTCTTGCCATCTAGATAGATAGATAGATAGATAGATAGATAGATAGATAGATAGATAGATAGATAGATAGATAGATAGATCGATCATTATATTACATGTCACATTTATCCAAAGTGACAATTAGTGCATTAAACATCTATGAGGGGCCATTTATGGGTTCAGTATCTTGCCCAAGGACACTTCGGCATGCAGATGAGGAAGACTGAGGATCGAATCGCCGACTTTCTGGTTGGAGGACGACCACTCTACACCTCAGCCACAGCCGTCCCTATATATACTTGCGGTATTTACGTATCATGCAAATAATGTCTAAACAGGGATATGTCAAACCTGATTGTTGTGCACCATCAGCTTCCTCCTCTGAACCCGACTGGTCACCTGCGACACCGACTTCATTGTTGTTGATACTATCACAGCTGCTCTGATCTGCCCCACCCTCTGTAGTTGCCTTGGTGTTGATGGACCTCTTGGATGCATGGCGACCTGGCAACAGTGAAATAAACTGAAAGCAAAGTGCGCCACATCTCCCTCCGCGTCCTGTTACGCTGGCATTGTCCTTGTTGTTCTTCTCTGAAGCCAGCTGATTTAACTCATAGCTGCTGGAGCTTTGGGAGCTCATCTGGCGCAGCATGGCTGAGGAGTTCTTCTTCTGGCTGTTAGTTGCACTTTCACTTCCACTGCCGCTCCCCTGATTCTGAGCCTGGCCTTGTTTGTTGCTTGGCCCAGACGCCTTGAGACCTTGCATATCTTTAGCTCGCTTTTCTGTCTCCTGATAGATCTTCCAAAACAGGAATGCCATAATAGTCACCGGCAAGTAGAATGCAGCAATAGCAGTGCAGAACGTAATGATCGGCTCAGACAAGAACTGGATGTAACACTCGTTAGGCTGGACTGTCCGTTCACCCACAATGTACTGCCAGAACAGGATGGCTGGGGCCCACAGAATAAAAGAGACGGACCAGGCTAATGAAATCATGGTCATTGCCCGCTTAGTTGTACGCTTGGCCCGGTAGGTCAAAGGTCTGGTCACAGAGAAATACCTGAGAAGACATAATGATACAAAAAAAAAGTAATCCACACTACTGTGACATTTACTATATAAGTATTCAGTTGCCTGCTTCATTTCTATCACTTTTTCACAAAGTTAGTACCAACAATACACAAAGCTTTCCAGAAACAGGTTTATCTATAAAAAAGTAAACAAAAAACATCACATTCTGCTACCTGTCAAAGCTGATGACGAGCAGGTTCATGACTGAGGCGTTACTGGCCACGTAGTCAATTGCGAGCCACAAGTCACAAACCACTGGCCCCAGAGCCCACTGGTCCATAATGATGTAGGTGGTATACAGGTTCATTGATAGTGTGCCAATGGTCAGGTCAGCAAATGCCAGGCTCAGGAGGTAGTAGTTGTTCACTGTCTTCAGTGCCTTATTGATCTTGAATGACACCATTACTAGGATGTTGCCAACCACAGTCATAAGAGAAAGGGATCCAGTGAGGAAGACAATTACGATGACCTGCAGAAGAAGAGGTGAGAGGAAAGAGAACAAAAGAAGGTAGTAGTTAAGAAGTTGCAATGTGTTAAACTGTTAATGTTGTTAAGACTGACCTGAACAACAATGGGGGTGGTTTCCTTAATAAGAGCACGGTGTTATTTAAACTGGAAACACTATTGAGCAGTAAACACTATTGTATTGGGATGGTGACAATATTTCATAACCTTAGACAAATCAAACTGAAATAATGAGGATTAAAGACATCACCGAGATAAATTACACAAACATGCATTTTGGGTGAACTGATTTCTACCCAATTAAGCAAAAGAATATGGACTGCAGACCTTTATACAAGCAAAAAGAAAACCCCTTTATTCTGAGAAACCCTCTAGTGAATGACAGTATCCATGGAAGTTTGTAGTTTTTTTTTTTGTAAAAAAGCAACACTGCAGCATTTTTTGAACATCTTCGAGAGAAATTTGATATGTGGGATTATCTTCAGTAGCAGTAGTCTGAGGACAAGTATTCCATCTTCACTAGTGATCATTTAGACCTTACAAAGCCCCCTTTAGTTGTAAGGAATACATTCACCGACTTTATTAGTACCTTTCAGGAGGAGCAAGAAGTAATTTTAAATAAAGTGCTCTTTAAGTTACTTTAGAGGTCCCACAAGGGTCAGTTGTGGGTCCTCTTCTGTTCACTGTTCAGATGAATCATATAAAGCTGGTCATTTCTTCACAATTTTATGCAGATGATACTTTCTTTTAATGCCCTTGACTAATCTCTTAAACTGGCTATTAGATATCATAAATATATTCTTTTACAAGCTTTGTATTGCTAAACTTATGTTGTTTTAAATTCTAATTGATAGCAAAACAAATTTTATGGGAAAAGATTTTGATGATTGCAAAGTTTATCCTAGAGAGCCAACGATAAACAACAGTTTCAAATGAGCCATACATTCCCTGCAGTTTAGAGCAGCCATGTGAGGAGCACAGATGAATGTTTGTGTGGCAGCTGGAATTCCCTGAAACTAAAGCCAGATCTTCACACAATGGAGCCACAAAACTACCCTGTGCACGTTTTTATGGTGAAAAAATGTGAAAGTGAGTGATAGGGATAAGAAAAGTTTTACCAATAACTGTAGCTGATTGTTACCTGCAAGATCGTATGTCCTCCCAAAGGGTCAAAGCTCTCTGCTGGCGGTACTAATGTCATGTTAAGTGAAGAATCGGTGAAGTTTCCTCCTTGTATCGCACCATGACTGACATTATGCTGCCACTCACCAACACTGTCAGATAACATGGTCAACTCCTGGTAAGAGCCACCTGCAGAAGTGGAGAAACATACATTAAATAAAAGTTATTTAATACTCAGAAAGACCTTGTATGAGTTATTTTGGCTCCCTTTTCCCCTGACACATCATTTTAGATTTGTATTGACTGCTTTTGGAAAGATATTTAAGAGATATGCACACATCTAGATGATATCTGAATTACTCAGTTGTAATAGAGGTGCTAAGTGATGAAGACCATACCCAGGATGCCAGGCTCAAATATGTTGGTAACAGACTGGTCTCTCATACCAGGAGAACTGTTGGTAAGGAACTGGGCAGGGGTAGAGCTAGAGATCAGGTTCATGACGACCAATGGACAACTGGAAGAAAGGGGGAAAACTGATTATCACATATAAAACAAATAGCGACTTTGGCATTTTCACAAAACATTTGTACCAAAAACAGAAGAGTTAATCAGAGTTTAAAACTATTTTCAACAGAGGAAACGAAGAAGAGAGCACATGTTACCATTTCTTGCAAATTGTGTTAAATTACAGCAGTGTTGTAGCCACATACACACATACTGCACAAGTTGAATTACTAACTACCAGCAGCATAAGGTGTGATAAATTGATACTTGATTTGTTATTAGCACCAAATTAAAATGGTCTGTGCAACAAAATTTCATTACAAAATATGAAACACAATTAAGAAGTCCTGTGATGTTTTTAAAATGCATTTAATCAGAGGGCAGTCACATGCCACCCTATTGCATCCTCACAAAAAATGTGGGTCCACCAAAACTAGGAAATGAAAAATCAACTAAACACACACACACACACACACACACACACACACACACACACACACACACACACACACACACACACAGACACACACTAAAAATGTTACTGCAATCTTAACCTTCTGCCAATCTCTGCCATATAAATCCCACAGAGGCCCTTTCTACACCACAGATGTCTCCTTGTTATAACCTCACACATCTGCAACCTTAGGGCCAGAGAAAACATATTTCAGAACTAATGAGATGGAGAAAACCTGAGGCTAGACAAAGACAGACTCAGGAGTTCAAAAAATAAAATGAAGAAAAATAAACAAATTAATTATTTAAATAGGGAGGACACAGATTCTGAGTATATATTAAGGGTTATGATGTGATGACCGAGCAAATAGTTTTACTTTCATTAACACTTTGCAGACCTTTACCAAGATGTACAAAACACAAATTGGTTCCACGCTTGGCAGGTTTCAAGTTTTCAGTGTTCTGTGTTCTGTGGACTGTCCCATAGATGACATTGGGACCCAGACATTGTGTGATTGTGTTAATCCAAATGGTTGTTGCCATCAACTTCAACAACACATGTACAACTGTGAACTTTGTGAACTCCCACAATCTGATTTAAGAGGTTAACACACTACAATGTGTATAATATGGACTATATAGGTCAACAATTCAGGTTTTGCTAACTTTCATTGTACTTGATGTCTGGGCTGCTCTTGATACTGTCTGCCACAGCCTCCTCTCCACCCATGTGACTGGCTTCCTTGGCCTCACTGGTACATTTCCCAGTTCCAGGCTTATCTTGCTGATAGTAAGCAGTTTATTAAAAGTGGGAAATCTAAATCGGAATATGCCCCTGTAAACCAAGGGGTACCCCAAGGCTCGGTGCTCAGACCACTTTCCATCAACAACATTTTTCCTTAAAGTTAATTAATAAGACACAATGATCTTCGTTTTTAGTGCTAAGTTGATAAGACACAACTGTGCCTTCACACCAAACTGTCACTCACTTCCCTCTTCTGCCACATTACACATAAACTGGGTGACATTAAACAAGGTTAAACTCATCACCATCAAAAGACTCATACTTCAGGGGGTTGGTAGTTTGGTACTGCCCATCCATCTGCCCCCCGGTCTGCGGTCATGTTCCGTGGTTTAGAGTTTGAAGTTGTGTATACTGTAGCCATATAACATTTTTCGATAAATTATCTAGCGGAACAGGTTCTGGTAGACTGATATTACATGACACAGGATTGTACATGCAACAGTATAGCTACAGTTAGTTTGTGAGCAACTTTTTTCAACGAATTTAATCTACAGATACTACGGATATTGTGTAGTTCAGTAGAGATTGGTAATGTACGTTGATTTTATTGGAAACAGCATAACTTAATAAACTTAAGTACTCTTCAAATCACTTAATGCACAAATAATTTCTGTCAATATAATCTTTCCACAAACTTGACAGTTCTTTCCAGGAACTTTTTTCTGTTCTAAGAATCATCACCCTTTCAGTATGACCAACAGGTATGAATCCATCCAACAAGCTAAACCTACAAGAACAAACAGTGCATGTTGTCCTCCTGTCATTGATAAATGGACTCCCATTTATATTGCACTTTTGTATATTATACTATTTATATGGTCCTTTTTGACCAGCACTTTACTACAGTCACATTCAGGACATTTGGACAGACTGGAGGAGCCTGGGATCAAACCACCAACCATCTAATTAGTGGACGACCTGCTCCTGTATTGAAAAGCACACATTTACTGTCCCAACAGCAGCACTGTCATTAATACAATATTCTTTTGGAAAATGAGAAATACTCATGTAAGAGCAGAGTCATCCTGTAACTTGGCTGCTGACTGTGAAACTGCACAATATAACATGCAAATTATGAATGTCATATTTTTTTAAAGAGATAGAAAATATCAGCAAAAGAGCACAGCATAAAAGTAGCGTCTCAGGATTGATTATGTTGTCCACTAAAGACAACCGCCTTGTGCATCGCCTTTGCTTATGAACAACTACAGGCAACTAAACACAAAAAGCAGATGTCTCATGATGATTCAAAGTATTAGTATTTCACTCTTTTGCTTGAAGTACTGTTACACCAGGGCTTTTTTAGATATCCTCGTACAGCAGAACAACCGTTCTTGTGTTTTCTTTCATAATGGTAATGAACCAAACAACATTGGCCCCGAAAATCCTCACTGACTCCAGACTATCTAGTCTGTACATGGTTTCATACGCAGTCCAACCAAGACAACATGTCTCGATTGTAGAACTCAATCCTCCAGCTCCCACTGCATTGCTGATTCTGGCATAGATTAGCATAGCCTGTAAAGAATAGATGACATTACTAATACAGGCTGTACTAATTAAAGCCAGAACCATCATATCTTCTCAGAAAATGTCTTCTCTCCGAGGCAAGATGTTGGGGAACAAAAGGGTTTGATAGGTTAGTCTGTTATCTGTTAAGGGCTGCACTCCTACACATATCAGCAACACACATTAAAATAAATTGAAGGATATTCCCTCTGGGGGGGAAAGGAATGACCTCAGGGCCAGTGTGGAATGGAAAGGCAGGATTATACAGCCAGCAATCAGACATTTGTGTCCATCTGGGCATACAAGTATTATTTTAAGAAAATCTAGACCTATCCAAATCAGGAAATATCACTTGTTTGCTGTCAAATAGTTTGTAATAGTGTTTCTTTTGAGATGCATCAACAATTTCTGCATACATGTAAAATATATGAATACTGGCCTTTACTTATTATTTTTTGTTTGTTTTCTTTCAAAGCTGCAAGCTATATGTTTAAACCCAGTATGATTCTCCATAATGTCCGATCCGATGCCTTCAGTTGGTGGTTATCAATGAGTTGGTTTTGACCAAAAAATAGGAACAACACAAGAAAAAAACTATAAACAGGCCACAATAAAATTATATTTAGAGAAACCTAAAATTTAACCTCAGGAGGTTAATGAATTTAATGTGTTTTCCTAATTGGTCATGGATGGTAAAAACGTGAATGTATTTTCTGAATCATGAAATATACTTACAGGTCCACCCTGGTTCCCAGTGTTGAGTATGATATCCCAATAGGAAGCTCAGCTCTGCTCCGGCAGCATGCTTCTCTCTGCTGTGGCTCACACTGCTCGGCTGGTGTGGGACTGGAACCTCCAGCTCCGCCTTTGAGCACTGATTTGCTGGAGTCTGCAGTGAAGCTCTCTGATATATCTATGACAGAGGTGACTGTACGCGTTCATATGGAGGAGGGGGGGGGGCATTAGGGTACAGAATGCTGGGAACAAACTGAATTACTTTATTTTTGTCAATGTCTCTATTTGGTTGAGTTCAAGATGAAGAGATCAAAAATAACTTGTGTGCTGCCAAATCACAACATACATTATTATACAATATTATTGAAACCTCTAGAACCAGACTCAATGTGGGCGGCCACCTGCCTCCACCGGTTGGGGTGAGCAGAGAAAAATAGGGGAGAGGAGAGGTGGGCCAGTGCCTGTCTAATAAAATACTATTTACAATGTTATTACATATAATGTGTATACTTGTAATTTTGATTAAATATGTAATTCAAAATATTTCATCTTTTTATGGGTGGAACTAGTTAATCTAATTGTCCCTTGGGGTTTGGGGAAAGATTAACTTCATGCTCATTGTTGAGCAGCCACACATGTATCAGCTACTGTGAGACAACAATGTGGGACTCTCTTAAATATTTGGTCAACTTCCTACTTGTGAATCTTTGAAGGATTCTTATAGAAATACATAGTGAAGGTACCGTCCTGGGCGCGGCCTCCTCACATGTGCAGTATATTACTGTGAATACAGGGTACTTTGGAAACACAGGACCAGGTTTGCCACATGGATTATACAAAAGACTGAACCTAGCTGCTCTCACTTCTCATGAGGGTCTGTGGACTGCTGATGCTGAAGGTTTTTTATACAGTAAGTCTGATTTGTGACACACTGCTTTGTGTCTCATGTGTTTAGGACATGAAGTTATTTTAAAATGCTCTGTACAGATGCTGTCGTCGAACAAAAAACACAACTACCTGTGACTTTCAGGAGCTGAGTGGTTCAGCCAGCGCAGCATAACACTGTTAATCTGAGGGTCCAGATACATACAGTACAATAGATGGTAGGGCAGCGGTGGCTGAGGGAGCAGAGCAGTCGCCCTCCAACCAGAAGGTCAGCAGCTCAAATCCCAGCCCTTGTCGAAGTGTCTTTGGGCAAGATGCTGAACCCTCATAGATGTTGAATGCACTAATTGGAAGGTGCTTTGGATAAGTGTCAGCTAAATGACATGTACTAGATCTTGCCACTGCCTTTGGCTTTGGTTGTGGCAAATCACCTGAGATGCATCTTTATAACAGGTCTGTTGCTTGGTTTATATTCACTGCTCAAACAAATGAAGGGAACAGCATAACACCAAGTCAGTTAAGCTTCAGATATCAATCTGTCCATTTAGGAAGCACAAGTGACTGTGAATCAGTTTCACCTGCTTTGGTGCAAATAAAAGTAGCAACAGGTGCAGTAGAGGCAAAAGCAGGACAGCCCCCCCGGTGGCCACAGACAGTTGCTCTCTCCTTATCCTTCCTGACTGAACTCGGAAACAAGGCAGGAACAAACTGAACAGACGACCTGACGAAGGGAAACACAGAGATTATGAACACAGGTAAAACACATTAGGTGCGGACAATCCCAAAAGCGGGAAACAGGACAAAGACAGGAAGTGAGAGACACACAAGGAAAGAAGTTTCAAAATAAAACAGGAAACGAAGAACTTAAAGTCCCAACAAAGACACATCCGAATAACCAAAACAAAGTCCAAACACAAGGAGATTCTGAGACAATAACGTAAATCAAAAGTCCTTTTAAAAAGTCCAAACTTCAAAAAGTCTGGGGAAGAATCATGAAGATTGAGAATAGATGGAGAACAAAATCCAAGACAGACATATAAAAGTGTTGAATACAAAATCATGAGATTAGATGGTGATTAACTTGTTACACACATACTGAGTCTAACTCTACAATGACAGGACCTGGCTTTTAGAGTTTTTAAAGATAAGAAACAACGAGCAGTGCCAACTCAGTTTTGACACTGACGTGGTCTCTGTGTACATAATTTAAAAAATGAACCTAACTTCTTTGACGTCTTTTTAAACTCATGCTGCGCAGTCAACACTCTGCAAAACATATTTCAAATTTTAGAAAAGAGTTTAGAGTGTCCAAATATAGCGAATAATTAGATTTGAATGATAAAACAAAATCAACAGGTGTAAAACAGTCTTATTAGAATATTCGAATAAAAGGATGCTCCAATATAGGTTTTTATTTGAAGGTTAACTTCTCAAATATCATTAATTCAGTGATAGTGAGAGTTTTTACATGCTATGATCTATAGTGAGTCTTCTCCTTACCCACAAGCCTGTTTGCTCTTTGAGATGTGGATCCTCAGATCTCCCCTAGTCAGTGACCCGTCGATGTTTGACTTCTCAGCTACAGAACTCTACCTGAGCCTCGTGTAAACTCACAGTGTTCTCTTACATCCCCCTTTTCAAAGAGTAACTGATGACTTTTACTTAACTAATGGTCATTTGTTGCAATCATTCTGATAGTAAATTCATCTTTCGTATTTTAGATATTATTGACTTTCTTTTCGTTTCCTCATGTAGAGCACTTTGTAGTTAAAAAGTAGCAAAATGTTAAAATTCATTTATCAGCTGCAGTTTCTCTGTGGACCTTCGACTTCTGTCCCATTTTTCACCTTTCAACTGTACAGTCAAGTCGTTTCACAGTCTTGCACTAATGACCATGATTGGTGAAATCCACATTACCCGGACTGTGTATTTTGGCTCATTGTGTGTTTTTATAATGCCCCCACTACATTTTTCCATTAATCATCTTAACTGTTTATTAGAATGTCACTCTAGTGTGCACGGCAAATAATTATATAATAGTCAGCGCTGTCATTTGACCTTTTCTGTGATAATAAACTGTGATTTGATATCATACTGCACTGTACCGAGTTCTAATAAACACTAGACCAAATGAACATGTATGTCATATGTTCAAATGGGTTCCAGCTCCTGTGTGGCTGTTTGCCATGCTCTTAGCAGCTGTGTTGATTGTGTGTCAGTTACAATGTTAGAAATAAGGAGGCTTTATCTATTTTTTGGTTACTTCCTAGAATTCCTGCCTGTCCTAAAGCTGCGTCCCAATTCAGGGGCCACCTCCTCTGGCTGTCTTTGTGGGCTGCGTAGACCGCGAAGGCAGAACCAAAATAAGATGGTCTGGTCTACAGAGTCTTTCTGTGATCGGCGTCACCACCAGGAAGAACAAGCGTAGAAACCTCCGATAGATCCCTCTGCAAGAAGTGCAATAGATGCTGCGTGTAGCTGACTTACAAAGTAAGTGTATATACAACAGCATGCAGACTGGAGCAGCTGGAATTAAACCGCTGACCTTCTGGTTAGTGGTTCTACCACCTTGTCCAGAGCCGCCCGCTCTGACTGGCTCTGTCTTTTTCTTGTTTGTAAAGTTCTTGTTAGCTGCCTGCCCCCCTGAAATCCAACTATTGTTTTATTTCTGTGTTCAGAATCATCAGTAAAACTCTCTGTGTGCCTCTAAGTCGTCCACTGACTGTTCTGCGTTTGCATTTGTGTCTGAACAACCTGCTCACTAATTCTACCACTTATTACTGAAGGAAACATGCATGTTTGATATTTGATAAAATCGAGTCTTTGATGAACAAAAAGAGATTAAACTAAAAATGTCTGTGAATGTTATCGAGTTTGTGCAATCATTATTTTGCATTATTAATACTGATTAATAACATTATCAATTTTCAACAGAATTTGTTGTGCAGGATATCTGATTTTTTTACCACATTATCTAAATTTGAAACCCAGTGCTTCTTTGACCACTTTGCAGGAAATAGTATGTTCATGTCAGGGACCATGTTCATAATGAATTGTCATCTTTTAAATCCCAGATATTATAGACAGGCTTCAAGTTAATCGGCTGCTCTGAACCCACCATGCCATGAACACCACCTCGACCAGCAGATCTCATGTTTTTGACCTCGTACTGACACTGACTGATTCAATATTGAAATTCGAAACAAAGCATTTGTTACATTAGAAGCATTTACATTGTTTTTATTGATTTCTTTGATTACTGCTTTGATGTTTTTAAACTGCTCATGATTAAATATTTGACATATTCAACTTGCTCATTATTAATCACTAATAAAACTAAAGAATATGATACTAAGACAGTTTCCACACCTAACTGCACTTCCATTGTAAATTGTGATAATACAGATATTGTGATATATATAAAAAAGGAACTTTACTGAGTTTCCCTCAAAGAAAATCTGATTTATGTCATTTATTTTTAATAGAATTTACCGGCCCACTGTATAGCCTACATAAGTCAATTTGGCAGCTAACACAGTTTCCAATGTTGCCACTGATAAAAAGTGAATAGGGGATTTGATCATTTCTAAATCATGCAATTTAGTAATGAAGAAAACAACCATTGGCTAAAATGTTGTGCGTTTGTAACAAATGTTTGATTTTTCACCCAAATTCTAAATCAAATAAACAGATAATTTCTCACATCTTTCAATAAAAGCTTATAATGATGAGACCTAAATATTTGCATCATAAAGCTTTTAATATGTGTTGAGACTGTGTCAGAGGCGAGTTGTAGGTATATTGGTATATGTCACTGTCCACAGTATAGACAGCATGTTGTCCGTTCTCAATGAAAAGTGACCACAGTACAGAAACGTTGAAGTAACAATATTCTCCTCTTCACAAGTTAATAAAGTTTTATTTCAAAATCATGCAAATCCATTCATTTCTCATAGACTCTGTCCCTCTTTACACATTAAGTCTCAAAAGGTCAACATGACGGCCAACTGTGTGGCAAACTAAACATGCCCCCTCTGTGGTAAATATGGAAAATATTTATTTGTTTTTACATGAGCAAAATACCACTAAGTGATGGTATTATTCAGTCTGGTGATGGCCAGCAATTAAAAAAGCATAGGTATGACATTGGCATTGTATAACGAGCGCAATGCTTTATACAGAACACCCATAGTTGAATATGACGAACATCCACTGTGTTATTATACGTGTACAGTCATCGGTGCAACATGTAAAACACACGTGCATCCTCACCTAATGATAAAGGTGCAATCAGCTCGACCCCCCCTGTCTCTTTGAGTTCTTTCGACTGTATAACGGGATTTAATTTACAATACGGACATAATGTCATGTAGGAACTGAGTGAGGTGAGATTTTACTTCACAACGCCTCACAAATGTCAGAGCTGATCCTTGTTAAGTGGGTTGTTATTATGATGAGCCCAAATGTCCAGTGTTTAATACAGGCATTATGAAATACAGGTTAGACAGATACAGACTGAATATATAAACAGGAAATTGTAAAATAATAATAATAACAAAAAAAACTCAGCTCATTACAATGAGAATCATTTATTGTGTCGCAGCAGTTTGCACTTCAATCTATTTTATTTCACGAAGCCACAATGTCAAAGAGCAGAGCCACTTTTGTGATTGGCTGTAGCTGCAGTCTGAACGAGCTACAGCCAATCAGAGCAGTGGCTCTGCCCCTGGCTGAAAAAGCATTTCAAAAATAATAAGCTGAGTTTTTCCAAATGTATTTATTATTACATATGATAAATTTTGTCTGCATTTATTCATATAAATACTTAATTCACAATGTGTTACTGACTTTAACATTCAACACTTTGGGTTACTGGTTAAAGAAAAATGACCCCACTGTTTACTATTTGATTTTTCTCCGATTCTGAAGCTCAATTCCCCTTGTACACTCTTCACCGACGATCACTTTAGAGAGTGAGAGTGTCTGTTGAGGCCGAGAAGTGTCACCGGCTCTGCCTGTTTACACGCTGACAGAAACGTGACGTACAACGTTCAGGCAAAGCTGCGTCTTTGTCAGGTCGGTTCTGTGCAAAGAGCCAGGAAAACATGACCAAGTACTGCACCTTTAAGATTAAGTGGTGGACTAACTTAACAGAACAACCTCAGTTTTATATCCTTACCATTACATATGTAAATAAAATAAAAAAGTAATTGCTAATAAAAGAATAAATACCTCTTTTTATTTCAAGCTTGTTTGCCTTTGTTTGCAGTCATGTCCCGTACGCTCCGTGAACAGCTTCAAACCAAAAGATACTTAAACCAACCTGTTACTCAGAGTATATTTAACCAGAGATGTTAACTGAGAGAAAAGCAAGAGCCACTCTCTTTTTTTTTTGTCAGAGGGATGCAGCAAATGGGTTGAAGAGTTACAGTAAAGCCCACAACACTTAAATACAACATCACAGAAATCTTAATTCATCTTAAATAATCCTATTAAACAATTTATGGGTGACATAGATTTAGTGTCATTGTTATACTTGTTCATTAAACCCGCATAATAAACATGCAATGGCATTTTTTTTTCTGAGATAGTTTTTTGAGAATGTTCATAGAAAAAGAGTAACTCTGTTTGCTGTATTGCATACGATCATTAAAAAGAACGGAACAGGAAGAAGAAAAAAAAAACAGAAAAGAACAGAATTGTCATTATAAAAAGTTTCTTGCACATCATTTGCCAGCTCTGCACATACATTCAATCAACACACTTCCTGTAACTGAATTAGTTAAAACAAGAAGAAAGGAAATAAACTATCATTCCAATGATGATTCGGCTTTAAATAAATACTTTTCTGATATGATCCTCCGTTTGTTCTTTATTTGTGCATTCTGACCCAAATCGTGGAAGGTCCAAACTTTGCAAGTTGTGAAATGTCTTCTGAAAGATTCGTGCCTTCCCTTCACTTTGATCAGTGCCCGTCGTTTTGCTGCTTTACAGTGAGGGTCTGACAGTTACAGTACAAAATAGAAATAAGTGATCGTGCCATCCCACATACTGATAATGGATGATGGGATGTCTGTACCTCGATGTTGTCTCTCCTGCACTGCATGAGACAGAATGTATGTGTGTCCTTCAACAAAGCTAACAAGAAGGATTCGTCTTGAAAATGGAGGCATGGCAGCATCACGAAACGATGAATACTGGAGTCATGAAAACCAGTTACGCTGTTGGAACAGTCACGTCACATACACGTAGCCTGTTCTTAGTCTGATCCAACAGCTCTGTAATATATATATATCCCCTTAGGTTGTTTATGGTCTATTAATCTATTTATTATTATTTCTAATATTGGTCCACCAGTCATATCTGTGAAGGTAGACCAAACGTTAGAAATACCAGTAGCCAAAGCCAGTACTGAAGTTGTAACCGATTCTACACTAGTGACACACGCCACTCGCCTGCTGATCGATGTCCCCATGTGCTGCTGACATGGGACTTCAGTACAGTACAGTATCATTAAACTGATGAATTGAGTCATATGGAGCTGTACAAAATTGTAACACTCCATTTGCAATTCATAAAGCTCTAAAGCACGCATGGATATTTCTACTCGAGTTTGCACATGCCAGCCATTTTCCTTTAGTCTTCTATAAGAGAGTCACGAGGACATTTCTCTCTCCATCCTCCCTCCATCTCTAGGGCTCCCACGCGGCATCGCCCAGCTTCCCGGGCTTTATTCTGTATTTCTGTGAAGCTAGCCAGCATTACTCTCTCCTCCTCCAGCGTGCATAGCTCATTCCTGGCTTAGTAAGGCACTGTATCCTCCTGTCTCAACCTTCCCCTCTTCTTCCGCCTGTTCACCTATCGTCCATCTTTCGGCCTGCCTTTGCTGTGCAGGAGTGAGAGTTGCTCCACTAACAAGCAAGTGCAAACTTCATAATTCAGCTTTTAACAGACAAATCCCTTTTTTGCAGCTTTGGTATTGCTTTTCATAAAACTACATCATTTGATTAACAAATATACTGAGCTAGCCCTAGTTAAGTAGCATTCATTAAAAAAGAGACAGTCTTCCACCAGTGGCACCAGGAGACCTTGATGTCTTTTTACACACCACAACTCGAGCACTGAAGAGTTGGACAGAACAAAGCCAAGTTTGTCTGGACGGTGGTATTAGTGCGTTGGACTGGGATGGACTGCGGATCCCAAAGATGTTAATAATGGATTCAACCAATTGACAAGCAGAGTTTGGGGGACCTTTATTCATTTCTCTGACCTGTGAAACAGAAGGTGGAGGTAACTGGCGAGCTGATGGAGAACAGTGATGCTGAGGTTCCAGGTCCCTCAGCTGGAACAAAATGGACTTGCTGATCATGTCGCGAGCACTTACTTAAGAAGCCCTTCACACACAGTGTTGGCATGTACAGCCTGTGGACTCAGTATTAACATCTGTAATCTATACCTCAACTCAGTCCAGTTCAACAGCCCAAGTTGTGTTGATTAAACTCTGTGGTACTTGTGGATTTGAGTCCTATGAGAAGGAACTCTCACGTGTACCGCAACCTAAACACTTTCCATAGAGTTGAATCAAACCATCATTTCGTTGTCGTAACCTCTGGCCATGGAAGCTTCTAAAAGGTCCTATTTGTTGGCGAGCTGTTGTGTTGGATTACAGCAGGTTGTAGAGATGTGTGTCCACCGCCTGAGCCTACATGCAGCGTGCATTGTACACATGAAAATTCCAAAACATCAACCTTCTTATGTCTGCTCTTTGTGTATCCATCACTGTCCTGAAAGTCTTTCAGGAAGTACGCTCCCTTTATCCTGCTTCCACTCTCCTCTGTCCATTTACGGGTCCCTCCCTTTTCCCTTGCTCCATTATTCCTCTGTATTTTTTTGCTTGTTACTGTGAAATAAGAACAGGATAAAGCAAAAATGTCAAAAACTATTGTACAGCATACACTCTGATATTTTCTCTGTACAAAGTCCTCGAAGCATTCCAAACAAAGTGGTGGCAGAGCTGGCAGAGTTGACTGTCTGGATGAGAACGAGCTGGGAGGAAGGCTTTAGGGCGGGGCCTGCAGAGGAGTCCCTCCTGTACTGGGAAATGGAGCAGAGCGCAGAACCTGTCGTCTGGTAGAGCGTGGACTCCTCAGAGAGCAGTGTGAAAGGTTTGAGGGTAATTAGAGGGAGGATAGAGAACCTCCAACAGGTGACAGTGTGAAAGGGAAGGGTCTGTTGCTCCAGGAACAGATCAGTTGAGCTGATCCTCATACTGTTTCCGGAAGCAGTCCCCAGCAGGGAAAAACTCCCAGCAACGCTCCTGGTACATCTTCCATACGTAAGACTCCTGGAAGACAGACAGAAGAGGAAGGGTTCACATGTGGCAGCGGCTACAATGTTATCTTATGGGGCAACTATGACAGTCAACGAAATGTAAACGAAAAGTACATTTTTTTCACGATCTACAGGTGTGATTCCAAATGTTTTTGGAAGTGCCATTCGTTTAAAAATACCAGAATTTCTCTTCAAAGTGCTGACCCACAAATGGCTTCAGTATGCTTCAAACAATGACATTTCACCACATGTTGGTACTAAACCTGAAGGCAGGGTTAAACGCCTGCTGTCACGAAGAGAGCGCGATGCAGGGAATCAAATGGGGATTAGAGCTTAGACTCTTGGAACTGTCTACCCTTGAAGATCATAATTTCATACATCTTTTACAGCGATGATACAACAGGTATGAGATCCAGTTGATCAACTGATCGGATCCAGTGACTGTAAATGAAGATGGATGACGTGTGTCCACTTCCCCTCACTGTACAAAAATGAAGCCCAAACATGTCTGATAGGAAGGCTGCCATCTTGCACTGGTGACATCATTTAGAGCCGAGGTGTTTGCAGTAGTGATCTTGGAATGGGGCCACAGTATCAAGGTCACGCCGATACACCCGCTAGATCAATTGTGAGTCGGCCTTTGTTGAGGTTGTGAACCAAAACGTCTCAGCCTGTTACTGCAGCATCAAGTAACTAATTAAAAATAAATTGAAGACATATACTCCAGCCAGTCACCAGGGGGCGATGCAGATGTTTTGGCTTCTTTTTTGGCAGCTCTCATATCGTCCATCTTTATATAGAGTACAGTCATTTATCAAACACAATCAAATAAGACAATAGAGTCTCCAGCATGCAAGTTTTTCCTATTTAGGAATTTTAACCTTAATGCAATGCATGCTGGGAAGATCATGTAAATAAGCTAAACAATCGATTGCATATTCATTCAACTCGATTTCTGATTTTCAGTTTTGAAATGGAAAATTCCGCAACCTAACATTGAAAGTGACAAACTTATTAATTACATTTAATTACACTGAAAGTGAATTTACATGATTTTACATCACAAACGATAACATTTTCTGTGTTGACTGTTTCCTCACTTTCATTGAGACAAGAGACTAGCTTCATTTGTTAGAAGAATTTCATTTTTTACTTGAAATGCCAGGGATTTAAGACCTAACAGTCTATATTTGTGATTTACACCTAAACACTGTACATTTCAGTTTTTACAGGTCAGTATCTGACACTTTCTGAAGCATACTGAGGCTTTAACAACGCCAGCCACTGACAGCAAAGGTCAGAAACTGAAAGAGGTTTAAAGTGGAGATGTACTTGACACATGACAGAATCACAGTGTTCACTGTCTATCTGCTGAGACCGAAGGGAAATGAGCTGCTTTACCTGGCCTGTGTGCTCTGTTTCATCTTTGTTGATGAGATACATCACAAAGAATCTGAAACACACACACAAACACACACACACACATCAGAATAACATATCCAAAATTAACACACAAACAGCAACATGCACAAACAGCATCTGGTGTTAAAATGAGCACTTCAGTGCTATTGTATTGACACACAAGCTCAAAGATCTGAGCAAGAATTTTACAAACTACCGCCTAAAACCGGACTGTAATTCTAAAATGCAAAGCTCAAATGTTAAAGTAATTCAAATTAACTTCTCACTTTCTTCTTCTAAAATAGAGACATCAGGTGAATATGTGGCAACGATTTCGTGCTAAGAGAAGTTGTCACATCTTGGGAGGTCACTGAAGGTCACTGAAGGTCACTGAAGGTCACTGAACTCACTCTAATGTTCATGAACCAATTTAAGTTGACTCAAGTGCAGCATTACCCTGCTGGACGTAACCACTGGAAGATGTTAAACCGTGGCCATGGAAAGAAGCACCAACAATCATGTGACTGAGACATGTTACTGAGATGATTAGATCTCCATCATTCTGATGTTTGATGTGACGGCAGCTCCTGACCTTATATCTGCAGGTTTTATATATTAGTAATCAGAACTATGTATGTACAGTACAAAGGACTTGGTGTGTGCACAACAACACATGTACATATGTACTCACAAGTAGTTGGCTAAGTTGTGCTCCTGTAGCGTGTGCGTTTCAAAGCCGTGCGGCACTGTGTCAAAGTAGTCGTTACCTATTCCACAGATAAAACATTTGGTCTGGAAGAGAAACATGGAAATGTTGAGTTACGTCATCAAACAAAACATTAAATGGGTTAAATTTATGTTTTTTTTTAGAATTGGTGATCCCCACTGCTCTACTGAGCAAAAATAGTGTGTGTGTGTGTGTGTTCACCTCCATGTCTTCTTTCACTTGTTCCTGCTGGTCCCTCAGCTCTCCAAATGCATCAATGATCAACCCTAGAATTCCACAGAGCACAAATATGGTTTGAGTCAACATTCATCTTGCCTAACTCGCTTCTTTACGACTGAAAAACAACCACCCGCAAACTGAGAGTGTGTGTCAGCAAAGTATTTTTCTTCTGAGTGCCAGAAGCCTCTTTTTTTATGCAGCTGCCTTGAGAAAAATATTGTTTTTGTGCGGCCAATCCGAGCGCATCTGAGTGAAAGTCCGATGGGATGAGGAGGGACTTGTCACAATGGTAACCGAGAAAATGGAGGAAAAGCTTGTTCTGGCTTCTGTTACTTACTGTAGAAATGGTGGCGTCTATTAAGGGTGACAAGTGTCCAAAATTTCAAACTCAAAGCTACTTGTATTGTGTTGCATGGTTCTATACTCGTCAGTGGGAATGCACCTATACACTCCTCATACCAGGTATGAATACAGAGGTACTGAGGCACAGCATCTGTCTGTCGTGAGCTGTCTCACAGAAACTATTATAGCAAAGGCTGAGGAGCCTGTTTGTGGGAGCAGATCAACCCAACTCTTCATGTGGAGCTTTTCTCAAAGTGAACTTGGTGTCAGACAACGCAGGGACAAGCTCATTCTCACAATGTATGAGGACAAGCATCCTGTGATGGGTCAAGTCAAACAGGCGTGTTATACAATGATGGAGGTACTGTTGTTATAGCACTTTTTTAATGAGAGGCTCCACAGAGCCCTTCCACTGCTTTTCTGTCTCAGAATAAACACCATAGGGAAACAGTCTTCTGTTTTATCCAATGGAGTTTTTCATAGTTATGATCACAATTCTAATTGTTACTATGAAACAACTGGAGAAGCATTAGGACAAAAAAGATGATCATTCGGTCTGTTGTTATCACCAACTATTGTGCTATACGTTCATATACTCCCTTCTTATATGTCTGTCAGGTTCTTACAGGTGTGTGTGTGTGTGTGTGTGTGTGTGTGTGTGTGTGTGTGTGTGTGTGTGTGTGTGTGTGTGTGTGTGTGTGTGTGTGTGTGTGTGTGTGTGTGTGTGTGTGTGTGTGTGTGTGTGTGTGTGAGTGTGAGTGTGTCTGGGAGCTCTCACCCTGGATGATGGCCAGCAGGATTACAATGACAAAGAAGAAGAAGGTGATGTCAAAGATGATGCGATAGATCTCGTACTCATCACCTGCGGGGTCTTCAATCTGGTCACCGATCCCGCCGCCTGCTCTCACACCGACGTACATGTGAAACATGTAGCACTGGGAGAGAGGGAAGGAGACACAAAGAGGGGGACATTTGACATGCTGAAATATAAAATAAAAAAATAGCACATAAATGCAACTATTTTAAGAAAGATATATGCTGCACCATGCACACATTGTTGAAATTTGTGATTTGTGATGTTGAGCTACAAACTTATTGTGCTACAATACATACATACGAAGAAAATAAATGAGGGACAAAAGCTCTAAGTGTTAAACAGCATACTGTGTGTAGAGGGAACAGGATGCAGAGAGGAGCTGAGCAAGAGGCTTTAACGTGTGTGTGTGAGAGAAATGCTAAGAGAGGAACATGTGAGATCAGCTCAGATCCTCTCATCCTGTTTTCACTGTTAGAATAAGAGAGAGGAGGAAAGAGCACATCTTCCTCTATGGAAGTCAGGAATACTAGTCAGTATATAACTGGTGATATATTTCAAAAACTACATAAACAATCTCAAGACAACAATTCAATTCTTCATAGTGTCCTTCGGGGGGGGCTTCTGACTGTGTGCCTATCAGATCATGATCAGAGTTTAGAAAACACATGTATGTGTCAGCACTAACAGTGATGGTGGTCTCAGTGATGAAAAAGGCCCAGAGCATCATTACATCTGGGAACATGCAGCTAACTGGATGAGTTTAGGGACAAATGCTCCTGGAGTCAACACTCCTCAGTTAGTTTTCTGGATTGCCTCCCTGTAAAATTCTGAATAGAATCCCAAATCCTGCTTCTCACATACAAAGCCCTTAACAATCAGGCCTCATCATATATCAAAGGGCTCATAACACCGTATTGTCCCAAAAGATCCCAAAATACAGGCTCTCTTGTGTTTCCTGGAGACTATATGGGTAGAACAGGAGGTAGAACCTTCAGCTACCAGGCTTAAACTTTCCTTTTTGATAAAGCTTATCTCTATAACATATAAATCTCACTTTTGTTATTTTGATTATAACAACCAGTCTGATGGAGCTTAAATATGACGGATACACAACTGTTTCTGGTCTCTCTCTCTCCATTTCTCTTCCCCCTCCCCCTCTCTCTCTCTCTCTCTCTCTTCTCTCCCCTCTTTTCCACCCACCTTTCCTCCTCTCCCCATTTTTCACCCCAACCGGTCGAGGCAGATGGCCGCCCACTAACTCCTGGTTGTGCCAGAGGTTTCTTCTAGTTAATGAGGTAGTTGTTTTCACTCCAGTCGCCAAATTGCTTTTTAATTGCTGGACCTATTGGGTTTCTCTGCCTTACTATGTAAAGTACCTTGAGATAATGTATGTTATGATTTGGTGCTAGACTAATAACATTGAATTGAATTGAATTTGGGTCCAACAAGCAACTTTCACAAGACCACATTCACATCAATGTTACAGAGAAAGGTTTTGTAATGAGCTGATCATTCACAATTATGACCTTGGACTTTATAAACTCGGAAAACCTGTTGCTGCAGCGAAGCTTTTAAAGCCAGACAAGGTCAAACTGTTCCAAAGTGTCAGATTGTCTCGAAGAACTGTAGCAGGGCCGAGTAATCATCATCATCGTGATCATCTTTACCATCTGACATCAGGCACCTCACCAAAGAGAAGCAGGTCCAGCCATCTAATCAGAAGTGTGATGTATTTGTTCAATAATTGATGGCATGGTGTGTGAAGGATGTAATAAAAAATGTAATGGCCCTTGAAAGGAACATGGTTCCCCACCGCTGCTGTGGACCAGGCAGAGCTGCCACCTCTGGCCCCTTAATAGGAAACAGAAGAACTCTACGGAATGCTATGGGTGGCTGACTATAGAGGATTAGAGTGTGTGTGTCCTGAAATTTCCGGGTGACAGAAGCCCCCCCTCCTCCCAGCCCCAGGAAACACAACATGGAGCCCTTATATAGTATTTGTTTCAGATGGCTTGGCAGCAGAGAACAGGATCATCACAGCTGCAATTCATTCTGTCTTTACCTGAGTCCTCACTCCATCACTGACAACATGTCCACTTATATGACACATGGTTACACTGCCTACCTGATTATACCTGTTGATGCAATACAACCTCTGTGCAACCGTAAAGGGATATAGCACCAAATAAAAAAAAAACTGCACTTTAAACCAGCATGAATCCCAATAGTATCTCATTCTATAGTTAACCTGCTGACCTCCCATGATCCCCTCATGAGGCCAGATACTTTACCTCAAAGAGAGCCATCACTACAAAAGGTTTGAAAGCATAAAAATCATCTCTGCTGTCATGTGGACTGTTGATATTCCTGCAAAGATAACAAATGCCTGAAAAAGACACGGACAAAAAAAAAATGACCAAGTAATCTTAGAGCAGCTCAGCTGGACCGTAGACAAAGCCTGAGGGTGAACACTGTCAGACTCAAAGCTCTGACCCACGACTCTCGGTCCATAAATGGAGCTGGACCCTGTTTACTGACAGGCTCCGCAGGATACTTCCTACTTTGACTGAGGCAGGGTTTACCGACATTAACAGCCAGAATAGAGCAATGAGACTGAATCGCTTAAAAGTTCTGCTCATGATCTTAATGTCCAACGGTCAAAGATAAGGTACTGATTTAATATTAAAATCAGTTTCTTAAAGAGGTCATCAGACATGAAGATTTCTGAGAACAGGTCCTCATCACACCTGTGCCACGTCCACAGGACTGCTGATCCAGCTCCATACATCTCACTGCAGAAACATCCACCACCCTGATGCTTCTCCTGCCTTTACCAAAACACTATGCACCACGTACGTCGAGCGTGTTTACATCCACAGTGCAGACCCAACACACTTGTCATACTCACTGTCAGCATGTCGTCACACTTCATGTCTGGCAGTTCTCCGTCTTCGCTCTTGTTGTAGAACTTCCTGAAGAAGTTGAAGGCCACTACTGTGTAAAGGTACACGACCACTGCTAACAGGCCGACTGTTAACACCAGCTGGAAGACAGGAGCAGAGGCAAAGTGGCCATGATACACAACCGAGTCAAATTATAATAATGATCTAAAAGGTTCTATCATACTACTACTACTGCGGCCATCTTTAACTGCTATTTACTACATCCTGTGGATGTACATTACATTACTTCCCATTAAGTATTTTTGCGCTAATCCGGTTTGCACTACTCTCATCCTATCCACTGTGTGCCTTCTGACCTCATACTATGTTGTACTGCGTACTATGATTTGAGTACTTAATATGTTGCATACTTATATGCTCGGTTTTTGCATACTTATATGTTCTGTCTACTCATACATTTTCAACGGGGATCAGAGAGAAACAGCATTTCAATTCGGTCTATGTCCTGTATATATGGCAGAATTGACAATAACGTTGACTTTGACTTTGATTAACACAACATTCATTACTTTGATGGGAAAATGATATTTGACTTTTTATTTTTAGGCTTTCTAAACTATGCCCAGTCATTTCAGTTTGCTAGAGGTGAACCAGTCAAGTTCTAGACTCATCTGAAGGATATTTAAAGCAGGATCCACATGATCTGACACAATGAAACTGCTTTTTTAAAATGTATTAACAATTTCAAAATGTAAATATTTAAAGCTACAGCACAATAAAGTGACAGAGTCAGAATACTGTGTAGTTGTTTACCTGTTTGCCATTGTGTGTGACTGAGGACAGGATGGTGCGAAGTGTCTTAAAACCCATGGCGATGTCGAGCAGATGGGCAGCAAAGAAGAAGTTGTTGTAGTGACCCAGGATGGACATGGTCATATACCAGGCCAGGTACAGGAAGGACTGCAGGAAAGTTGGAAATTGCATATGTTATCCATAATTGTTAAAAAAATAAATCAAATTAGCAGATAATTTTGAAAATAAAACAACGAAAATAAAATAATATTTTTCTTTGTCCTCATGTGATCCCTGAGGTGATTATGACAAACCAGTTCAATGTACAGAACCAAAAGATACACTGTGACAGAAAGTTCAGTCTTTCAGTTGGTTTAAACATCACAGTTTTGGTGGAAAAAGCTGATACGATTGAGGTATTGTAAATCTGCTATATGGAAAACTAATGGGGGAACTGGATGTTCAGAAATCCATCCATGATAGTATTTAAATTAAAATATATCAGTCAGCATTCTGCAGTGAATCCACAAACGGGAGTCAGCCATGAGTTGTGTTTCTGAATACCTACATTGTCTGTGAACACAACCCCCAGCTTCCAGATCTGGTACTTGACATCAATAGAGTTCAGCCTGTTAACAGGGGAGAGGGAGAGGGAGAGGGAGAGGGAGAGGAGAGGAAGAGGGAGAGCGAGAGGGAGAGGGAGAGAGGGAGAGGAGAGGAGAGAGGAGAGGGAGAGGGAGAGAGGAGAGGATGATCACGTGTGAGCAGGATTTCTTTCCTCTGGGTTTATCCTCCAAGGCAGAGCTTACTCTCAGGATGAACTAAAATCCTACTTGTACTATTTAATCAACTCTTAAATTGTTATATGAAAGATTTGGACTTCCTGCATATGTACAATAGTTAATGTAACATTTCCATGTGTCTGGATGACAACCAGTGACTGGCCTCTATTTGCTGATATGTACGGGTACTTGAGAGAACAGCATTAAACATGTCTGCATTTTTAGCTGACACACACACACACACACACACACACACACACACACACACACACACACACACACACACACACACACACACACACACACACACACACACACACACACACACACACACACACACACACACACACACACACACACACACATTGACTCACACAGCAGCCAGGGAGCTGTCTCTCCTTGGTTTCCTTTTTTTGTGAGCGTCACTGAAGTCGAGTGCAGCCTTGTCCATTCCCAGCAGCTCACTGATGCGGTCGTGGCCGTAAAACTCCCCATATTTATCCATCACCTGAGGAAAAGCAGCATTATTTCAATGAAACACTTTCAAGTGGAGAAACATTTCAAACAGCTTTTCTAATTTTATTTATAATATATATATATAATTTCACTCGAGCTACCCAGGAACAGGTGACGACATTTTGCAATCCCACTGACATACTTTGATACAAGAAGCTCACCAGCACATCTACTGTCTCTCTCTCTCTCTCTCTCTCTCTCTCTCTCTCATGCACACACACAGACGCCGTCCTGATTAGTAGCTCGGTTCACTACAACAATCTAAAGGTTTAATAGATTGACAGATCACATTGGAATTTGAACCTGGATGGTTTTTGTCTAACGTGATATCCTAGCATGTCTTCAGGGACACTCAGTCATGTCCCTGTAGACATGACTGACAAGACAGAGACACAAGCTGAAAAAAGAGAGAGAGAGAGAGAGAGAGAGAGAGAGAGAGAGAGAGAGAGAGAGAGAGAGAGAGAGAGAGAGAGAGAGAGAGAGTAAATTCTGAGAGATGATATTAATGTGGTGGACAGCGCCCTCTGTCTGGAGTCTGAACACCACACACAGCACAACAGGAAACTGTACTGCAGTGTGTGAGACGGGACAGTTATTATGAAGTTGAATGTTACTGATTAGAGACCATTAGAGAACATTAATAACCTAATGACGTCTTAGTCAGTCTAAGATACATTCATTTTGTATATTATCATGAATGTATATAAGATGAATCTCCAGAAACAAAAACATTGGCACCTACCTTCCTCTTCACAAACTTATCCCAGTAGTTATTTGGGAAAGATCTGAAAATCACAGGACAAGAGCTTCATGAGTTGCATCCTCTCTAAAGGTGTATTACAACACAGAGAACCATCAGCACCAACAGAGAGGGACAGCTTGGTTCACTGGAATGAGAGAGGAACCTCCACCAGGAGTTGAACTTCAGGTTGCAACCCCCCGTGCACCTCTGGCTCTGCACACATCTCTAAGTCAGTGGCACAAGTATTAACTCATGCACACACACTCTCACAGGGACACAGAGGCTGTACTCACTGTGTGTTGATGACCAGTCTGTCCCACTGCCCCTTGATGTCGTCTTCAGACGGTTGCTCCGTGATATAAAGGCCGTCAAATTCCAGCTTCCTGGCCACCTCCTTCTCTCGCTTAAAGATCACCAGTGGCACCTACATCACACACAAATGATGTATACTGGAAACAGACTCCAATATTTTGACATTGTCCCTGCTATGTAGAAATAATAAATAGCCTGCCTTCAGACAGTAGTATCCAATAATACAGAAGAAAGAGATGACGGTGTGCAGGATGGCCAGGATCCGTAACATGGGCTCCATGTACCCGGTGCTCTCCTCCAGGACAAAGTGGACTGTGACAGGCTTTCGGGGCTCCCCAGTCGCATCCACCACCTCCTCCTTCACCTCCACTGCTTCTCCACTCAGTGGATTCCACTGAACGCTGCTGTCTGGTTGGCTGTTGGTGTACGTTACCTCTCTTTCCTCAACCACAGATGAGGATGTGGACACCTGGTAGTAAGGAAAAAGCAGTAGTACTAAAGTTAAGTTTGAAAGAAGAAAAAACACGACAGTCAACATGTTGGAAGGTTTGATACAAGTAACACATGTGCAATGGTGTAGTTATGCAACCTCTGTAAAAACCTTGAACATTGTGTTCCAAGCTTTAAACAGTCATTTTAAGAAGCCCCTCCTCCAAACTTTCCATTTTACAGTTTTTGATACTTGTAAGTTTGATGCTGATTGTTACGTCTTCCAAAGTTTGTCCATATTTTGTTGTTTTGTGTATCACAATGCATTGTTTTGCACACCCATTTTTTGAAGGGCAACAAATAGTAGCTGTATGTTATTTATTATTATTACATTACATTTCATTTAGCTGACGTTTTTATCCAAAGCGACTCACAATAAGTGCATTCAACCATGAGGGTACAATTTTCTTCAAGAAAGCCAAACTACAAAATGCTCTATGTAAGTGCCATATGAGTGCAACTAAATATATATATATATATATTTTTTATCCAAGGTGTAGTCGGGGGGGCTGTATACCATTACCTTATAGAATAAGAGGATAAAGTTGATTGCAAAGGCTACAAACAGAGCCAACATCCTCATGTTGTAGAAGTTCCGGGCAAAGTAGTTCTGCAGGGAGACAGAAAGAGGAGCTACTAATGTGGTTCTCAGTTAAAGACAGAGCAATTTACTGTTACACTTCCAGCTCCTAATATAATACTTTGGTTCAAAAATGTGCTGTTCACATTAAAAATGCATTAACATCATAGCTCTCCTTTTCTCTTTCACTGCCCATGCCGTGGGCAACCAGTGTTTGATTAAATGCTTCAATCCAAAGACTGGAAAACACTGAGTAGACAGAAGGTGCACTGCAGTGGAAAAAAGGACAGAGGAAGAAGAAGAGTATGGTTTACCAGCAGTTTCCTCTGGTAGGCTATGATCTTCTTCAAGAACGCAGACTCCTGCAGATCTGGCTCATCAGACCTTGACGTGTGATGCCTTCTTACTTTTGGCTTCATCTTCTCATTCTTCTGTTGCTTCTCCTGCTCCTCTACGTGTGCAGCCCTGAAGTCACAACACAACACAGCTAACAGTACTAATACACTGCACTCATATATTCCCACACACATGCACATGAACATATTTCTTACATATAAAAATATATATAAATACATCAAATAAAACAATCATTGATCAACTTCAGCAAATGTTGTATTTAGCTGTACTTTAAGGTCTACACACTGGCTTGTAACTATCAGATTCCATAACATTTGCACATACGCTTCTGTTTTATCAGGTTCACATTCAGTGTCCGGTGTTGCTTCCTTCTCGTCAGAGGAAGAGCCCTGCGACTGAAACAGAAAACACCATGAGACAATTGAATTGTTGAGGATTTAGTCACTGTGACTGTGCGTCAGTGTCACTGTGAGGCTTGATCCTGGACTGTATATGTACAGTAGATGGATGACATGTCAGCTCCCGAACATGAAGCTAGAACACCTGAATCATCCCCTAGTGGCTGGATGCAGTATAGCTCATAAACCATGCCTCTTCCACATTAGCAGGTGGGACATGGAGTGGGGATCGAACTACAAAATGAACGACCCTCTCTACTTCCTGAGCCACAACCATGTACTGCGGCTCCACTCCCTCATCATCACTCCACAGAGACTCTGTTTGGCTTCATTTTTGTACAATAGGAGGAAGTAGACATGTGTCATCCATCTTTATATTCAATTTATGTGCTTGATCCTGAACTGTGATATGATCTCTTGACTTTTCTTATGGCACCAGCATGCTGACATTAACAGCATTCTCAGAGCACAAATTGTAGACTCTTAGGGGGCAAAAAGGAAAAGAAAGAAAAGTTTGATGTTTTCATATTTACGTTTTCTCTTCTTACCGGATGCCTCCGCCTGAGCTCAGGTGGAGGTGGTGTGGGTGGGGTTGGTGGGTTTGGAGAGGGAACCGGGGAGTTGAGCAGTTCAGTCAGACTGGCGTTGGGGTTATGGGGGGTGATCTTGTATTGGCCACCTTCCCTTCTTAAGTCCAGACCAAAAATGTCTGACAGCAGCTCGGTCTCACTGGTGTTGACTGCCAGATCGGCCAGGTCCTCTTTCGGGGAGCTGCGGTCAGAGGGTCTCTTCTCTCGGTCCTCCCCTTCACCCCGCACTTCGTCCTGGGTGGGGTCAGGCATGTTGGCCAGCAGCTCTGACACCTGTGGATGAAGGAGGTTTAGGAACAGCTCTCTTAGTATTCAGTATATTTAATGACTCTGCTCATAGGATCACGTACCTTTATGGTCTTGGCCCCTTCTACCAGATTGCCGCCCATGAAGGTGTTATAGAAGATTCGGAAAAATCCTCGGGCCACACTGAACGCCACATGGAGAAGGCCCAGCAACACTGACCAATACAAGGAGACCAGGGTGGTCACCATGTCCTTCACAGTCATGTTCTTTATCCTCTTCATCTGCTTCTTCAGGCTCTTCATGGACAGCACCTGAAAACAGGGAAAAGGTTTGAATGGAACATCAACAACCATGTTTCCTCCAACAGGCAGAAATCCAATAACAACCCTGTGGATCCTTGGTACACCTCTATGTGCACTGAACCCATCACAGAGAATCTTCCCCAACAACAATATGTTGCTGGCCATAAGGGATGTGTAATATGTCACCTCTTTGGCAATATTGAATATAAAAAGGTTGTGCAATATGTCGTCACTGTCAGCAGATGTGTATGTGTATATGTGAAATGTGGCATGTGTATGGAAGTATTACAGGCCAATGTGTAAGAGATTTTATTTCATTTCATGTGAAACTGCAGGCTGGACAGTGCCCAAAGAAAATTTCCCCATGGGGATGCCCAAGCCATCCACCCAGCACTTATTGTTGTGTCTCTGACCAGATAATGAACACACACACAAACACACACACACACAGCGCAGACTCTCACCTTTAACAGCAGCATGACGTTGTATCGCAGAGCCAACAGAGCCATGTACACTGTGGTAACAGAGAAGAAGCCCATCTCAGGATTCTCCTCATCCGGTTTCTCCCGCTCACTCTCCTCCTTCACCGCTGAGCGCTCACCAGCGTCCGACATCTGAGCAGCCAGCTGCATCTCAAAGATGGTGTCTTCGCAGAAATTCACAAACAGCTCCATCTTCTCCTTCTCCCCTCCCTCGTTCACCACGTCAAAGATGAACTGACGCTTGGATTCTTTGACCTGGGCACAGGGTCAGTAAGTGAAAACGGAGCTGCGAGGAAATCTGTTGTCACCAATTCCTAACAAATCGACTGTTGTCTATCTGAAGTGACAAAAACCTCTAAATCTTTACCTGAGGTTTCTCCCACTGTGTTCGACTGGACTCGCTGATCTCAAAGTAGACCCGCTCGATGCGCTTGGCGCTGCCCATGATCTCGATCCGGCCCAGGTAGGGCTGGAAGTAGTTGAGGACGCTCTCTGCCAGCTCCAAGAAGGTCTGCAGCCGGGTGTCATGAGGCATGTGCTCCGACAGGTTGGTCAGCAAAACCGCCACATTGAAGCCAATGTCCTTTTGAATCACAGTTTAAAGTAATTAAAGTCACTACATAAATTTGAGACCAGGCAACCTCCATCCTGTGATGAAAGAGGAAGACACTTAATTTATCACAGGACGGATAAGTTAGGGCGTCTGGACCAATCATAAGACTTTAGTACTTTAAATTGCTTTCAGAAACAATGCAAAACAGTTTCCAAGCATTGAGATGTGATTCAAATGAGTTTAAAGTTTATAAAGCATGAAATCAAATGCAGAAAATGTAGCGTGTGGTTTTAGCTTTTTCTTGTGCCGAGACTAATCTCAACTTAACCTAACTCAACAAAGCAGGGTCACTTTGAAGCTCCTCCAAAGCAATAAAACAAATTTATGAATGAATGTCTTCATCGACTGATCTGGATGAGCCACACAGATCAGTGAGAATTCCAACAAATGACCTGTTCTACTCTATTTATTACTCCTTCATCCAGCCCGACAAATGGAAAGGCAGAAGAAAGAAAAAGAAGACACAACAACAACAAGAGGGATCTCCTATTAAACCCCTTATGAGATTGAAAAACAATTCTCTAAAAATAGACTTTAATAACAGAATCTAATCATTCTGATGGGCTTACATTGGGACTTAGCTTAAGACCCTTTTTAGACTTCTTAAACATCTGAAAACATTTAGCCATTTACCTTGGCTGGCTCATGAAAGCGCTCCACAAATTCTTCATAGTCCAAGAGTTCGTTCTCATCAGTCTCAGCGCAGGAGAGCAGGAACTCTGTCTCCGACTGGGTGTAGTGTTTGTGGCTCTCCATGGCCTTATGGAAGTCCCTCTTGGAGATGACACCTGGAAAAGAATTTGTACGTCAGCTCTTGTCACAATTTGTCTCTGGGCTCTCTTGTTGTGTCCTCCAGACCTGCCGTTACCTCCTGCGTCATCTGACCTGTTATTGTCTACAATGTCAGTGTACCTTTTATTTCCTACGTTAGATTACCCGCCTGCAAGCTTGCTATATTATTAGTCTAAACTGCCTCCATGTTGCCACTGCTCTTATGATTTAACCACTTGTGCGCCAAACATCCTGTGTACATGACTTCACATGTCATAACCATGAGCTCACAAGTTCAAAATAAGGGCAGCATTTATCTACCTGCTCCCAGTCATTTTCTAAATGTGTCCCTCTGTTCTCTTGACTTTCTGCACTTTGGGCTCTGTTCCCTCTTGTTTGGCTCTTTTAACATTCCAATGATAAACTCCGATGAAGAGACAAATGTGAAGAAAGAAAATGTTTTGGAGAGCCTTGCCTTTTCCGTCAGGGTCATACTCCTTGAAGGCATCCGAGGAGGTCAGATCTTTCAGCTTGAGGAACATGTCAAAGAACTTGAGGATCATCTCCACATTGTTGGAGGACTCTACCAACATGTCCACCATCTGCTTCCCGATAGTCCCATTCACCACATTACCTGACGAAATAAAGAAACATGTTTAACAGATTTTAGTTTTCATGCTCCGAGCCACTGGAACAGTCCGCCAGAGGATATGAGAGCAGCCAGAATTGTTGACATTTTTAAACATAAACTTAAAACCTACCTCTTCAGTCTTGCTTTTGACTAAAAATGCTCTTTTAGCCATTTTGGTTGTAATCATTTTTCTAACAGTTCACTCTCTTTTATCAGTATTAACTATATTTACTTATTCTTACTATATTTATATCTCTGTGTCAAGTACCTGCCTGTTTGCTTATGACATGGCTCAGTTTGTCTTAGTAACTGACAGCTGACTCAGCGAGCGGTGTGCTGTCACATTCATCGCTAGCTTTAGACAGAAGTTTAGGTTTGCTACATGTTTAACATTTTTGTATCTGAATAAGGTTTAACACATGATTAAATGCTCATGAACATAAACTTACCTTCCAGCATAGACAGCAGCATGACCACCATGTCTTTCTGCAAGTCCATCAGTTCCTTTAGTAACTCAATCTGACTGGAGTCCTGAAGAAAACATACTCAGACTTTAACCATCCAGCAAGAACTAGCTCATCATTGGGAGAGGGATCCCTCACATGTGGCTCGCTGAGGTTTCTAAGTTTTCTACCCTGCCAAAATGGATTTCTGTGGTAGTTTTATATTTTCTATACAGATAAATTTGATTGATTGCTTGATTTTGTTTGAACAGTGATCACATATCTCTGCTGCTGTTCACTAGAAGCATTTCAGTCATGAATTTCTACAAACGTATTTTAAGCACTTGCTGTCTTCGGATAGTTGAATGTTGGAGACAACATTCAACAAATGTGCCTGGTCAGCTGCAAACTAAACATTACCATTACAAGAACAGCATCTTAGAACTTTCGTCCATACACACCCACACACTTGTTTTTATCTTACCTGAGACAGTTTCATCTGCATATGAGCGAAGACGTGGAGAAAACCAACCACAGCATCCCACAAACGGCTATGGGCCAAACTCTGCTGGTTGCCAGTGCACGGACCCTTCAACATCACAAGTAAAGAGTCACAATCGCAGCTAACACACTTTACTCAGCAGGAGTTTAAATATATATATTATTAGAATAGTACACAGAATATTATAGAACATCAGGGAAATGTTGCTTTTTAAGATTTCATTTTCCCACAATTTAAACTTTTTCTTTCAGACATAAGGAATGTCAAAATGTGCCTATTGTAAACATTCCTGTCACTTTCAATCATTTAAAGGAGACATATTATGCTCATATTTAGGTTCATAATTAGAAAATCACTTCCCGGTCCATTGCTACAGCTCCTTTTGTCAGCCTCTGTCTGAAATGCTTGGTTTTAGCCCCTGTCTCTTTAAGCCCTCCCTCCTGATGAAGCCCTGTCTGCTCTGATTGGTCAGCTGGCCCACTCTGTTGTGATTGGTCAACCGCCTCCAGCGTTTGTCAAAAACGACACCTCCGCTCTAGCTCTGCCTGGCTTTGTTAGAGGGCGTCGCCAGATTAGCTGCTAGGCGTGCATTATGCAAATGTGCTGTGACATCACACCTGATGTCATGTGACATCACAAAGTATCGGCCAGACTACTGCCGAGGTCTTTCATGACTTAGGGATTTTTGACTTGACAGAATTTTTAAACACAAAAAACGATATATATCACACTACAGGAAAGATAAAGTGAAAAAGCATATAATGTCTCCTCTAAGCCATTTTAAAGGTAATACAAAGAAGGTGCTATAAGGTTCTACATAAAATGACAGTAGTAATACCGACCTGGATGTACTCAGTCAGGGTATTGAACACCTGCTTGGCCACATTAATTGCCTTTGAGAAATTCCTCTGGCCCTGCTCGTCAATAACATCTTTGCCGGAATAATACCAGTAGAAATCACTGATAGACTCCTGGAGGAGGGGAGAGGGGGATAGAGAAGGGGTCAGAGGAGGAAATGAAAAGAAGAAGAGAATGAGACAGATTCACCATGAGATAATAAACGGAAGAAGATTATTAACACAGTCAAGAGGCAGTAGAATGGGGCTTTGGAGCATCATGTGACAAATAAAGAATCAAGAAAAACATAACATCTGAGTAACACAACAACAAACATAACGACTAAAGAGAAATGCCACTAAATGTCTATTAAAACACTTTTATTATCTGGATTTTATTTGTAATATTTTTTTTAATCTGCAGACATGATAGATTTCATAGCTTTTAGAACAGAATGTATGATTTCTGATCTTTTTAGGTTCAGTTTTGTACAACTCATCCTTCATGGAGCAGCAGCTGTGAACGACAGGAACTGACCTGGACTCTGAGGAGGTAGTCAACAGTAGAGATGATGATGTTGACAGTGGTGTTGTTCCCTGTTTGTGTCCTTAAGTAGTTCTGGAAGTCTGAAACAGGATATCACGAAAATCTGGCAATGTTGTGATTGTAAAAATGTCTAAAACACTGTTGTAGTAAAATATCATATGGCTCTGACTCAGACATATGAATAAGACCCACATAGGAAAAGCTTATATCCATATAAAGGGGTCATATTCTGAGTACATTGTGGAGTAATTGGTGTTTTTTGACACATGATAAATCACACTTTTCTCACAATCTCCTCAGATAAACCAGCAGTGCCAATTTTCTGTAGTTGTATCAGCACATCATCATTCGTGAATGAACCTAAAACTTTAGATTCTCAGCCATATTCCTAGATTGATCCGTCACTAACAACACACACACAAGGTCACACACCTGAGTTGTGTCCTTCACAGAGCAGCTGCAGGAAGCGGAAAAGGTCACAGGTGAACTCATCATCCTGCATGACCTTCTCACCTGGCCAGAGAAGAAGAGACACACACGCACAAGCACACACACACACACACACACACACACACACACACACACACACACACACACACACACACACACACACACACACACACACACACACACGTGCACAAAGCAAGACATACATGCAGACACACATGGGCACACACAAGAACATGAGCATGTGCAAACACACGACCAACGCACACACACGTTCATATGAAGAGACACACACATACACATGAAAAACAAAGTCAGAAACAGAGAAGACAAAAGCAAACAACAAACAGGAAAGAGGCAGAAAGACAAGAAGATGGAGAGTGAAGAACTGTTCAAAGATGGAGCTAATGTGATCAAATCCCCAGTATTGTTCTGTCAGTCAGTGAAACCAGTCTTATTTTACACAATCTCACACAAATACACACACTTGGATGAGCAGTGGGCAGCCACGGCACTTGGTGGTGGTCTGAAGTGCACTGGTCTTTAAACTGCAGCATTTTATAGTCAGGACTGGATTTGGGCTCCATTCATGTTTTTTTTCCTTTTCAGAGCTGTTTATACATGGTTGGAAATAAGATGCATTGGTTTGAGGATCTGCTTTGATTCTGCACAGATTACAAATACCTGGAGGAAGTTGAGGGCAGCTGCTCTGACTGTGTTAAAATGCTGCTTTGAACCATGCAAAAGAAAAAGGTCAGAGGAAGGCTGATGGGACACTACACAATAACTCAGTACAAGAACAACATGAACATTGACAGAATACATCCATAAAATATGACGACAAAGTGGACAGGGCTACAGGAGGAAAGTCTGTCGGTCTGAAACAAGACAGAAAGTGCACTTTTTCATCTTCAAACTGTTCTTATCTAGAGCTCAGTCCACCACAATGTGCCATGTTCAGATTCACTCATCATGGCCCATAATGTGTGATCACTTTTGCTGATGTCAACCAAAAAACTAATCTAACTGCATCTGCTCAAAGAATTCTGAATTTAATTGTTGTTATACACTGCTCAAAAAATGAAGGGGACAGTTAATCATCACGTCAATTAAACTTCTGGGACAGCAAACTAGTCATTTAGGAAGCGTAAGCAATTGTGAATCAATTTCACCTGCTTTGGTGCAAATTTAAAGGGACAACAGTTGGACTGGAGAGGTAACAGCGAGGCAAACCCCAAAAAGGGAACGGTTTTGCAGGTGGTTGCCACAGATCATTTCTCTCTCTTTATCCTTCCTCAGTGATTTTTCTCATTTTGCATTTTGCTAGTGACATTCTTACAATTGGTAGCATAAGGCCGGACCTGAGGCCCACTCAGCTTGCACAGAGAGTCCAGCTCCTGCAGGATGGCACATCTATGCATGCCATCGCAAGAAGGTTTGCTGTGTGTCCCAGTAGTCTCAAGAGCATGGAGGAGATACCAGGAGACTGGCCATTAAATGAGGAGAGCTGGACACGGCCGTAGAAGGGCAACAACCCAGCAGCAGGACCGGTATCTGCTCCTTTGTGCGAGGAAGAACATGGGAAGCACTGCCAGAGCCCTACAAAATGACCGTGCAGCTCGATTGGCATTCGCCAGAGAACACCAGAATTGGCAGGTCTGCCACTGGCACCCTGTTCTCTTCACAGATGAGAACAGGTTCACACTGAGCACATGTGACAAGTGTGAAAGAGTCTGGAGACGCTTTGGTGAACTGTGCTGCCTGTAACATCATCCAGCATCACCGGTTTGGCAGTGGGTCAGTGATGGTCTGGGGAGGCATATCCTTGGAGGGTCGCACAGACCTCCATGTCATAGCCAACATACCCTGACTGCTGTTCGGTGCTGGGATGAAATCCTCAGAGTGATTGCCAGACCTTACGCTGGTGCAGTGGGCCCTGGGTTCCTCCTGTTGCAGGACAACGCCTGCCTGGACTAGACATTGTTGGGATTGCATACAGGCATGTGGTGGCCATACACACGACTGAACAACCTTATGAGTTGTCGTGATACAAATTCAAGTTGGATCAGCCTGTAATTTCAAATTTTATCTTTGATTCTGTTATGATTTTGAATCCAGCCCTCAAGGGGTTAATGATTTTGGTTTCCATTGACCATTGTTACGATATTTGGTTCTCAATGAATGTTTTGTTCATTGAGCTCCTAAGTGTTCCCTTCATTTTTTTGAGCAATGTACATTACTTTGTAGTAACAACTAGAAAATGATCATTGTGATATATATCAGCTCCTACAAAGACAGTAAATGACACAAGCATTGATAACAGTGACCCAGCAGTGCAGTGTTAAGCACTGTTGCATTAAGGCCAGAACCTCGTGAGTTTCAATCCAGAACCTGTGTAGGGAGCACCGAGCCTCTCACCCAGTGACAGCTGGGAAGGCCTCCAGCAGTAATTTAGAGTTTCATTTGGCACCAATAGATGAAGACTGTGCCGCCCTTCCTGGTCCCATTCCGGGCAGTAAAATAATTCATAATTTTTTCTTTTTTCGCAAACGTCACAGGGGCCTGGTAAGACTGGGCCGTGATCTTTGCTGACTGAATAAAGTAGCTCACACAGTGTGTATTAGCAGCGCATTTCTAGGTTTTGTTGTGTGATTTTGTATATTTTGTGGCTTTTCAATGACTAAAGTTTACAAGCTGAAAATACAATTTAGTGATTAAAGTAAAGGCACTTTCAGGCGTGATAACAGCAGAATGATACACTGTTGATACACAATTTATCTCTTTATTAATAAGTAAGAAGGGAATCTGTGTTATGTCTCTACAGGTTTCTTAAATTATTAAAAACTTGAAGGTCTGTAGGATGTGATGCATAATAGTACAGAAAACGTCTTTTTTGGACAGATATACAGAATGTATCACTAAAACCAAATCAAGAAATTAAATGCTGTGCTGGGGGGAAAAGAAGCCAAAATACAAACTCATAGACAAGGACAGGTTTTTCAAATAAGGTTTTGTCATGAAGGACAAGTACACTGTGTACAGTACGCAGCTCAGGGAGGAGGGAGGGAGAAAAGAGGAACAGATGAAAAAAGCAGGGTTTGAATATCTTTCTAAGAGTTTATTTTCTAATAAATCTCCACTACACTAACACTACATTATCCTTCAAACGTAGGTATTTATAAATACTGCATGTCCTACAGTGTTATTTTGTCTTTTAGTTTATAATGGTCGGTCAGTTGAATTAAAGGGACAGTTCAGCGAAAAATTAAAATTCAATCATCATCCACTCACCCCTATTCTGATGGAGGGATTTGTGAAGTGATTGAGTCCAGAAAAATGTCAACTCTGTTTACCCCTGAGACTGCAGAAGTGTTTTGTGGACTCATACACTTCACCCACCCCTCCATCAGCAGAGTGGTGAGTAGATAATGAGTGCATTTTCATATTTCTGTGAACTATCCCTTTAACTGATGTGATTAGTAACTTATGTCAGTGTTGATGGAAGTTTAATTTAATAGATTTTCGGTGAACTAATCCTTTAAGCATCAAAAACTGTTTTCTCGTTGCTTCCTGCGAGTCATCTTAGTGTGTGAGGTCCTAATAAAGAAGCATGGTCTTTAACTTCCCGTCCTCATTAGCTAACTTACACGCATTAACAAACCTGCACAAGTATGTAGGGTTTACTGTCAAATGGATTGTTGGTCATTTATGTTACAAAACCTACAAATCCTCAGATAATATGCAAACAAAACTGAACTGTGTTTCTGACTATACTATCAATACATTTTTCTTTCATTATAAATTAGTTAAGTTAAATTAGTTGTCTGATGATCCTTCCCTCTCATTTCGCTCTGTGTTTGGTCTACACCAGCCCCTGAGGCAAACATCAGTTTGTCACATGTTCACCAGCTGCTCTCTGACTGACTGACTGTCTGCTTTTTGCTGCTGAGCAGTTCGAGGATATTGGCTTTTTACAGCTGTTTCTCTGAAAACGGCTGCTGCTTCTGCTGCTCCAGGTCGATGAGAGACTGAAACAAAGCAGTCACGCTGCTAAAACACTGCTGTGGGGATCATTTGACATTTGATCCATTGTTATTCTATAAACGATGACGATGCAGCCTTGCTGGAGGCCAGTCTTCAGCTTGATCTACTTTTTGTTTGGGTTATAGGATTTGTATTCATTCCAGCCCTGAGATGGTGAGTCAGAAACAAGGCAGAGGTAGTGGCTGAGAACACAGATGAGACTGTACACTACACAACAGAAAACAACCAACACAATAACCATTTCCATTACTGAGACAAAACAACCACCTGAATTCAGGTGGACCACATGACTGAGAGGGTGTGGATGGAGGATGAGGGGGTGGGGGGGGAATGTAAATACTCATATTAGTAGTATTTAGAATGTGCCAGATACTGTGCAAATCCTGAGAGGGAGGCATAGATCTGTAAACAGCTCACAGCTACACTTCTACTTCTGCCTGGTCTGTGGTGTGTTCCAGAAAAAGTCATCATAATATCATCATCACTTTACTACTGTGACAAGGAATGGCATGAGACATTTTATACCAAAACTCAGAAATGGGCTAAGACTTTAAACATTGTTAAAAGACCAACTACAAATCCAGCCAGGGAGTGACTTGTAATTGGTCTCCACTCAAAAAGAAACCAACCAAAGAAGGAAAGAAAAAAGAAAAAAACGGATTAGAATGGTGAGGGCAGAAAAGTAGCTACAAGCACAGTGCTGGTAAGACGAGGCTTGAAGGTCTACACTCAGGACCTGGACAGAACTGACACAACAACTAACCAGCCGTAGTGGAAGAGCAAGAGAGAGAGAGACCAACCAACACACAAGAAGATGGCAGAAGGCATAATTACCACGCTCATGAGTGATGACTGAGGAAGGGAGGAAAGTGCAGTAAACCAAAATGAGAAAGGAAAACAGGGGGAGGAAAGGAAGAAAGGAAGAAAAGAAGGAAGAAAGTAAGAAAGAAAGAGAGAAAGAAAGTAAGGAACAAAGAAAACGATTACATATAGGGAAAAGAGACTTCCGGATTTAGCTGTTTGGTCAACATGGAAAAAAAAAGACCAAATAACAGAAAACGTGTCGAGCTGGATAAAGGTCGAGGGTAAAGAAGTGCCTGGAAACTGTTTGCGTAAATTTCTTCTTTTGATTGTGGATGTGCATCAAACATGGAACCTGTTTTGTTAATGGGGCTTTTAAAAGTTATTTATAATGAGGGAGGTATAAAAAAGAACATCATCAGCTGTTGATGACTGGTTGAGTTATCTCTATAATGGGTACAGCCATGAGTAATAACCCACTGTGAGCTTTAGTAATTACTGGTTTATGAAGAATTATTAGTTTTTCAGAGTGAAGGTAGGAACACGACAAACTTAATGAAAGAACTCGGCGACGCACACATATATTTGAAAGCAGAGGATGCACCATGTTTGGAGCTGAGAGTATTTTGCTGTATTAAGCACTGAAACAGTTCAGTTGTGTTAAATTAATGTAGTTGGGTTAGGTTATATTTATAATGAGTACATTCATGAAAGGAGTGACATTTCTGATGTGACGTCTCCATAACCAGTTTATGGACACATTATCACATTTTTCTAAGAAATTAACTTATACATGGTTATCTATGATTCTTAATAAGTATCTAGGTTCATATCTTATGTGATAGTTCAATCATTAGGGTAAAATAATAACTAATTGAGTGTTCTACTTAATCCTCATATCCACACAATGAAAAAAGTCTTTCCAAAACAGCTTATGGGACTGAAACATGAATGGTCCCATGAGTGTTTGGGGATGTTTCACCTCAGCAGTCAAGCTGTTTACTTCACTCAAACGTCTTGGTTCAAGTTAAGAAGAGACAGCTACATATGTGTTTATATAAATGTGTAAATGACATTGAAGTACGAGAGAAGGTACTGTGCCAGAATAACTTTTTATAAACCAGAAATTACTGAAATCAAACTGCTGCACCCATTATAACATGATAACAATTTGAGTACCAACAATAAGCTGTTTATAAAGATGGACAATACAACAGCTTCCTAATGTGAAGCCAAAACCTCTGGATCGCCACCTTGTGGCTGGCTGCAGTATAGATACACCCTGCCCCTCCATGTTAAAGGAAGGGACAGGGACCAATTTAAGGACATGGATAGTTTCTGTCATTTTAAGCAGCTCTTATCACACTGATGCATGTTCTATTGTTTCTGATGAGTTTGGTTTTAATCAGTTTTTGATTCCTAAAAAAACGGACTGACCCGTCATGATTGACAGCTGGGACTAACTCGTGATTGGTTGAGTCTGCACAGTAGTGACTGTGGCTCCACACTTTGACCACTCAGGCTCCATATGAGGTCACCAGCACAAGAAGGCAGCATTCGTATCTCGGGGATATTTTGGCTTCAGTTTTGCACAATGAGAGGACGTGGAGACATGTCGTCCATCTTTAAAAAACAGTCTGTGGCACCAACTGTCATCTCATCGATGCATCTTAAAATCTACTTACAACTATAAATTAATGTAGTTTAATGTGGTAGGTTGTCTGCATGCAGGTAACTGAATCTAAAACATGACTGTGAACACTTGTTACAAATTCATACACACAGAAGATGTAACAGGCAAATCATGAGCACATACACTTGCACAGCAGGAATCATACTTGATAATATTGATAAACAAAAGGTAGTTCTCCATTGGCACCTGATTCAAATGAACAAAAGGCTGAACCAAAGGGATGACAGGGTAAACGGGACAAAGCAAAATAAAGAATGATGACAACCTTCATGTATTAAGAATAAGAACCACAGAGTATATCTTCTATAATGGTCTCTTTCTACAGGATTGTCCGTCCTGAAGAACGCTCCCGATCTTTTCTTGGGATACCATGAATTCCTTACAATCTACCCCTCAGTGTTTCACTGTGAAACCAGTGGTCCCAGCACCAGTCGCCTTTGATTTTTATACAAAAGTTTAAATGCACCTTCCTGAGGTCAATTATAGACATATAAGAAATATACCTGCATCTGTTGTAGAAAAGCTGGCCTGGCCTTCTTCTTGTTTAGTGATGTTTCAGAGCAACAACACTCCAACTCAGAAAAACAAATGTTTCAAAGATTCCTTCTGTTGGTGTGAAACAAATCTACAGTGTAAAAGTAATGAAGCTTACCTGAGCCCTCCTCTGTCACCATCCCCAGTCCTTCTGCTTTGTTCTGCCTCTCAAACGCATTTAGATCAAGAACACTGAAACACAGAGGAGTGAATAGTGAAAATCACATATTTTGTGCTCCCTTTAAAAGAGCTGAGCACCTTCATCTATGGCAGGGCAAAGATGTTAATCAGTGCTTGACGTGTTATAGCTAAAAAACAATCATACAACACTTAATTGGAAGTATCTCTCCTTTTATCTGTTCTCAGAACAGTATCTGTCACATTAAGGATCTGATGGTGTCTGTTTGTGTTCATTTAGCAGTTTACTGCCAGCAGGCTGGTGTCTGTGGAAGCTAGCTACCAGACAATGTAGACTTTTTGTCAAATTCTGCCAATATCTCCTCACGGTCCTCGAGCTGAATATTGTCTGTGTGTGCTGAAAAACAGCTAACCCACAGAAGATAGAGAAATAACGAAAGGGCAAAAACCACTGAGGTGTTTCAAAGGGCAGCAGCCAGTCACATAACACTGGTGGAGTGGTAATGGTAAACCAGTGTCTGATGGTCTGCTTGTTCTGTAGGGCAGACACATTCTCACTGTCGCTGCTGATCCTCCTCGTTGAACGTGTAGTTTGTGAAGAAGTTGTATTTTATCTACAGATAATGCTGATGTGTCTGGTGGCAAATTCCAACTTGTTGAGATCAGTGGTTCACCGTGGCAATGCACTTACATGAATGTGGGGGGGTGAAGCTTCTGAAGGACTTATGTCCTATGTGTTTGGAGGGGCAACATCTAAAGTATGCTCACAAACAACTTAAAAATGTGATGATTCTCAAGCAAGTCACCGCAGTCATACAAAAATGTCTTTGTCCCATGATTTCTTGAGGAGTCATTCTTCAGAGTTTGGATGAAACTGGGTGCCAGGTGTTTTAGTCACCTGCACCCTTGCTGCTGTAACTGTGTTGCTGAGCTGCTGCCTGCATCTGTCAGTCTCACATGACACAGTATTGGTCCTCCCTCCACACCCTCCCTCCAACTCTCTCACAGATTGATGTGAATGTGTGTTGTGAAGTTATGTGGAGCATCACCAGATGACAAGACATAGTTTCAGTGAAGTGTCTCTGTTGCTTGACTATGAGTGAGCCAGTTAAAAGAAGCCAGCTGTGGTATGAATACATGGTAAATATATTGGTTCGGAGTGTGTGGAGTTACCTGCACGACTGCATGAGACCAGCCAGACTCTGAAAAAAGCCCACATCCTTCTTATCTTTCAGGTAATCCAACATTTTCTGTCCGAGAGACAAAATGAGAGCCGAGTTATATTTTACACTTTTTCATGGACACAATGAACAAACATGCACATTTCACATACTGGATTAGACTAAATATAATCCATGCAAGTTCCTTTTGTTTTGTATCTTGTATGTGTTAAGACATTGTCACAATCTAGATTTATACAGACAAAATGCACAGGGAAATACTTACATCCATATACAAAGTAAACACTTAGCAATGAAGGTTTTTGCAACAGAAACCGAAGTGAGCGAACACTCTAATACCTGCTGCACTGTAGAGTTTCCTCCGTTTAGAATAGCTATGCCCAGCTTCAGAGTAGAGGCCACCATGAGACCCATCTCACCTGGTGCAGAGGAACAAGAGGGACAAAAGAGCTGTGAATAGGTACAGTATGACTAAGCAAGCTGAATTTCCAACAACAAAAAAACACTTCTCATGTCATCATTCTCACCCAAAGTACCTCAGACATGCAGTTGTTCATGGTTGTAGCGTTTCAGTAAATATGTTTAAATGGAGAATGATATTCCGACTATTGACCTTATTTTGGTTATGACATTTACATGAGTTGCTTATGTTATTATGTGACTAAGACGTGCACATGGTCAGAATACTCCACACTTAATTCGAGCATTGCTTATTCTGAGTCTGATCGTGTAAACATAGTCCCTGTTGCAGGTGTAGTACCATCAGATCCATATGAACTCCCATTCACTGCTGTCTACAGAGTCATTTTCAAACTTTCTGAATGGTGCAACAGATTTTTGTTGTTTTGTAAAAAATTGTCACTGTGGCCAAAACTATCTGAGAAGAATCACTGAGGAGTTGAACCGACCTTTGCTTGCACTGATGGTTTGCAGCACCATCTCAGCAGCTCCTCGGTCATGTAGACGAGCCTGCTGATACAACAGCTTCTGCTTCTCCATCTCCTTCTCCTATTCATACAAAAAAAAATCACTTTTCAGGTCTGACAAACTGTCGCAAAAACAGTTGAAGCAGGAGACGACCACGGAGACTGACGGACACACACCTACCTCAAAACTCTTCACTTCCTCACCATCTTCATCCTCTTCATCGTGGCAACTCTGAGGGCAGAAGAGAGATGGAAAAGAAATGGGCTTTGTCACTATTATCACAGTCATTAGCATCTGGTCATTCAAATAAGTTACAGTTTCTGGCATAATGAGTTACAACAGCTTTGTTAGTCTGGTACCTTAGCCATGATGTCAGCGTAGGCCATGTAAAGAATATCCTCATCCAGTTTACTGCAGCAGGAAACACACACACACACACCAATTAGCAGAATTTGACAAACCCCACTAATGGCTGAATATGAAGCTTATAATTCTAGCATTTGTTTAAATGGTTACTGTGGAGCTTTCTCTTGTGTGCTGCTGATAACAATGAAACCAACTTTCAGCCACATGTAGCTCATTGTTTGGATTCAAACATGCTGATGAATGGTGAACGGAGCTGAATAGTGAGTCTGATCCAGGCGCAGATAAAACAGCAGATAGATGACTACCCTTCTTCCTACATTTTGCCATCAGGGCCAATCAGCTTTAGAACGACCGGCCTGAGGAGATAAGGCTCGGACATGTGACTTCTTTTAAATCACTTCTTAAAACCCAGTTTACAGACTTGCCTTCATGTGATGTCGTCCTTTTAACTTTTGAAGTTTTATTGCTTTTATTCTTTTTATTTGTATTTGCTGCTTTTAGGTGATGCCGTCTTCTTGTTGTGATGATCAATAAATAGTTTGATTAGTGTAAATTCCTTTTTGATATTACCCCGAGTATCCTGTGTTTGCTTTGTCTGTCAAAGCACTTTGTAGACCTATTTTTAAAGGTGCTATATAAATAAATAAAGTTAAAGTAGAGTAAATTACATGTGTAAACGGGCAGTTGTTTGTCGACAGAACTATAATCTGAGGCTCACTGTTCCACATATTTTTTAATATCCATTATTATCATAACTATACATAATCTTTCTATTAAGCAGTCAATGTGTTCATTATGTTTACAATCGAGATGATTTGCTCTGGTCAATATAGGTATTGGTAAGTATAAAGGATGCTATTTTTGTAATCTGTAGTTTACAATCTTCTTACTATGATTTCATCAAAACAGATCCTATAACTGAGGATTGTGTCAGTGTAACATGTGAGAACCCACCACTTCTCTGTGAGGGCTGTTCTGCTGAACAGCTGAATGAGTTGATGCAGAGGATCAATGTGCTTCACCCCTTCCTCCTCTTCAGAGTGCTCTTGTTCACCTGGTTTCTGACATGAGCACACATTCACAATCAGAGGAGACTCAGCGGTACACACTGGAAAAAAGTAACAAAATTCTGACCAGGGGCGAACAACATATTGAAATGAACTAACAGCGAGGTCCTCGATGAGTTTATCTTCAAAGTAGTGTTCCTCTGCCTCGATCCAGGACTTCTCATAGCCCTGCAGGAACAAGTTCACAGCCCGGTGCCTAGTTTGGGGAGATACAAGAAGATGAAATCCCTTCATAATCATATTTTAACTGTTTTTAAAAGATATAACAGATGTGCAGATCTAAATCATAATGCACGGTATGAGTGTGGTAATGTGTGTGTGCCTGTATAAGTTACCTGGGCAGGTTATAGAGTGGTGCCATCCTGAAGCAAGCGACCACTGCTCTCTTCCTCTGTTTGGACAGCAGTTTGTGCCACACTGCCTTCTTACTGCGCTGAGGGTGCTCCACCTAAACACACACACTAAACTTAGTGGGTAGTGGGGTCACTGTCTCAAGACCATATCATCTACACTGGCTTCAAACGATGTGCAGGGCAGCTTTTCCTGGAGGAGCAGTTCTTGTCCGGGAGGATCACAAATACACATCACATCAATACAAATATGAGACACTCACCTGATCTAGGTGGAAGAGGACATGAGCGATGTCCAGGACTCTCTCCACGGTCTTCTCTGGGTCGGACGTGTCCTCATAGTGATTAGGGAGGTCCCTGTACAGAGCCATCTGCCATCGGATCGCTGGGTCCTCCAGCTGTACAAGACAAACACATACAGTCACAATCACATCAAATAAACACATCTAAATATATATGTGGCTTTTCTATAGATTGTGAGACAAAGACTCAAACGGTCCTTTACAAAAACACAAGATTAAATTCATCATTATTCAGAACAACAGCTTTCAAATGTATCTTTACTACAATGTAAATATAAAGTCTTCATTTGTACCACATATACACCTTACCTTGATCTTGTTACATTCCCGGACAAGGTACTTGACTGTGTTCTTACCTTTCCTTGTAGATGGAGATTGTTCCTGATGATCTCTCTGACTTCATCCTCTGTATCTTTCTGTTGACAGAGCAAACGTACAGTTTACGAGGAGATCAAGATAAACCTGCAGATGGGGCTAACCACTTGGCTTTGGGGTTAAGAACCACAGTGTCTCTCTGTCGGCCTTTGTTGCAGCTCTCTTTCCATCATTGCTGTCCACTATCTCTATCTAATAAAGGCATAAAATGGCAAAGTAGTATTGAGAAGTTAACCCTTTAGATTACAGGTCATGAATGATCATTTATATTTCTAGTGACACCTGAAGAAACCAGTAAGGCTACTGTCTCAACTTCCTGCAATTGATCCGAAAGTCTGAACTATCAAAGACTATCAAACTACATTTTTGTGGTGATGAATTGTTCGCTATATGAGCAACAAAAGTTAAAAAGTCAGTCAGTCAGCTGAGGTGTTCCTGTTCACACAGATCATTCAAATCCCAGACCTGTAACTTGAATTTGAACGTGTTAGCCTCTTGTTATACAGAAGGAATGTCTCTACCACATATTAAACCAGACATCAAAGTTTAAAATATAAATATTATATTTGATACCTGGGTGAAGCGGTTTTTAGCCAGTGTGATGAGCTCTTGTTCTCCGGGGGCACAGATGTTGAGCCCAACAGGCAGCAGACGCTTCAGAGTAGCAACGATGAGACTCGTCTGCATCGAGTATCGATCTCCCTTCCTCTTCATCTTCTTCCTCTCCTGGTCTGAAACTATTCCCTGTGGAGATTCCACCATCACAAGACAAGAGATGAACACAGCCAGGTTTTTCATTCACATGACACAAAAAGTGAGGCCACTGTTGGTTATTGATTGTAATGTGTATAAATGTTCCTGCTGCATTTGTTTGATGTTTGCTCAGGCAGTGACATGATTTCATTCCAAGATTAATAAACATGAATACTGCCAAGGACCGGGCCAGACTGCAGCACATCATTCGCTCCGCCGAGAAGGTGATGGTCTGCAACCTGCCCTCTCTCCAGGACCTGTACGACTCCAGGACTCTGATGCGTGCAGGTAACATTGTGGCTGACCCCCTGGACATGGACTCTTAGAGCTACTTCCCTCTGGCAGGAGGCTGTAGGCCATCAGGCCACAAAAGAGTTTTTCCCCCAACTGCTGCTGGCCTCATCAACAAGGCCTGGGTCCCTATCACTGGACTGCACTGATGTCCCTGCCTGTGACTGTGACACTTTGACACAACAGACTATCTGTACTTTGCACAATCCAGTCTCTAGTGTTTACTTACAACATATTGCACAATCCCTCCCCTGGTGCTTAAAGTATTTTTTTTTAATATTCAATTTTGTTACCCATTTTAACATTTTTTATATTTTCAAAATTTTTACTTGCACAAATACACCACAGCAAATTCCTTGTATGTGTAAACCTGCTTGGCAATACAACCTGATTCTGATAAATCCTATGTTGACACAAACACACACATATTCACCACCCTCCATGTGCCCTTACCTTTGACATCTTACACTTGGTGTCAGTGATCAGGAAGGACATGTTGTTGATTTCATTCTGGACCACAAAGTTCTGCTCCTCTCTCTTGAAGTTCTGCAGAAAAATGAGGCCATTCGGATCAAGTATAAGCACATTTGATTTCTCCCGGGGTTTGGGTTACAAACTGGTTCAGAAAGACTATAAAAACTGAGAGGACTACACTCTGGGGACCAGTTAACAAACACGTAGGGCTCAAGGCTGCTGAAAGCTCCATGAAGTGTGATCAGGGTGATGGAGTAATTCAATCAGGTACTAACGATCAAAATCATTAGTCCGTAGAGTTCTAAGAACATGAATGTAAGCGGTGTTCTCTTTATGCACTCAGTCAGTCCCACCATCAGAGCTTATGTCTTAACAGTGATCTTGATGGTGGATTGTGATTGTACATCGTGACTGTGATGGCAGATTCCTCTGACAGACAATATGCCTACTCACATGTGCCATTATTTCCAATACCCCCATCATTACTGGTTCCTTCATCTCATTTCACATTTTCTTTTGTATAAATACTTTTAATACTACATAAAAAAAAAATACTACATTTTGTTGATGTGCTATGTCACATGCAACATCCATTGCACTTCTGTCCGTCCTCACACACGACTCTGAGGTTTCTACACTCACACACTCCCTTGTTTTTGTTGTGTAGTTGTTTTTAAACTCTTGCTGAGGGTTAAGGACAGAGAATGTCATATCTTGTTCAGCTGTATGAGACAAATTGTGATTTGTGAATATGGGCTATTCAAATACAATTTGATTGATTTGATTTTCTTACATGAGACTTGGCCCAGAAGATGAAAACCTCGGCCACCATGCGGAACAGCTCCTCTGCCTCTGGGTTGGACTCTTTCAGCCATCTGGCCCTGTCAGTGAATAAAGGGAGTCAGTGAATCATGGCACTTCTGTGTTCTGTATTGTACTGAAGTGAATACTGAACAGAGTATCAGCGGGACATGCATATAAGCTGCATCACATGACTGTCATGTATCGCATCTAAATCAAACGCAAGTCATGTTGGTTGTTTGAAACAAAAAACAGGACAGTACAGGAAGTCGTCATTTGGAGCAGTGTACCTGTTGTAGTCAACAAATCGGATGAGGAGCGGGTAGAAGGCGTACAGGTCTCTGACCAGTATGGTGAACTGGTCCATGATGAGGAGCTCCGTCTCTGACATCTCACCCCTCCCCTCTGCTTTGCTGTGTTCCTCATCCATCAACACGACTGCTGCTTTCTGCATATACAGCATAGGATTGACATCTGTTAATGGGCATCCACTGAATGGATGGACCCTAGCAGTGATATAACAATCACATTTTTAATTACTGTAAATGCTGTTATTCTAAAAGCTGATGTAAGCCACACTTCTTGTTGTGTCATGTTACTTTTGTAGTGTCTGGTTTTTGTGTTACATTGGCAGGTGAATGAACATTAATGTTAAACAGCAGTTCAATATCACATCATTACGCCTGAAGCTGCAGGAATATAAATGAGACATTTCAAAATTGAGTTGTCAGTACGAAGTGTTAGATTTGTCCAGTTTTCAGTCCAGATCCATCACCTGCACACCGAGTCAGATTTGTATTCTTGCTGTCAAGTCATTTAACCTGTTGCAGTTTGTAACCAGACAGTATTTTATTTTCTTGTGTTGTAACACTGAGAAAGGAGTCTACAACTCATTATAAAATGACAAGACTCACCTTTTTGAGTTTCTCCATCAGAGGCAGGAAATGGGTCTTGAGCAGCTGAGCTTTGGCTTTACTGATGATCGGCTGAGAGAAAACTTAGGGGGCAGGGACAGAGATGAGGTACGAGAGTTAAACATACAAAAGACGTGTGTTTGTGTTTGTATGTGTGTGTGTGGTCCATGTATTACTGATTTTGTTGGGACCTAAATTTGTTAACACAGTCACATTATGGGGACGTTTAGGATAAAGTTAGATTTAGGTTAAGGTTAGGGTAAGAGTTAGGATTCAGCAAGTAGTTATTGTTGCCGTGTTAGTGTGTGTGTGTGTGTGTGTGTGTTTGTATAGACTCAGTTTGCAGTTTGTTATCTAATCCAACAATCCTGTAGTTCAGTTTGTGTTCAATTTCAGAGGTGTTGATCTGAAGGATGCATGTGCTGCTGTAAAACTGTAAATATTATTTCGCCTACACTCATTAATATACAATTATCACGCAGAATCAGCACCTCTGAAAACAGTTTGAATAAAATCTGAACTTTATAACATTCATTGAGGAGGATATAATGCAGGACTCTTTTAGTTTTAGTAATATGTTCCGAGTAAAACGCCAGCTGAGTGTGCTGTCATCAAGATACTGTTCAATATACAGGTTCAGCAATGTGCCAGCAAAAGCAGAACATTTTAAATATTTCAAGAGACGGGATTATGTTTGTTTCAGTGCAGGCTTAGATGCAATGAGGTGAACAACACTGCATGTAATGTAATTTAAGAAAACTAAGCGGGCCCCTTGATTATTTTAAGTGCAGTCAACATCATTTGTGAAGTGATGTGTGGAAAGAAGAACAAGGACACAGCATCTGTCTGTTTGTCTGTCACACACACACTGAGTGGTCATGTTTACCGGCCAGTCTCTTCATCCAGGCCCCCTCATCTATTCCCAGGTTATTGTAGATGATCTTGAGAATGTTTCCCAGCAGAGTGTTCATGTGGTCCGAGGTCACGGAGGTGCAGCAGCTGTTGGCTTTGTCCGAGTGGCTCTCCGGTCCATGTTCCCACCAGTGAGACATGTAGCTGCACAACATGGGCAACACCACCTGCAGAAAAAGGAAGAAAAGTTTGACAGCGAACCACACACATACAAACATTATATTAGTGCTATTTGGGTTCAGTCAACAATTCAATTCAATTAATTTCAATTAAAATTTGTATCGCGCCAAATCATAAAATGCATTATCTCAAGTCGCATTACATAAAAAGGTTGAGACCTTAAAGATTATAGAGAAACACAACAAGGCCCACAATGAACAAGCACCTACAATCAAATACGTCACATGGATGAGCACCCTGAGGAAGTTAGGTCTATGGTCGAACCCAGTTCTGTAATTCTGTTATATGCATTTTCACATTTTTTTTATTTCTCTTTATTTCCTACCTCCATGACATGGGGCATCTGAGTGTATCTCATGCCAGACTCTGCCAACTCCATGATCTCCTCCAGGGACTTGTCTAAGTTCGGGATCACAGCACACACCTCCCCAACGTGACCTGCGTGACCTAGAGCCGGGAGGAAGAAAGACAAATGCACTTAGAATCTTTCTTACAATTACACCATGTTTTGGTAATATCAACCAGTGATTCCTGTTGTCCTTTCACCAAAATCTCATTTGTACAACCCAATAGAAGAGCTGCGATGGTAGGGTCTGTGGTGAAAAATCCAAGACTTTTCTCCTGTTAGCTGTGGGGAGGTCCTCTGGCCTGACCCCACATGGAGATGTGATGCTGAGGCCTAATGATCACTATTCACTCTGTTATATTTCCTGTAACATGCTTTTCATCACCATTAGTCTTTTGCCTTTGGTAGTATCTTCTGAACAAATGTGCTAAACTGAAACCTTAATACAAAGCTTAATCATTACTTGGATACATTAATGCTACTAAGTTTGTCTTAGATAGCTGATACTTGTTATATACTGTATATTATATATCTGTTGTGTCATCAGCAGCTCGTGCACACTGCTTGTGCCCCCAGCTGTCTTTCTTTAAGGTCCCAGCTGTAGTGATTACAAATAACAGAAAGAGCTCGGCCCTCTGCACCATACTCTGATTTTAATCTCTCAGTACCGTATGGAGGACTGAGTTGTATATAGAACGAGAGTAAATCTCAGGCAATGGAATTACATCAATAATCGCATGTCTTGTACGTCTACCATTATCCTTCCCCTAATCTATGTAGAAGACAAGCTCACAGTGCAGCTAAACATTCAAATGAAAACCACATTCTTCCGTACCGCCTCTGCCTTTAGTCCCTTTGCTGTTGTAGATGGAGAAGCTGTTGAACTTGTTGATGTGTGGCTCAAGAAAAGCAACGGGGAAGGCTGCTGAGAAGGCAGCGAGACACTTTCCTAATGCTGGACGCTGTCTGGAGAGGAGAGGACAGAGGACAGGAGAGGAAAAGGACAAAAGAGGAGAGGGCAGAGGAAAGGACAGAAGAGGAGAGGAGAGGACAGAGGAAAGGACAGAAGAGGAGAAAACAGGAGAGGAGAGGAGGTGACAGGAGAGGGGAGGACAAAAGAGGAGAGGACAGAGGACAGGAGAGGGGAGGAAAGAAGAGGACAGGAGAGGCGAGGACAGAACAGAAGAGAAGAGGTCAGGACACGAGAGGAAAAGGACAGAGGAGGAGAGGACAGAAGAAGAGAGGAAAAAAGAGAAAAGGGCAGAAGAGGAGAGGTTAAAGATTTTCATTATTTTCATGATCTATAATTTATTTAAATTTTTTAATCAAGTGATTAATAAATGTCAAAATCAATAAAAAAACATGTCTCATAAGCAAGGCGAAAAACGTTGAGACATTTAATAGTTAGGTAATAAGTTTTAAATTGTACTTTAATTGTAATTGAACTGCATCAGTGTTCAGCACAAAGAAACTTTCATGACTTTAGAATTCCTTTGTGAACTTTATGGAATTTCATGTTTGTTAGTTGTCATTGACATGTGACATTGTTGTGTCAGTGGTCATCCATCTTTGCTGTAAATAAATTTACTATGCACAGATGAACATGAACGCCTATCCACAGATGTGTAAGAAACATGATACTGGAAGAGGTTTTCTGTTTTTATAAAAGATATTTGTAGGGTATACTCATACTGCACCTCTCTACATAGATGCTTTTGTTGGTTCCCAGAAAGTAAAGGCTGTTGAGGATTCTGTAGCAGGAGACCTGGACATCATCCACTGGAGGAAGAAAGGCAAACAAAAAACCTTTTTTTAAATGGAAATATAGAAATTCCTCTGTATTGGAATAGACTAAATACATTCTATATTGGAAATCTGACAATTCTCCATTTAAAAAGGTTTTAACGAATATAAAATGCTTTATTTTTTCAACTCTTCATGAGGAAATAAAGATTAACAAGCACGATTTCACCCTTGATGCCTGAATCAAACGTGGTATGAACACCACAAGTGGGTACTCACATATGAGGTCCTCTCCGAACATGTTCTGTCCGATGTGCTCGAACAGGGAGGACAGGACAGGCAGCAGGGCGAAGGTGGTGTAGTTGATGATCTGAGTGACACCTCGTGGCTGCTCCCTGCTGTGGGTGAACTGACCCAGCTTGAGGTTCTCCTGTGTCTTCTCCAGATCCTCTGCCGCGCTGTCAAAGTACGACCGCAGGGCCACCTTCACTGACTCCAGACCAGTCTTCATCACTGTCCTGATGTATGGGGAGAGTTACGTTTTCAGCAATTATCTACACAAGAGATGGTTTATTCCACCAACGGATAGGACTGTCCCCTTTTTATATGAAATTCTGTTACACATGGAGAGAGGTTAATATTTGAACTCTATTGAAATCTGTAGAATTCAAAACTTTCAGTCTAAAGCTCAACAAACTGTTTGAGGTAGTTTTCCATCTGCTCCACGAGGGTTATCCAAAACTTCTATCAACATGTCCAGTGACTCGCCTTATGACCTGTTGCTATTGCTGATGTTTCAAGCAGTTATTTTTGTCCCAAATCAGTAGAATCAGTCATCAATTCACTGAATCATTCAGTGGTTGACCGGAGCTCTCAACTAAAATAAGTCTGCAGGGTATATATATGCCTCATGATATCCAGCTCCTGGAACTGTTAGTTTGTAAGATGTCCTCACTGAAATCTGAGAGTAACCCTGGTCCTTTATGACTCCTTAGTCATGTGAAAGATCTTGATGACAATGATGTTTTGTTGGACACGTCTCATGCTGTATGCCATCGCTGAGGTGAAATGTGGATTGATATTGGTGGTTTCAGTGAAAACTTGAGAAAGAGCACAGACTTCTGCAGATTCCGTGATGCTAATGGTGAAACATTCACAAAAAGTCACATTTGGTACAGATGAATTCTATGATGGCCATGTGCAGCAGTTGTAGGCTTAATGTCATCTACAGGGGTTTGACATTTTGTACGGTTGACATTTAGTGATTATTCCGTTTATGCCAGCTTAGAGTGCGTTCATGTCTAGACTGTGATGTGTTTGAAGACGTTGAGTCTCAGGATCAGGCCATGTATATCAGCCACCTTACAAAGAGTTCAGTTTTGTAGAGCTAAACAAGCATCAAAATCTGTTTCTTTACTTGTAAACGTTGGCTGAAGCTCTTGGTGATTGACCATCATCAGTCTCCATAACTCCTGCTCCCGAAATGAGCTGTTCAGGGGCTAAACTTACATGTAGCACCTTTAAACGCCATCCCTGCTGTGATGACACACACGTGTCACAGTTATTCTGTCCTTACCTGGCATCCAGGCTTTGTCCCAGTATCTGCAGACAGTTGACGATGGATGTGGCATTGTTACCTGGAGACCAGAGAGGATTACATGATACACAAACTGGTCAGAATTTGCGGTTCTTATCATTCAGGCCCAAAAGACACACAGACACACACACACACATGCACGTCTCTCTATAGTTGTGGGGACACTGATTGACATAATGCATTCCCTCGCCCAAAACCAAGTGTTAACCCTCAAACAGCCCGTTGAATTGGTGAGGACCAGCCACACACAGACACACACAGACACACACAAGACTGACGCTGCTTGTTGAAAACCAACTTGAACTGCCTGAAAAAAAAATCTGAGGAACCCCTTTATTATGTTTGTCTTTTTAATGAAAAACACAGAGGAGCATCATGTTCAGAGAAAAGGATGTTCCATTAAAATTGTTTAAATGTAATGCATAAGTGAGTTCAAACTATACAATCTATTTATTAAGTACTTAACTTGTACACTGTCGTATGAGATGGAGGAATTAACATATACAGTTTCACCATTGATCATATTTAAATAGCCTAATAAAACCAATAATCAATATTAAAATGTTAAATATTTTAATAGTCCAAATGTATCTCTTTGTCTCCACTTGTATGAAGATTGAATCTGCATTAGAACACCTTTTAACTTTGAAGAAAATGACACAGAGGAAGTGCAAAATGTTTCTTAATACAGCAAGTTGCATCACCGACCAGACAACACACAGGTGCTGTGCAGAGGATAGTGTACACACACCCACAATATCATGCATGCATGCACACACACACACACACACACACCCATGCACACACTTCTATTTAGAACCACATACTGTCGGATCATTTCTCAGGCTGTGCAGTTTGATGGTACAGGTATTAATCATAGAGTCCCTGTTCAAATATGTGGCTGATGTTGTGTAAACCCTCACAGGGCCTCTCTTTGACCTACTTGAACATATAAACATGAAGATGTTATTTCTTAAGGCAGCTTTGTTCTTCTTGACTTTGGCCAAAACCAAACACGCAAGTAACATTCATGCACTTCCTGTGCATCTTGCTTGTTTGTACACTACCCTGGGAACCTCAGGGTGACTTTGAGGCTCCATCCTGATTTTTACCAGTGGACCCTGCAGTGTTCTGTGGAGAAGCAGCTGTTGCATATGGTGTGCCCAGTTTGCACTTTGCATGTGAATGCAGAGAATACTACAAGTGATTTCTACCATGGGTTTGGCAGACTCTTGTCCTCTGTTTAGGGGACATCTACTCTATCAGAGCATCTACATGGTCTTTGTGTCTCACATGTGCAGGCTTTTAAATGGTGGGTCTTCAATCCTTGCTCATGCTCATAATGGACATGTGTCATTCACACACATTAGTGTGAGAGGGGTTTGGTTGTTCTCAAGATAAGCTTGTCTGGCAAAATGGGAGTCTCCATAACCCGCAGTGAGACACCATATTCAAATAATAGGCAGAGGTTGATGACACAGACATCATGTTTGCAATGTTTCTTTAAATATGAAAAATGCTGTAATGGGTCAACTAAATTCTATGCTTGGCCTTTATTTCGATTTTCATTAAAAATTATATATTTAACAGATGGTCACCGGATATAAAAAGCGATATTTACCGCATTTAGAAGAACCACCTGAAAGCAACAATAGATAAATTGTCTGATCCAAATGGATTATGGGATACGGAGTGCTGAAGGGGCACAATGGTTCTTCATTTTATGCCGAAAAATCAGGCATCAATGCAGGAAGCTTTAAAATGAGACAGGCTGTGTGAACCCACAGTGACAGTGTCAGTCTGAGATGAAGACTTGTAATATCTACATGAAGAGAATTGTCTCATATCCCTGTCTTTTGTCTTTTGTGAAATGTGTATTTTCCAGGAATAGTTTGAAATCATGCTTCATTTCCTTCACCAAACATTGCAAAAATAATGGTCACACTGACCAATTCATCCCACATTGTGTGGGAGGAACCTTTGCAGGGGTGCAAACTCATGAGGGGTGAAAAAAGTGACAATGATGCAAACCCCTTTGGTGGCCTGGGTGTGGGGGGCGTTATGAGGATGGTGGGGGGAATGAATTTGGTTGGTACTCTTTGTGTGCCACCACAACACAGGTAATTTAGCTTGTGTCTTTTTCAGTGAGTTTGATATTTGCTCCTCTGAAGCAACATAAATAGCCGACTGTAACCAGCCTTCCATTCAACATAAATAATGTCTTATTATTAGTCTCTTTTCAAATAGACTAATAAAGCATTATCTTATCTTATAAAGCATTAACTTGTCCCAAAACAAATCCAAAAGCAAATTTGTTGATTATGCCATGATTTTGACATAATTAGCCTCAGTAATTATATCTACTTATGTCATAATCGTAACATGATAATGTAAGTAACGTTAAAGGAGTCGTCCCAGAGCAATAAAGTCAGTAATGTTATACAAGTGGAATTTGGAATAACAAGTATGCTAACTAATATTAGCCTCCATGGACATTATATTAACACCTACTTTTACTTCCTAATTGTGATGGCTTGTGTTCACTCATTTTCCAAAAAATGGTCAGATCTACAAGGATCACACAAATGAAACGTTTACTTTGGATTCAAAACAGTGAGTTTCCCTGAAAGGTGACAGGTTTGAACCCCTGCTCTGGTTGGCATGTCATGAGTCATGAGTCCACTCATACTGCACAATAACACTCAGCACTTGTGTAATGTCTCACCAACCAAAAAGCATGACATACAAACCATCCTTACCAAACAAGGATATCCTATGTCTGACAAGAACTCCCAGTTTGCAGAAAAGACTGAAAAGATTCAATGGAAGGAGAGAGGAGGAGGTGGAGAGGGAAGCAGAGAAATAGATAAGAAATAATCAAATGAGACAGACCCAGGGGAAAAGTGCAGGAGGTATTGTATATAAAGTCTCACAGCCTGGTGTTAAGACTTCCAACAGCTTGATGACTGTCATACACGTTTTGTCATTTCAAAATATTAGTTTTTTAAGCAAAATTACAAAAGTACAAAAGTGCTATACCCAACGATACTGCCACCACTGGCTCCTGTTGTGTCGTTTGCCACACTCACCTGGTCACCATCTCCTTCTCCTTGTTGGAGGCGTGGCCACCACTGCTGATTGGATGAATGGCTGTGGACAGGAAGTACAGCCTATGGTTTTTAAAGTACTGATCCACCAATGGCAAGACAACCTGTGGGTTGAATAGCAGAAACACAGCGTAATTACCACTGTCCTTTGAAACAGAAAAAAGTCAACAGCCCAACCCATGTCTTTAGAAATTGTCTTTTTTTCTCTTCAAGGACAGAATGTTTAACAGTGTGTAGAGGTGAAACCAAAACATCTAAATCACCCCCTGGTGGCTGGATGCAGTACAGGTCATAAACCCTGCCTCTTCCATGTTAGCAGATGGGACATGGACCAAATTATTAAGTCAATGTACATGCTGAATAAACATTTCCAAAGATGGTTTCTGTCATTTAGGTAGTTCTTATCCCACTGACGTACGGGCAACTGTTCAAGTTTCTGATAAGTTTGGTTTTAATGTTTTGAGATGTCATGATTGACAGCTGAGACTGACTCGTGGTTGGTTGAGTGTGTGTCTTGGTGGGACCACTCCACAATCTGAGGAATGGACTGTGATGTGATCCCCTGACTTTTCCTCTGGCACCATAATCAGGTCACATTTGAATTTGTCCCATACTTGTTTGTTGCTAATTAGCAAATTAGTCGAGGGTTTGGAGCAATATTTCTGCCATATTATGGATCATTCTTAAGAAGAAATTTGATTTACTCGAATCTTCAGATACCCCTTTGAGATTATTCTGAATACTGCTGACACACTTATTGATCAATAACAATGTTGTATAGCACACTGTCAGTTTCAGTGGTTGCCTCAGGCCCTGCAGCCCCACTTGAATGTTGAAGACAGTGTTACATTTTAATTAAACAATATTTTGTACACAGGGAGATTGTCCAGCACCAAACAACCTGATGCACTTGAATCTGCGTAAAAAGACGTGAACATACCCAATTTCCCAACTGACACTCATGAATGAAAAACAGATGATGGGTTCTGACCTTTCCAAAGAACTTAATCTGCTGCTCATGGGGAATCTCTCCCTTCACTCTTGTTCCCAGATCTAAATGAACAGAAGAGCAGAACAGAATCACATGATAAGACCTGGATGGTATTACTTGGTGACATTCACATCAAGAGCACCGAGGGAAGCACACTTACTAGTCAAAGTAAACTGTTTCTTTTTCTAATGCACCTGGGAACATTGTATTTGCTTTAGCAATTTATCGCATGAATCTCTTTATCATGAATATGGATTACAACAGATAAACAGCTATTATCTGTGGCTACTATATATCATAGAGGGATCTAAAATATTATTCCCTTCGCAAGAGCTTAAGATAGAAAACCCTTCATTCTTCTGAACTTGGGTCAAATGAAACAATTAGATTTTCACACAGACATAAATTGTGCTAATGATCAGGTAACCACCCACACATTCCACTCTGCACCAGCCATTGTGAATCTAATCTAAATAATATCATGTTTAATATTCACTTATATAAATAATACCTTGCACGCACATTCCATTATATTACTGTATGAACTGTCATATGTCTATCTTTCATTCGACAGCAGATGATTCTCACCAAACTCCATCATGTGTTGGTGGGCCTGGTCCACGTATGTGATCAGCTGCTGGAGGAAGGTGTAGGCAAATCGTTTCTCTATAGCTGGAGTGTCCAGCTCCTGGGTCTTTACACCTCTGGGAACAAGACACTTTACGTCAAAATGATGGACTGATATTGTTTTGGAAAGACACTTATTTTTCATTTTTGCTACATTCATTTAATTCAATTTTATTTGTATGGCGACAAATCATAATATACATTATCTGAAGGCACTTTACATAGAAGGTCAAGACCTTAACAATTATAGAGAAACCCAACAGTTCCCACAATGAACAAGCACTTTACAAAGATAGGTCTGGAGTGTTTAGGTGTGGCACAGAGACCGGGTGTCATTCTCTGCTTGGCTTTATCATTATCACTAAATCTCGAGTCACTTCCGACCCTGCAAACCCCTCCTGCTCGGCAGTATCCTCAGCCTGCTGCTGGCCACAGTCTGAACTGTATTTCTGAGTACACAGAAGGGCTCATCCCTCTGATCCTGAGCCATGACAGGGTCCTGAGACATCCTGAGCCTGATCTCTGGCAAACATGGTAACACCTTCCAACACCTGTAATGTTGCACTTATTTAAGAGTAGTACCTTTTTCATTTAACAGTTTGAATATCATAATTTACTATTATACATCATTATATATCACTGTGAGGGAATTTGTTACTTACTCACTCTAATACCTTTAAAATGATGTTATGCCTGACCTGAATTATGTTTCACAGTTGTTGGACCTGAGAGGTCTAAAGCCTCTGCAGTCATTCTTTGGATTAGATGTTGTCTGTTTTGTTTTAGGAGTTGCCATCCTGCCTCTGGTGTTGTGATAAGGCGAACCTCGAGAGTCTCTATCCCATGAGGATAACGGACATCTTGTCGTAGCTTATAGTGACACAGACTCCTATCTGTTCCCTCCCTTTTGGTATTATACTGAAATGCTTCTATTGTACCTTAAGCTTTCTGGTTTGACTATCAGCATGTACGTTAGACCAAGAATTGTCTCTGTATACAGATCCATGTTGTAATAAACTCATATATTCAAGTACGGACAACTGAGGCTCATCGAGTTAATGCTTTTCTTCAGTACTGTGAACATTAAATATAAATTCAGCCATCTTCATCAGACATCTGTGCAGAAGATCTTTCTTTATCAATCACTACATCTCAAAAGCCTTGCTCGCTGTCATGATAACATGATGCATAGGCCGCCCTCTTCTTACCCTCTCTGTGGTAGTTTAGAGTCAACACGTCCCAAGACTTTTGGAACAAACACGCACGGATGAAGTTTATATTATGTGACTTTGGGTCAGACTGCCATGCACATAGCGGCACACCAGCATCATGAAAATGATGTCGCACTATTTCCATTTTGTGTGTAGAGTGTTTGCCTATTTCCCACCTGGACACAGTGTAGCCGTTGATCTGAAGGAACTTGAGGATGTCTTGTGCCTTTTCTCTGTCTTTAGATTTCTCTTTGGCAGTCAGGGTATCATAAGGAACCAGAAGGGGATGGTTTCCTCCACCTGGACACAACAACATCCCACGAGGATAAAAGAAAAGAGAAAAATTGCTAATGCAAAGAGAACCCTTATATTTAAGTGTGTAAAACTAGCTTAAACCCAACTTTTTTAGTTAACTCTATTAATGGCCATTTCACTTCATATCTTCATATCCTGATTCAGACAAGCTGCTGGAATTGTGACCCTTGCCTTTGTTCCAAGCTAATGACATCAACACTAATAACTGATGGGGATGGCAGCAAAAGAAAAGAAGAAAAGAAAGATTTAGGAAACACTGTGTGAGGATGTGTCGTGTTAGATTTACCTTTGGCTTCCAGCTCTGTCTTCTTTTCCCTGGCCCAGATATTATGAGAATTCTCTGCCAGCAGCTCTGCCATAGACTGGACGAACACAATATAAAACACATGTGACTCTGTTGCACTGCGCATCTCCATTCATCTCTTCATCCTCTATAGCTTATGTTCTACAGTGCTACAATAGATCAGAGATAAAATACAGTTCATTTCAATTATTTTGATCATATGCAATTTATCATTTTACTCTTCATGCGTATACAGTGGCCTACCTGCATGTCTCTGGACAGTGTTACATTACTCATATCAATGGGTCTCGGGCTGAAAGCTGCATTTCCTTCAAAAGACAGCTGTGGAAGAGAAACACACTGAATGCTACTGTCACCTTCTCATGAGGTTTTCTGTACGAATATAATTTTCAGCAAAATGTTTAACTCCTTTGCATGTGAGTGTAATTGTCTGCATGCTGGTGTGTATGTATCGGTGTGTACCTGGCTGGCTTGTGATATCCTCCGGGACTTGTTGTGGATGCTGGCGGGGTCTCCCTCCCTGATCCTCTCGATGCTCCAGCCCCACGACAGCATGGTCATCAGGGACTCTTTGACTGACCAGCAGTAGGATTCTTTATCCTACGAGAACACAACCCAACCTCACTGATCCATTACAAAGGGTCCGGTGCTCGCTTTGCAAAAGATCACTTCTCAGGATATTTCCAGTGGCATACGGCTGCTTACGGTGAATAATGACAGCCTGCAAGTCGTTTCAAAGTAAGTCTATAAAAAGGACCTCTACCAATCTATGCCTGTACAGTATCTGAGGAAAACAGAATCACCTCCTTGCAGTTTTACACACATTGCGTGGAAAATCATCACAATCTGTCCTTCTGTTCTACTATGTGTCTAAAAAACAGCCAGAAAAGTGTCTTTGCAGAACATTATGATGTCACAGTGAAGCTGACCTTAGAACATCTCCACTCTTTCATTGTGTCCAATCAGACATTTTGTGCTAAATTTAGTCAGAAAAACTCTGTGAACTCTTGAGTTATGACAAATAATGTGATTTATGAGGTCAAAGCACCCTTGACCTTAAGCTTCTGACCACCGAATTTAAATCAGTTAATCCTTGAGTCCAAATTAATGTTCGTGCCATGGAAGTGAGACTGACGGACAGCCCAAAGCATAATGTCTCCAATTACAGCCGTTGCCAGCGCAGAGATATGTTCTTCAGCAGTGATTTAAGGCTTTAGTTAACTGTTTTGTCTTCCAGCAATCATTATTAAAATCAATCGACCAAATCAAGTCAATGAAATTGGTTCAAACGTGAAATCTGAATATTTGTAAAAGAGTGACAACATGAGCCCAGCTGCTGTGACTGGTGTTGACTTCACTTGAACACCGTCAGGTCTTCTTGCCTGTTGCATGCACACTACCTTCTCAGAGAGGCCTTTGTATGGTTTCAGTAAAGTGTGGCTCTTGCTGATTTCACATAGCTGATCCCCGTGCGACCAGCCGTTGGAAAACTGCACAATACACAGGAAAGATATTTCAAAATTCAAACTAGTGCGACGTCTTTAAAAATAATCAGTAACAGGATGAGCCCAGTGTTTGACTTCTCACTCCTTACCTTTTCTATGCACCACTTTTCATGGTTGTGCTCTGCATATCTGCTGATGAAATAGTCCAGTTTCTCTGGGACAGTCACGCTGATGATAACAGAAACATTCACAGTCACATATGAGGTGTCTCTTGTTGCAAAGTCTCATCAAATCTTGATCATATTATAATAACAGTGAATATTTAAACATTTCAATCTGTTACTGGATTTTATCTTTTTTTTTGAAGGAATCATTCATAAAAGTCTGTTTGTTCACTTGGAAGTGTCTGCAGGCTGAGGAGTGAAGTTTCCCTCTGAGTCCATGGACGACTGTTTCTCCATCATGACCATGTAGTTAGACTCCATGTAGTCTGGAGGGAGGGCGCCCGCCACAGCACTGAGACATGGCAGCGCCAGCTTAAACAGCTCCTGGTCATAGCGCTGGATCACAGAGACAGAGACAGTGTGCAGCTTTACACATTAGACAGCACTGCTTTCCCTGCAGGTTCATCTCTGGTGCTGTCTGAGTCACATACGTTTGAGATATTTATGCGTTCGCAGAATAGAATGATAAATTCCATTACACAGAAACCATAACAGTCAGAGTGATGAAGAGTAGTTTGCACTACTAATTAGTAGTTTGCCCCGATCTCTGATGTGATTCACCTGTACAACCACAGGCGGCACAACAGGACTGGCTGTTAACTTTGCCACTTTGTGTTCTATGTCACAGCATGTGCAGTGACAGCATGGGGCATTGTGAAAGGTCATAATACCCATATGAACAACTACAGCCATTATGAATGACCTTGAAAATGCTTAAGCCCTTAACCCAACTGCACTGATGTCCCTACCTGTGACTTTGACACTTGACAATTTACAAATAACAATAACTGTACATTTTGCAAAATCCCTCTCGCTAGTATATTTTTTATTTCTCTATAGTATTTTCTATTTTATTTTTGTTTCCAATGTTTTATATTTTCTATATTTATTATTGCACAAACACACCACAGCAAATTCCATGTATGTGGAAACCTACTTGGCAATAGACCCGATTCTGATTCTGACACTAAAACTTGACTATAATAACCCTGTTTGACAAATTAGGGGTGTGGAGTTTAAAAGTGACCTGACACTGAAGGTCTAAACAAGGAGGTGCCTTGTGGGAAATTAAGTACTCAGTGGTTTTATGTTGGGTTTTGAGTCATACTTGGGGACTCAACATTAGGATATATCGGGATCTCCTGCAATAATTTTGAAACTCAAAATCGTGAAAACCCCTTACCCATTCACTTATTTCCAAAGAGCCTCACCTTGTATGACAGGGCGTCAAATATTCCCCAGAACAGTTTCCTGGAGAGGTGAAGTTCCTCATCTGATGCAGCTCCAAAGTTGCCCCAGCCTCCAACCAGGCAGTAATACTTCCAACAACGCTCATAGTGATTGGTCAACAGCTGGGGAAGTTAAGAAGGGTTCATAAAACATTTTAACTGAAGGGCTACAGCAAGAGCCACAAAATCAGTGCATTGTGTGGTTTTGAACTCTTGTCACCGTTAACACATGATCACAATATCATGTTGGATCTAAGCTGAGGGAACACATCATTAAAAATGTGTGTATTGCAAATGGTCGTGTAAAATTATCATTTGTCTTAATATAAGGGCTCCAGTATTGTCCCGGGTGAAAAGCGTGTTTGAATAAGATATAACTGATGTGTTTCTCACCTTCAGAGGCATCTTGGTGTGTTCATTAAGGAGGGGGACGTCAAACACCAGCCTCCTCAGCAGATGCTGCATCATGGAGGGTCTCAGCTTACTGCACATTATTAAGACGACACACATTGGTTGGCTAATTGCATTGGCATAGAAGAAGCAATGTGGCATAAGCAGTGTAAAAGACATTATAACACAGAGAAACTGCTGGACTAAAATGCATCGATGGAAGGAACAAGCATCATGAATGAATAACTAATGGAATGATTAGCAGCTTATAGCCAAGTTGAATCCAAAGCAGTTCAGAGTATCAAAGCTATGGTGATGCCCACAAAACAGAGTCAAAATGACTAAAGTGAAAATGCTGCAGTGGGGCTCATGTTCATGGATTCTGAGTGAATCCAAACTGCAGCTGTAATAAGGTGAGTGGATATTGATAGTGGAGGCCACAGTTCAACTAGAATCAATGAGTGTGTTATACATGGTCCCATCTGATTCTGCTCTCTCCCTCATTTGACACCACTTGTTACTGTCTTACATTGTTTTCTCAACATCCATAAAAAATCCCATACAAGTTTGGTGCGGATCTGGATCAAGAAGCGGATCCAGGAATTAACTTGAACATTGTGCGATTGGGCGTTTTTCAAAATTTTTGTTAATTTCTGAGATAAAATAAATAGACATTGAAAAAAGAAAGTCATGTTAAGGGGACTGGTATGACTGTGTGCAATTTGGTGCAAATCCAAATAAAAATCTGCAGTGCCATTCTAGTTCACACTGAGATTCCAACGACGCTCACATACAAATGTCGGAGTTACAACAGCCCATTTAAATTCCAGTCTTACCCACAAACAGCCAGCAGACACTCCTCTATGGCGTCCCTCTGGGCCTTGGTGAGGCAGCAGCCTTTGGACAGGCGGTACACCGTGTGAAGGAGGGAGTCAATCAGCGAGGCAAACGGCTCTGTCCCCGCAAACAGTGGTGCGCATTTAGTCAGGAGAGGCAACACGGCTGTACACAGATACCTGTTGAGGGCCAGGGCCATGTCTGTGGCACTGAGAGCAACCTGACACAAATACAGAGACAGTGGAAGAGTTGATGGCGTTTCAGGAAAAAGGAAATCTGGTCAGGGCACTGTGATTAAAGAGGAGCAAGTTGTGTTTGTGGTTGAGTCGACAAGTTCAAAGTGCTGCTACTGTATTCAATTGAACAACATGACAACCAACACACGACTGGGACTAAACATGTTGAGTTTGTCATCATCCGCAGTGGTGCATGAACATGCTCAGGAGATTTTCATGTCTTTTTTGCCTTTTAGATTCTCAGCTATTCCTGGTAAATAAGAGGTAGATTGAAATTGTGGCCTCACATCAATCAATCAATTGAACCACTGTTGATGTGTTAAAATATTTACTGGTTTACTTTTAAGGAAATGTCAAAGGGCAAACGGCTGATTTAGCTGAAAGAAGTCACAGCTACACACACACCAAAACGCATGCACGAAAACACACACACTCGCATGCACGCAAGCGCACAGACACACACGCGCGCTCACAGTGTCCAGAGAGGCAGCAGCTCTCAGGTCTGGTAAGAAACCGACTTCCAGCAGGTGGAGTAGGAAATTCTGGTCTTCTATACCATAGACCCGGTCCAGGAACAGCACCATGGCTGCTTTATGGTCCGGACAAAAACCAGCCGACATGTCTGGCTCCACCACCATCCCATCTATGAATGCACAGGCACACACATGCACACACAAGGTTACAGGTCAAGATTTAGTGTTTTTTTAATGTTTTATGCACATTGGTAGTGGTTGTTGTTGGTGGGTTTGTTTACCTTTAGCCAGGTTGGGCATTGAGAATGGGATGCTGATCACTCCCACCAGGTCTTCGATGGGAATGAGAGACCTCAGAATGGCCCTGATACGGATCGCTTCCCCTTTACCAGCATGGATCAACTGATGGAGAAGAAGGTATTTTAGTGTGACCATGTGTGTGTGTGTGTGTGTGTGTGTGTGTGTGTGTGTGTGTGTGTGTGTGTGTGTGTGTGTGTATGCTTGCCGGTGTCACTCACATGCATCTCAGGAGCGCAGCGACCTAGTAGGTCAATGAGAGCAGCATAGAAGGTCATGATGGCATTCCCCATGTGGATGGTGTCATCTTCCTCTTCCTCCAGCATGTCACTGCTACACACACACACACACACAAACACACAATAACCTGTCACTCACACATACACATTATCTTTTTCCTTCAATCTTGATGTTACTGTCTGTGTAGTTTGTTGTTTATTGGTCTGGTAGTTAGCAGGATTATGCAACAACCACAGGAGGGATTACAACTAAAAGAGTGCAGTATTGGTCAGAGAGGACTCCATTAAATTGAAGCAGCTTGATTGGACTTAAGGGGCATGTTGGACTTTTGGTAACTTCATTATGAATGAAATAACAAAGAATGTTTAACCGTTGTGTGCAATTTTAAAGAAATAATGTAACCGATTGGAGAAATCATAACATGGAACGTTAGAGGAAGTGATGAGCAAGTGTCCTGTTCAGTCTGCAGTCAGTGTTTGTCTCTGTCTGTGAAGGTGCGGGCTCTTCCTAAGACCTGGTCTCTTCTGAATGCCATTCTAGTTAGTGTTGTTTTTTCATTATTCATATTGTGTTATTATCATTCTGTTGTCATCGGTATTCAAATCCTTTACTGCATGCATTTTCTTATTTTGTGGAATTCCATTTCAAATATACAGTCTTCAAGAAAGCCTCTCTGCCTCCCAGTGGACTGTATATTATTTATTATCTGGGCATTTTTTAATGTTTTCTTTTATTATGCTAATAAATAAAGGCGGTGGTAGGTGCTTCTCTCTACATGCTTCCACACGAAGCTTTGGAGATTCATTCTTTCTCCCTGGGCTAACATAAGACCATTATTAATGAAATTCACACTAGCATGCTCATGAAGGTGATGAAAGGAGGCAGTGAAAGACATCAGCACACTACCGTTGGTATTATCGATACAGCAAAACCTGGTTTATGAGCGAAGGCTGCACTCCCACAATTCCTTTGCAAAGCAACATATGACTTACAGTGTTTCTGTCCTTTCCAATGAACATGAATGGACACGCACTGATTTACTGAGCAGTAATGAGGTCCTCATAAATGTAGATAACGATAATAATACAAAAGACAGTATAACTGTGAATACAGTGTGTTCCCTCCCTCCAGTCTCATTATCTAACACTGTAAGAGCAAATAAAGACGCGACAGATGTCTTACAGCGATTTGCTGCTCTCAGATGTGGGAGAGGGACCGTCCCTGGAGGAATCCTGGGAGATCTTAATGGCTTCCTCCATCACTGACAACAATCCATCACCACCCTCACCCCGAAGAGCAGGGCCAAAACATTCTGGTCGGCGAATCAGAAGCCTCACCACAACGTTGGCATTCTCCTCCACGCTTTCGCCTGAAAAGGAGAGCAGTAGAGGTGTTTGTGACACCATGCTGGTTCCAGACACATGCTACTCTCACAAACAGTCGTCAGTAGGAAACAGCGATTATGTCACTTGTGAAAAAATGGAATTGTGAATTGAAAGTGATTCCGTGTTCTCACCGTTGCAGAAGACAGCAAAGCGCAGAAAGTCGAGGTAGCGTTCCCCCTCCACAGGGTTCCAGCCGATGTCGGGGTATCCTTTACGCACCAGCATCACACAGCTCTGCAGCCCACAGCCGGCCAGGTACTGCACCACCTGCAGACAAGTGACAAGTAGAAGGTTTTTATCATCAATTTCATCTGGACAGTCAAAAGAAAATCTCTGCACAGCTGAATGTGTGAGAGGCGTGGCAAAGGAAACTTGAATAAAACTGCAATTCTCATGAACTCATGAAGTTAGGACAGTTGATTATATTCAGTATTATCAAGTGCGTGCATTGCCAATGATAAACACATCTCCTTTCTCGGGTGTTGGACGGCAACTTCCTTGCAGTGAATTTTATCAATCAATCAAATATTATTTGTATAGCCCTTATTTACAAATCACTGTCAATGTCTCATAGTGCTTAACAAGGTGTGACATTCTCTGCCCTTAACCCTCAGAAAGAGTAAAGAGAAACTACCAAAAAGACCCTATTGACAGGGGAAAAAACATAGAGACCTCAGAGAGAGCCACATGTGAGGGATCCCTCTCCCAGGATGAAACTTCACTGGTTGATAAAGTCCTCGCAACCAACCAGTGATACTTTTGGTCTGAGTGTTTGTGTAAATGTTTGTCACCTCACCTTCTCCAGGTCTGGTTCTCTCAAAGCCAGGGCCAACTCATTATTATCCATGACGGATGCTGCAGCCACATCGAGAGGAGTAGAGCCTCGCATGGATGGAGATGCTGAGGAGAGGAGAGAGAGCAGAGGAGAGGAGAGGAGAGGAGAGGAGAGGAGAGGAGAGGAGAGGAGAGGAGAGGAGAGGAGAGGAGAGGAGAGGAGAGCAGAGGAGAGGAAGGATTACTATAATTACAAATAAGAGTAGAGGGGGTCTTTTACAAATGGTGATGCATATGATGTAATTTATACCATGACGTATGAGTTGTGAAGCTGTAGATCATGTTATTGGTCGGAAAAGTTAATTAATGAAATCACTATATGACATCATTTCCTCTGCTACACAGAGGTGTATCACTAGCAGACACAGTTCAAACAGCCAATGCTGTATGTGAGCAATTATATATATATAAAAACAAAGAACCTAAAATCAGACTAACCCACCAAGCCCGGGGCAGACACCTATAGGGAGCCATGAACAGCTCCACTAAGTCCGCTTACAGTGATCATTTGGGTCTTTTCATACATGTTTGAACCGTACAAAAGTTATGTTTACTGTTTTTACCGGCTCTGTCAGTAATTTACTGCTCCTCCCTGTGCATCTGTCCAAGTGTGCACCGCTATCTCCTCCGGTTCTCTGTACACAATCTAAATTTACAAATTCTGTGGTGATGAATTTGGCCCGGGACAAACGTGATCACTGAGCTGTTTCTGTACCAGAATTTTGTCGGGAGGCTGAGGCGGCACGAGCAAATCTCTGTGCAGGAAAAAACATGTAAATTGATGTAAGCTAACTCAAATTAAAGCTGGTGCATATACTTTTATTCACACCTTATTTTGAAAACCAGACATAGTCACATGAGTGTCCTTGTGCGGACTTCACCCAGTCTGAAGCAAATTGATCAATTGTATTGTAATGCTGAACTGCTTGAGTGGTGACCACTCAAAGTGCTTTACAGTTTTACACATCGATCACACACTGCTGGCACTGCCGTCAGGGGACATTTTGGGCTCAGTGTCTTCCTCAAGGACACACACACTTACCGAGTCCGACGCTGCTGTTCTCCAGCAGGTAGCTGAGATGATCAAACATGGCCTTCTGGTTCTGACGACTGATTCGACAGAAATAACAGAGGAACCGACAACAGTTGGCCACCATTTTAGGAAAGGTTATTTCCTGCAAAAAAACACAAACAACATGTAAAGAGTGATTGTGCACAAGAATCCCACACCAGTTGTCCAAATGTATTAAGCTTTAGTTTCAAAAAAGAGATACAAGTTTGAAAAGGCCTGTTTTAAACACACTGTGGGGACGGATCTGTGACAGAAGACAAATCTCTTCACAGCCAGACATTATATTTTATTTGTTGTTGCTCGGGTGCACTGTACTGAAGAGATTACAGCTGTTCATCATCCTGGTTTCATTGAAACTATGATCCAGCTTTAGTATGTTAAAACTTTTTTGCAGCGTCAACATACTTCATACCTTTGAGTCTCCTCCACTGAGCACGTTGACCATGACCTCCATGACCGTCTCGTGCATCCCCAGAGCTCTCATCAGGTTAGGATGCTGGTAAAACACCTTGTTGTTCATGATATCACTACACAGGAAGAATAATGAGTTGAATAGTCATTGATACTCTCATCAGGTTTATAACGACTGACACTCAAAGTAAAAATAATACCACAGCAAGTTATAGTTAAAACCTCTTTGAAGTTAGATTAACACTAACAAGTCATTTGATGACCTTTATCCTGGAGGCTTACATGCAAAAATGTAACTATCTTTGAGCCAAATACTAAATAAAAACAATAATAAGTATACATGGACATGTTGAGATTAAGACATAAGTACAGTTTTAGCATATTATCGTATATAGTCGTCAGATTACCAGTCAAATGGGGAGTTATTGATTAAGAAGAAAGAAGGAGCGAGAGGAGCAAAGGAGTAAATCCCCTGAGAATATAAAGTAAAATACAAATATAGTCTGACCGACGTGTATGTGTATGTCCTCACCCCAGCCCTCGGATCATAAGTTTCTCCTCCTCTCTTCCCATGCGGACGCTCAGCAGAGATCGGATCTGACCCAGGGCAGCCAACAGGTTGATGGTGTCCTCGATGGACACTGAATTTATAGTGTAGGTCTTAGGAAGAGCCCGCACCTTCACAGACAGAGACAAACACTGACTGCAGACTGAACAGGACACTTGCTCATCCCTTCCTCTAACGTTCCATGTTATGATTTCTCCAATCGGTTACATTATTTCTTTAAAATAGCACACAACGGTTCAACATTCTTTGTTATTTCATTCATAATGAAGTTACTTATTTTCCGTTTGAATAACAAGCTCAGATGTATAAAGGTAGAGAGCTAAACATCTAGTTTGTATGATACTTTGTAAGAGTAATTATACTAGTTGTTAAATATGTGATGACCATCGATTTGAATGTACACACAAACAGACACACACAAACACAGACACACACCAACCTGTCCTCCGATGCCATCATACTGACGGTGCAGCAGAACAAACATGGCTCTGACCAGCTCTGGATCCTCAATAACTGACTCCTGAGCCCAGCGGACCATCGTATTTGAAATCAGCTGCTGCAGCGTACCTGCAGAGACAGAGGGAGGCCGAGAGGAAACGAGAGGGGGAATTAATGTCTTCTCCGCTTTCACCTCCTAGTTACTTTTAAAACAGCTCTTACAAATAATAAAGTGAAACGAGTTGGATGTAAACTCAATGATGATATATTCTTTTTAACAAACCACATGCAAACTCTCCTGATATCATTTTACATTTTTGTGTGTTCAAACATATTTGAACAAAGTGACAACAATTGCGACACGATAAAAGATGTGGTATCAAAGAGAAACACTTCAACATTCATATCTACTGTCCATCTGACCGCAAGGCCGTAGGTGCATGAAGTAGCACACACACACACACACACACACACACACACACACACACACACACACACACACACACAGAGGGAGAGAGAGAGAGAGCATATGATGTGTGTAAGTACTCTCAGAGAAGGTCCATGACTTTGCTTGTTAACAAAAAATCATTATTAAATAACAAATCCCAGTAAAGTGATGATAGCTGGAGTCACTCTGTAAGGATTATACCCCCACACAGTCTGATGGATTATTTTGGGATTATTATTCAATTGTTGAACATGTAACCTTTGTCCCGAAGATAATCTTAAAGGAAAGGTCATCGTCCCTGTGGAGTCTGGATTTACTCACCACATTTTACATGATTACATTATCAGACAGTAACAACAGTTAGGTTACTGAATCCAATGTCCCTCTGTGCCGTCTGCTGTCTGTTTATGTATGAGATGGTGCGCAGGACTTACTGGGCTTCCTGTCTTGTTTCTCCTTCGGCAGGTTGGCCATCCTCTTCTTCAGATAGGCCACTTTCTCCACCAGCGACAGCAGTCGACCTCGAATGGTGAAGTCACTGTCACTGTGCATCCCTCTGTCCTCATCCAACTCTATACCTGACAGCATGGAGAAATCAGTGCACAGTCCGTACTGTGTGGTTTTTTTTGGAATAATCATAGACTGCAGTATACAGATATGTTTGATTAGAGGTTCGGCTTCGGGTCGTTTACCACAGTGTCTCATCAGGTCTTCATGGAAGTCGAGCAGCTGCTCTCGGATGTATTCAGGACAGGGACACTCCTGCTTCTCGTCCTTAAAGTTCAGCAGCATGTTGATCTGCAGGAGCACATGCAGGTGTGACTGTTCACTACATACTGTTCCTCTGTTGCTCCATCTTAGAAATCCAACATTCACTTGGTTTCAGAGGGATGATACGAGCATGTTTCCACCAATGTATTGGCTGATTTGCAAAGATGCTATGTGGCTGCATTACAGTATCAAACGTCTCCATGAGCAGTAGGAGCCAAAGCAGCACAAAAAGTTACAATAAATGGGAGAAAACTGGAACTAATATAAGCATTTAAGGTAAATATGTAGAATATGTTCTTGATCTTGGCTTCTTTATTCAATGTGTCTCCACATGTGTCCTTCTCGGCTGTTCTTCTGTCCTCCTGCCCAGTCTAACTTTACTTCTGCGCTCTTCCTACCTGCTCCTGTGGAGGTGATCTGAACTCTTTGGTCTTCTTGGCGGTGAGAGCTGCAGACATGTTGAGCGCCAGCATCACCTCGTTGTAGCGAAACCGCTGGTTGTCTTGGAGACAGGCCACGAAGTCATCAGAGAAGGCCACCACTGCCTCGATACGGTGACGCACCTGGCAGTCACACAGGTACTGCAGCACGTGGCACATCTGCACACAGATGATAGATACATTCAATCAAACATAAGATGTGAGCTCAAATAAATGTAAAAATGTAGGGTACAGTACATCCCTCTGTCATTAAGGTATAGTGTCTTTGAAAAGTAATGAAAAACTTTTTTAACTTTTTGAGTTTTTAATTGCTAAAACAAACCAAGGTCAAGAAAACCTAAACTGTGAATCTGTAACCATCTCAAACAAGATAGGTATGCACGTAGCCTATGCAGCTATGTCATTGTGACCATTCATAGTTGTGCATAGGTGTGTGTGTGTGTGTGTGTCGCTTTGCAATTCCACTGCAGAAACGCTAGTGGGCGTGGAGCCGAAACACTATCGGCCGTAGAGTTTCCATGCTACTGTGTTTGTTGAGTTTCTTCCGGTTTCCTGTCAGCTTATTTACAAATTCTCTGGCATCTCTGTTTACTTCAAATAAATGGCGAGTGTTATGATTTTGCCACATGATCAAGTTATCTTAAGAACGCCTCGAGAGAATCATTTCAAATTTGGCACTAACTTTCACTTAGACCCACAGATTAATTGATTAGATTTGGAAGGTCAAAGGACAAAGGTCAAAGTCACAGTGGCCTCACTAGTCATGTTTTTGGTCTCTTGAACAGGATATCTCAAGTCTCCCTTTAGGAAGATACTGACCAGTTGTCACTTGGACTAAAAAATAGATTTCAGTGGGCAAAGGTAAAGCTCACGTTGGCCTCATATTATTGTCAATGCAAGATGTAAGGAATGCCAGGAGGAACTGAAACTGCACTTGTCGGCGGAGGCACACAACCACAGGGCGGTAATTCTAGTATTTTTTGTAAGAGATGTTTTTAGCACTGCTTGATTGTAATGTTTCTCTGTGACAGGACTTGAATAGTTAAATAGCAACGTGACCAGGATTTTTTCTTTGGTTTTGCAATAGTTTGTCCTTCGTGTTAATTCAAGAATCTACTCAGACAAAAATGGATTACGTAAACAGAAGGGATCATGAAAAATGAATGTCATTTTGAACATCTCTCTCTCTCTCTCACCACAGCGGCAGCCCACATACAATCAAATGAATAGATATTCATCATGCACCTCCAGCCATCTATACATGAGAAGCTCTGCAGTAATGTTAGATCTTTTCTAACACTATGACACAATTGCCCAACATAATTCAACATTCAAACCACTACTTCCTCAGATCTTAGTTGGTCTGCCAATGAGAATGTGTACAGTTAGAACAGGACATTTAAAGACATGGACTTCTATCAACCTGTCCTTGATGAGAACATTCTGTCTCTGGCTGAGAGGGAACAGATTTAACTGCATGGCCAGTAGCAGCAGGAGAGGACCCATGTGACACAGTTTCCTTCTGCAGCCAATGCGCATTTTATTTATGACCATAAATCTGCAGAAAGTGCTGCTGGCTAAGCTCGTGTTTTATTTATTTTGCCAGAAGTCAGCTGGGTAAGTCATCGTCTGAATTACCCAGAAGACCTGTACATTCATCAATGAAAAACATGTTGAATTAATGAAATAGTCCATTCATATCTTGTGAGAGGTTGCAACGTCTGTTGCATCATGATATTTATCCGTCCATCCGTCCATCCATCCTTCTGTTTACTTAAATTCATTTCATGAAGGTAGATCGGTGACACTTTCCTCAGAGAAACATGACAAGGGGATGTAATGAGGAGGCAGGAATTCTTTCTGAATGTTTGTTCGTTTGTTGTTTCAGCAGGATTACATGAAAAACGCTGAATGGATCTCCCCACAAACCCTGCTGGAAGGATGGAACATGGGCCGGGAGAGAACTCATTAGATCCAGACAAAGGGGGGGATCCAGGATTATTTGTTTGACTTTAATTACCACTGGGAGATCTGGCTTTTTTTTGTGGAACAATTTTCACCAATTACAAAGGGAATAATGAATGGATCTTGATGAAAACAAATTTGGCATAGTTAGGGATATGATATCTATGAGTGAATGTAATTTGGTGTAGCTTGATTGAATGGTCTGTTGGGCCTTGCGGAGGTATGCACTCAACTGACATATGTTATTGAAATGCTAAAAATACGTTTAGCTACTTGACTAATCTGCAATAAACTAAATATATCACTTGTGAACTGAGAGTTTGTGAGTTTACCTGGAGTTTTACAGGCTCTGGCAGCTTCATCTGTAACAGTCCTTCTTTTGGCATGTTCCTCCCTCCATCCTCCCCTCCTTCATTCTCCACCTCCTTCATCCTGGCCTTGTGAGTCTCCTCCTGCCCCTCTCGTCTTTCGGAGAACACAGACGGTTCGATCAGGTGGAGGATGTTCTTCAGATCGCCATTTTTGAAAACTCCCATGATGAGCATGGTGTAGAAGAGCTTGATAAGGGGGACAAAGAGGAACTCGGTGCTGCCCCCTATTGGATCACGCACATGCATGCTTCCCTCCCGCACCGCCTCTGTCAGCATCTCAATGGTTTTAATTTTCAGTATGTCTAAGGGGAATTCAGGGCTGTACTGGAAACAGTCTCCTGAGCCACTGCTGCCGTTGTTACAATACAGTGAGCCGGTCCCGCAGACAAAACTCGGCGATGAGAAGTGCATTCTGGGTCTCAGGGAGGTGCTGAGGCCGATGCCTGGAAGGCCATGTTTCTTCTCCTCATCAGGGAACAGGGTGATGCTCTTTGTTTCGTCCGTCATAGGAACAATGTACTCATTGTTCATCATGAGGCGAGCTGTGGCGTAGCTGCACAGGTGGATGTCAATGAGGATGTCGTAGTAGCCGGCACGAAGCAAACCTGTGGGGGAGAGACAGACAGAAAGATCAATGCTAGTTATGGGCCTCATGGTTCTTTTCACTGTACTGAATCACTTGGGTCAGTACAATAAAAAGAGTGAATCACCAGATCGTTCAGTGCTTGGCTGCAGCTCAGACTGCAGAGTCCCACTCACTGACCCAAAACACAGATCAACACTCTGCAGCTCGTTAACTAGCGAATAGAGAACTGACTGTCCCACTCAACTACGTAACATTATGTAACACCTTTGTATTAAATAAGATATTATTTAAATTTCATTTTAAAATGTTAAATTTTTCTTAAAATCTGTTCTGTTCTTATTTGTATTACATTTGAACATGTTTTTTTATTTTATCTAGCTGCATTAAAAGCTGCACTTTGAGCTGCATTTCTTGTATGAAAGGTGCCATACAAGTAAACTTTATTATGATTATTGTAGATGAAGGGAGGCAGTGAGTGGAGGAATATTAAATTCCACGATCTCTCAGGACGCACATTCACTCAGTGACTCAGTCAGTGACTCAGTCAGTGATTGTAGTGACAGAATCCCACTGATCAACTAGTGACCTGAGAACGATTGTTCATGGAGGATACGCCAGTGAGCTCTGAGCTGAAGACTTTGATTAATATTTGCTGAGTTAAACCTTGCCCTATTGTGTACAACATGTTTATTTTTTGGTTTTGCTTCCTACTTAAAACAAGACATGAGGGCGAGAGAGAGGCAGGCTTGCGTGACTCAGCGACTGAAAGCTGTGGAGTACGTGAATGTGGTCACTCACAGTCAAAGATCCAAGGCATTCTTTCATAATGCAGGTTCAGATTCCATCAGGCATTATAAACTACTACTATGCTGCCTTCATTGAGTCTATCCTTAACGTTCTGTACTTTTCCAAACAGTAATGTCCCGTGTGTGGCTGACTGACTGAAAGGTCAACTGAACGGATTAATGACCAGATCGTTTCAGGAAGTGATTCAGTGTAGGGCAGGCTTATATAAGCATCTTGCTTCTGCCTGTGCCTTTCCAGTCACCTTATACATAGACTGTTGACTATGTGTATAATATGAACAATGTTTTTATGACTGAATAAAAAGAAACTGCTACTACTACTGTACAACAACAACAACAACAACAACAACAGTGTATCTCTGCTTCCACAGGAATGCATTAGTGACAATAATTTCACAAATCATGTGATTTACCTTAGAAAATAACATGCAATAGCATATATAATAAATAACATACTACAATATGTTCCTTTTATACTTTATTTGCCTTCCGCTGTATGCTGGGATATGTATGGATGGGTTCTGGTGAAGCACACTACATTTTTCTTCCCGTCAACAAATCCCATGTGCGGAGCCAAACAAACAGTGAGTGTCTCCCCCTAACAGGTGTAGTGTGTGTATAAAAAGCCTGACAGATCTGATTCCTCTGAACCTCAGAGCTCCGACACGTCAGTGAGTCACGCTGCTGCACAGGCTGACATGTTCCCTCATCACCATGAATTCACACACGGTAGTTTATTTAGACTCAGTCCCACACACAGAGCATCAAATGAAGGTTAATCCACCACTGAACACTTTGGAAAACACAGAGCTGGTTTTTTTTTGAATGAATAGCTCTGTGTTGCATCGAAGAACTGGGCAGCTGAAGGTTGACCTGAGGGGATTTATCGTCAACTCCCAGAGTCCATTACCTTGACCACACTTGGGCCAGAAATGCTGTCAGAGCCATCAAGACAGGTGGCCACGCTGCAGCTCACAGCTCCGTGGGCAGAACAGATGGACGAGGCCACAGAGAGGAATCGAGCCAAGTATGAAGACGTGGTGGACGATTGCTTAATGTGAGGGTGGAATGCACAATGCCGGACCATAGAATTGGGCAGCAGAAGGTACACTGGTCAGTCCCTCTGTGAGATATAGACTCTCAGGTGCTCAAAGAAAGCAGGTCATCTCGGTGGAGAAGGCCTCGAGCAGGTAAAGCGGCTCAATCCCAGTCTCCCCCAGCCTGCGTGCCGAAGTGTGCTTGGCGGCCTGACGGCTGTTTCATTTGGGAGCGTATGAATGTGCGATAGAGAAAGTGCTGCACATAGATGCACTCTACAAATGTGTGTGGGTGAATGGGTGAATGGCAAAACTGTACTGTAAAGCACTTTAACATTTACCTGGGCAAGACCCAAACCATCCTTTGACCTCAGGGTAAATCACTGATGATGTGTCTGAGTGCATCATGTACAATAGATCAATGACTATGCATGTGGTTTGTTGTCTATTGCTTCTAGCATTGTTTTTAGGGCAAGCACTATAACTGATAGTCTTCCTCGGTGCTGGGTGTATTACCTGGCATGTACTTATTCTCTATAGCCTGCAGGAGCTGTGCTTCGTCCACATGAGAGCAGAGTGCATGGGCCACCCGGTTGTTTCCCAGAGCACAGATTGCAGAGTACAGTCTGAGGGTATGGTAGTGAAACTTTAATAAGTCCCTCTGCTCGGACAGCTCCAGGATATCCATCGATCTGTACAACAGGGAGAGAGAGAGAGAGAGAGAGAGAAAGAGAGAGAGAGAGGGGGGGACTGCATGAGAAATGAGAGCGCAGGAGGGAGAAAGTGTGTCTGTGAGTGTGTGCACTTGTACAGATGACTTTGTGAGGACCATTTTGAGCCTAGACAGAGGGAGGACATTTTGGGAAAGTGAGGCGTTTTTGGCCCGGTCCTCACTTTCTGACCCAGTTTCAAAGGGCTTGTTCAGCTGTTGCTGTTGTGTTAGTTGTGATGGTTGAGGTTAGGGTAAGGGACGAAATGCATTATGCCTCACTAAAGCTGCTTTCAGACTTGCACTGAACTCCTAAGATCCTCAGGACATTCTCCTGAGGGGCTGTATGTGTGAACACAAATGTCAGAGTGAGAACCACCGGACGTTCTGCGGAGTTTCTTTGGCTCGTCCCCTAGTAGAAGGTTCCGCAGAAAGTCCCAAAGAGCCGATGTGAAAAAACAGCAGGAGATCCCCCTCAGGATTCACTGCGTATTGATGACATTTCTAACACGTGACAGATGCAAAAAAAAAAAAGGAAAAGAAAAATCTCATGATGAAAATCAATGCCATGCACGTAGAGGACACCAACGAAGACGTCAAGAGAGCTTGTGGTGATAAGGGCTGACGCCGGTGTTGATGTGCTGTAAATAGAAACAGAATCTCCTGCTGCGTTTTTCATGTCCGGACATCCTCCGGAGGTCATGTCTGTTCAAGGTTTTGTGCGTGCGTGTGTGTGTGTGTGTGTGTGTGTGTGTGTGTGTGTGTGTGTGTGTGTGTGTGTGTGTGTGTGTGTGTGTGTGTGTGTGTGTGTGTGTGTGTGTGTGTGTGTGTACTGTGGGTACTCCACCTGTTCTCCTCGGGTATGTGCAGTGACATGAACTGCAGAGGTTCTTTACACTGGACCAACCAGCCATGTCTGTCGTTCACTCTGGATGCTGACACCTGGAGAGATTAACTGTTAGCACTTCACAGGCAGTTTACGTAACATTTCATTTTATTTTATAACAAGTTCTTCTGGCCAGCACCATTTGTCTCAGGATCAGCCCACAGTGAGACACGACAGACCCCACGTCGTGCCAGGCGGGAGGAACCACTGGAGATTTTTGTAGTTTTTTTTAATTTTGCCCAAATCCTGGTACTATTAGATGTGTTTTTGTGTCTTTTACTCCCATCAGTCTGCACTGATGTCGACTAAGTTGTGATAATAAAGGTACAATTTAGATTTCTGTGGTCGATTTAAGTTCACAAAGCTTATCATGAACTTATAAACTAAGCTTATAAACTAAGTTTATTGACTTATGATACATTCATCTTTCTAACAATTCCAGAAGTCGCTGTATGTCTGTCTGTGGAACACATACTGTATCTGAAGAACTGTTCATCTTAGGGGTTTCTCAAATGGCATGTGTATTGTTAAGGGCCCAAGGAGGTTTAGTGTAAACTTTGGTGCGACTTGGACATGGGATATATTCTGTTTTGATAAACTTTGAATAAACAGGTGACCAGCAGCGCTCTGTAGCAGCTGCAACTGGGACTCAACTGGGGACTAATGTTGTATTCAACAAAGTTATACAAATAAAATAAAAAATTTAACAAATTTGAAAACGTTCCAAAAGACCGTCTAGTGTTAAGTTGTCAAACAGCTGTCAAACACGACAAGGGCAATGACGACTGATTCTCCAGTTCGGTGTTCTGCGTCCTGAGCTTCACTGAACATTGAACAAACAGGTGAACAGTTGTTTGTGGAGCTGTGTTGTGTTGTTTCAGGGTTTGGTGCATTGAGTCCCGCAGCCGGTCTTCACTTGCTGCCGCTCAATAACTGCCGGTCACTTGTGAATTTTGAGAAATAAAGCTGCAACGTGCATAAATACAGGCAAAGCAAACAGCCCATTTCTAACAGGCATGTTTACAAAAGGCACCGCACTAGTTGTGAAATGAAGCATTTAGTTTTCTGTTGTGCTTTGTATTTGTAGTGAGCTTTCAGAGCTTGAGTAAATACGCTAAATACATTTTCACATGTGCTGGCATTTGCAATTTAATCTTCCCTGAGGATACAAGTCTCAGCTTGTTTTGCTTCAACACTTGGTGTGTTGTTGCGGGGATAGAAAGCATATGAAAAGCATCATCAGACTCAAAACAGGAAAAAGCCCGTTGTTACCTTGAGGAAGTGGTTGGGAACACGACTCCATAAAACAGGGGTGAGAAACTGGACGTGAAGCCGAGGAGGACACTGAGGGACTGCGTTCTTCTTCTCACTCTTGAACAGACCCGCTGACAGAGGCATCACATTCTGACAGGAAACAGACAGAAGACACGTTACAGCAACACAGAGGATGAGGCTCGGAAACCATTCTGGATCTTCTTTGTGAAACCCCATTTAAAGTTCTGTCATGGTTTAGATTCATATTCCAGAGGAGGACTGCTTCTTCCAGGCAGTGTGCTGACCTGTGATGTCATGGTCCTCCTTATGTCTGATAACTCTCATCCCTGATCTATTTGGGTTTGATTCCTGTGTGTGTCCCTTTGTTGACCTCAATGAATTGAAACTAAGCTCAGTGCTGGATTGCTGACAGGAGAAGAGGCCTAGTGAGGAAAAGTGGTCTCTCTACTAGTGTGACACTGGCAGGCTTTTATTATGAAGCAGCAGCAGTACAGGCAGGGTCCCTTTGTCACTGAGGTCAGCAGCCTCCCTTCTCAGCAAGACACGGAGAGTTTTTGGCAGATCAACGCGGTACCGCAGTGTGAAAAGAAGTGAGACATTTGAAAATAACCCTCAGAACTGTAAAGCTCCAGCACTCTGCTGTGTGTGCACCTCAACCTCTGTCAGCTTTAGAGGACAGTTACAACAATACACCAGTTTATTTTGGTGATGGAAGAGAGTGTGTGTGTGTGTGTGTGTGTGTGTGTGTGTGTGTGTGTGTGTGTGTGTGTGTGTGTGTGTGTGTGTGTGTGTGTGTGTGTGTGTGTGTGTGTGTGTCCTCCTTACCTTTATTCGCCCCAGTTCAAACTGGAAGACATTGGGGCTGGTGGCCTTGGCGAAGACTGCAGGGAACAGCTTAGTGCTGGGCTCCACCTGTGGAGACAGTGCTTAGTTACCATATGATGCCTTTTCAGTTTTTCTTTTCTCTATATGTTTTTTGGGGATGTAAAAGATCTGCAAGGTCTGTGGTAAAGGGAGTTACTCTCCCCCAAAGAAATCAGCGCTCCTGAGGCTCCTGAAAAGCCTCATTACTAGTCCAGTCCATACTTCTGTGGGGCGGTGTGATGTAATGTGACAGGCCAGGGGCGGACACCCAGGGAGCCATGCACAGCTCCACTAAGTCCGCTTTCATTTGGGTCTTTTCATGGACGGTAACAAAGTTATTTTCAACAGTTTTTACCGGCTCAGTAATGTTCTGCTCCTCTCGGTGTCTCTATCATTCACGCTGTGCACTGCCAACCGCATTGAGTCAAACTGAGCGCGCCCCGCCATCTCCTCTGCTTCTCCATACATGTCTACGTTTCTTAACTCTTTTGTTTTTCGCCCAGTCTGAGTTTACACATGTTTTCGATGGCACTGTGTGTGTGTGTGTGTGTGTGTGTGTGAGGGTGTGTCAGCACGAGAGACGAGCTGAATTATGAATGAACGTTCAGCTATGAAGAAAGATTAGACTCGTTTGATTGGTCAGAGTCGTCAGCTAAGTCCGTGAGAAAGAGAGAGAGCCTTGAGTTCATACAGAAGCTACACAATTAGTTTATAGTAATCAACAGCTTCTAATTCTAGTACAGTGGAAACGACTTTTAATGATCACGTTTTTCCCATTCATCACTATAAGTTGCTTCCACTGTACTAGAATTAGAATTAAAGGCGGATACGGCACAACATTTGACAGAAAACCCTGCAGAGGCTGAAAAGAGGAGCTGTACAATGGACAGTAAGAGGAAAGTGATGAGTTTTCTAAACATTAGAACCTTTTCCAATTCAAATTATAACCTGAATATGAGCATTTATGTCTCCTTAAACATCCTACTGACATTATATCCGGTAACAGAAAACAAATTATTTCATTTGTACTTTATGATACTGGAGAATAGAACAAAAGGGGTTTTAAAATAGCTGAGACCAGATAGTTATAGTGCGATAGGGACCATATAAAATACATAAAAAGAAAGAGAAAGAGGAGGCAGGGAGGAAGGAGGTTAAAGGAGATACAGATGGTTGGATACAAAAAAAAATCAAAGAAAGAAGAAAGTAAATAAATCAAAGAAACAGCAACAGTCGAAAACCTATTTACCTGATAATAAGTGGTGAGTTCTTTGCCGTTGGCAGTGAAGGTCAGGAGACCATTTGTTGTGTCGACTAGACAGCCAATCTCTAAGCCGTTGTTGTTCCTCCCCTGGCCAGGACTGCTGCTCTCTCCGGCCCAGACCATGTAACAGTTACTGCGCTTTATGCTGGACGACACATAAACACACCATGTAACAGTGTAACATGGTAAATGGTCACAGTAGGTCTCAGGATTTCACACAGCAGTATGTGCTTCATAATGAATTTCGAGACTGCAACACAAAGTGCTGATATTTCTTATTTTTAATTGGGAAGGGGAAAGGAGGCGGTGATGTAAAGGATTAATGAGCTCTAGTAATTTAACGTCTGCATCAACAGCAAAATGGAGAGACATTAAAATGACTTGTGGCTCAAATAACTGGTTCCGCACAGTCTGGCAGGACAATTCCAGTAAACATGAGATATGATGGTGACGTTTTATATGTTGCCAGATAAATACCAGAGGATCCTACCGATTGTAATGGTCTAAAGATGAGCTGGTGATCACGACAAGACGTTGAGCTGTGGATTGACTGGAACTGGACTCACCTCTCGTGAACCTTGCCTTTCTCGTCTCCCAGCGTAACAGTGACAGTTCGGACATTGTGCAGCTCGAACCCTGGGTCGTACTGATGGAAGTCGGAGGTTACCCAGCCTACCCACACACTGCTGGGCTCTTGACCAGGGAAGATCCGCACTGAGTAGTAGTACTGCGCAGAGAGAGGTGAATTCAATTTAATCGCACCAGCCTCGAGTTACTTTCATGAAGTAATACATGATATTAAGAAACGTTTTTAGACATTACAAATGGAAATAAACCTATGGACACCTGTGAACATTCTAATTCTACCTCTTGGAGTGGGAGCTCTGGGGAGCTGGTATCAGTAAGTATGTGTGTGTGTGTGTTCTATGAATTTATTTTGTGTGTGTCTGGACCTACAGTGGAGGCTTGCATGAGGAACTCGTAGTCATCTCGGTCATCAGCCATCACTTCCTCTGACAGCCGAGCAGATGACGGGCAGCTGTTGTCCGGTTTGTTCCTCTTCAACATGAACCTGGTGAAGAGCAGATCATCTGGTCTGAGTTTAAACACAGTGATCAAACCACAGTGAGAGCCGAGTAAACATCCCAGAGAGTTCACCGTTGTTTGAGCTTGGATGGTTTCTCCTGGTTGAAGTCCTTGTGGTTGTTGAATTCGTCTCTCTCGGGCCCGTTGGGACCATTGTGACCATGAGACGACTTCATCAGGACCTCAAAGTCGGATACGGTTTCAAAGTCCTCCAGCTCCTGCAGAACAGACAGTGAACACACCACACATGTTCTTCATCACATACCCAACCCTGTTCTTAGCATTAGTGTGAGGAAAGGGGCTGAAGCTGGAGCACAGGAGATCTGAGTGCAAGCGCACAGTTTGGGCACAAACAGAGCAAATCTAAACACAAGCAAGAGCTATCTGAGTGTGAGTGCTGGGTTTTGAGTGAGAGCATTAAGAATCTGAATGTGAAATCAATAACTCCTGCTCTCAAACTGACAGCAATAACAAATACCTTGATAACAACTGTTTTGACACAGCGTCACACGTTACAGTGGATCATTTGATACACGTCAGTAGCAGCACTTGTAGGACAGGCAATGGAGGACACGGTAGATGTAGATACACAATCGATGGACTACAATTGAGTGTGTATGTGTGTGTATGTGTGTGTATATGTGAGTGTGTGTGTTACACACAGTATCTGTTACCCTCTTGGGTGAGAAGAGGCTGCCATTGCTCCGGGATCTGGAGAAGGACTCTGCACACTCTATGGGCATACTCAGTCTGTAGAAGGTGATGTCAGTGTAACTGTTCTGTGAGCCAAATGACCTCTGGGTGACCTTTAGGCACGGACAAATCTCCACTGTTCCATCTATCCTCGCCACCTGGAGAGAAAAAGAAAAGTCCATGTGTTCTGTTTCCATTAGTTCTAAGAGTTTTTTTTATTCTGAGCCATCTTCTGAGGCCCATGTGACCAAAGTGGTCAGTCCGACTTTGACCAACTGAGACAGCGAAGTAAAAAATAGATAATTACTTTCTTTTACAGACTTCCACTCTTATATATAAAAGTAACAACTCATACAAAGCGCTGTTGCTACGTATGCATGACATTACACCGAATCCTTCACTGGTTACCTGTGAGTTTTAGAATTGATTTTAAGATTTTACTGCTTGTTTTTAAAGCCTTGAACAGTGAGGCTTCTACCTAAAGTATATCTGCAATCTGCCCCCCCCGTGAGCCTGAAGACTGCCTGAGATTCTCCATTAGGGCTCTAACTGATCCAAGAGGGTGACTTGTTACTAGAAGTGAACAGGCTTTAGCTGTTCAGGCCCTTTAGCTGTGGAACTCCCTGCCTGGAGATCTCAGGTAGGCAAACTCAGTATCTTCTTATTGTATGGCATTCTTAACTATTAGTATGGTTGAAACTATTTGTAATATTTTATGTTGCATCATCTGTTTAATTATTAAGCATTTTGTAACTTTGTTTCGAAAGGTGCTGTAGAAACAGTATTATTACTGCTAAGATTCCAGACAGCCGTCCTCACCTCTATGTGCTGGTGGTTGGGAGGGACGGGTACAAACTGAGGGAGCCTCTTGCTGAGCCACATTGTCACATCTCGGTTCATGTTGACAGCAAACGGCTCGTAGCCTTCCTGCAGGCCGCAGATGGTGAAGTACTTCAGAGTGCTGACGTCTTTACCGAAGTTCATCATCCCCACCTGACACACACCCAGACTGCACACAGGGATAAAACCTGCGACAGACAGAAGAAATCAAATTTCTGGATTACTTGTGTAACTCAAAATCCACCTGGCCATCTGCGCAATATATTTAATAAACCAATTCAGAAAAAGAGAAATGCATATTCAATCGGTGCATCAATTCAGAACCGTGTCAATTTATGCATTTTTGTGTTAGAGATAAATTTCAAACTCAAATAATCCATTTGAACACAAAACGGATTAACTCACAACAGTGATCGGTTGATGATAAAACTGAACAGAGATTCTCTGAAGTGTTATGAAGCTCTGATTAACATGTTGCACAGCGGTATGCGGACAGAGCTGAGACCCTTCATCTTCAGGAGTGTTCAAGGCTTACAGCAAAGGATTAGAAGGACAGAGATGAGGCTGAGGGGTTTGTGAGCCGCAGTGAACCACCTGAGCTTCAGTGTTAATAAAGAGGATCAGAGAGGCGATGAATACTCTACGTACTCTGTATATACAGAGTACGTAGAGTATATACCCCACTAAGAATATTCAAACTTTTTTATATTGTAATGATGCTGTTTCATAATGATGTCAACACGACGTCTTATATGATGATGAATGATTGATCAATCTAAATAAACTGTTTTGTGATTGTGAACATTATCAGTTGGAAGAGTTAATACATTACTGGACTATATGAAATAATTTTCCATGATGATATGGTTCCTTCCATATCTTCATACATAATTTTGGGGTCTAAATAAACTGTAGGTTGTGTCTATAGGAAAAATAGTTTTTTGAACTATGCATGATGTCATTTCTTCATGACATCGTATGATGTGGGATAATTTTCCGATTAATATAAACTGGACCACATATTTGTTGATGTTGACCTTGACCTTTGCCTGTCAGCTCCAAAGACAGGGACAAAAACCTGTCCTATCAGTAAGAAGGAGGTGGTCAACCAGACGGATTCAGATGGGTTGCCGTGGTAGTCAGTGTTACCAGTGTTACATGGTGTTCAGGCACATACCGATTATATAACTTGCCCACTGGCATCTGTTTCATTTTTTAATAGACATAAAAGTTGTTTGTAAGAGTGGAGAGTGGTAGCTCTCACAAAACCTATTATCTAAAAAATAGTATAAATCTTCTGATGCTGCAATTATAAAGTCAAAGTTTCTGCTCTGTGCAGCAGCAGAGTAAAGCATGACCGACCCGACCCCGACTGAGTAGTGACCAGGCCCGACGGGTAATATTTTTTTTCTGTCCGAGTCCCCACAGTCTCAAGGGTGGTTACACTCTACAGCAGAGTCACATCACAGAGTATCTCATGCTGAGAGGAGAGTTGACTGTGAAGATGAACGAATGTGAAAATGATGAGGATTTGATGTTAAAGGACAATCACAACATTGGATATTTTGAGGGTGTACTGTCTTAACGACAGACAGATCAGTGTGTTTGAAAGAGAGCGAGAGAGAGATAAAGCTGTGAATAGTGCTGCACAAAACTTCTTTTATGTTATTATTAGAAGTGGACCGTCACAGGCTAGGGAATTGAATACTGCACACAACTTCCAATGCAGCAGTAGTGTGATGCTGCCTGCAGTGAAATCTAACGTTACAGCTCTCACTCAGTAAAAGCTGTACAGACACTGAGCAGACACACGTGTTTCCTTGTGAAATGTCTGGTTTGATCGGTAACACGTCACAAATTTATCACCCAATGGGAAAATGTCCCTAATTCAAACATTTCTATGAAGTAATGGACACTGCCCTGACCTTCAACAGCTTCAAAGTCCTTGAATGCCAGTTCAGAGCCGGAATCATCCAGCAGCACTTCTCCATTGAGTGTGAACATCATGGTGTGTTCGTTCAGATCCACCATGCATCCCACCACGTCCCCCGTCTGCCAGGCACGCCCAAAGTGCTCGTTGCCCTGGTGCCAGCGCTGGACCTGTGGAAATATAAAATTTGATTTACTGTCTTGTTTTTTTCATGTCCGTCTAGACACATATAATATGTGTAGTGAAGACTTTACTGGAATTTGAGAAAAGTGTATTGTGTCATAATAGGCGTATGAATCCTTGAATTATAGCCCCAAAAAATGTGTTTGAGGCCACAGTGATCTTTGAGCATCAAAATCGAATCAGTTCATCTTTGAGTGTAAGTGAAGGTTTGTGCCAAGTTTGAGGAAATTCCCGGAGATAAATCTTGAGTTATCACGTTCGGAGAGTGGGACACACCAGTATAACCTGTGGGTACGGCTGCTGCCAGCACCGAGGCTTAGAAATCCTTCCCCATCTATAACCACTGATTTTGAGCATTAACTCGAGCGGCACTGATTTAATCATGTGATATGCCTCACTCTCCACAACCTTCTAGAATACACACCCTCCCAATTTGGTGGTCTATTTAAGCTGCAACGATTTCCCATCACTCTCTTTGAGTTGTCAATGCTTCTGCTGCCCTGCATAAATATTGCTGCCTGTCTCCTGTCACAGCCCCTCAACCACCTCAGCACTGAGTTAAAGTTATTGCTCATCACTCCCCATTATATTAATGTAATCTTATCAGGGGAAGTGATGAAGTCGGAGCCTAGACACCGAACTCTAACTGTGTTCCGCTGCTCCAATAAAGTTTATGATGAGCTCAAACTGCAGACATTCTGTCTTTCCGTGACAAGCACTGAACCCATGGGATGTGATGTATGACTGCATGGGCACAGAAAGATCCGGCCACCTTGAAGCCGTCAAAGACAAAGGCCTGGTCGTCGGATCCCAGCTCCTGGTCTGGGAGGCATCCTGGCCTGGCCCAGCCCACCCTCATCTCTCCTGCTGTCAGTACCTGGAGGAAACGCAGGAACAGGTTCACATCCAGCAAAACAAATAAACAAGCATAGTCTTCTTGGCGTACCAGTAAGTATGCTTTGTAAATAAGTAACAACATTTAGTAAAATGTTTTCTTCACCCCAGCACACCAAAGCTCAGACTAAACCATTGTGACGGGTGTTAAGCTTTAAATCTTTAAGAAATGAACCTTAAAACATACAGTCAATGACTGTATGTTTTAAAATTCCATCTATCAACAGTTGACATATTTCACACATATCTTCTGACCTCCAGCTCAAAGTACCACTTCCCAGCATTGACACAGTAGGTTTTCTCTGCTCTGAAGATGCGGAACCTCTCAGCAGACATGTTGTTCAGGTCAGACTGAGCTGCTGGATGGGGGGGGAGGCAGGGAGGGACAGAAAGAAAAGACAAGTTATGAAAAAACATCTTATATTTTGTACTTTTGTGTAAATGAGGGGGTCATTTTTGCAAATGCAATGATACAATGAAAAGCAGACATGGTACCATGGTCCTGGTCAGGAGCTTCCAGGTTGTATCCATATCCAAGAAGAGTCCTGACAGCCTCTCTCAGACTGTCCTTGTTGGACTTCTTGGTTCTCTCGTCCAGCAGCATGTAGGGGACCAGACGGGGATTTCTACGACTCTTCACATCCTGACAAGCAGCAGAGGACAGAGGAACACAGAGGAAACATTAGTTATACTGTACAAAAATGAAGCCAACATCCTGAATACAGACGCTGCCATCTTGCGCTGGTGATTTGGAGCCAGTCTGTGTAGTAGTGATTGTTTTGAGTGAGTAGTTGGTCCATGTACCATTTTCAAAATATGGAGGGGGCGGGGGTTTATGACCTCTATTGCAGCCAGACGCCAGGGGGTCATCCAGATGTTTTGGCTTCACTTTTGAGAGCTGTGATGTCATCCATCTTTATATACAGTCAATGCACATATTTAACATTATGTAGTCTCCTACCTGTTGGATGCCATAGGTCCAGCCCTGCTGGATGCGGTCTCTTGCCCAGACGTTGTGTGCATTCTCAGCCAGTTTGTCCACCATGGCTTCCTGGGTGGAGGTCAGTTTGATGTGACCCAGGTCCAGAGGAGCAGGTTTATAACCACCGGACAACTCATAGCTGCACAGACAGAGTCGAGGCACTGAATCGTTAGCTGCTGCTCAACAAACTCACAGAGCTGATGTCTACATCCCTGTTGCTTTAGTCACAGTAATCCTTTTAATCATCTCATGAAATCAAATCATTACATCGTCATCATCGTCCTGCATCCCGCCCGTGGTTGAGGTGACTTACGTTGGGGACAGTTTCATGCTCTTGACTTTCTCTACAGCATGTTCATCTGCTAGGCCAACATGGCAACCCAAAGCCAGGAGGGTTCTATGACACACACACACACACACACACACAAACATGTCACTGTATTATACTATTACATATACTATTACAGTATGAACACTCCATCTGGCCTAATGGTGTAACTGATAAAAAGTTGATCTAAATGTGGTATCTTATGCATTGATGCATTACTTGAGTGTCTCCAGAGACATCTGTAGGTTGTAACTTCGTTCCTGTTCGGGAAGCTTGGAGAACTCCACCAGACAGGGGTGTTGCCGCTTGTTATCATCTCGCACCTGAAACACACATAAAAAAAGCTAGGATGCTGAACATTGAACTCCTGGGATTGTTTACAAAGCACAGCTCGTGAAAGTGAGGTCGCTCCCGGGGCCGTCGCTGTGCTGAAGTCAAAGGACAACACACAGGAGCCTGAGTCAGACTGGGCTTGCAAACTGAATTTAAAGGAAGATGTAATGACCTTGAGTTGGAAGACTGAGCTATGTTTTATTCAGCCTGAACTTATTTCAGAGGTGCCCTTGAACATCTGAATGTGCTGAAGATGTCACACAACCACACGGCCTCACAGAGATAACTGTGGCAGTTCCAAAGAGTGCTTTTACCATAATGAGACTATAATGTGTATGCATGCATGTTTGTATGTAATTCATCTGTCTAGAATTCAACTGATTTACTCCAAGGAAGTGCGGTGGTGAATATCGTACAATTTGTACATGCAAATGGTAAATGGTCTGTATTTATACAGCACTTTTCTTCTCTTGATGGCCACTCAAAGTGCTTCACGGTATGGATTTGCCCTTTACAAATTGACACGCACACACATTCATACAGTGCATCTATGTGTAATCCTGTCTCTCTCACACATCACTTATATGCTGCAGGCACAGCTGTCAGGAACAATTTGTCCAGTGTCTTGACCAAGGACACTTTGGCCACGCGAAATGGAAGTGCCTGGGGATCGATCCACAACCATCTGGTTAGTACCTGTTCTACCTCTTGAGCCACAACAAGGTCAATAACGAGGAAGCTGGAATAAGCAAGTGATGAGCACTATGGCGCAGCTCTGTAGCAGCTCTGTAGCAGCTCTGTAGCATTGGGGCTCATCATCGTAAATGATAATAAATCATGGCAAAGGCACGTTCGATTCCATTGGAGAAGAAGCTAGAAAACTAAGAAACCTGACAGTTGATCATCTAAGGTGTGGGAGTATTTTTAAACAGACATCCATCAATGTGTTCCTCTGTTAGTGCTGCATACTGGAGATGTTTTATCATGGCATCATATATCATGATTATTCACACGGGTAATATGCCTCTGTCAGTTTTAGTCACTAACATTGATTATATACATGTTTTTTCATTGGCCCAATGATTATTGCATTGCTGCTGCTATGGTAATGTAACACTTATCCATGCATCAACCATCTTTGTTATTCCCAGTTTTGTATTTTCCGTTTAGTTTAATGACCATGTATGCTGAGAAGTGTGAAGAAGCGTAGCTGAGTCGCATGCTGTCCGGTTCTGCATAATCAGTGTTTCATGAGTTGGCCTGATACTCACAGCACCATAGGTCCAACCCAGATCTATCTTGTTCATCACCCACAGTTCATGGATGTTTTCTGCAAGCTTCTCTCTGATCCTCTCCAGGTGAGGAGGCAGCACAATCTGTAGTCACACACAAAAAACAAACATCTCGATCATCATGCTTCTGTTGCCTTTCCTGTTTGTCCTCATTGACAAAGACAGCAGAGAAGATAGAAATAGCATCATAATAATGAGCTGAGCTTTAGAAACGTTTTGGATTATTTCACAACTGAATGGTTATGCCAGATATTTTGTTTGTATTTATGCACATGATTGTCTATTTCATAAAGACAGATTTTTTCAACAGTGAACACGTTGGGTCTCCTCCCCTTTAACAACCCTCACTGTGCTCTGTACCTGGCTGGTGTCCACAGGTATCGGGGTGAATGCTGCCTGGCTCAATGTGACGGTGGGTCCCAGGAGGTCTCTGGCTGCAGTCTGGTCCTGACTGGCCTCCAGCTTCAGTTTGTCCCTGGGCAACACTGCCTCATAGCAAGGAGCATAGCCAGGAGGGGGGAGAAACTTAAACTCCCCATGACGACCCCCGAGGAGAAAACGCACCCTGCAGTGGGACATATGAAGATATAAGAATTAGATTAGAAAATGGATTTCTCTCAGGTCAAAGGAAACTAATACATCTGTTGACATGACATCGATCTCTGGTGATGTATTTAACAGATTCATTTTGACATATTATGATCATTTTAAATACACACTTAATTAATACATTGATTAATAAAAGAAAAGGGCAAAAGTGTCATTTCATCACATTTTGATTTCTAAAGTCTGTTGTATACTAAGCACTTGTGCTGAATGCTATTAAGTAGCACAGACGTGTAAACCCACACTAGTACAGTGCAAGGGAATATGAATTATATTGTGGAAACCAAAGGATAATGTCAAAGCTTTCCAGTTAGTTGAATAGTTAGTAACTGAACTTTACTTTTTAAAGTGGCCTTTGGTACAGTATAAATCAAATATATATTTAAAATAATATTATTATTGTTGTTGTTTGACAGTGTAGTTATATATACTATATGTAGTATGTGGCGCTGGAAAATATTGTGTTGCTATGTGTTTGGTGGTCACACTAAATATACTGAAGGGTGCTGTATTCCCTTTAACAAGATTGCAGTGGATAATAGGTGAACTTTCATTAGTGTGGAGTGTTTGCTGTAAGGGACTGACTTGACCCCGGCAGAGAAGCTGGCCACAGGGAAGAAGAGGCCGTCAGAGTTGAAGTTCTCAAACATGCCCTGAACCGGCTGACCGTTGATCCTGAAGGAGATGCTGGGCACACTGAGGTCCAGGCAGCAGCTCACCACATCCTCTGACCTCAGCACATGCTGGTTGGGGGAGGTGACGGTGCGCGCAATACAGCCTGCACAGGTGTGATCGAAGAACAGTGAAGACAGAAGGTTTCGTTTGTGTTTAACTTCAAGTCGGCAAAAAATGTACACGTCTGCATTTCCAATCAGCAACTGGAACAGCATGTCTCAGTATTTATAATCTGACAGAGTTCATCAAGCTTTATGTTGTCTGATTTTTGGAAAACATGGAGACTAGCTCACCTGACCAGAGATGAAGTCCATCAAAGCCGTAGGAGTAGAGGTCATCACCCACCCCGTTGCCTCCCCATCCCTCCCCTCCACTGGGGTAGGGTGCATAGCCACTGGTGCTGGCCCAGCCCACCCTGAGGTGAGTGGCCTCTGCTGTGACAAATGGCAGCGCCTGATCCACGATCAGCTCATAGTACCACTTCCTGTACTGAGCGGAGCCATCACTGACCCCCAGGAAGATGTTTGGACGCATGCTGCAGGGCGGAGGAAAAGAACCTTTTGAAATTATAGAGATTTATATCTATAAATGTAACCTGTCTCAAAGGAAACCTGCAGATACCAGTTTAAAACTGAGGTAAAACAATAAAATCTATAATACCTTGCAAATTATTTTTAGACCTAAAATCCAAACTATGTACAGCTTGTTTCGTTTCTTTTATTACTCAATGATTTATGACTTTGCTCAAACCAAATAAAATAAAAGTCAGAGTGAAGTACAGTGAACACCACTAAACTTCTGTGTATGATGACAACCACAAGTAGGCTACTGTATGTAAGAGATTCTCTTATATGCAAGTGCGTGTATGTTCCTTTTTTAAACCATCCCTTACAACCTCTCACTACAAAACCTCCCCACATGCAACCCAACCCATACAAATGTTACTTCTGTGCTATGCTGTGACTGTCAGTACAGTAACATTTACTTGTAAACTGCTCAACCTAAGACAGACATTTAAGAATTTCCAATAGAAATTAAAATTAAAGGTTACATTGTGTACATAAACCTTTCTCTGATGACGACAGATGTTTTAATTTTATTGTCCAGTGTTGTCAGTGTGTGTGTGTGTGTGTGTGTGTGTGTGTGTGTGTGTGTGTGTGTGTGTGTGTGTGTGTGTGTGTGCGTGTGTACCTGCTCACGTGGTTGATCAGGCGGGTCTGCAGTAGTAGATCTCTTCCTGGCAGCAGGTTGTCACAGATTAGGTGCTGGTTGGAGCGGACTGCTACCCCGTGACACACACATAGCGAACACAACACATCCAGAACCTAACCAGCACGCACAGACACACAGAGAACATGTCATTGTTGTAATGTATCATTGCTCCAGTGCAAACACACGTCTGCAGGCACTGACTGGCCTGAACTGCACAGAGCGACTGACGGGATCTAGACAGGCTGCAGCTATTTGTCTCACAGTTTTTTTTTCTAGAGAAATCTTTCTTGATTCCCAAATCCCAAATGTTGACACCAACAAACATCCTGAACAAAAAAAGAAAATGGAGGCAGTGTGTAATGTCACTGCAAGTAAATACACTACCACACACTTTAAGTGGGTCATACGTGTCTTTATCCAGCACATTATACCTGTAAATCCTTACTTCATCCAGCCCTGAAGCCTCTTCTGCCCCCCGCCCAGATTCTTCCCACAAATTCCCACAAACCTGTTCACACCATGTAGGTTATTTGCCTATAAATCTGAATTGCATATGGTCTGTATTTATATAGCACTTTTCTAGTCCTGCTTTACAGTTTTTACATTCACCCATTTTATCACTGCCCTTTTCTCTATGAGACATACTGTAATTAAGTGCCCAAACCTTGTGGTTGCGTCCATGCTTGTCCAGTAGAGATATAATAGATTTGATGTGTCCCTCCTTGATTATGTTCAGTGCCTCAGGACTTTCCACCAGCACACAGTGAAGAACCTCAAGTATGCCTAGAAAAACCCGAAACGCATACATACAATACAGTGAGAATGAATAAATATGTAGAGTCAGCTTTTAAACCATCCTCGGGCTAAAAGTAGCTCTTGGCTATAACAGGCTGAGTTAGAGGAGAAACCTGAAAATATATATCAGTCCTTACTCCTACATTTCTGGTGTAAAAAGAAGAAGTCACAGGTAGCTCAGATGAGTCACTCACTACTACTGTATGCACACATTGGTGAGGCGTTTGCCCTTATTCTGAATAGGACAATATTCCCATTAAGCTTTTTACAAAGCTAATAATTACTCCACTAACATTCCCGTATACATAAAGCTGTACATACTTCGATTAATTGATAGAGTCATGATGGATTGCCCTACGCAAGAAAACAAGTCTGTTGTATTGTTTAAATGAATGTGTACTTGTCTTTCTTTTCTTCAGGCCATACCTGGCACGTGATGCAAGATTTGTGAACAATGCACTGAGCTGTGCACAAACAGGCAGCAGGCTGTTCATCACAAACTGCTGTAAAAGTCCTACATATATTCAGAATCTGCTGTATATACGTCCAAAGAGTGTTCCTAAATCCTTACACTACAGCTTTGAAATGTCCCAAATAATCACCTGAATGAACCAGGCTGCTCACATATGCTGCTGTGTTTTGAGAAAACCGACACTGGATCTTGTGATTTCAACATCGTCATCACTTTATGATGGTCCAGTGGTGATGAGTCATTGATCAGATTAGTGTGAGTATCTCACAGAGTCAGGGTGACCTACCTGAGGAGGCCTCCAGTCGCTCCAGTCTGCTAATCAGCCAGTCCAGAGAACCAGAAAACTGGGCACAGTTCTTCCTGTTTCCTCTGATCAGTGCAGCTGGGAGGAAGAAGGGGGACAGGGGAAGTAGGACAGACAGCAGAGGGCAGAGGAAAGAGGACAGAGGAAGAAATGAGCAAACAGACGTGCTTACTATTGTGACATCAGTGTTTATCTCGTTTCATTAGTTTTTCCTTTCAACCTGATCTTTGTTGTGTACAAATGATCATCTCTTTTGTGAAGATTAAAATGTACAGCCCAGGACAGAGGAAAAAAACGTGTGTATACCCAGGAGCTGGTAGAGGGAGTTGAGGATGGAGCTCCAGGCCTCTCCTGCCTCCCTTCCTACGGCCTCAGCAAAATGAGCTGCACTGCTGTAGACGTGAAGTCGATCAATACACTCCAGCACCAGGCTGATCATCCCCTAGAGACACAGAGGTTGGTGGTTTCACTGGTTCATTCAGCTGCAGTCAGGAAACACTCTTAATTATAATCAAATGAAGTGGACGGGAGAGAGAAACGGTCACTGTGAAGACACTGCAGAGAGCTGCAGTGAAAACCTCATAGACAAGCTCGGGTCCAGCATCACACTGTTGCAGTCCTGTCTGCTCTGTCAACACTTCTCCTAAATGTTTATAGAGTGCTGCAGTATGGAGGAGAGGAGAGGAGAGGAGAGGAGAGGAGAGGAGAGGAGAGGGAGGGAGGAGGAGAGGAGAGGAGAGGAGAGGAGAGAGGAGAGGAGAGGAGAGGAGAGGAGAGGAGAGGAGAGGAGAGGAGGAGAGGAGAGGAGAGGAGAGGAGAGGAGAGGAGAGGAGGAGAGGAGAGGGGGAGAGAGAGGAGAGGAGAGGAGAGGAGGACTTAACACGAAATCATAAGAGACATAAGTGGTCCTTCTTATTAATTGTTTCTGTGCAACATATTGTGATTTTTTTTTTAATATTTTCTATTTTGAAGTATTTTCTATGACCTTTGCTTGTGTTTCTGGGCTTTAGATATCTGCCTGACTCATGACTGTTTATTGGACTGACTTCTTGTTGAAGAACTTTTGGACTGTGAGTAAACACCTTTTTATCTGAAAGCCTGCTCTCTTAAGTCTTCTCTGACATGTTAGTCTACTGCAAAGTGAAAAATAAACAAAACACAATTCTCTTAATCAATTCTCATGCACTGAGGTTCCGTGCACACACACACACACACACACACACACACACACACACACACACACACACACACACACACACACGCACGCACGCACACTGCCCACCTCCTCCTGAAAGAGGTTCTGTCGGTTCTTCAGAGCTCTCAGCCGGTTCTGCTTGTCTTCGTGTTCCAGGTGATCTCCAGGTGGTTGGAAGTAGCCAATCAGATCCTGCAGACTCAGGCTGACTGAATCTATTGGTAGATCTAAAGTAGAACTCCTCCCCTTTCTCCTCAGTGTGTCCAGACCCCTGGATGGAGGGTATAGAGGAGAACACGTCAGTCACCGTGTGTACAATGTCAGATTCTCACTGCTGCTGTAATGTTGGTTTTGACTTCCTGTTATGAGATGCGTTGACTGATATAAACATGCAGGTGCATTAGGATATGCTCTTCTGCTGCAAGCTGATTTACATTAGTCAACTCCCCAGTGCAGACTGATGTTTGATAGAATGGAACAGATGTGATGGGCTTTATGTTTAAGATCCAGCTCCATCCAGATTCACATTATCTACAGTGCATTGTATAGTGTATTTTTCAGTGAGTAATAACTGCCAGAGTGAGTCTCTAATGTTTACTGTACAGTCTCAACTCAACAGGCCCGGTCCTCCAGTGAGCGAGGAGGAGTATCTCTCCTCTTTCCTTTCTCCTACAGCAAAACACACAAATCCATCTGTGAGGTGGCAGCTAATGTGGCTCGAGAGTCTCCATTTTATTTCACAGAGATGTAGGGTCGGCGCTGTTATTGATGGTTCGGAGCTTTTTTTAAATTTCCAACTACAATGTCCCTACAAAAAATTTAAAAATAATTACTAGTCCAAAGTTATTGGGATTTTGCCTAAACTAGATTATGCCTTGACTATCTATGCATACTTTCTTAACTTGTTCACACCAATATGTTGGATATGCATCACTCTGTAAGGTTACATCTATCCTCGCTAATATGTATGGTCATGGTCCCTGGACTGTACCTCAGAAACTGCATACTTCTCATGCACTTGTGTCTGTGAAGATTTTCCATCATCCAGGTCGTGGTATCTTTAGAAGTTGTACAAGTGTCAAGGCAACTGGACTAGCTTCTGTTTCTTGAAGTCACAACACAGGTACAGACCGGCAGAGGTTAAATACCTGAACTGAAAAAGCCTCTTGGATGACAGGTGAAACATCTTCAAGAAACATAAGCAAGTTTTTTCCAGCTCCATGAATATACCAGCTAAAGTTGAATTGCAAAAAAAAATATATATTTTTAAATACGTCAAAGTTTCACCAAACTTAGCTCATAATGTCACTAAGACCTCCACAAAGTTTGGTATTTGGTTTTTCACTAGTTGCTGAGATATCATAACTTATCTGCAGTGACGTCACATGCTCAAGCACAAAATACCAATGTCCTTCTCTATTGACGGGCACCCAGACCAGGAGGTGGGTTTGATATGCATTTTTAAAGGTTGGTCCTAATTTCACCCAGACTAGACAAATAGCTGAGCTGATATTAAAACAGCTACATATTGAATGGCTTATTTTGGACATGACATCTCTCAGGATTAGAGTAAGATGTAGTAAGGGGGAGAACCCCAGATTATTCCACTTTACCTTTTAGCCATAGCTCTTAGACAATACATTTATACAATGGACCAAGGCAGGGATAAATTGTTCCAGTTCAGAAAACTCAAATTAATTTGTATTAAGATAGCGAACGGCTCAAGAGCAAAAGTAAGTAGAAGTGCACCAAGGGGGCATCCCTGCCATGCTAAGACTAAAGGGAGGGAGTATAACACCATAACTAATGACACAGGCTGTAGGTTTTGCATAAAGCAAAGCAGCCCGGATAATAAGGTTTGCTCCGAAGCCAAGTGCAGGTCTAACAAGAGTGGTGATAGCTCCTCTCCTTATATGACTCAAATAATCCATGAGAGAACGTGTGTAGACCAGAAACCTTGGTAATGGTTAACTATTGATTTCCATCATTAAGATCTTCTAAAGATGGGGGAGAATCCAATGGATCCACCTGTTCTTGTGGATGAGACTGGGGGAGACAGTTTTTCACATTGTGAGTCTTGTGTCTGTCTGCACTCTCTCGATCTGTCTATCTCTCTCTAAAGACATATCTATTACCTAGATATAATTGTCCTGTGTGATTAAATGGTCCAAACTGAAATTTAGGCCCTCACGGTCCGTAAAGTATAAGATAACCAAAGAGAGCTTTAATGGTCTCCCTGATAAGGAAAGTCTTCGTTTGCGATATGATTTAGGTTAAAGTGCTGCCAATGTTCACTTCATGTTTCAATATGATGATTCAAAAGAAGCACTTTGGTAAAATGTCTTTTCTTCTGGTTGGATAATAAAATGCGCCTTAGTTGTGTTTTAAATAGAGAACCTTTTTTTTTTGACAAATTGGATTCATAGTTTGGAGATGAGGAAATGTTCTTTAGTTACAATGTGACATTAGCCGAGTCCCCTCCTTCAGAGGTTGCATTTGAACACAGATAGGGGGACAGCGGCATGGCCGGGCTGTCCCATTTTTAAGGCTGCCTGAAACATGGCAGAGAAATGTGTCCGTCCATTGCCGAGCAATGAAGGATCCAATGCGTGGATCCTTTTTGGACCAAGTAATCACAGGATTCCTAGCGCCAGTGAATAAGCTAGCAAGCTAGTTATGCGGGGGGGGGCTGAGCTGCAGTAAGGGCAACGCTACAATGTAATGCTAGGGTGTCATTTTGATTTACCCATACTGGTCTACACTATGGTAGATGGACTGAATTTATACAGCACTTTTCTTGTCTTATCGGCCACTCAAAGTTAAATTTACCCATTCACAAACTTATTTATACAGCACTTCTGTGCGCAGCACTTTTTCTATCACACATTCATAAACTGCCAAGCAATTTATGAGTCCAGCATCTTGCCCAAGGATACCTCTGCATGGAGACTGGAAGAGCTAAAGAACGAACCACTGACCTTCTAAATAGTGGACAACTCGCTCTACCTGATCACAGCCGCCCAGTTGTCTGTGGCCTACATAGACCTAGTCCTCCAACATACTACTGTATTAAAAGAGGGATGACTTGAGTTGTACTGATCAGTATCTTGACGTTGAGGTCTATTGCTGTGTATTGACATGTAAATCTGATACTGCCGCTCAGTACCACAGGGCCTCTACTTATAAATGATTCATCAGTCATAATGAATGATGCTATTCATCGCTCAGTATTTACATTTGATATCTTGACCATTAAGATGATAGCTCTCATATTTACAGCTGACTGCATTGGTATGAGTACTGAATCTCTTCAGAGGATTTGCTGAGCTACCTGAGTGGCCTTAAAGGGTTGTGACTGCTACATGCTTGAAGGCAGCAGTATGTTTGCTGCACACACACTTCTGAACAGAGAGAGGCTGCAGAGAATTAACGTTGAATTACAGCTGCCTGTTGCTTTACATGAATAAGGCACATACAATGATTCCCTCGTACCCAGCTTCTTTTCTGACACATCTCTCCTCAAATCAAAGGACATAACAGCTGAATGCAGCATACTTGGTGTTGCACATACACTGAGTACTTTAAATGCATTTTAATCAAATTACTATCAGGCACATTGCCTCCAGAGCAGCCACCTGTTCCCCCCAGAACTTCGATATTTTTACCTTTTTATTCCAGAATCAAGAGTCAGTTTGTTTCAAACCCTGATGCACAATATGGAGTTCTATAACAGTTTGCTGCAAGAAATCTCTGTCAGTCACAGGGTGTCACCTCTCCGGTTAAAGGTGCGTGTGTGTGTGTGTGTGTGTGTGTGTGTGTGTGTGTGTGTGTGTGTGTGTGTGTGTGTGTGTGTGTGTGTGTGTGTGTGTGTGTGTGTGTGTGTGTGTGTGTGTGTGTGTGTGTGTGTGTGTGTGTGTGTGTAATAAAACACCTGATGAAGAGATTGAACAGAAAGACAGTGCTACGGATGACTCTGGCAGTGCGACTCTCCTCATGTTGCGACCGAGATAGCGTCAGCCCGTCGTCCATGTGACCCTCATGGTGCATGATGGCCTGAAATTTTAAATACAGTTTTGTCAACTTGGAAGAAGTAACCATTGTGTCAAAACCAAAATATCAAAATTAAAATTTCATAATCAGTTTTCTGCTTGTGCTTCTGCCTTTAATTTTTTATGAGACTGGCTATATTTTGGACAAATGTCATCATTAAAGCAGGTTTTTACTATCACTGTTGTTTCTTTCCCAAATAAGTTGTTTGCAGAAACATGTCTTGCAAGCATGTGTGCACCTATTGTTTTCTCTAATGTTACATAAAGGTTACAAGCTCTGGTATTGACGTCTTAATCTGCTGCTGCTTGTCACATCTTCCACTTTGGTTGACAGCAACCCCAACACGGACACTTACAAGAGACACGTGTTAGAGAGAGGTGGTGAAAATTCATAAAAATTTCAGTATGGTGCAGAAAGGTACCTTTCTCTGAACTCCACCCATGCGTGCACACTTGGCATCAACAGTCTGGTAGGTGAGCCACAGGTAGGTGTCAACGTGTTGGATGTAACACACAGAGTCACCATATTTGATGTCAGGAACACCCATCCCATCCACCTCCTTCTTCACACCGGGGTCCAGCTTTTCCTGAATTAAAAAGAAAGAGAGAAATTTCTAAAAAACGTTTCTCATAATAAATTGTATGGAAAACCTCCTCTCTGTTTGACGCGATAACTATAAAGGTCTGTCTGATGAACTCATGAGATTCCTGCAGATCTCGGCTCTCTTGTTGCTCGGACTGTGCACATTGAGAATTGACTGAGTGAGAGGGGAGCAGAGAAGCACAGAGCCAGACAAACCATACTCCTGAGTTGGACTTGGGACTCTCTGAGGAGGAGATGCAGCGGCAGAGAGAACAGATGTATGTATTTTGGACAGAGAGGTCACGTTGTAGCTTTCTGTCCAGTAAAAATACAAACCCACCAAAATAAGGTGGAGAGGCTGCTTCTCTTCTGTTGTCCTTTAAATGTCTTATCAATGTTCAACCTTTCCAGAGTACCGGGGATTTATTTTTGACACTGTAATATTCTGGCTTTCACATAAAAGTGTGGTAAGCGTTGTACCTTTGACGATCTGAAGCAGAAGGCTGTAGACTTGACATCAGCCTGCTCCTTGTCCATCAGCAGCAGGGACTTGTCTTCTATCAGACTCAGATACTTTCCTGTCGTCACATGTCTCAGTCTGAATGGCTGGCCCCAGCGGATGTGACTCCCACTCCACCTGCAAACAAACAGTCAGATCCATGAATACTAAAGGTTTAGAGAAGCTGAGAGAGACAGTTGGAGACCAGCTGGGGAACATCGTGGAGCTTATAAAACTTGGCGTGGTTCTGTCCAAAGTTAAAAAATACACTTACAATACCAACACAGCTAAAATTCAATAATTACGATATCATGTCATTCCTTCCATATTCAAACAGAACAATGTATGATGCCATTTGACGATCAGAAGGTGATAAGATCAGTCGGACTAATCATCGTCCTGTGACTGAATATTAACCGGGCGTAGATACAATCTCATCCAGTGGTTTGCATGTTCAGATTTTAATGTGAACGCTGAACTGAGCTAATCAGTTTAGAAATGACGAACGTGAACGTGAGCAGCGTCCACTCCAGTGAGAGTGAATGCCGCTCACGTTGGTTTTAGTCATTATCGTATAGGCCATTATGTGAAATACCAGGAGCGGGAGAAAATGTGTGTGTGTGTGTGTGTGTGTGTGTGTGTGTGTGTGTGTCATCCACATACACACACACACAGGCCCCAGGGCTCCGCCCCCACTCACTCACACAGAGCGGCACACACAGTGTGATAAGAGGAGTGTTCATGTGAAGTGATTTTGTTCAAGAACAGTGGAAACAAACAGTAAAATGCAGAGTTTCCTCTTCAGTCCACAGCTGCACAATGATCAGAAGGTTGGTTTGTACCGAGCTGGAGTTTCTGTGTCCTCCTCCACTGTCCTGCTGATCTGCTCTCACTTGAACTAATAAACACTCATCACAGGTTATCAGGACCTGATCAGTACATGAAGTAACTGAGGGTTTGTTTGATTCACTCCAGAGTTTATGAGGCTGCATTTAAACATAATGAAAAATGACTTGTCAATATTTTGTGCATGCACAGTACAACACGAGATGTGACGCGCACATACAAGACTCAGTGTTAAAGTGACTGGAGGATCCGGAATTATGATCCGACACCATCGATTAATAACTAAATACATGATCGTACGTTTGTCGTCTAAATCATCCCAATAAAAAACGGAACAAATGAACGTGAACTAGTTCGTTTTTGGTAATGTCTAAAATGGAAAAGTAGAAATAAAAGCTGGCTCCCTGATTCTTTCTGCCCTTGGGGTGAAACAATTCTCAAATAGTTCAATTCAATTTGCATATGGGCCAAATTATAATGATCTCAAGGCATTTTATAAGGTCGAGACTATCTAACATGTTGTGAGCGTTTGGTTTGTGTTTTTCTTTTAATTATTATTTGCTGAACTGACTTCTTAGTTTGTTTTTTACCTCCTGTGCTGCAGCTACATTATTCAACTCTCAAACATAGATAGTAGTAAACTAAATTGATTTAAATTTTTCCAACATGTCTGTGTGTGACATAAAACCAAGATATGTTACAAAATGTATATTTTACAATATGTGATATCACCCCCACTACTGTAATATGAAGCACAGCTACAAACGAGCATTTTCACTCTGAAATCTGCAAAAACGGTAGAAATATGGCAACCGTTCACTCAGCTTGAAACAACCAAGAGCTGTGGCCTTGTTATCAACCGAGAAACCTTTTCTAAAAGTTACTGCCAGGTCCCGATGCTGCTGTTACTTAGCAACTACTGGAATCATTTAAAGGCTGTTAATGCACACTGTGGGGAGAAGTTGTGATACACAGCACAGCAAGTGCTATCAAGCCAAGCTCGACTCTGTACACTGTGAGGAATCCCCAGCAGTGGCTGCAAACAGCTCGACAGACGACAAGACAACACAGTAACATGTCTAATCAAACAACAGGCGCGCGTGTGTGTGTGTGTGTGTGTGTGTGTGTGTGTGTGTGTGTGTGTGTGTGTGTGTGTGTGTGTGTGTGTGTGTGTGTGTGTGTGTGTGTGTGTTACTGGAGAGGGATTCTTAATAATACAATAACTTAATTTGCATAACATTTAATGTACTTAGTCACAAAGTGCTTTAACAAAAGACATGAGGTGGTAAAATTCAAAAAGACAACAAAACGATACATAATAATATTTACCTGAAAGAATATAATCATGTAAATCAGATTAAAACCCCTCTCAGATTTTGAACGTGAGACATTTAGTACCAGAACATTCAATGCTTATCTGAATGATTTTGGTGACTGAGTGCTGTGTACATTGGTGAATATTCTTGTTTGTTGTATGTGTGTGTACAGTGTGTATATTGTACTTACACAACCCGCAGAGTCTCCAGCCTCCATAGGGACCTGGCATGACTGGACACTGCTCCCCCCTCATAGTGCACTGTCCTGGGGGTAAAAATGAAACAGTCACATTATATATTTTATAATTTTATAACCTACTGGCTACTACCGTATTATTAATTGTGCATTATAATTAAGACACCCACTGCACAGCAATTCCTGTGGCCTTAGACTTAGTGTATATTGATATGCTATTACCTAGACAACTCAGTGAAAACCCTTTGCAGACAGTGGGACAGAGAACACGATCCGTCTCATCAGTATTGTTTAACAATATGTCTGTCCCTTTTGGGTTTATCTTAAAGCTATTTATTAAGAAACCTCTTTGTCACAGCAGAGTCTGTAGTGGTGGTGTTATACTCTCTCTGTAGGTCATGGTAATTTCCTTAGAAAAGGAGATGAATACAGAATACTGGTTTAAACTGGAGGGGGAGGGGGCGAGCAGATTGCGGAGGTGATTTTGACATTAATTCAGAAAAGTCTAATGTGTGTGTTATAAAACCAGCAGAGAATACACTGTCTAGACCTGACACTACTTGTGACAAGGCTGGTTTCGTGAAGATATTGTAGGTTAGGCTGTATTTATCAAACTACTTAAAGTCAGGTTTTCAAGATTAAAGTAAAAATCCTTCACTCTCACACTTTACAAACTGAAGAATGATAAAAACAACTGATCAAACATTTGATTTCAAAAGTCTCTAAAACCTCAGGAAGCTGCAGTGGTCCTCTAAGGTAATAGCTCCTTGATTACTGCAGCACAGACACATTTGAGCATTCATCTGTTTTCAGTGATAATTCATAATAATGAAAAAAATCGACAATGACAGTTAAATCAGTATAATTAGGAATATATTAGTTTTGTTATCATATTGGCATTTGACATTTGCTAGGATGTTACACCACTTTTTCTGGTCTGGCATTTATCAGGCTGCTCCAAACAATAATAACACTATAAATCACTGATTTGATTTACAGTCCGTGCAGAACTAAATTCTCTTAAACCTCATCTACCAACTGGTAAATGTCTATAACCATACATTACATATGTATTACATGTTTTAATAGTTATAGTTTATATATTCTTATTGGCTCTTCCACTCCGATCATACATGTGATCAATCATGTGATCACCTGACAGTTGCTCTTAAGAGTGACGTTAACACCCGACTCTTGGTTCGGAGGAAGTTACTCAACACGTGTCTTATTCATAGATATAAAGATGGACGATTCATCTCCTCGTCCTCCTGTTGTACAAAACCAGAGCTGAAATATCCTGGATGCCATCTTGCTGCTTTCATGTAATTTAGAGCCAGAGTCTGTGCGCTAGTGATCCTGAATATTAATAATCATACATGAGTACTCTTTGATATGGATGATTACAGTTCATGTATAATTGAGGATGGTCTTTAAAGCCAAACTCTTTTGGATCATTCAGCCGTAATACAGATAGATATGTTTTATAATGATAGTGAGGAGCTGAGCTGGTCTGACAACATGTGTCTGGATCTGAAAGTTATTACTGGAAGTTAAACCCGGGGCCTGCACACAATTTATACGTCTTTGAAAATGCGACCAACCAACCGAGGCACATAAAGCAGGACTACAGTTTGTTTCCTCTCAATTCATTTTACCAGTCCCTTGACTATAGTCTTATACAACCTTATATACTTAATACTAGTGTTATTTCATGAGTATAAAACTTCAGTTAAACGTACCAGACAGCCTGGATCAACTGTGGCTGAAGCAAGGCAAAAACTGACCTGGACCTCTCACTGAAAAACACTGTTTCTCTTTCCATAAGCTTGTCATTAACTCCAGTCAAAGTTCTTTTGGAGGAAAATATTAATAAACAGCACTAAAACAGAAGTTTTTCATTAATGAGCTCACCTTTGTATACAAGGTGATATCTACTACGTGGACACTTTGGTGAATTTATATTTTCTCAGCACATATATGATGATGAAACAAATGAGGGATAGCTCTCAATCCTTTAAACAGAGACAGTAGCTGCAGTCACTGTTCAGCTTTGTCAAATTTTAAACCTGACATTTGTGTGATTTACCTGGTTTAGGTTTATTTCTAACACTTGTCCCTTTGTAAATAGAATCAGTGCTGGCGAACCACGTATAAAACCAAGGGAGCATTGTTGATTAAATAACAGTCTCAATCTCATAAATAAGCCCAGTTTTAATTATCAGCAAAGATTACCTCCTCTGCTCATCTCCATGTTCCCCAGATGGAACTGTGAGACACTCGTCCATGTGACCGTGAAGGAGGCGTAGGACGTCCCCTCCTATCAGGAAACCTGTAGACAGAGGACAGAGAAGAAAGGGAACAATGCCATTGGAGAAAAAAAAAAAGGTGGAAAAAGGGATATAAATGAAAGGAGAGAGTGAGGTTGGATGTAGAGGAGAGGAGGGGAGAAAGAGCCATGAATTATACATCAGAGAAACAGTCAGCTTTGCTTAGTACCCATGATACCTTGCTAACGCTTTGCTAATTTTGGAACTCTTGAGTACTCTGATGAACCTGACTGGATGTGGGAGGAGGAGGGCACCTGGGTAATTATGGTAACATGACGATGTGCACTTCTGAATCCCACCTGTTCACATATATAAAGACCAGCAGACCTGACTGTCCTAATGAAGGACGCCTGTGGGAACTGACGTCCCCAACAGACTACGGCAGCCAGTGTCCAGAAACAGATGCAAAGAAGAGCTCAGCATGCAGTCAATAAGAGCACACGTGCTGTTGATATACTATCATGTAATGTCCCACAATGCATTGCAGAAAGGGAATTGAGGCGCTGCTCACGTCTGCAATGGTGGTGAAACAGTTCCAGAATATTAGTATGTAGTACACACTGTCAATGTGATGTAATGCAAATCAGAACTGGGACAATTCACTGTAGATCAACTGTTGCCGTCTGAATATTATTACACGTGTACTGTTCAGATCATTTCAATTAAACTTTGCACATTTGTAAACACTTAAGAGGCAAAAAATGAGAGACTGTATAAAGCAAGAATGTAAAATAACTAAAATCACAATATAAGCAAATGGGAAAAAACAAATCGAAAATGGAGACACAAAGGAAAAGTCAGGTGTACCTTGTGCTACTTCACTGCCAGAGCAGATGGGAGCCACGCTCCACAGAGTCTGCTGGAAGGCTGCGTCTACATGGAGACTGCCATTACCATAGGACAGATGCTGCAGGAAGAGACACATGACAATTTACTGACACCCCGCCTGACACACACACACACACACCGACACACACACACACACACACACACACACACACTGAGGATGTTTAAGCCCGGTACGTAGCAGTTGAGAGAGGCGGGACTACAGTGACCACTGGGAGCACCAGACACTGTGCAGAGCTCCAGATGTGTCAAACTGTGTTGTATTGTACAGTTAATGAACAAAAGAAAGAGTGAAAACCAAATGGATGAAAACGACATAGAAGGCAGCCCAAACTTTTGCTCACGCCATGAAACTTGTCTTCTGTTTTGTGAGTGAATGAAATGAAAATGAAATCCTCATATTTAATGTCTTATGTTGTTGCTGCAAGGGATGCAATTTGCCCAGGGGTACCAACATTTTTTAAAAAGTTAAAATGGATGTTCATGAACAACAGAGCAACAAGTGGCATATGCAAACAAACAGTATGTAGATAATCGACCTGGTTTTTTTCCAGGTTATAGAGAACTAGGTTGCAGATTATGAAATCATCTACAGTTGTGTCGTAAGGATTTGGTTAAACTGCTGTTTAAAAATGTGACTACATCTCCTGATTATGTTATTATAGCAACCCCCGGGCCTTTTTGTCATCCCATTATGACATTGAAATTGATCAATGAGTCTTAGAGGACACAAGGACAGGACCTGGAGTATTTGAGGTGATAATGTTAAAGATTAAATGAATACAGTTGCAAAGTTCCTTTGTCATTTTCCTTCAGTGTAAAATCTGAATTATGAATTAATTGTGAAAGCCTCTTAGCAACTTTGTGCACATGGTCTAATATGGCATATGGATAGTACTTTAGTGCATACTGTACATACAGTGAAAGTAAAATGTCCCCTAAAAGATTTCAGTTTGTTATGTATTTGAATTTACAGATACTAGGTCCCAATAAAGGTGGAAAAGGTTCTGAAATGATTGATTTTTGCATTTTAACAGGGGTGCGCTGACTTTTTATATCCACTGTATGTATGTATATTTGATCAGTTTCTACGTAATGCATGTGTATGGACAGTCTGACCAAAGAATGAATATCAAGCAGCAAAGCAAAGCAGTAAGAAGGAAAGAAGAATGAGTGAAATAAATACTAAGTGGGGAGGAGGGAAGGAATTAGGAAACAAAGGAATAAAAAAAGACACAAAGTGAAAGTGATCAGGCGATCTGAAGCACCCTCTCCTCACACGTGCTCCCACACACAGCTGCTACTGACCAGATATCTTTCAGAGGAGATGCTGACGAGGATGAGATCATCTCCCACTCTGACCTTCTCTCCCTCTGAGCGCTGCTTTGATGCTGGATGGATGGTCCACCAGCAAGCCTCGCCTACACTCACATACACAAGGAATAAATACAGACACAACCAGATGAACAGCTCAGAAAACGTGTACATGACGCACAGGCTCTCAAAGCAACAGTAATTCATGTCACCTCAGCTTGTGTGTACACTTTCAGTTGCCTAGATTTTGCAGTTGTTCTCTTGTACTATAATTTGGATCATTTTTAGAGAAGCAGGTCAAGAACAAGAAGAGAGGAGAGGTGCACTTTGCAGTAGTGTACAGGTTTGACTTTGTTCAAAGGTAAAAACCACTGTGGAGAAGCAGCAGGAGTCAGGCTCTAACTCAGAGCCTGAGAGAGTAATAGCTGTGTGGAGCATAGTGGGAGCTAATGTAATCAGGCTAACCCTAATCTGAACCCTATTCTAATTCAGATTAATTTGGTTGATGAAGGTCTGATATGATCGGGATTCTTCAGAATATTAAAGCTACCAATTCTTAATTTGAATTATTTATTCACTGGTGCCCATACTAGTTATTATAATGTTCAGTTACATTTTCCCTTTAAGAAATATTCCAGATTCCAGAAGAGTTTTGGATCACAAGCAAAATTGGTCCTGTTTCCATGTTTACCTGGATCTGCTGCAGTGAAACTACAATACAGTGCTGCAGGGATGATGTATTGTTATTGGCTAAGCCTGAAGTAAGCATCACCCTGGTTCACTCATCAAAATCCACTGTGTTTTGGATTATTACAGAAAATAGATACCATGAAAAACAAGTTTATGACACACAGTGTGTTCAGCAGTAAAATGCTACTTTAGTCTTATTATCAACAGTCTACGCCAAGGTCACATTGTATAAACACAATGAGGCTGTAAAGATGGACTAGTGAGTCTATTGTTTTCAACAACCTCTGTAGTCTCATTTAGCAACTTAAGAGTGACCACCTTTCTTTAAGACACGTAGCAGCTTAAAAACCAGGGATTGTCTAAGTTACAGTGTTAATGATCCACATGGTTTCACATTCAGTAGTTACAGAGCACCATGATCATTCACCTGGAGCAGTGTTTTTGTGCTCCTGAGAATTTCCTCTCTGTTTTAGCTCCGTGTTGGGTCTCCACCACCTCCTGAGTGAAATATCCGGCTCTGTAGCAGCGGAATTCTCCGCTATGTTCAACAGCTCATCTCTAACTCTGTCTGCTGCTGGTAGACGTACAGGGTAGTGGCTTACTTTTCACTGAAAACAGCTGCTGCAGCTGTTGCTGCTGTTGCTTTTGGAAACCTGGCTGATGAGAACTGTGAAACTGAAGCAGATCAGTAGTTGTGGGTTCGAAATCCAAAACAACGTATTGTGAAAAATCTCACTCCAAGTTGTAATTTATTGTTCATATGCATCTTTTGATGACTCTTTCAGAACAGGTTCGACAATCGTGTGTTTCTCCTTTTAGGTTACACCTATATTACTACATTTTTGGTTCCGGATCAGTTTTAATCCCCATCCATACCAACACGCCCGAAAATGCATATAACGTGACCACTCATGTACACTGGACATGTGCGTGCTGGTGTAAACAGGAAGGCATGCACTGGACAAAATAATAATAATAGCTTGTCACCTATGCATCTAAACAGTTGTAACATTGTAAAATGCAACAACTGCATTACAGCTTGTTACCGAAGACAACAGGGTCAGCAACGCGTGTAGTTGATTATCCAGGTTGAGTTCTACACTGGCAGTCAAGGTTGGTAATGCTGTTTTTTTTCTTCTGGAGGGGGCGTCATGTGACAGGATGTGATCTCAGCTTGCAAGAAAAGTACTTAAAGTAATAATGGTTTGTTATTTTAAAACAATCTGGGGGTTTTAGAATACTTCATTAAGGTCTTAATATCAACATAATTCAAACATTGTGATTGAAGAAGTCCACACAGGTATCAAGATCAGTTTGACTCCTACCTGTGGTATCTTCCTGCAGTCCCACATCAAAAGCCAGTTTGTCTGTGGATGAGCGGGAGGTTGACAGACAGCATAGGTACTAAACAGAAAATCACAATAAATCAGACTCAGTTAATCTCTCACATCAACTAGAATGTCTAATAACTACAATTCATCAAAGCAAACTTGTATTACTACTCTTTACAACATGCTCTCCAGTTGTTTGAGAGGTGTTTATCATTGTGTACTTGGGCAGTACCACAGATGAACCCTGACATCAACAACTCTTGCTTCTTCATCTTTATCAATTCGGTTTCAGATGCAGAAGATAATTTAATAGGAACACCATACTGATAGTAGTAGTAGTATAAATATATTATACAGTATATAGGTGTGTGTGTTCACGAACCATTCCACTGTAGGAGTGTCGCAGCAGGACAGCGTGTCCATACAGTAAGGTGCGATGGCCGCCACCCTGGGCCGTCTGAAAGACACACAAAGAGACGCTGACAACATGAAGGGAAAAACAGAGCAGAAATGCAGAAGACAGAAAATCACTGGGACAAAGAGACAGGGAGAAACAGCAAAACAGATATAAACACCGGAGACAGAAATACCAGCAACAACAGACAATTACATTACATTTCATAATTTCAATACGCTATCATTTGAAAAATGCAAGTATACTAAACTGCAGTGCTGTTGATTATCGTCAACTAATCAATGCATACAACACATAGTATTTTTAAAGCTGCTCTATGAAAAAGATGGAACATCAATATATTACTCTAATTTATTAACTTTCTGAGTTGCTGGTGTAATTTTGTTATAATTTCTAGTATTTACATATTTAAACCAGGCTGCAAAGTTAATGTAAAAAATAAATCCTTTTGATTTAGTTCCATGTTTTATGTTTAAGTATGTGATTAAATTGACATTCGTTGCAGGTAACTAGGTTTGTATACAGTACATCTGATCTGAGTTTGATTCATTAGTCAGGTTTATTAAGTTCACTGTATAGTTCAAATAGCACTGTTTTTGTTTCATGTAAATTTTCTGATTACTATTGATCTCAATGTTAAAGACTGTAATACAAATCAATTTTTTATAGAAGAAGGTATAAAACACCGGTACACAATGCTTCACAGAACAAGATGGTGTAAAACATACAGTCAAGATAAAAACAGATAAAAACACGGAACATGAGACCTGATAGAAATGTAAGTGATGGGCGATAGGAATAAAAAAACAACAACAACAAAAAAACTGAATTACTACAATAAGCCTTCTGGTACAAGAAAATTTGTACCAAGGAGTGATAGAAAGAATCACTCTCCTGAATCTTCTTCCATCACGAGTTAACCAGCTCACAAAAGTGTTGTCTGAAGGTACAGTTGTGTATCATCAGCATAGCAATGGTAACAGAGTTCATTATGTCTGATTAGAGGACCCAAAATAAATATTTTGTCGATGAAAGAAAGTGGTCTGCGCACTGAGCCTTGGGGAACCCCTTGGGTAACAGAGGCAGGTCTGGACAGTTGTTTGTCACTTTGTTTAAGACACTTTCTGTACTGTTGAAGGAGCAATTAGGTTTAGATACACCAAATTATCTTATAATTGTGAGGTAGCCCAGTGCATCTGAGAGCAGTGTTACTCAGAGGGGTACGGCAGACCAGTGTGTGACAGTAGTGCAAAGTTCATCCTGCGGTTTCAAAGGTAGGAGTAGTGTAAATGAGTGAACTGCACTGTCACCTACCATCCTGTTGCTATATTTGACAGCAGCTATTGATGGTGGACAAAAATATGTGAAACAAATTCTGCTACACATGGCATTTGAAAGCAGTGAGCCTACAAGGACCTGGCTAGGGCCTAGCGGTGTAGCATTTACTGACAAACTACACACAGATCACAGTATCAGATCACTGCTAACTTTTACCACTCTGCTCCATATATAAAGACACATCTCCACTTCCTCCAACTCTCCAGAAATTAAGAAGAAATATCTAAGATATGAATGCCGCCATCTCGCCGTCGATCACTAAATTTGTAATCAAAGTATTTGCTGTAGCAATTGGGGGATGGGGCTGTGTTATCGAGGTCCCGCCGATACAAATGCCCGGCTTAACCAAGCACGAGTCAGTCTCAGTTGTCAATCATGACTTTTCAGCCAGTTTTTATATCATCAAATAAGTAGGCTTGCCAGAAAAATGTACATATAATAGTGTGATGAGAACTACCTAAAATGATAAATGTGTATTTTGACTCTTTAGTGTGGCTCATGTTCCATTCAGTAACATGGTGGAGGTGGGGTGTATGACCTATACTGCAGCCAGTCACCATCAAGATGCTTTGGCTTCACCTTTGGGGAGCTGTCATGTCCATGGTCTGCTCCAGTAGCCAGCCTCACCACCTCCCACTCACACACTCTCTCTCTCCTGCTTATTTTGCACACATCTTATGCATCATCTGCATCCTAAACTTACTGCAGATCACAGAGAAATGCTAAATCAGTGTAATTTGCTTGTTTATCTATAACTGCTGTCTCTTAACGCTTGGCAAGAGAAGACTGTTGGGGTAATTTTCTAAAGTATCTGTAAAATAATGTGAGCAAGATTCCTGATCTCAGAACAGTCAGGGGCGGCTTGACAAGCACACACATCTGTAGCTAGCTACAGTAAGTGGCCTGTTAGAGATCCCAGGTTTGATCCTCAGTGTGCAAAAGTCTAAAACCCGTCCGCTGTTCTGCATGACGAGTCCGCGACTTTGTCAATGGAACATGGCCTCAGTGGATGGTAGTCAAGCAGATGGTATACAAGAAGGCAGTAAATTACAAAATGAATGTGAATTGACAAGATCAGGTACTTTATGGGACAGAACACTGTTTATGTTGTTTGTAAATTAAGTTTGTATCTTTAGCAGGTCAGGCACTGTCTGAGTTGTCCTGGCAGCATGGCACTGATTGTACATTTGAAGCTGGAATTAATGGACAACAACTTCATCCAGTATTTTGCCAAGGATCAAGAGTTCAGAAATTGGTCAGAAATGATTCAGCTCATCAGGGTTCAGTCATCTTGAGAGTGTAGGGAACAGTGTCAGATCTGATAGAGGTCCTAACAACAATGAAGATCAGTGGACACTGAGACAAGCCTCAAGAGAGGCTGTGGGCACTGGATACAGAGAGCGAGTGGAGGCGTCAAAGTGTGTGGCCAGCTCCATGATGTCTGCAGCATCGACTGGGGGAAGGAAAAGGAGCCCTCTGGCTGACAGGCAGATGTAGTTGTCAGTGAAGGAGGTGAGGAGGGGGCAGAGCCCTTGTGAGTGCGTATAGACTGCATCAGTCTTGACTTGTGAACTTTCAGGGAACTTACAGCAGAGGTCAGGATCACCAGAGAGGAGATAGCAAGATGATCAGCTAATTTGCATTTGCTGTGAGAAGCAGGCTAAACAGTGTCAACACATGGTGTGTGATGCTGCACTTCCATCAGTGCATATATCCCCACACAGTTTATGCTTCATGCTGGTGTGCAATGCGGTTGTTTTCTATTTGAAGTCCTCTTCTTAGCATTATCTCAGCCAAGTAAGCAATAACTTAGCTTAGTGTGTGAGTGTGAGTGTGAGTGTGAGTGTGGTGTGTGTGTGTGTGTGTGTGTGTGTGTGTGTGTGTGTGTGTGTGTGTGTGTGTGTGTGTGTGTGTGGGTGTGTGTGTGTGTCTTGGTTGAGCAATACAAACTATTATGTTGCTGCAAACAAGAATAATTGATTATGTATAGAAGTGGTATTAAGTGAGTGTTGTGAGGACAGAGTTCAGATAGCAAGACGGCACGTGTGGTTTGTTGTGATGATGTACTAGCGCTTCCTTGGTGTGCCTCAGACTCCAGGAATGTGTCAGCCAAGCTGGAGTCATGTGGATATGTGGTCATGTCAACAGCTACTGATAAACAACAGAGGACCCAAGGGATCTTGTTGAAGTCCAAGTCCAGAGTTGAACAAAGACAATGGAAAACAACCAGATAAACAGATAGAAAAAAGCCACAATTCACACAGTCACACCACAGTCAGATAAACAATATACAACTCATTAGTCTTTTTGTGTGCACATGAACTTTCCATAAGGATGCTACACATAGTTTCATAACTGAGGCCACTGCCCCACTTCTGAGTGTGAGCATTAGGAACAGCTATTGACAGCTGATCGTTTATGCATTCAAAGATATATTGTCCAATCCACACACAAGGGCCATTATAATTATTTTACAAATAAGAAAAGCACACAGAAGAGTGCATAACTCCTCCAATGCCCAACTGTCCACTTATGACACCACATGACTTACTTGATCTGGGTTTTTTATTTGGATCTGCACCACATTGCATGCACACATTAGTATAAATATCAGCCCCTTAAACAGGCCTGATTTTTGTCATTAACATCCATGAATTATTCTCTGAGAAATCAACAAAAATGTTGAAAAACACTCATTTAAAATGTTAAATTAGGTGAAACAAAATTCTCCCTGCATGATCTGGATCCACACAAAATTTTGATGGGTTCTTCTCAGACCCATTCTCCATCCTTCCACCAAAGTTTCATGGTAATCTGTCCAGTGGTTTTTTTTTCATAATCCTTCTAACTAACAGACAAACGTTTTGTGACATTTTGCAGATTTACCAGGAAATAATTCATGGATCTTGATGGAAGAAAAAGGGGCATATTTAGGGGATTGATATCTTTAAACTATGGGTGTGCTCTATTAGTTCAATTTGGTGCAGCTTGATTGAATTGAAGGGGACTGTTGGGCCTTTGCGGAGGTGTGCACTCTGAGTGCCATTCTAGTTTAATACTGTGGCGCTACTAAGACAATGGGGAGCAGGTGAGAAGGAGGGTGTGAGAAATTTAGAAACTAAGGTTTTGACAATTGAGTGAATGAGCGAGTGAATGGGAAAACATTACATTTGTTTATATTACATTTGATTTAGCTGACGCTTTTATCCAAAGCGACTTACAATAAGTGCATTCAACCATGACAAAACATATTAATGAATGAATGAATGAGCTGTTGTAAAGTTGTTGTGTGAGTGGACTGGACAATCCATAAATTACAAATCATCACCGACACTAAGAAGGTAGTTCCTTTGGTTAGCCTTCAAAAGACTGCCACACAAGTGGAACAAACCACTTTTCAAATGGCCCTCATACTCTGTCACATGGTGTGAGCACTGGCACTGTGCAACACTGCTAACTATCAATAAGAGCACGACTGAGAACACCTTTTCTGTTATTTCCTGGTGAGCAACTCAGTGTAGCTCAGCGGGCACTGCTCCACATTGAAAAGGCCTGAAGAGACGACTAAAGATGTGAAACGTAGAGGAAGTGATGTCAGTGCAGCCTTCTAAACTGCAGACAATGGAGCCTCAACACACCCTAAGAAATGGGGGTTCTCTCTGCTTTGTTGCGTTCCAAGGTTCCTGTACGGTTTGCTCTCCTGGGCTGAAACATGCAGCTGGAGTTTGTTGAAGTCGATCTGTTTGCCTGATGGCCGAATTCCCAGTGGCTGCTATAGTTCTGTCTGTGTTTCTCTCCGAAACAGAACCTGCTTGGGAGAGCGGCTCCATTTTTGGCCATCGACAACTGGAACCTTTCCTGCTTAGGAATCTTCTGTTGATATAATCTCATTGGTTCTGACCTCACGGCAGAATGATGAGACCATGGATCATTTGAAAGCATGTCTCTCTCTATGTGTGTGTGTGTGTGCTTGTGAGAGAGAGAGAGAGAGAGAGAGAGAGAGAGAGAGAGAGAGAGAGAGAGAGAGAGAGAGAGAGAGACTGACTCTATATCAGCTTGGTGCTAAGAGGTGTTGATATGACATTGATTCGCTCATATCAATAAAATATATGGGGCAACTCTGCGTCTGCTCATACTGTTCATGCTCATGACAGTGACTGTACTTGCCAACACAAGGACGATGACAACGATGACAAACACAGACAGCAAGTGGAGGCACACCTACCCATATTTCCACATCTACATGCTGTGTGGACATGAGAGAGAGGAGGAGAAAGTAAGTTGTCAAAGTCATTTTACAAATGACACATAAAAACACACAGCTATCCAACATATGAGACTGTTGGATGAGGAGGTTATGACAGATAAGTGAATAAATTCATGGTTTTGTGCTTAAGTAACATTTGGCTTGGTTGGGTAATGTGCTTATTTGCTTTCTCAGAGATGAGACAACAGATTCCACTCTCGTGTGTTTTTGTTGGGAACTGATGTGAAGCTTAGCATCAAGACTGGAAACAGCTGGCCTGTCTAAAGCTGCTTTCAAACATGCACTGAACTTCGGAGACTCCAAATGTCCGAGTGAGAGCCTCCGGATTATCTGCGGACTTTCTCTGCCTGGCCCCTTAGTATAAAGTCTGCAGAAATAAACCCCTGGTATAAAATCCCCTGCTGGATTCACCGGGAGAGAGTGGGGGTTGATGGTGCTTATAACATCCGACAGTGGCAAAATGAAAAAACGAAAACACATCAAATATCTCCGGGTAATAAAGCGGAGCCACAGACGTAGAGGACATAGACGAAGATGTCCAGGGAGTTTGCAGTGATAAGATCTGACGCCAGTGTCTGTGTGTTGTAAAGAAAATCACGTGATCCACGCAGCCGAGTTAATATGTTACTTCCTGCCTCTGTCTGCTGCACCCGGCTGCTCCGCCTTCTCGCCTGAATAATGTGGAGGACTTTGCAAAAAATATTTTCCGTGCATGTGTGAAAAGCAAACGATGGGTTGAAGTTGTGGTTGAATGGGGAGTTAGTTTCTTGGTGGACAGCAGTCGGGTGCTTGTCAGAGATGGTGGTAGGTGTTTTTTTTAAGTTTTGGTCCCGCGGTTTCAACTGTTTCCCTGGATTCTTTTAGCCAAGCTAAGCTAACCACTTCCCGGTCCTGGTTTGTGATTTCAGCTACACTACGGGTCCTGCACTTTTTCCACATTGGTGCAATTTGGCCAGACCTGACACAGTAATCACATGCAAGACCCTGTAGACTAGAGGAAGTCGGTTCAGTTCAAGATGAACCGTGATGTCATTCTCTGTATAACTTTGTATCTAGTTTTTGTAGTTTTCCCCCTAGAGGTTGATTGTGAGTAATGCACTTTAGTTTCTATTTCCTGTTTTCTTTTTATTGTTTTTTGTATTTAGTCATGTGACACAGCCAGGTCATAGTTCGGAGATGACAAACAGGAAATCCTGTAGTTAACAAGTTCCTAGCTGGAGCTGGTCAGTGTGCAGCTCCAGCTAGGATTATTCCTATTCCTATCTTTCATTTGTGTCTAGGAAATCTTTTGTATGTAAATTTATAGTTTACAATTAAGTATGACGCCATCTATACAGCATTTTTTGCAAATATAAACTTCTATCTGATGCAAATACCGAGCTCCTGTAGGATGTAGGTGTGCTTTGCATAATGGAATATCACAGAGGACAGTAAGTGTAGCAGTCAGGGTACCAGCATCTCCAGGGCCTTCTTTACCTGTATTTAGTTTGTGCTGCTGCTCCAGACACATCTGAATAATAAATGCAGTCAGGGTTCACATATTTTGTTGTGATGCATTTAGGTTTGCAAGGATTTTTCTTTTTGCGAAAAGACTGCAAACCACGTCTAGAAACTCAGAAACAGTTTCAGGCTAGAGCAAAAGAAATTGGTTGACAAAACACTATGAGATTGAAGACACATCTCTTGTCAGTCTCAGGAAGAAAGCAAATAGGAATATTTTCCCTATAAAAAAAACTAATATATTCTTAACTGTTCAGGATCATTTGATTGAACTGGACAGGTAGGTGGCTGTTGTTCAGTAAACATTTGATTCAAGGCAACATGCTAAAGGTGCTAACAGAAAAACTTGCAATCACTGAAACATAATTATAAGGTTCAAGGTTAAAAGGTGCAAAGTGTTAATTGTCATATTTAACAGAAATTAGAAATAAAGAACACAGTCAGAATGATGTATGGGTGCAGTAGTTGGTGTCAGGTGTAAGCAGGATGCTGTTTAGAGCTGCAACACAACAGCAATGTGTTGTTTGAGAAGAAATGTGCGCCTGTTAACACAGGACGACTGTTTCCATCAGCGATCACAGAACCACTAGGTTTGACTCACAGAACATCGTGAACCCAGTGAACCTCTCTCTTCCTAACCAATATCACATCTGTGTTCTGGGTTCTTACTGTCCACACTAAGTCTAAACATGACGCAGCCTCTGAGACATCGAGGCTTCCTGGGTTCTGTGGCAAGCAGAACTGTTTATTAGAAAGTTAAATCCCTCTCATAAAATCATAAACATTATGGGCTCTATTGGAGTTTGCCCTTTGTACATGAACGATGCAGCAGGAGATTCTGCGCTCAGATCTATTCACAACAACACAGAAATCTCTGAAGTATGCAGGTGAGGGTTGGTGCAGCAGCCAGAGGCAGGATATTAATTCTACCGGGGAGATCATGTGTTTTTGTTGACAGCACATCAACACCGGGGTGGCCCATTATCACCCAAAGCTCGCTCTACATCTCTGTGTCTTCTACATGCATGGCACCGCCTTTTTGTCCTGAATTATTTGTATCCTTTTTGGGGGGTTTTCAGTTTTGCATGTGTTGCATGTTAGAAACAACATCAACACACCCACTCACTTACGATTAGTCCTCCAGAAGATCTCTTGGTGTGTTCTTACATTGGTTCATTCGGACATTATCCAGAGTTTTAACTAGGGTACTCCGGAGGAAACCCGTGGCCTCTCACATGCAGCCCCTCTGGAGAATGTCAGGAGATTATCCTGAGTTCAGTGCATGTCTGAAAGCAGCTTCAGTGACTCTTTCTGGGCTCTATTATGCCGTGTTCTTATTTTGAAATGTTGCCCTTCAGTGTCTGCTGTTGACTTTACCTGCCGTCCCAGTATGTTTCCCACCTTTTGTGATCACCCTGCCCCAATTAGATGCATGTGTTCTCATAACCTGCTGCCCTGGTGTGTATTTAGTCCTCGTTTTTCCCTTCACTGCTTCAGTCTATCTGCTCAGTTTCCCTGTTTCCTCCGGCTTCTGCTCTGTTCCCTTGTGTTTACCAGTTGTTTAAGTTTGGATTTGTCTGCCATCTGTAAGCCTGTCTATTTACATTATAATATCTTCTCTGCACCGACCCGCCTTTGTCAGGAGTCTATTATGAGTCCACATTGGGGTTGTGAAAGCCTCTTAGCATAACATCTATATTAACAACCTCAGCTTATTAACAGTGAATAAAAATGCACCGTGTTCATGGTTTCCAGAGTTAGTCTCTTTGTTAATGCAACAAACCAGTGACATCTTCTATTCCCTTTAAAAGCCAGTTGAGCTTGCACCTGTAATAAGAGAAAACGTTTCTGCAGAGGAAAGTATTTAACTTTATACAAGAGCAGATCACCTGTTTGTGTTTGCAGGTGTTGTTTATAGTATACAGTATATATATATAACTTGATAATGTGCCTTAAAATAAGAGTGAAATACTGCAGCACTGACTTCAGAGGAGGGTTTTGTTGTCCTTTTCCTCTGCCTGAGGATTGCAGCACACCGACAAAGCGACTGACCACACCTCATTTTAAGACCAACACACCCATGGGTGCTCAGATAAGCTTAAGTGAATTTTTCTATTTAAAGGTGAGACTAAAACATACAAAACTGCATCGGTGTAAAACTAGTAAAACTGCTTTATGCTTTGTAACATCATGTGCTGATGCTAAACTAGACTCAACACATGATGGACCTGCATGCATAAATACATATTAATCTGAAATGAGGCTCGTCTGACTACCAGCTTCTCCAAATCCCCAAATATTCCCTTCACTCAGCTCAAAATCACTGATGAACCAGTGTTTGATTTCACTTGCAGTTGAGACATATTCACTGATGTTTCAATTTTATCTAAGACATATGTCTCTTACAGCTGAAAATACAGTTTCTCATACACCAGCTCTGTAAATATTCTAAAATACTAAGTCAATTTGCCTTAGTCAATTTAAAAGTAACTAGTATGAGGCAGCGAATGATCACACTCCACACTGCATTGTCACCTATGAACATTATATAACCCACTGCAGTACTGGAGCACTGAAGGATCCAGTTGATGCAGTTAAATCAGAATCACTGATGCAGAATAGTTGCATGAGATGCAAAACGCCAGCAGCTGGGAGTTACAGAGGACCCTGTCTGTCGAAACCCTGTCAGCTCTAGTCTGGGAAATGAGTATTTCGTGCTAGTATTTTGTGACACACATTACAAAGTAATCCAGCAGTACAGTGGCAAGTGCAAGTCAAGGTGGAATATCTGGAAGAGATTCTTCTATATTATTGAGCTAATGAGTTGTTTACTTTGATGAAATTCAAAATTAGCATCGCTGTGGTAACTTAAATAAAAGATTGTGTCTTCATGTTTGAACTGGAAATCTGAACGAAGCCACAACTGAACCTATATACAGGACTTGGGAAGGTGTGCTCAGACAAGCTGTGTGACGGAAACTACAGTTTACATTTTGTCATCTTCCCCCCGGGAGAACAGTAAGGTGACAACGGCACCTGTCAGATTAGAATATAAGTGATGCTGTCGTCTGGACCTTTGATTGTGTTCACAGCATCCAATGACAAGACGTAACAAGTGACTCTGACTGACCAGCAGCAGCTTGACAGAGGGAATAAATGTGTTTTGAACATACTGACTTCTAGCCTGGTAACTATTGTGGCTGTTACTATAATCTTTTACATTGACCGATACAATTTTCCATCTTTTACACACAGATTGGTCAGCGTCCTCTGATGATACACTGTAAAATAGTGCCACCAGTGTCAGGTCTGTTCACAGCAGTGAGAAAGTGGAGACTTTCTAATATAACTGAGTCAAATGTGAACAGATCCAATATGAAACCAAGAAGATGAATTGAGATGCAATTGCTTAGACTCCATTAAGAGAAGGTCGAGGTAATTCCGAGGTTTCTTCAAATACAACAGTAACACAGAAGGTGCAACACAGTGTATTTCCGTGGTGTTTATCTGATCCCTGAGTAATACATTCACTGAATAGTCAGTGTGGATAAGAGAGCCCGGATGTGCATGGGTGAGGGAGCAGCACGAGAGAACAGAACGACGACAAATGTATTTGTTTTGCTCGTCATCCATTAATCATCAACAACCATTTATCTTCCGCTGTGGTCTTGATGCCTGCTGACAGTGAGAAAGGAGAAATTAATAACCCTCCCCCCCACTTCATTAATAAAAATAAAAAAAACATGAGTCATGAAGAAATTTCTCATCTCATCATTAGATCCTCCTCCGCCACAACATTACATCTGCACTGCGGCTCTGTACAGGTTCTCTTAAGCTGCTCATTCCAGTTCCTCTTTCAGGTGATAAAATTTAACAACCTTGTGGCTGAAATTTTTACTTAAAAATTATATTTATCCCTTAATGGGAAACAAAAGGCAAAGCTATAAACCACAGGTGGGGAACCTTGTTCCTATCAGGAGCACTTCAAACATCATTCCAGGGCCAAACTACATTATTAAACACATATCACAGCGCTCTGAGGAGATGGCTGGAAGTGTTGTCTTTGGCAAAGTGTCTGATGCCTGATGCCAGAGAGAAAGACGGGACAGTTCCTGCATTAACCTTCAGTGTTTTTTTTCAACACTGTTCCATCTCATTTATCTGTGACTGTTTGTCAAGAAAAACTGACACTTTGGAACAATTTGACCTTGTCTGGTTCGAGCAGCTTCACAGCAGCAACAAGGTGAGAACCCTCATTCTCCTACTGAATGAGGGTTCAGCTTCTTAACCATAAGCTCACTCACCACAGAACAAGCCTGTGTAACATTGTCTCTGTCAGAATGTGGTGTTGTGAAAGGTTGCTGGACACTAATGCAGAAAAGCATTAGTTTAATCTTAGATAATTTCTCCTTAAACTCATTCAGTTTAGCTGCATGTTCCAACTGTAACGGTGATGAGATTGGTCTTTTTCATCACTGGGACCACGTCCCCACAAACTAGGCACTGACATGATTACATTTTTTTTTTTTTCAACAGAAAATAACAATTTCTTAATTTCTATTTAAAAGCACAACATTTGGGATCTACTTTTCTTGACAATCACCATGATGCTTGTCAGTGATCACACATAACAACTCTGTTTATGTTTTATGTTATTATACACAGAAAATGTTATGTTTGTCTGAGTTGCTTTTTCTGCATTTGTGAATTGTCTTGCAAGTCATATATGGCCCAAAAACCAGTTCTCCCCCCTGCTACATAGCAATGCAATCATGTTTGCAAGTGCTGTGTGTTTGACAGAGTAAACTGCTGCAATAACACCCACAAACAACTCAGGTTTGATTAAAAAAAAATGTGTTCATTCATTTAATTTATAATGCTAGTTAAATCTCTGCTGTATAATTGGAAAATGTGGATCTTGCAGAGAAAGCAAACTGGGCTGAATGGATTGTCATTGCAGTGTGGATACTGATGCTTAGAAACGAGTGATTACTTCTCTGTACTGCAGCAAAGTTGAAGGAAAGTTGGTTTTCAATGCCTCTTCAAAATTTACCGTGATCAATACTCCAATCAGTGCAGTGCGAGAGGTTCAGTTACACAAAAAAAACATTTTATCTTGATGTAAACATTGTGGAGTCAATCTGTTTTGAAATTTGTTAATGTCTATTTTTATTTTCTGAAATTGACAATGATCTAAATAAAGTTTATGCATGTTGTTTTGAAGGTTTGGTAATTCCACCATTCCATCACAGTAGCTAGTCCAAGTAGCATAAAGCAGCATTAGTAGTAGCAAGTAACATAAGATATATTTCTAATAGATAAAATACAGTTAATTCAGAAATAAAAGAAACACATGACCCTTGAAAACAATTAACAAATAAAACTTTGATTCTAAAGTAAAAATGCTTAATTCTAATTAAATAACTGAAAGCATGGGGTGATGACCGATGCCAGTCAAACAAACACCGGTAGTCAAGTGTTTTGTGTTCAGGACAGCAGCTGCACAAACAGGATCACACCACTTCTCTAATATAACTGTTGAGGAACTGTTTGGAAACACAGTGTTGATACAGTGTAATGACAACAGCCGCCTGGTGGACAGGGATCAGTGCCAGTGAGGAACCATGTGACACGAGGAAGAGTGTGGATGATTCTGTCCAGGATGAACAGAGAGCGACAGACTCACTGTCACTGTGTCCATCACCACCTCCTCTGTGCTGGTGTCTCACAACCTACTGGTCATCTCCCAGTCTGTGTGTGTGTGTGTCTCTGTGTGTGTGTGCGTGTGTGTGCGTGTGTGTCTCTGTGTCTTCACGCTCACCCCGTCAGCCTTCTCCTCTGTGTTGGCCAGCATCTCCTGCAGGGCTCGTACTGACAGTGACTGCTCCAGGACAAAGGTGCAGATGGACAGGTCTGGAGGCACATTCTGAGACAACGGGACACAACACACATGTTTCATTACTTATTGTTGACTTAATCTTTACATGTTTGACACACGTTTTACACAGGACAGTAACTTCTTCTTCAGAATTTCTTCATCTGGTGAGGTGACCCACATTGGTGTGGGGTCAACAGAGTAGAAACACTTCATGGATTTAAATGTCTTTGGTTAGACGTCTTTTTTAAAAAATTTAAAATACTTGTATAAACATGGGTTTGCTGTGCAGTTGTTATGCTGCATTCAAACCAAACATGAAGCAAATTCTTTAGTTGCGTCACTCACGCAACTTTGGCTGTATTGAGTAAGGGCACGGTCAATCATAAGCGAATGTATCAGTGGAGAATCTTTGCCTCCAGTTCACTTCCATTCTGTGCCGGTGCAGGGGCGAATAAAACATTCACTTCTTGTGGTGAAGCACAGCTACAGCATGTGTGGAGTTCAGCCTTTGTGAACAGTGACTTGCGATTTCACAGCCTTAACAAATTGCAACAAAGTTTGTGTGGTTGACCACACTTGGCTTGTCATTGGTGCCACATCCTGCACTGCCCACATTCTCCAAGTGAGGATATGTAATTTGACTGGGCAGGTCATTCTTATTCGCCTGCATTCGCACATGTGTCATCATCATGATGCAAATACCACGGTCACGTCTCCTCGCATCCTCGTATTGACTTTGTGTGTCAAGTCATCACGTGAAAAGGTGGTTGCAGCATTAGAAAGCAGTAAGTAGATGGGGTACTTTATTAGGAGAGAACAAATACAAAATAAAAATAAACTGAAAATTTAACTAAATCAATATGTGAAATGAAATCCAAAGCGTTGTATCCTCGGTGGAAGTCCTGTGTCCATTCATCCATCAGTACTTGTTAGTACATGGACTTTGCCTCACCCAACCTCACCCAAATGGCAGAAAGTGTAATGTTACACACCTTACTTACACACATGGTGTGCATGTCATATGTGCGGTATTGAGATATGAGGTAGGAGATAATAAAAGCTTGTATCAGTACCTTGGAGTTTGAGATGGATTCAAGGAAGCAGAGTCTGTTTCCGAAGCCTTCAGCAGCCAGACAGAGTTTCTGTTGCTCCTTGTGGATTGTAGCGGTGCACTGTAGGACCACCTCATCATCCTAGATACACACACACAGACAGACAGACAGGATAGAAGTTAGAGGTCAATGCATTTTTTAACCCAGAATCACTGAGACATTTTGCGTCGCTTGTTGTAGCTGCTAATAAATACAGAGGGTTCTCATCATCTTCATCAACATGTGTTGACTCCGGAGGAAGAAGTTGAATCCAATAGGCAACACTGTAAGTATCTCTCAGTAGAGTCTACATGCCAGGTATCCAACAATCCTGAAACTGAGGCTGAAGCCATGTCCCACCTTTCCACTGCCACCACTGCAGGTGCAGCCTGTTCATCGCTCATCAATTCATTAACGTAACCAAACTTGTTTTTTATTTCACTACCAACACTATGGCATTTCACACCTGGATGTGAAACCCTGGTCTGAACCAGGCTTCTTGTCTTTGTTTACATTTACATACTTGATTACATTGATACATTGTTTGGTTTGTAGACAGGCGTGCATCTGACATCGGCATGTTGGCTTTCCATTTGAATTGAGAAAATTAATAAACCAGTTCACTTTGTTCATTTTGTTGCCACTGCAATATCATAATGAGTCTAAGGAATGTGAACATAACTTCTTCACTGGTCACATAGTTCCTGATTTAAACTGAGTTTTCATTTAAGGAAATGTTTTGTCCTGTTTCTACCTCTGCTAGATTAATGTCTTTTGGTTGTATGCCTCAATCAACCAGTTGCAGTTTACATCCATTACAGAGCGTGGCATTACAACAGACTAGCAATGTTTGATTTGTCTCACACACACACACACACACACACACACACACACACACACACACACACACACACACACTGTGTACTCACAGTGTGTACTATCATGTGGCTACGATAAGCTGCTTATCAGTCAGTCACAGTAACAGCATAACAGCATGTCCCACATCAGAGTGTTACAATCAATTAAAAATATGTCTGCTCACATATCACAGCAGCTTAATCTAATCAGCATACATCTGTTTGTATGCCCATAAACACTGTGAGTGTTTTACGATGCCAAGTGACTGTCTAAAGGAAACATTCTGAAGCAGCAGACAACTGTAAGCTGGACAAAGAAAGTGATGTGTGGTTTCCAGAGGTGAAGTCACAAACCTTATGAAATCCCATGCATCACCACAATTACATCACAGCCCTAGTCTTAAATTGGAACAGCATCTCATTTATAAAGGGTGCAGAGGAACCATAAGATTATATTTATAATTACACATCTCATATTTAATATCTACAATCCTCCTCCTCTTCATCAGATTATTGTCTCATCAATAGTATTATTACAAACATGACTTCTTCTTCACGGAGCCCTTGTGCTTTATCGTTTGCAGATCCAGGATCGCTGCAGCAGTCACATCGTGGATCGAGATGGTGGATTGTGATTGCCGATCGTGACCATGATGGTGGATCATGTATCACAGATCGTGATGGTGGATCATGATCGGGATGGTTGATCAACAATCGTGACTGTGATGATGGACCGTAGATCGTGATTGTGGATGGTAATCTTCGATTATGATTACAGCTAGATTGCTTTGATATACAAAATTACCTCCTCACATATTCTACCACTGCTGACAACGCCTCTATAATTACAACTGTGGCCACTTCGCAATCAATCTCTAAAATGTCTTCTGGTCCAGGGGCACCAGGGGATCAAGTGATGCATGGAGGGAATTCAAAGAATACCCCAGACAAAGACAAGGAGGGAACCCGGTGCATAAACAGCAACCACCAGAAACATCCCAGTACGACTCTCATGTAGCTGGACTGGACTGAAAACACTCACATACCACAAACCACTGATCAGCTGATGATCTCTGTTGGTATGTCCCTCCTATAAAAACCTGTTGCGAGTACGACTCCAGTGGTGAATGACGTCATCATGACATATCTCGAGTTGAAACTAACAATTCATTTCATTATAAATCATTTTCTTGATAGTTTTGTTTAAAAATGTAAGAAAATAGTGAAAGACGTCTGCTCCCCTAAAGGCTACGAGGATGTGACAAACTGTCTACAACACAAAAATGTTGTAATTGTTAAAGCCTGCAAACATTGGAAAGATTTAGTTATTACCTTTCTGTCAAATGATAAATCAGTTCATTGACCAACTGCTGAGGCTCTGGACGGAGTAGCATACATGATTTCTGTAGTGCAGATGTAGGACAAAGGCAGGTAGGTGCAGTGAAGAGTATTTCATAGACGGGCTAACAGTCAGCAGTAGGCATGTAGTCAAGCAAACAAAGTCCATGTGCTCAAAGAACACAAAGGGAAAACCGCAGGAACAAAACAGGAGCACGAAGGGGGAGATGGACAGATGACAAAGAGGACTGGGAGCACAGAGACTGAATACACAGGGAGGCAGGGATAACTGAGGACAGGTGAATCACATGAGGGCAGGTCAAACAACAACAACAAGACAAAGACGGGAAGTTAAACAACCCGATACAAATGGTAAGAAACATCAAAATAAAACTTCTTTTTACGAGGGCAGATCACCAGTGTCACGCCAGCAATTAGAGTGTAAGAGCACATGTTCACAGTTCCTCTTGGTGGTATCAGTGTCATCAGATCTTCTTGCCCTGATAGAATCATATTGCATGGTGTGTTCACAGTGATGCGCAAATTAGCATCAGTGAAAAATGACAAGCTGTCATGATAGTGCCACGCTCTGACAGATCAGAGAGGACTTTTCAGAAAGATGCTTGTGGACACTTGTTTCTTTTTTGATTTCACTTCCTGGAGTTCCTCCCTGAGTGTCCTTTGTACCCAATCATTGCCTGTTCCTGTATTCATGTGCAGCTGGGCGTGGCTTCTGGCTCTCGCCTCCCGCCGACTTCCCCACACAAGTTTTATCCTTCAGTCAAGACCACAAAGACACTCAGGCCAGCCCTCTCAGCCACGCTTCATTGCAGCATCACTTTATTTGCTAGTACATCCTTGTTAGAACCAGTAGTTTTGCACAATCGCTTTTCAACGCCTTCTTTGAACTTTTTGTATTAAAGCTCTTTTTGAAACTCTACTCAGCTGTAGTGTTTCCCCATCAGAGTCCAACCACTTATCCGTCCTACCAACGCCTCTTCTGTTGAGATACCCAAATAAATCTTACTGTGCCACCCACAGTCTGCATTTCATGCACTCTCTATTTAATATATAATGCACTGGTCTATATTTACCATCTGCCATGTCAGCATTTTGAGCAGAACATTTACCCAGAATCTAGTGCCCTGAGAAATTCCAACAATTGATCAAAAAGGTATGGCATGAATGCTATTGCTAACAATCCCACAATACAAAACTCTGCAGGACCATCTGGAGAGTTTCATGAACCATGTCAAATAAAGAAAGAAACTGCAATCCCAGGACAGTCTCCGGAGGGGCTGTATGTGTGAACACAAAGGTCCAAGTTAGAGCCTCGGAATTTTCCCCGGGGTTTCTCTGGCCAGTCCCCTAGAAGAAATTCCACAGAATGTCTGGAGGAGCTGATGTGAGAACACCGCAGGAGATCCTCTGCAGGGTGATTCTTGAGAGCTCTCTCCACAAGAACTGTGAACAGACCCAATGTGGTTAGAAAATGGCAACAAAGTAGGAGGGGACAAAGTCTCTCCCAGGGGACAGTTCTGGTGAACGGCCTGCTGCAGTCTGAAGCAGAAAGTGTTTTCGTAGGTAAAACTGAAAATGATCCAGTGTTATATGGTTCCAAGTAGGGAACACTTGTCGTAAGCTGCATCGGGAATTCAATGGTCCCTGTGTTTCTGATTCAGACATGTGAGCTGTGGGAAAACCATAACACACAGATACGCAGATCCATGTAAGGTTTCTTTAGAAACCAGTATAATGTTTTAATGACACTTCTAATGTCTGGCACATTCACCCTCTCCTGCCCACACACATGCACACATAACAAATGGTCAGGTATCTGAGCTGTCTACTATGGCTATCGTTACCAAGAATCATGCCTCAGTGACATTTATTATGGCTCACACAAACACACTCACACAAACACACACATACACATACACAGATGGAAAGGAACTGCTCCCTGCATGAAGACGTCTGGTGTCTGTCAGCAGCGGTTTGCATTCCAGCCTTCTATGGAGAGAGAGAGAAAATGATAAAGGGAATCAATGGGAAAGAGATAGACACAGACGGAGTGATAGAAACCACAGCAGCAGTTGTCAGTCACATGACGTAATCGTAGATTTGTAGTACGAGTGTGTAACTTTCATCTAGTCATTAAAGTGGAAACCATAATTGTTGAGGGCTGAAGCTGAATGTCTTCTAATGACCACTAGGGGCTGACTCAGAGACAGACTGCATTCAATAATACGTCCTGCAAACTAATTTACAAACTCTAATTGGTTGTTTGTGGTTTAGATTACAAACCACAACTTGATTAAAGGGAAAATGCAGTTTGTTTTTTAACTTTGCTTTCCTTTTCCCCAAATCATCGAAACCCTGATCATATGTTCTATCCGTACAGGAAATTGCTGAGACGGCAAAATTTTGCTAAAAATCCATTGAATGGTGTAACAAACACACACCGTCTGACACTCACAGCTTGTGAATAAGATGACACTGGATTAGCAATTCTACCAAATTAGTTGCAGGTTAAACTTTATTGAGTGTCCCTGAAATGTTAATAATCATCCAATACACAGGGAACACATGTGCACACCTACAGCAAAAGTGTCTGGTGCAGACTGGAAACATATCTGACTGACCTGTGGCCTTGTTTCTAGCTACTGCGATTGTCTGATTTTTTGTGGTGTTAAATCTCAATTATCATAAATCTAAGTAATTTCATTGCGTGTTGACCCACACACTAGATTCACAGCTCCCTTCTAATGGTAACATCAATCAGCCAACATATATAGTAAACACACACACACACACACACACACACACACACACACACACACACACACACACACACACACACACACACACACACACACACACACACAGGGGTCTTAAAGTCTCAAGCAGCTCAAAAATCTGTAACACGACCAACACAACATTCAACTTTATCCGTCACTACACAACACACTGGTCAGCTAATAACCATGTCCTTTTCTCAAATCACTCCGAACACCCTCCATTCTGTGTGCAGGGAGGGTACGGAACATTAAAGGTTCAGCGTGTAGAAGTAAGTTACATCTAGTGGTGAAGTTGCATGTTGCAGGTGAATAGCCCTCACCTCACCCTCCCCTTATAAACATAAAAGAGAATCTGTGGAAGCCTTCAGTTGTCATAAAAACTCAAAAGGTGTTTAGTTTGTCCAGTCTGGAAAAACATGGTGGCCTCCATAGAGAGGACCCGCTCCTGATGTAAATATAAAGTATTTATATATAAAGGGCCCTTTTCAGGGTAAAGAAAACAACAATTCTTACAATTTAGATAAAACACACTAGGATTATTTTATATTCAATTTCTGCGAATAGATCCCTTTAACCTGAATCTTATATGCTGAACCTCTAAGTGACACCCAACACATGTGTTGTGTTTGCCGTGCAACGCACTCCATACAGATGTTATATCTGAGTGACAAGCAATCCAAACATTTACTTAGAAAGTGCTCAAACTAAGACAGACGTTTATTATTGTAGACATTAACAATGTTACACTTTATTTACGATCATATAAATCCTTCTCTGGTGTTTTCATTTGATTGCAGAAAGTGTTGTGTATTTTGAGGCACTGTTGCAAAAACCAAGCAGCTTAAAAATATCGGATAAAAAGGAAAAATTACAACAAATAAGCTTGGAAGTGACTTTAATTTGTAAGTAATCGTTATTAGGAGTGGTTGCAACCGTTCCAGTCATACAGACGGAAACTTGTCCTTGCCACTGTATTTATACCTTACAGTTTAAAGAAGGAGCTGTATTCAGCTGAGTGTGACGGCAGAGTGGGAGTCGGGCGGGGTCTGGTTTAAGAAAGGCCCCTTGTGTGCGTCTACGGAGAATGTCTGCTCTCAATCATTCTGTGCACATAAACTTTGTACAATAATCAATGGCAGATTTCTGCACTGTTAATTTCATTGTGCAGCTCCCTCGTATTTAATATTTGTCATCATTTACATGACCGCCATAGGTCTTCTAAGAAAGTTGCTGTGTGGCTAAAATGGACATTTTTATAGCAACATACCAAATTACGATATGATGATGGAAGTGATAAAACTGCAGTTATCAGCTGAATCAGTAGCTTCCCTCAGCTTTATAGTGAGTCTCAGCTTGTTTATCTGTCTGAACCACACCTCTGCTGTTCTGCTTCACTGTCGCCGCTCTCACAGCGCCACATCAGAGAAACGCTGTCCTATACCTGCTCAGCAACAAACACATAGACACAGCCATGAGCAGCTGGTGAACTAAGTGGGACATTTAGATGTTTCCCAGTAGGTGGTGGAGACCAAACACAGAGCTACAAGAGAGGGAGCACCGTGAAGTACAAACAAACACCACTCATATGATGGATGTGGAAATAAAGGGCTGTTTGCTAACAAGTAACCACATTGAATGAAAAGGTGATGAGATGAGTTCACACATTGTTTCCACTCCTCCCAAGTATCCAAAGCAAAGATCGCTATCTAAAGGCTTCCACCATGAAGCAGCTGTGTTAGATGTGATGCATTTAGCAACGGACTAACATTGCAAAGGAGGAAAGGACTATAGCAGGGTAAGAAAACTAGAATAACAGAGAGTCACACAACCAGTGGATGAAAAGAGCCCATGCTTTTCTGTAGGAAAATAGACTTAAAAAAGAGGTGGTGTTCATTTACAATGTTTCAAAATACTAGCACAGACTGTATGAGCTTAAATATATGTCCAAATACAGTAAGTATCCACAGTGTGTGTGTGTGTGATATTGTATACTATAAGTATATTTCAGTGTGTGTGGGAAGAGGAAGCTATTTTTTTCAGTTGCATGCATGCACGCACGCACGCACGCGCACGCGCGCGCACACACACACACACACACACACACACACAAACACACACACACATTTTTGTGAGAACACTAATTGACATAATGCATTCTATAGCCTCTCTAGCACTCTCCCCCTGTGCCCGTGCCCCTCAAAGCTGCATCTCAACACAAACCTACCCCCAACCATCACAACTAAATATCTAACCCTATCCCTGGACCTAAACAAAGCTCTTTGAAGTTGTGATGACAAAATGTCCTCACTTGTCCAAAATGTCCTTCCTCCATAAGGTCTATAACTCAAACAGGTCCTTACAAACATAGAAGTACACACAGCTCTACACAAGTGTTTCCACAAGCATAAAAGCAACCGGGGGAAAAAAAAACTGAAATGTGCGCACACTTACAAAAGGCACATTAAAGTGCAGGGTCAGTGCTCATCAGAACGACACTCGACAGCAGCACAGAGCTGAATACACAGCATCTTGCACAACAGCTTATTCAACAGTAGCAGTCAGAGCAGACATTAAATATGACCACAGTGGGGGCAGACAGAGACAAACAGCCAGCCAGACAAAGAGAAATGGACAGTCAGATGAACAGACAAACAGACAGACAGATGAAAAGAGACAAAGAGACAAACAGAGAAAAACAAAGGGACAGGCAGATAGACAGACATACAGAGACAGACAAAGAGACAGACAGACACAGACAAATGGACAGACGGATGAACAGAGACAAAGAGACAGACAGAGAAAAAATAAAAAAGGGACAGGCAGATCGACAGACATACAGAGACAGAAAAAGAGACAGACAGGTAAAGACAAATTGACAGACAGACAGAGAGAGAGAGGACGAGTGCTGCGATAGAGACCTGTCTGTAAGCCAAAGATAGACAAGTAGGATCAGGATAAAACAGCACGACAATGATAAATCATCCTCTGACACAGAGAGAATGAGAAAACCTAATGTTTAAAAGAATAGTTCAAGGCATTTGAAAAGTGTGATTCTTAAAGTTTGCTGTATGTCAGTATGTTAAAGCATAAAACAGTGTCCCATTAAGTCAAAGTTCAGGAATGTCCTTCACCAGCTGCTCACTGCAGTTTTCATCTAATGTTAAATAGAGGGAAAATAGTGCATTTGCTGGAGGTGGATTAACCCACATTTGGTGCTCTGCTTTTTAGTGGATGTGAGTGTGTGTCTTTGTGTGTTTGTGTGTTTGTCTTTGTGTGTGGGACTGAAACAAAATAAACTACTGTGTGTGAGTTCCTCGGGATGACACATAATAATAATGATAACTTGTTTTATTGCACTTATCTAAACAAGGTTACAAAGTGCTTCACAAAACATATGGCAAGAAACAAATGAGTACAAATAAAAGGTATTTAATTCAATTCAATTTTAAGCAACAGATCAGAACATATTAAGGTCGAGACCTTAAAAATCATTGTGAACCCCAGCAGTTCCCACAATGAGCAGCTCTTTGGCGAGAGGAGAAAACTCCCTCATTAACTGGAAGAAACCTCAAGCAGAACCAGACTCAGTGTGGGCGGCCATCTGCCTCGACCAGTTGGGATTATGATATGTTATAATGAAAATAATAATCTTCAGCTGTACCATGGCGTTGTCAGGTGTTTCAGCCTTTTTATCACAATAATGTTAAAAGCCGAACCTGAGGCTACGCTGGGGCTAAAAGGTAAATCTGACTGGCTTCTGGCTTGTATTGCAGTGCTATAAAAGCCATGTGGCCCGCTCAGTAGATCAGACGTCATTACCTCCATGCCTATTTTTAACTAAGACCTCCTGTCATAGGCAGTAAAAGCTGTCCCATTCAAGAAACTACATAAAATGTAGATGCAATAAACGTAAGATAAAAAGTAATAAAAGGAGTTCAAACAACACAGTAGCACCAGAGTTATAAATCAAATGTTAAAAATGCTTTCCGATAAAAATATGTTTTGAGCAGTGATTTAAAGATCTGTAATGAGTTGGCGAGCCGAATGGCATCAGGCAGGGAGTTCCAGAGCCTCGGGCCCTGACAGAGAAAGCCTGGTCACCATGAGAAGCCAGCCTTGACCTAGGGACAGCTAACAAGGGACAGGCTGGCCGATCTCAGGGTGCGATTGGGTTTGTAGAGTCGAGAGCTGCGAAATGTAAGTAGGGGTCAGCCAACATTGAGATTTGAAAGTTATTTAAAAAATCTTAAAATGAATCCTGAATTTTACTGGCAACCAGTAAAGGGATGCAAGGACCGGCGTGATATGAGACCTACGGTTTGTTTTAGATAAGAGACGAGCAGCAGCATTTTGAACAAGATGCAAACGAGTTACGGAGGTTTGACTTAGGCATGTACAACGTGCACGTGTCATCCTGTGCAACAGTGTGACTCACTGATGTGTTTTAATAGTCTCTGGAAACAGTGGAGCTCTGTGGCTCAGAAGACTCAGAGGATACATTTATTGTTGGTTTGGCTCTGCACATGGGATTTGTTTGCGAGAAATAAAATGAAGAATATGACTAGTAAGGAGATGGAGTGAGGACGTCATTAGGCTGGTTACTCTATATATATAAATATATATATATACTGTAAATACTATATCATCCATTTTTTTTTTTAAAAACTCATTAGAGTTGCTCTAATTTTTTTAATTGGTATGTGTCCTAGTCATAGTCAGAAATGAGCATTAGTGTTTAGTGTCGAGATCAAGGAATTTTTGAAAGTGATATCATTATGAAAAAAGTGATGGATCGTATTATGTCTATTGTGACCAGCAGCTTCAGTTGTATTGATGTCTTCTAATATATTTATATATATATATATATGTCTTCTAAATCTCATATTAAAGCTATGGAGGGACACACAGTATGGCACCACTCCCTCCAAAGCCCCTCAACTTCATTTACATATATTCAGTCAGCTTGTTCATATATTTAGTTGTTGAGGAACAGTTGGTACTAAATCAGTCACTATCTTACCAAGTGATTTCAGCAGTTGCTGTATATGGCAGATTGCTCAGCTCGATGTGTGCCAGTGTGTGTGTGTTTGTGTGTGTGTGTGTGTGTGAGAGAGTATTCCAAGTATCCAGTGTTCTACAGCATCAGGGATTTTGAAGACACACACACACACACACACACACACACACACACACACACACACACACACACACACACACACACACACACACACACACACACACACACACACACACACACACACACACACACACACACACACACACACACACACACACACACACACACTGACAGTGGGCAGGTCAGCGGAGGAGGGTTTTAAAGCCTGGCACAGAGAGAGACAGTGAGCGAGTGTGGAGGAGGGGAAGCGTCAGTGATGATGTAATCTGAGAAAAGCAGAGAGAAGAGGGAAACAGATCAAATACTGCTGCACACAGATGAAATACTGAATACTACTGAACTTATTTACTGTGATTTACTCCGATTTTTTAAATGTATTCAAAAATGACTAGTTTAATGAAATAAAAAAATGTGAAAATGTGATGAACTGCTTTTAAAAGATTAAGGTCTAATTTTCATACCACAATTAATTAATAAAGCTTTGTGACATTATGCAACTATTTTACCCTAAAATAGCAGCTTCAAATCATGATGATACAGTAAATAAAGAATGGTGCCTCTCTCCGCTCTGTAACCCACACATCTGTTCTTGCAGATAACAGACAAAAATCTATCAGGGTCAACGTTTTCTGGTTCCAGTTCCACTAAGCATCGTTGGTCAAAGTCATGTGACTCCACGCAGGGAGAATAGCTGGTCTTCAGTGCGTTCTACACCCCATAATGCAAGTCACCGGCCTCCTGTACGAGAGACTTTCAGATGGGAAGGATGCAAGAGTCAATCACAGATGACTGCACACACACACACAATTCCATACACACAGTTAATAGCTTCTGACATAACACACGGATAATCTGTGAACCCAGGAGGACTGAGTGTGGTTCATTAAAAGGGAACTATCGGATCAGATAGCGAGGAGGACACGGACGGTGTCCAAGAAGAAAACCACTGCTCACGAAATAATAGAAAACTTCAGATGAAAATAAAGACCTTGAAAATAAGCCTGGCTAATGTCCTTTGGTCTGATGACACCAAAATATATGAGTCCAGCAAGTGACTGCTCAGTGCTGACTGTGAAACATGGAGGTGGGGGTTTGCTGATGGGGGCTGCATGGGGGCAGAAGGTGTAGCAAAGATGTCGTTTATAGATGGAGCTATGAATGCCGATTTGTATAAACAAATGCTAAATGAAAAGATTACTCCCAGTTTCAAGAGGGTTGTCAAGAGAGGAATTTTACAGAGTAACAATGATCCCAAACACACTGAAACACACAGAGAGAAACTCTGGAGTATTTTGAAGCAGAAGGCAGAGCAACAAAAAAACCTCCAGCAATAGAGCAGCTGAACACAATCATCTGTGAAGAAACACAACGTCTGTCCACAGATTTGTGTCAGACTGGTATCATCCATGAACAGGACGAGACAAAATCAGACATATATAAATACATATTAAACATAAATATTTATAACATTTTGTTGACAAAAAAAGACTGTAGGATTCACTGTCTGACTGACTGGATTTGTAATTTGGTTACATTGTTGTGACATTGACATATTCTTGTTGTTGTATGTAAGTCTACTACTTTCTCTGTAAGTTATATACCTGTTGTTTGTATATTTATGCAAATAATTTGGTAACCATGGTGATATGTTTTTGCATCAACACTGATCAATCTTCTGCAGTCAAAAGAGTGTTGAGTGTTATATGTTACTCTGTTTATTTTGCAGTTCATTAATTTCTTACTGTACAAGATGCCTTTTAATTTTGTGTCTACATTTTTATAATAACATTTTTACAATCAATCATTCATTTGTTACACCAGAGACCATACACATAGGAACCATTTAACTTAAATTCCCCATGTAGGTCCTGATGATGTGCTGATGATGCAGGATGACAGTTGCACCACTGTATGTATGTATAACTTCATGTACAGGTTTTGTTTATTTGTAAAGAGTCAGAATGAAAATTCATTTATACAGAACTGAAATAACAAAATAAATTCCTTTGGTTGGACTACTCCACTGAAGGACTGTATAAGCATCCCGAAAGTTCAATATTATCACAGACCGCCTTGTTCTGGTCTTCTTCAATGCAATGTTAAACCTGGAATATTTTATTTTCCAGGCAGACAATAGACATTTGTGAGATCATGAGAAAACCTCTGAGATACAAGAACTGGTTGGACAACAGGTGAAAAAAGAACTGATCTTTCCTACAGACTCTGCCTAAGGAATGAATAACAGTTTACAGAGAGCTGAGGTTACATAAATCCTCGTATTTATAAAATTCAGAATTCTAAACAGACATTAAAGTGCTAGATTTTGTACTTTCAATGTGTTTGTATGTGAATAATGTTTCATTATGTTCTCATTATACACCATTTGTCACTGCGATGTGTGGCTATAAAAGGAAGTACTTGGAGAGGCAGAGGGAAATAATCAGCTTCTTGCTGAGCAATGTTTGTTTCATTTGGTTTGTTGGTGACTTGTTTTTGTTCTTGTTTATTAGTTTGGTTGAGGGTAATGTGTTCCATGTTTGTTTGGGGCTGGTGCATCTCAACACATGTTTTGACAATCAGTTGTTCCTGTTGCGACGTGTTATTTTGTCTTACTCTCTGTTTAAGCCACAGTTAATTCCAAAGCAGATTTGTCTGGAACAAACTGAAAGGATTGTACAAACATATTTGTTATTTCTCTTTATAGTTGTCTAATACTTAAAATGTTGAGACATCCACGGAGGTGACAATCCATGTACAGTTTTAAAAACAAATAAAAGAACTTTAAAGTCCTACCCGGTGTAAGGATGCTATTACAAGTATACTGCTGTCTCTCTCTCTGTGAAAACCATCTTCAGGTCGTTGAAAGAGAGGAAGGACTTAAATATGTAAATATATTTTTTCTTTACAAGAACAATCTTTCACTAAAGAGCTTATGTCAATTTTTGATGCTGAGTCATCTCCATTGAGGAGAGACGTGCTTTAGAAAGAGAGAAACTATAGGGAGCATTTACACAAGCAAAAAACATGGTTCCTAACATAGGACCTTGAGGTACTCCATAAGTGATGGTGGCAGATGAGGAGAAGAAGCTCGCAATCTTAACTGAGAAATTCCTATAGGTAGTTGCCAAAGCACTGGGGGGCAGTGCCCCGAACTGCTACCTGGACTTTGAGTAAGTTTAAGAGAACACAGTGATCCACTATGTCAAAATCAGGGTTTTGGTCAAAACCAAAATATACCACACTCTAAAGAAAGCAGTGTCATTTGAGACGTTGACAAGAGCATCTGCTCAAGTGCTGGGACATGCATTTGAGTTCACCTGTTGCACATTGAATTGGCTGGACATTGTTTAAAAAGGCACAAACCAATATAAGGTCTCACAATTCACACTGCATGTCAGGACAAAAACCAACACAAAATTGCAGTGAGGTATCGATCAGACCAAAGACATTAAGTGGCCTTAATAGTCATGAAATGTGGGGGTTGCTTCTCAGCAGCAGGGACAGGCAGACTGGTCAGAACTGAAGGAAGGATCAATGCAGCCAAATACAGGGAGGTCCTGAAGAAAACCTGCACCTGTTCATCTTTCAGCTCAACAATTGACCTGAGGCCAATACTGGAGTGTCTACAGGACGACCATGATGGATATTCGTCCATCTTGAAACATTCTTAAAACAAATCCTAGGCCTGAGTGCATTCAATTTTTTAGATCATCATTGACCAAAGCTTATTAGAAGTTGTGTAAAGTTTATCTATATGTTGTTTAGTTTTCAAGATATTGACCAATGAACTTTACAAGGGGTGGGGTTTAGTAGGAAGATGGGTAGAACTCATGCACGATTTGTCCAATTATCATAAATCTCGGTAGATGTCTTCAGGCAGTGTTTGTGTATAGTTCTACTGTAGTAATTCTGAACCCATTGAAGAGGAGCCGCCACAAACACTAAATACTAAGATGATTGGACTCACTGAAGACATCCTGCATCTACTCAACATACACACCAAGTTCAATTCACATCTGATGAAGGGTGGGCACATGGTGGAACTATATTTGGCACAATTATTGAAATGCAGCAGGCTTACTGATGATGAAACGACCAGAATGAAACTAGCTGCAGTCACTTGGCTCAGCTCATAACCGCCCACCACTGCTCCCAATTTGTTTTTGGCAACAAAACTGCTTCCTCCTGTCGAGCGCACAAGGGCTTCAACACACAATTACTACTTGTGGCTAAGGCTGGGTGATATGAGATCCATCAAACCTATTATTCATTCAGTTAAAGTTGTTGACATTTCAGGAACTGGTAGATTACAGTATGCAACAAATTATGTATGAAGTTCATAAGAAAACGTTACCAACCAAAATCCAGAAAATATTTGAAAAAGACAAAGACATTATAACTTAAAAGGAACAGAGGTCTTTAAATAAACGAGATTCAGAACCGAATTGATGGAATGTTGCATTACTGTGAAAATAATAAGTTTACGGAAAACAATGTCAACAAAGAAACCAAAATAATGTAAACCAAATATTATATTTTAAAAAAACTATTAAAGCCAGTATGTTGAGGGAATACAATGAAATGTGTTGATTTACTTTTTTTCAGTTTTTTTGCTAGCTATTTTAATTTGTTATTTTATTGAATTATTTGCTTTGTTTATTATTCTTGTGAAAGAGGGGCAGATTATATAAGATGATTCTTCTCTCTGCTACCTTTCATTTAAGATGTGTTTGCATTTAAATTGTTTGGATCTTTCTGAAAAACAGCTGAATTCACATTTATGTGTTCCTGGACAAAAGGGGTGTTTTCTTCTTCTTGCAACAATGAAGTTAAAACACTGTGTTGCATCATAATCTGCAGGACGAACTTCTCTCTATTAATCGATGGTGTCGGATCATGAATCCGTATCGTTACGGTCAGTTTAACCCTGATGTCCTGGCCACGTTAAATCTTGTTGTGTGTGGCAGGTGAACTGCGTGCGCGCAAAATGTTTTTCTTTTCATGTGTTTAAATACGTGTCTCAAAGTCTAGAGTGAATCAAACAAACACAAAGTAAACTTCAAGTACTATACGTGTCCTAATAACTTCTCATTAGTGATGGTGTTTTTTTTTAAGTGTAATTTAAACACAGGTCAGGGGAGGAGTGAGGAGGGAGGACATGCAAATGAACGTAGGGGGGACCCAACAGCTTGTGAACACACATTGGGGAAATGATTAACTGAATTAACCAACATAAGCAAGATTAAGTTGGTTAAAGGTTACAAATGTTGGTCCTACTTGTGGCCAAATTTCTCTCTTTTTCTTTGAGTTTTCTTTAATTTTGTCACATGTATAGAAATACTATGCCCGGATCACACCGGACAGCGGAAGCGCCACGAAGCAGTGTCAATTCTCGTGCGCGCAAGCGCATGGCTGTTCCCACCGGATGCACATTTCTTTGCGCTGGTCAATCTGCGATTCTGCTTCTTCTGCTACTTTGTAATCACACATATAGCTGATATGTTGTTGTATGCTCCATTTAATGTAGGGGTTAGGGGGTAAATGATGATGGTCTTCACAAGTGACTGACCTAGGCAAGCCTATGCAGAATATTGTGGCTGTTTCCCTAGAAGAAAAAACCCTTATAACTCCTCCTGTACTAATGCTATGTTTTAGCATTTGCAATCATCCTGTTACAGTTGGTTTGTTTTTTTCCTTTAGCAACAAGCACTAAAGATTTTATTTAAATTATCAATCAGAAGTTGTTTCTTATTTTGCTTTAGCATTACTGGGAACGATCAATGCGATGTTCAACAATACTTTAAAAAAAATGTGTATTCTTTGTTTTGACCCAAATACAATTAGTATACTGATTAAAAGTTTTGTCCACTAATTTGATTCCCCTCGAATCAACACTACTATTGACACTATCCCATCCAGCTGGCTGCCGCACTACTACACTGACTCTAATAATACATCTAGCAAACACATACACAGACAAACCCACGCAGAGCTGGCCAGTGACATTCCTGCCATAATCACAAATGTCTCTAAGTACAATAACAGAGCAGCATTGTGTGGTTCCCTCTAACCAGACGAGAAGAAGCATGGTGATTTTGAAGACAGGAGGGAGAGAGAGAGAGATTCGTGAGAGCAGCAGATTAACCGGTGCAGAATGAACTGTGGAGGGGTTAAAGCAGGGAGGTGCATCCAGCTGTGATGTAAGCCATGACTTCATGAAGGAGTGAAGACATATGGCAGAGATTAAGAATTTACATAGGGAGTCATCACACTGAAAACAGCCTGCGTTAAATGGTTATTTCAAGGTCACACTGCTTACACCAGGAACCAGCTGATTGTGCTGAAACCGGCTGACATCTCAGCAATCAAGAGGAGGACACAGAGGAGGGAGTAGTGGAGATTCAGGGCGTATCTCCCTTCTATCGTCATGGACAACGTGACGTCACTGGACAATACGGCGGAAGAGCTTGAGCCCCTCGAGAGGAATTTGAGGGACTTGTGTGAGTGTAGTGTTTCACAGAGACAGGGATGCAGATTCTGTTACTACCATTGATGCTTCCCATTGCAAGGTTAGTGTTAAGCCCACATTTGAACACAAGAAATGTCCAAATCTGGAGGACAAATTGTTGCCAGTTGCTCACTTTTCACACAGTAAAACACGATTACCCTTCAGCCATGTTTATTTCCAGCTGAGCTGCATTTTTTTTAAACATCTGTCTGTCTATCTGCAGCCCTCTCCAGAACAACCACACAATTAGCAGTAAGCAGTCAAGGACACCACAGAGGGGAGTGAGAAATCAAAATAAGGAGTTCATCCACAAAGAAGTCCTACATTATTTTAAATATTATTATACATTATAAGGCATTACATATATATAACAATTTTTGCCATGTCAAGATTGTTATTCCCTTCAGACCGGTTATATCATACCAATCAACGGCATTCTCTTAGTGTGTTTTTGTGTTGAGAGGGAGACATCATCAGCTGCAGATCACATAAACATGTGCATGTGTGTATGTATTTTCTGTTTTGTTTTGCATTATGCAAATACTGTAGAAAGATCAATAGACTGTGATTACACACAGCCTACACTAGATTCCCACTGCTGGGAACCTGAACCCCGGAGCTGACACGGAGGAGAGGAGTCTAGATTTCTCAGAAACATCCTAACCGATGTTTTAGCAGCTGTTCGTCATTCTGAATCGTGTCAGGATTTATAGCAAATCAACATGGGCAGGATCACCTTTCATCAAATGCACGCACATTGTCGTATTGTGCACTGTATGAGTTTCCTCTACTTTTTGTGCATCTTTCGGCACCGAGTTCACAACAGGCCAAACACACACAGCTGAGCTGCGGTTTGAATACATGAAACCAACTCAGCAGCAAGCTCTCTCAACCTGATTACAATGGGACAACCACAGCCCTGCAAACAATAGACAGTCATACGGTCTTTGCTTTAATAAACCAACACCCATTTTTATAAATAGACTATGAATTCAGTGCATATGGTTCAAACCCATTAAATTATTATTTTGCAATCAGGATGCATTTGATATATTTTGCCTGTTACATAAGCAGTATTTGTTTTGTCTCTACTGACATGGGGACTAGAGCGTTTAACTAAATAATTCTAAATACAAATAAACAAGGAATTATTTATCCGCATGAATTAGTAGACACAATGGCATTGTGTACAACTGCATGGGAAAAACTCACTATTATATGTTTTATATAGAGTACAAATATAGTATATTCTATATTTTAATAAAAACTGTATTTGAAAAAAGCTACACTATGTATGTTTCATTAACAAAAATGCTCAATTGTTCTTATGAAATTTTGCCAGTTTCAGCTTATCCACTGTGTCAAATGCATATCCTCCTAAATTATACGCAACTCAACCAATAATTAAAATCATATACTGTGGAAAATGTAGATTAATCAATCATAAAATAAAAAAGTTGCTGCGGACTACAGCTTCTATTACCTTTGATCGTATCCCACCTTTTTCACTGCACACTATATCATCGATCTGTGAGCCAAGGATGGTGGCATTGGAAATGCACTGTCACAGTACTAGTTGCCAGCAGCCATCACTGTAGCCACTTTATCCACTTGTGGCTGCACTTATCTTCACTAGTGATGGCTGTTACACACACTAACTTCAGCTCCGTACAGGAGAGTTTCAAGAGACTTTTACTTGAGCATTTTCCACTTTATGCTGGAGAATACCTCTACAGGACTATATCTTTCTATAATTCAATATTATACTGGAAAGGTTCTAGATACTATGAAGAACAATATTTTGAAAAGAGTCATAAACCCAACAGTGTATCCTGTGAAGAAGTTAAAATGATTGGCACCTGGACCAGTACATTAATATGAATAGTTACATTTTTGAGTCTGACTGACCCACCCACCAAAACCTGTCTGAAAACTCACATAGAGCCCATGTCAAAGACAAAAATCATGCAGTTAACCTACTTGTAGAACAATACATTAAATGCTAATATCTGCACATAGATTATATTTATATATGTATTTTCAATGTTATAGTTTAATTTATATGTACACAATTTAACGACAACATTTATGATGATTGTTATTGTTGTTTGTGAAGAAACACTGTGAGAAAACACATTTTCATAGAGTACAGAGGGGTACAGCACCAGGCACGTTTGAATTCTAGTGTTTTTTTCTTCCTTCCCTTGATGTCTCTGTATTGTACGGTTGCCTTGGTGCTTCAACAATAAAAAATATATATCAACACATAAAGGTAAGTGCACGGGCGGAGCTGTGGGGCCGGACAGAGCGTAGAAAGCTGCAGAGGGGGACAGACGTGAGGGAGATGACAGCCATATAGAACCAGAGTGGGCCGCATATCCTGCTTTGTTGGGCACAGCCACACTCATCCCCCTCTGCCTCACTCGGATGTTTTGCATTTCTCACATTGAGCCAATGGCCCGATTTGTGTTAACAGCTCATCAGGAAAAGTTCAGATTCTCCCGATGGCCAGCAATTGTTGTCGGATGATGTGCTGATGACACTGAGTAGCCTTTATGCTGCCCGGTGACTGTTTCACTTCCCACAGTTGCTGATTCTTCTCGAGTAAAAGACCAGGAATCCAAAGATGCATTATGTTAAGTCAAGTGTTAATTCTTTTACTTAAACTTGAGAGGATTTGAAAATGTGACAGTCGTAGTCTCAGATTTCTGGGCACACATGAATCCTGCTCAGTGAGTGTGCAGTCCTCCCACTGACTGTGGCTGTGGTTCAGCTGTGTTCTGTGAGTGGGAGAGAGCAGCCGACCACATATCAGCCTGACTGAAACGTTCACTGACTGCACTATCCTCAGCATATGTGAAAATGCCATGGTGTTCTCCCACTGGTCATCGGGTCAGGCTGCCCTCACAGGCCACATTAACCAGGCTTGTGGAGTCCTGTTTTTAGATACATTTTTTGTCTGAATGCTGCAGGCGGATTAATCACACAATTACACAGATGAAAATATTACAAATGAGTTTTAACTGCTGGGTTTGAAATGACACTATGAGCAGGATGTTTAAGCGTTTACTCTCAGTGTTAATTAGAGAGCTCCACACCCATGCTGGAAAGCCAACATAATGAAAAATATACAACTGCCTTAGAACTGGAGTGTACCAATAGTGTTGCTACTAACAACAGCACCAACATCCAGTGTAGTTAACCTTATTACCATTTTTCTACTTTACCTATTTATAAAGGAAACGGTCTGTGTACTGAATGTCGTTTGGTGTGTGTGTGTGTGTGTGTGTGTGTGTGTGTGTGTGTGTGTGTGTGTGTGTGTGTGTGTTTGTGTTGGCACCCTCATCACAGTCACGTGATCAACTGGGTAGACCCTGTGAATGAGCTGAAATCAGCAAAGGCTGTGTATGTGTGTGTGTGTGGGGGGGTCTATTTTCAGTGACGATTGGGTGTGAAAACATGTTATTTGAATGCAAGTAAAGTAAAAAGACAACTTGTCATATTCCAGAAATACAAAATAGGAAAAATATTTATCCTTTTTTTTTTCTCCACTCATTTAACACTTACAATATGGGACAGTCTAATACAACACCATCTTACCATGAAGCTCAATGAACCAGGTCAACAAAAACTAAACTTGTAAAATTATAAAATTAAAATTATAATATTAACAGCTGTTGCATTGGACTGTACTGTTCACTCACTAAGTACCAGACAAGCTGCACTGAGTCTTTCTGAAGCTGTCGATCTCCTGAGATTTCCTCACGCCCTCAGAAGGGAGCCCAAAACAAAAGCCATTCAGTGAGCATCAGCTACGGTGACTCTGGACAGTAGCCTGGTCTGATGGATCTGGATTTCTGCTGACGCTGCAGATGGTGAGCGCAGAATTTGGCATTAACAGCATGAACCCATGGACCCAGCCTGCCTTGTGTCGACAGTCCAGGCTGTGATAGGTAGTGGAAGCTAATATCGCTGAGAAAACGGTCCTCTCGCTTACTGGACAAGAACCAGGAAAAGAGACCACATTTCTCCTGCATTAGCTTCACCACACTTGCTTCCTGTTAAATTTAGAATAGGATTTAAAATTATCCTCCTCACCTACAAGGCCCTTAATAATATGGCACCATCAAACCTTAAAAATCGCTCATAGTACCATATCACCCCACTAGAGCACTGCGCTCCCAGAATTCAGGCTTACGTCCCAAAAGTAGAGTAGGAGCCAGAGCTTTCAGCTATCAAGCTCCTCTCCTGTGGAATCATCTCCCAGTTTCAGTTCGGGAGGCAGACACCATCTGTACGTTTAAGAGTCGGCTTAAAACCTTCCTTCCTTTTTGTGATTATTCCTACACCTGTCCGACACCTCTCATCCGCGGCAACTTCAGAAAAGAAGAAAGTGCAGTCCTTTTCCAGCAGTTTGGTTTCAGAACCGCTGCTTTGCATGGAGGTGAGGCCACCGACAACAGTGAGGTAAAGTACCTCTCTGGGACGCAAGGCATCAATAAATATATAGATGCCTGACAACTTCACTTTCCTATTTTCCGATGGGACAAGGCCCAGCTTCTAGAGGCTCACTGGCGAGTTAACACCTCAGGTCTGGCTCCAGAAGAAGGCCCTAGTCTCCCTAGTTTCGGTGAGGTGATGCAGTTCTGAAATTGAAGTTTCATTATCGCTCTTCGTCTGACCCATCCCCATGGACCAACTCGGCTTGTGAGAGCCTACCAGGGACCATTGCCTCTAACAACACAGCTCCTCCACAAAATTCGTGTGATGCTTCTTGGAGGGAAGAAGAGAAACCATTCAGAGTGATGCAGACTGATGAGTATGGCATGGCTCTGTTGTTGTGTTGAGTTGTTGAGAACTCACACAATACACTTACAAAACATGACGGAAAAACAGGAGAAACAAAAGCCTGACTGTTTTATATCCAAGTCACACAAAATTATTCATTGTCCATTATTCATAGGCTGACCTAATTGAAGGGCAGCCTATGTTGGTCATTTAATTGAGAGATTAGCTTCAAGGGATTTCAATAAATGAATCATTTAACTTAAACTCATATTGTAAGTGTAATTAACATTTAATTTGCTAAGAAGGCATTTAATCAAGAAATCAGAGACAAGGCTGCCCACTAAATATTTTGAATCAGAGTGTAAAGGTGAGCCTAAGTCAGTGCATGATGTCAGATCAACTCCTTATTTCCCGGTGTGTTTACCTGTGTAATGACTACCTGTGTGTAGGAACCTGTTTTATGTACCTGCCTTTCTGCCTGCCCGGTATTGGTTTCTCCATAATAAAATTTTCATCTGGAGTTTTCTGACCTGCTAATTCTTTAATTAACTAGGGAAGAATAATTTTTGGGGGGAGATTACCTTTCTCGCTGCTTCAACATAACCCGACACTTCTTCACTGTACACTGACAAGTGCGCTCAGACCAATGTACTGCAGCAGCTCCCTCCACCACACCAAAGTCCTCCTTACATTCTTACACGTGGTTGACTTAACTAAGATTTATGTTCATGTATTCATACACACATCCAGTAGGCTACATCTCAATCTCTCCCTGTTTCCAGATGCGCAACGCACATCCTGTCACCAAGATACACCTGTGCACACAGTCAGTGCTAAATCATGTGATTCACCAGGTCTTGTTATTAAGGAACAGATTCATAACTCGAGGCCACGACTTATTATCTCATTCCCATGCGCCGTCGTCTGCTCCTTCTATTTTGAAAAGGTGTGAACTTGGGTCTGAAGATTGTGTCACTTGCTTAACCGACCTCTGAAATAATCGACGTGCAATGTATGAAAAAAATGACTCACTTAAGTAAATCATACAAAAGCCACACACGTGAACAATATTGCTGCAAATTCAGTTTCATTTCATGAAAAACATTTGACTATAAAATCCTCATTGCAGATAAACCAGGTAGAATGAACATAAAATGTTCTAACTTCACTCTGCATCATAGACTGTTTATAAAAATATCTGCACATAAAGTCCAGCACACAAACAAAAAAAGTGACAATATCATAGAACTGTTTGAGGAGGACTTAATAATGATAAGGTCTATTTCTGAAGTAGCTCAGGAGCTTTAATACAGGTCAAGAGAACACACCATTCCAAATAGGCTTGAACTGGCACTGCACATAAAAAGTGGCACAGTCGTAAATTCAGTCACATTTTGGCTGCAAGAAAAAGCTGTGCAGTCTGAATATGGAGCCTCTCCTCCCAGCCCCCGATAGAGTTTAAATTATATTAAGTCTGATATATGTCTTCATATGTCTTCATTATATCACTTGTCAGCATCGGTTGGAAGACTACAAATCTGGAAAATAAGAAAATCTGAGGGTGTGGAACTAGAAAGAAGAGAACTTACCAGACCTCTTTAGCCCCCACTCATCTTAACTTGAGACTATCGACCGAGGTGATCAAGTTTAATTTTGTGCAGTGTAGGTGCCATAGGTTTTGCCAAGGAAAAAGAATATGTAGTAAAAGAAGACAGTATTTCTGATCTTGCTGCTTTTTTTAAACTTCCCCTTTTTACAGTTGCAATACTAAATCAGCAGAGCAGTGTTTTAGTACATCCCTGATTTTAGCCCTTAAAGAACTTGCATGAAGCACAGCTCAGAGAACAGCAAGTGTGTTTCCTGTAGTTTAGGGTGTCTTGAGCAGGTAAATGGCTGCAGCAAACTGAAGCAGCACAAAAGATCAGCCACTATACTGTATAAAGACCAGACTTTAGCCATTTTCACCAGCTCCATTAGATTAGATGTACCTGTGTCATAAAAAGTTTTAAAATATTTCACAAATAAAATCATTAAACTACTCTTAAAGAGTACAACTAGCCTGGGAACACAGATATTACACCTTCTCTGGCTCTTGAGTGTGTTGAGTCTGACAAATTAACCTTGGAGTCTGTGAAGTGAAGGTTTTTACAATTTATTTTCTTTTATTGCTAACCCAGCAATGTGGATCTAGGGACCGCAGTCAATCAAACTAGCAATTCAGTACAAACTGAATATATCAACTATTCAAGATGCATTATCAATTCTATTGGAGGCTGATCTGTCTTGGTGGTGGGAGGCAAACCACTCAGGGGTCTGTCTTCTGAATGCTGATGTTCCAAGAGGATGAAGGGAGCAACGGTATTAAAAGCAGAATATCAAAATTGTGTTATCTCCAGAGTCTAAAGCTGAGGACGAATCTTGTGTCATCCTCAGTAAAGTGGACTCTATGGTTTTGTCCTAAAATCTGACTGAAACTCATCCAGGATACTAATTTGTCTAATGTTGAATTAAGATGTAAACTATATGTTTTGAGATCGTTTTAGGAACAGATGGAACAGATGGATCTAAATTAGGAACTTTCAACAGGGGGACAATGAAAAAGATGAAACATAGCTGTGAGTCATGACGGAATAATATCTGTTACAAATATGAGATTTTATGTCAAGGAGTGAAAAAATAGATTCAAAGTTGATGAGAACTGTGGATCATGAGCTTAACTCTGAAAACCCGTAACGCTCCAACAATCCAGCTGAGACCTGCAATTGAAAAGTGTCAATTGTGTCACAGTCTCAGGAAATATTTACAGGTGTTGCTTTCAGACAGATTGTGACTGGGGTTTGAGTTGTTATATACAACTTGGTATGTGAGGGTATATCACGAATACATTTGTTTCTATCTGCTGTGACAGTGTTATTAAACCAATCTCTAAAATAAATTGGAGCTGAGCTTTTAGCTCTTTTAACTTTGTAAGTGGCAATTTAGTTGAGAATATCGGTGCAAGGGCAACTGAATAGTGTGACCAGGTCGTCTGTGGGGGGATTCGAAGTAACTGGAATCTCACACAGCTTCATATTTGTCAGTCAACACGACAGGTGATCTTGTCTTAATGTGTGTTCTGAACCAGGGTTCAGTGGTCTGTTGTAGTTGAAGGGAGCAGTGTCATGCTTAGTCATTGTCCAAACTGAGGATCAGTTCACTCAATCCACTGTAGGTTGGGGTTAGAATCCACCTAACTGGTGCCAGGCCACCACACATAGCTGTTTGTTCCTAATACCTCTTTGGCACTAAAATTAGCCAATATATAAACCAGCTAAAAGAAGACGATTGATGTGTGTAACATAATTTCACCACAGGAGTTGTTTTTTTTAGCTCCAATGACAACCTTGTGGGGCAGCTGTGGCTGAGGGGGTGGAGTGGTCGTCCTCTAACCAGAAGGTCGGCAGCTCGATCCCAGCCTCCCCCATCTGTGTGCCGAAGTGTCCTTGGGCAAGATACTGAACCCCAAATTGCCCCTCTTAGAAAAAATGTTGCCCATGTGTGTGTGAATAGGTGAATGTTAATAAACTGTACTGTAAAGTGCTTTGAGTGGAAATCAACACTAGAAAAGTACTACATATATACAGACCATATTCATTTTTAGATTAAAGACGTCCTTGTTTGCCTTTGCATGCAAAAGACATTGTCCACACAAATATCCTTTCCGTCGTTCATAGAGATGGAACTTCTCCAGTCTGCATTCCGAAGTGTCCAGGGCAAGATACTGAACCCCGCGATATGAAATTAAGTGAAAATACAGGATTATCATGCAAAAAAAAAGATCTTTAGCATGCTAATGCTAGCGGCCTCGCAACCTTTTTTCAAGGTTGTTGTGAAAAAAATTACCATAATACATTGAAATGATATTAAACTAAGGTATTACAATCATTATCATATTTTTTAGATCCTTAGTAATGGAGAAATTGCTACATTTGTGGGTCTCTCTCCCTGCTTGCCAGTGATTTGTAAGGCATTCTGGGTACCCCTAGGTTTGAAGTGAGGGTCGGAAAAATCTTCTGTTTTGAGGGCTATGAAGCCCTACCCCTTGGCCCTACCCCTCCGTCCCAACAGGTATTGGGGCAACCTACCCCTAAACGTGAACGCACAAAACGAAGGGGAAGGGCTAAGGGGTGAAATGGGATTGGGCCTTAGTATACCTCCAATAAGGAGTTCGTTTTCGTCTGCATTTGTTTGTTTGTTGGCAGGATGACACAAAAACTATTGGATGAAACTTGGTGAAAGGATGCAGTATGGGTCAGGGAGGAACCCATTACATGTTGGAGGGGATCAGGATAAGGGGGGTGGATGCAGGAATTATTTTTCACGTTGTCATTAAACATTTTCGTTGATTTCGTAGGGAAAGAATTATGAATCTAATAAAAAAACAGGTATAATAAGCTTATATTAATGAGTGTGTACAATTTGGTGCAGATCAAAATAAAAACCCAGATCAAATATATTTAAATGTGGCTTCACGGAGGTATACACTTTCATGTGAGTGAATGTGAGTACCATTCTAGTACTTTTCTTTTTTGTGATTGTCACACTTTTTTACATAAGGGCACGATAAGGGCACGAGCATGTGATGTATCTGACTGGGGTGCCGATAATGGTAAGGGGTAGATATAGAGGCATGCCAACTGTGAACCAAAATGTCTATAGAAAGTCTCTCTTTATAATTCCCAGTCTGTCTGTAATAAATCCCAACAATACCAAAAAAAACTTTAAAAGTCAGACTAAGACTGTAAAGCTCATTGTATTCTCAGTAAGCAGTACAGAGGCGGTGCTGTTGTTTCATGGAGTTCTTTCATATGTGGGACACTTTGCATGAAGTTAAGACTTTGCAGAGTTCTGTGGTGTCTTTGAGAGGCCGCAGACGGCCTCTGGGACCAGCGCAAAAAACAGCACTGCAGCAACAACTCGTCAGTGTGGGTTGGTTCTATGCCACAGGTAGGTCTAGAAATAGGCAGCCCATGCAGCTAGCCATCCATCCACAGCACACACCTTCCATGATGTATGAGACGCTGCACAGAGCCCATTCTTCAAACTCTTTGCATACTCTGCTCCACTCTGACACACACACACACACACACACACACACACACACACACACACACACACACACACACACACACGCTTACCTGCTCAACTTTCAGTATCTAGGTTGCTGTGATGTCTGTTAAGGGTCGCAGAGAAAAAAGGACTTTATCCTACTTTGGTGTGTTTTAAAGAGCACAGCCAGGCTCCTGTACAAAAGGCTCCAATTAACACTGGCTTACGTTTCCAAACTACATCTTACCATTGTTACCATTATAATTTTTCAAAAATAAAATAAAATCAAGTTAGCTGTTAAACATTTGTTATAAACCTAATTCAATTTCTTGATTGAATTGTTGTTTGATATAGTTGGATCAACCACTCCTAACTTCCAACTCCTAATACTGCATAGTGGAATCTTTTAAATATTTAATGTATCCATCAATCCATTATTTGTACCACTTATCCTGTAAAGGGTACTGGGGGGGGGGGCTGGAACCAATCCCAGCTGACATTGGGCAAAACGCTGAGTACACCCTGGACAGCACACCAGCGTATCACAGGGCCATCATACTGAGAGAAACAGATGTTCACACTCACATTCACACCTACAGTTAATTTAAAATCTCTAATAAACTTAATCCCAACTCTGCATGGGTTTGGGAAGTGGAGCGAAAACTCAGTCATGCTATAAATGTGTGTCTGAATGGGTGAATGGCACAGTGTTTTCTTGTGCTTCAATCTTTTTTCCACTCTCACAGTTAGCTTTGTATATATCCTAAAGAGTATCGACTGTTCATATTTTGTATATAGAGTTTATTGTTAGCATTTTTTATCGTTTTTAGGACATCAAGTTGGACGCAAGAGTAACAGTCTGGTGTCGACAGGAAGTGAACCGACAGGCAGTGCAGAAAGCAGAAGTACATCACACTACATTGTGCAAGTAGTCAATGGGATTGAGCTGCAGAAACACTGATGTACAGTGCCTGCATAAGTATCACCCCTTGGATTTCCAGTATAACAGATTATTTATTTCATCGTGAGTTTATGTAATGGACCAACACAAAATAGTGCATCATTTGGAAGTGGGGAAATATTATATGATTTCACAATTATTTACAAATAAAAATCTGAAAAGTGTTGAGTGCATATGTATTCACCCCTTTACTGTGAAACCCTAACAAAGATCTGGTGCGACCAATTGCATTCACAAGTCACATTTGCAAGTCACATAATTAGTAAATAGGGTCCACCTGTCTGCAATTTAATCTCAGTATAAATACACCTGTTCTGTGACGGACTCAGAGTTTGTTGAGATCATTACTGAACAAACAGCATCATGAAGACCAAGGAGCTCACCAAACAGGTCAGGGATGTTGTGGAGAAATATGAAGCAGGGTTAGTAAAAAAATATCCAGAGCTTTGAACATCTCTCTGAGCACCATAAATCCATCATAAGAAAATGGAAGAATATGGCACAACCGCAAACCTACCAAGAGGAGGCCGTCCACCCAAACTGAAGAGTCGGACAAGGAGAAAATTAATCAGAGGAGCAACCAGGAGGCCCATGGTTACTCTGGGGGAGTTGCAGAGATCCACAGCTGAGGTGGGAGAATCTGTCCACAGGACAACTATTAGTCGTCTACTCCACAAATCTGGCCTTTATGGAAGAGTGGCAAGAAGAAAGCCATTGTTGAAAGGGATCCATAAAAATCCCGTTTGAGTTTGCCAGAAGCCATGTGGGAGACACAGCAAACATGTGGAAGAAGGTGCTCTGGTCAGATGAGACCAAAATTGAACTTTTTGGCCTCAATGCAAACGCTATGTGTGGCGTGTCAACACTGCCCATCACCCTGAGCACACCATCCCAACAGTGAAATATGGTGGTGGTAGCATCATGCTGTGGGGATGCTTCTCTTCAGCAGGTAGGAAACTGGTCAGAATAGAGGGAAAGATGGATGGAGCCAACACAGAAATCCTTAGAAAATCTGATGCAGTCTGCAAAAGACTTGAGACTGGGGCGGAGGTTCATCTTCCAGCAGGACAATGACCTAAACATACAGCCAGGACTACAAAGGAATGGTTTGGATTAAAGAATGTTAATGTCTTAAAATGATCAACCAGACCTCAATCCAATAGAGAATCTATTCTGGCTAATTCTGGCTAATCTGGCTCATTAGCATTTAAAGGAACAGGCACTCAAAACAGGTCACTCTGTGGAGGGCTGTTTTATACAGGGTAAAAGGGTGCTGTTTGAAATGATCCTTGTGGTATTTTGACCAAAGTATGTTACAGACATTTCATTAAGACCCCAAGGAACCATATCAACTTGTGGTAAAATGGGCATGCTATGTCCCCTTTAAGATATTGGGCACTATTTGGACTCTGGAATCCAGTTTTCCAAATACATTCATGTATTTACCATGGTAACATTTGCTATAGCACAAATAACCAAAAACTGCTGAAAATCACAGATTTATGGCAAAATACCTGCAAAGTATTAGACAAATTAGATTTTTGATCGAACAGATCCATTAATCCAGAGGGTCAAATGAATATATCTCCATGAAATTGTGGCAGCCCATCCAGTGTCAATCTTAGAATGAAAAAAGCGTTCAATCAAGCGAACCAATCATCGTGGAACTAGAGGAAAAGAAATGGGATCACTGGAGCCATTTGCTGTTTTCCCTGGGGACCTTGACTGCCATTTTATTGCAATCCATCCATTTAGGGTCAAGGTGCAGTCTACCACTAAAGTAGGTTTTTGTGAATATTAATATTTTATTCATATTAAGTGTGTCTGATTTCATTTTTGATGACATATTGGCTCGTCCTGCATGGATGATACCAGTCTGACACAAATCTGTGGACAGATGATGATTGTGTTTCAGCTGCTCTATTGCTTGAGGGTTTTGTGTTGCTCTGCCTTCTGCTTCAAAATACTCCAGAGGTTTTCTTAGTTTTTTTCTCAATGTGTTTGGGATCATTGTCAGGTTGTAAAATTCCTCTCTTCACAATCCTCTTGAGACTAGGGGTCAAATTTCCATGCAGCATTTGTGGAATACAAACCTGTGTTCATAGCTCCATCTATAAATGTCACCTGTGCTACACCTTCTGCTCTCATGCAGCCCCCATCAGCAAACTCCCACCTCCGTGTGTCACATTCAGCCCTGAGCAGTCTCCGTGGTGGTCCTGACCAGGTCCGTGTCAAACATGCTGGACTCCATCTGATCCAAACTCATTTATTTTGGTTTCATCAGACCAACGAATGGGTTACAGACCTACACCAGGCTTCTTTTCATGGTGTATTTTCTATTATTTTGTATTTCACTTAAGATAAGATAAGAATTTGACACACTCACCGGGGAAATTCAACTTTATGTTCAGTAATCTGCTGATTGACATGTACTGTATCCTCTCCATCTCCATGACAGAGATAGAGAGTCTCTCAGTCTGGTTTCTCACTGAGACAGTTCCTCACCAAGTTCCATCAGACACAACCCAGGACAGAACTGAGGAAGCAGTGGTGTTAACAGGTTCTTATATAACACTGTTCAAAAAATTAAATGTGGACACTTTTGTTGCTTAGTTGTACTTTGCAGTCTATCTGGCCTATTTTAAATTTGTTTAATTCCCATAAAATCAAATACCCTTCTTTTTTAAATAAAAAAATCTATATACAACCATTTTAAATAGTGTAAATGCTACCATTATTGCTGGAATCATAATGAAGTTTTGTTGTATACGGTATTACAATCTAGCGCACATACCAACCAACACAACAGGGCAGAAGATGAATGTGGAGCTCTCTTGAGATCAATGCAGCCAATTTCATCACTATCTGCCCCTTAAATCATCAGATAACATGTGTGTTAGAGCCGGAAAACAGTGATCACAATTACAGATGCAATGGTTCCTCTGACACAGTGAAAACTCATCTCCCCTGTGCTTTCATCTCATTTCATTTTTTTTCCTCCCTCCTCAGCGCAATTCCTCTCCTCTGCTTTCTTCCCTTCCACTCTGCACTGGAACATTCCGCTACGATCAATCAGATTACATAAGAGCACTGCAGTGAGAAGCAGCGAGGAAGGGAGAAACACAGCCAAGTGAGGGGTGCCATGCTATCTTGCTTTTCCTCTTTTATACAACCACTCATAACTCTCTCTTCCTCTCCCACACGCGCACACATTCACACAAGCGCACACACATACGCACACACACACACACACACACACACCTGATGCTTGGTGTAAATGTCCTCACTGCAGTGAGGGTCTGAGAGAGGTGGTTGAACGGAGAAGAGAGCAGGATTTGTTCTGCTCCAGAGCAACGCTATAAAATATGTAGACTCGGTGGAGCTGAGTAGACCAGTTTCTTACCGAGGTGCTGAGACAGACATTTCAACACACGTCCCACTATGTGCTAATATCATGATAACGAGAGCAATTACATTTTTTTTGTACTTAATGTCTTTTGCGTGAAATTTGAAATGCTGTGTTTGTAATTTGAATTCTAGCAATAAGAACAAATAAGAAACAAAAGCAAGAAAAAAACAATTATCATCTGAAATGATCTAGAACATGAGTTGAAAAAATAATTGCCTTACAGACCACTTAATGGTACCCATGAATCTTAAGAACATAATTCAGAATATACTCAGAAATAAATGCATATAAACAACATTTGTGTAACTAGAGTGTGTTAACCCTTTGAACTCTGCAGAAGAAATGGTTCACCAGTGCCAACACTGGTATTTTTTTGCTTTCTGTGGTGTCACTTCTTCAGATTATCTTTAATTGGTAAACATCACTAAACTCTTTACAACCTAAGCTAAAAGGTTATGTAAGTCAATAAACCATAATAAAGTAAAACATTGCAATTGTGCAATAAAAAAATTACCAAGTTTTAAATAAACACATCAAACATGTTGATCCAAAATATTTCTAAATATTGAAACACTTGGTCAGGGGTAGATGATTTAATTTTTCTCGACACTCAGAAATTATTTCATTTATATATTTTTTTTTTCGTTTTTAAGATATGTCCATTTTTGCTGGCAGCAGATTTTTGCTTTATCGACACATTTTTCACTGCATGCAATCATGTTATCACGTCATCATGAGTGCACCATGTAATAAGCTACAGGACAGAGGCCTTGGATTTCCAGTGCAAAAAGATTGAATGTTCTAGCTAATATACAGTTTTTATATTAGATAGAATTAAACATGATTATACAAACCACATACATATACAACCATTAGCCAACTTTTGATTTCAATTAGTCCTCAACCCAAAAAAACATATAACACTGTGCTTAATTGTCAGTGTTCACAAGTCCTGAATAAACAGAAGAATGATGGATTTTCTGCATCAATAGAGGCTGATTGTTTCCAGAAGAAAAGAGAGCCGAGAAGATCAGAAGTGCTATTATCAAAAAAGAACTATTCCAAAGGCTTTTGCAATCGCAAGACTTTGAAATCCCTGTTTCAACAGATTGTAACGTTTTCAAAAAGCTTCACAGGCAAAACTGTTAAGACGCTTTCAGGACGCGACACAACGAAGAAACTGAGAGACAAGAGTCGGCGAAGATTGATACAGTTTGTGAAAAGACACCAAAGAAGATCTTAAGCCTGACCTAGTGCAGTCACCGCCATGCGCTACACAGGGAACAAAGCGGGGCTCTGTGGGCCACGAAGGACACCACTGTTTAAAGAAAGGTAGAGCCCAAGTCTAATCCTTGCAAAACTAGTCAAAAACACGTCTTTCTGGAAAAATAGTTCTATGGACAGGTAAGCCTAAAGTAGAGCTCTCTGGGAATGCGGTGCATTAGTCTATTTATAGATTAAGAAATGAAATCCATAAGGAAAAGAACAAACCCCCTGCAGTAAAACATGGTGGATGTTATATTATGTTGTGAGACTGCTCTGCTGCTTCTGGTACTGGAGGCATTAAATGTATCAGAGGAATGAGGAAATCAGATGATGACCAAGGTAATGGTCTTCTGTCCAGCAGCACAAAAAGACAGGCTATTTTAAACTGGTCAGCAGTGAGTTCTGACATAAATCTAATTGAAAACCTATGGAGAGAGATTTAATGTAACATTGTAAAAAAGATTCCTGCAAACTTCAAAGAGCTTTAATCCAAACGAAGGGAGGGAGACGCTATACCAGCAGCCTGGTGCAAGAAGCTTCTAGATGGCTACAAGATCTACAAGCTTTTGATGCTATCAAATGTTCTACAACCAAATATTAGTAAAGGATAAATGGTAAATGGTCTTTTCTGGTCTTTATGACCACTCAAAGCACTTCACAGTTCAGTTTTGCCATTCACACATTCACAAACACATTCATACAGAGCTCCTATGTGCAGCACTTACTCTATCATCACGTACATTCTGCCGAAACAGCCGTCAGGGGCGGTTTGGGGCTCAGTATCCTGTACAAGGACACTTCCGCACACAGAACTGGGACTGGATTCGAACCACCTGGTTACTGGACGACCTGCTCTTCCTCCTGAGCCAGGATGTGAATGATTGCGTCAAGGGGCCATTTTGTCTTGTATTAAACTATTATACAAATTTAGTATTTTACTTTTGATCAACAATCACATTTGAAGTGGATGTACAAAAATAATTAGTTTCCCTTTACTTCTGTAGATATTCAGCATTTTGTACTTTCTGGCGTGACAACAATTTTGAGCAGGACTGTAGGTGTTCTGCAAAAATCGAGTTTTTGGCAACATTGACTTCAGTCGTCATGACCGTACAGAAACATCTCATTAATGCAAAGCACCAATAGCACTACAAAGTAGATCTTCAGAACAAGTGTGGCACACTGGTATGTTGGTGCAGACAGAAAAACGATAATTCAGCTGGAAGGCTTTTCTTAATTTAAAGCCAAATATTTAGACTGTGAAAATGATTAATGGCTCTCAAGACAATTTCTAATAAGCAGTTTTCTGAAAGGCCCATGGGAGGAATCCAAGTAGTAAAATGAACATGGCAGCAAGACAGAGCAAAAACAAAAGCAAGATACAACATTCTGCAAAGCAGCATCCAGCAGGAAGCCAAGAAGGTTCAAAACTCATCAAACGTACACATTCTTTTTCAGCCATAATACAATTCAAATATTTAATATCTTCTCATGTGTATATTAAAGTTCCATATTTGATTAAAAGTGACATCCCTAATGCTCTCATGATTTTTTATTTGTGGGATTCACATAGGTGACTATTAGCCAACCGGGAGGCAACCAGATTTGCCACAGCACAGGTTAACGTTAGCCACAGGGGCGTTGGCTACACTGTTAATCAGAAGCTTAGCCCAGACTCCTCTCCTCTCCACTTGAAGCTAGGGTTGGTGATCCTAGAAAAGTTAGAAAGAGCAGGCGACACTTTGAAAAAAATCCAACCGATACATCCCACCGCCTCCCATCAGCCCTCTCATCAAAGCAACGCTTCCAAAAGACGTGCACTGCCGGACAACTGAACGAAAGCGACTTTTCCGTAACTTGCTCGCTAACTTCTGGCTACCGACTTTTCTTCAGCAATGAATGTCTCGCCAGCTGAGAACTCTGGTCATGAGCAGTGAGAGCACGGGCAGTGTGAACGCAAGCTGGGTGGACTGGTTATATTTCACCGTGAGAGAGGCTGAGGCGACTGGTCATATTTTGGCTTTAATTTGTCACTCACCTGTTTTTTTCTTTTCTTTTTTGAACCAGCCCATTTGTAAGTCCATAGTGTATGTGGGCTGAGATACTTTCGAATGACATTTAAGATGGCAATAACTGCAGGCTACACCTGACAAATAGTGATAAATTTGACGTGTGCTGCATTTTGACTTAGAGTTATATTCGTGGTTCATCAGTAGAGAGAGACCCCGGGGAGGTAATCTGGAGAAAAGTGAGTGTGGCAGATTGATTGGACCCCTGTTCCTGGTGGACAAAGTGAGCCTGGAAACGAGTCCAACTGAGAGCTGGCTAATCTTTTATTAAACACCGTTCAGTTGCTGGAATTGTTTTGTTGTTGCCTTTTATCAGGAGGATTGTGAGAAGTTCAGGTCGGGTCGCTGCTAAATAAAATGAGAAACCCTAATTCCCTGCTGAAATTCTGACTCATGCCTCGTCCACTCTCTGTTGATCCTTTGAACCCGTTAAAGGTCACCTTCAAAGAATGTTTCACGTTTAAAGCACCTCGCCCCCGGCGTGCACACATGCATGCAAGCACGCACGCACACATGCATGCACACAAACACTAACACAAAACAGTGCACTAACACAGTCTGTTTATTTCTTTTCAGTCAAAACATTGTCACCTCCCCGGAGATGCCCAAACTTCATACAACTGTTTAAAATATTGGCAACTTTAATCTTTTAATTGCAAAAGATCAAAACTACTAGTCCCAGAGCTTTGCAGTACAAAAACACATAATTGTGAGCTAAAAATCTGTTACTACCCCCGCCCCAAGGAGGTTATGTTTTCATCTGCGTTTGTTTGTTTGTCAGTTAGCAGGATTACACAAAATCTACTGGTCAGATTACAACCAACTGGTGGAAGGATGCGATATGGGTCAGAGAAGACCCCGATACATTTTGGTGTTGATCCGGATCGTGAGGTAGGAATCTTTTTTTAAATGTCTTTAACATTGCGACATAGGGAGTTTTTACTCAGACAATTACTCATCAGTTGAGTAATTACTCAGACAATTATTTGTCAATCTTAATAAAAAATGTGCAGGCATATTTAGGGGCTTGGTATCAATTTCGATGCAAATACAAATCTGTATCTAGTAGATTTCGGCTTTTTTTCAGCAACTGTATGGTAACAAATTGGGTTAGAAACCTGTAACTACCACCGATGTGTAGCTGAGAAACATAACGTGGCCTTAGCTATGAGGCATGTTTTAATTTTAAGGGGATTGTTAGGCCTTGGCAAAGGAATGCAATAAAAAAATCATCAGAATCTATTTATTCTGAATTCTCAGCTCACTGCGCCCAGTGTTTAATCCTGATTGCAATGATCAAGCATTCAGTCAGCATTTCAAGCCCCTCCCTGACAACTGATGAGGCTCATGGATACAGGAGTAGGAATTCATTGATTCTCAAGCATGCTAGGGACCATCAATAATTTTTCTACCTATCAAAATGTTTGACACAAACTATGGATTTAATTTTGTTTTCAACCCTACTGTGGTACGGTGTATTTTAAAGGGTTATGGTAATAATTCATGTTAAATATTTAGATTAGAGTTTTGCTTTAAAATGTTTGTATATTTGAAATGAAGTGAAGAATAAGGGGCCTAGTTTCAAACGCTACAAAACAAATAAAACCACTCAGCTATTCACAAACCACAGACTAACACTCAAACACAGGCTCTAAATAACAGCAGAGCACTGACCATGATGTTGTCCAATATTAATTATGAATCCACCAATCAGCCCCACTACTCCTTGAATTATTCAGCAGTGGCATGTGCCGTTTAATTGAGCTCGACCAGACCCAAGGAAGAGCAGTCAACCGCTGTGGTGACTGACTGCGTGTCCGACTGGGGGAGAAAGAAAAGCGATGCAGGGGAGCGAGGGCAACAATAAACCGAGCCAATCCCAGTGACACGCGATGACGACAGCTCAGTGAACGGAGAGCGCTTCTTCAGGACCTCATTATGCTGTCTGGGTGAAACGCCACCGTCTGAGCCCACTCCGCCTCAAATGACCAAATCAATCCAACCCATTCTCACGCTATCTCACGCTGGGATTGTGAACGCAGTTTGTGTAGCTCAAGTATGCTTGTCCTGCTGTTGTGGCAGTGAGAACGTGTGAGAGAAGGGGGGTGAGCTGGTCAAAAGAATATAATAGGGAAATTGAGAAATATGGATTAACTAAAATCTAGGGATAGATTATAAACCCCCCCTCTCCACAGTCGCCAAAGTGCTTGTTTGCTGTGGAAACTGGTGGGTTTCTCTATAATTTTCCAGGTCTATAATAATAGACCATGTATAATATGGATAATGGATAATGTATGTTGTGATTTGGCACTGTACAAATAGAATAGAATTGAATTAACCAAGAGCTCAGGTCAATGAGAGGAGAGCTGCTGTTATCGAGTGCGACTGAGAGATGTATCCAGCCCAAAGAGGGGTTACATTTTCAAAGAAGGTATAGGATTAAGCAATTCCATTTACATTGATATAAATCCGTGCTTGTGTTTGCATCTCTCCTGAGAACAGAGGAGAGTCTCATCCCTCACACACTCTGCAAAGCCCCGCCCCCACCATCTCTCTACGTCTCACCCTCTAAACACCTTTGTACCAGAGATCTACCTGAATGGAGGCTGTGAAACCTTCAGTACAATTTCAATGAATTCTAAATCGGATTTAGCTCGAGGATTACCAAGTGACGGCTAGCAGAGTAGAGGCAAAATATAAATATGGAAAAAAGATTGGATTATATTCACACAAAGTGTAAAACATTTTACCAGTATCTAATATATAAAAATTACCCACTAACTTTGAATAGTCCCACACCTTTAACTTGAAGTGATTTAAAGTCTGATATTATCTACTCCGATACTACCCATTATTCCATAAGTAGTCTATGAGTGTACTTGTACAAAAACTATCAAGTGCTTTTACTGTGTACTTTGGGAGTAATGATGATATTGGGATTAAAGCTATTTCTTCCATAAGTATTTTACAAGCCTACACTTATCCACTTAGTGCTTCTTAACCTTTTACAAATACTATATATCAATTACTGATTCATTTTTATTTAATTTCTGCTTTTTAAAGAGGCACTTTATTTAATATAATTTTAATTTACACGTTGTCATATTTATCCAGCTAGATACAGGAGAGGAAACCCTGTCTTTGCATTTTATTTGGATCACAGTCTGCTTCAATACAAGTTCTTGTGATATCTCACATGTGGTTTTGACTTACAACTTTATAATAATAATAATGATTATGATAAATATTGTGTATTGCCATTCAGCCAAACAATAGGCATGGCAGCAGATCTTAGGTCCATATTACCCTGCCCTGGTTAGACGCTAGGTGTGTCTCCTCACCACCAGCTGAATCAGACTTATAGAAACCTAATTGAAATGATATTCTTTAGGGCAATAGACTCTAACCCTGCTGGTCCAGACACCCCTATACTGGTGCAACACTGGGTTCTAACAGCACATGTATACCTGCACCAAGAGGTGCTCTGAAAGATCACATGACCTCTGCAGTTTTTTCATTTGAGTATATGTACTGTATAGCGTCTCTGCTTTATACTTGTTTTGAAAAAGGGCCTGTCCATAAAACACCTTTAGAGGAATTGAAAAGTTTGTAGGTGCTTCAACTGGTGTGCAGACATTTCTTGTCTTCTAATTTAGGATTTGGTCCCATGTGTGAATAAGAACTGAGTTACTTTGATGTAAAAGACATGACAGCAGTTTTTCTTCTGCCGAGTTTTCTGCATCAGATTAACACAAAGACCACAAAGGTGAACAAAAATGGCGACTTGTGCTTTGGAGTGTCACACTGTTCACCTGTCAACTCAGTCCTCAACTCTTTTGCACAGGAAAAGAAAATCTGAAACAGTTATTTGATCAAGCAATTAGTCAATCAACAGTGTATTGTCAGACTTCACATTTGCCTTTCCACTGACACTAAATGTTGAAACTGATGTCAAAATGTTTCCGTAGATTCATCGTGTAGATTCACCTCCAGACCCCAGGTGCCAAAGATTATTTTGATCTTTTTATGAATATAAAGTCACTTAACAATAAACTTGTGAGACAATTCACACACTCAATTTCCTGTCTGAAAGGGCTCCCGCCTAATGGAGGACTCTGATATGACAGAATGATGCTTCTTATATACATAAAAATCAACCTTAAAGTTGAAGAGATGGTGCATCACACATCTGAAACACATCTGAAACACACACACACACACACACACACACACACACACACACACACACACACACACTGTGGCAAAGTGCTTGGTTGCTAGATGGTTAGGGAATTGTGTGGACATAACGTTTAGAAAAGGAGGGAAGTCATTAAACTTTCATATGGAGAAAAGGGGATCATCACTCTTAATGTGTGTGTGTGTGTGTGTGTGTGTGTGTGTGTGTGTGTGTGTGTGTGTGTGTGTGTGTGTGCGTGCGTGCGTGTGCGTGTGCGTGTGTGCGTGTTGCATTGACAGTCGATTTTTTCTCCACTGCCATTTCTACCCTGAATACAACTTCAGAGAGAATATTGAACTGTTCAACTCTTTGTTATTGGCTTTTGATAGAACTCTAGCTGATAATTTATTTCCTGAAGTTAGCCAGCACTGACACTGTGGCTGATGCATAAACAACACCTACACACAAAAAACCTACACTTCCCTCATATTAACAGGATTAAGAAAAAAATGTCCCATCCTCACTATTTCAGATTAGTCTGACACTTTTCCCTGAGTGCTGTGACTAAGTAAAACATCACATCTAAAAATAAACACTGATGTACTGTAGGCTACAATGTAACTGACTGAGATACTTTAATATGCTGTTCAAAACAACACTCCTTTACGTACCTTTCTGTGCTTGATTATAATATCCATTACATTTACACTGGAGGAATCATTTAATTTCTCTGTGTTCACAATTTTGTACTTTATCCTTCATTTTACACAGAATATGTTCAACCCTTTTGCATCTAAATACTGTGTCTGAATACATCCATCAAATACAAGGCACACAGAGGCACTGGAAAGCATTAGATGTAAGTCTCACTGGTTCAATTGTAGCACCAATATAAATACATAATGCACTCTTTAGTTGCATTTTATTGCTACAGTTCCAGGGTCCTCTGCCTTGGCTCCAATGTGCCCGATTAATGCTTTAAACCAAACGATGATTTAACTACTTCTTCTTTTAAATGGACCCCTTAACTTTCCTCTTGTGTTACTGTGCAGTAACTTTGGATGGGCTGTATGCATGTTCTGTGAATAGTTATTCCACTTCAATAACAACTAAAAACTAGAATAAACCAGAAGGGAACTCAGCAGAGTGCACAGCTCCACCAAGGCCCAACAGTCCAGTACCAGGAACACACCAATATTTAATGGGACCTTTCCTGGCCCACGTCTCATCCATCCACCAAGTTTCCTGGTAATCCGTCAAGTAGTTTTTTTTGTGTAATCCTGCGAATAAACAAACTATTGTATTATTTAGCTTGTTGACTCTGATGTTTTGGATTCTTGTTTTTACTAGTCCTCTTTGTGAATCACTTTGTAAACGGCCGTTTTGAAAGATGCTATATGGAAATAAGTTATTATTGTTATAGCACAAGTTTATGACACGCACGGACTGACTCTAAGAATTCCAGCTTTTCTTTTTCCGACCTTCATTGCTAATTATTTACTTTCCATAACAGTTGTATTAAAATCTATTCTGGGTCAGCTGTATACGTTAATAAAAACTTGTTTTGCTCCACAGGCCAGTCAGCGTGTCCTTACAAGGGGGACTGAGCTCCCTTGATGAATTTAGGATGGTGCTGAACTGGCAGAATGGGTACAGCAACTTTTGTGCGAACACAAACAAGCTCTGCATGGCTGCGCCTACCCACAGGCTGAAATCTCCTCTCGCTCATATCTGTACACTGCACTCCACTCGTCTAACACCAGCAAACCTCACACTGGCTGTGGTTGCAGTGACTCTTGAAAGGCGCTCAGCAGTAAGCTGATAAAACCTGGTTTTCTTTCACCAATGTACAATATAATGAAATACCTGAGGAAACAATGGTGGACATCTCCCTGTGCAGTAGGATGACAGCAAGGATTGTCACCTGTCGTCACAAGAAAGTGAGTTCATATATAAAAGTTATATATAAAAGCTACTGTACTTATTATGAGCTCTGCTGTCAGAGGCAAAGGAGGAAGTGTTGACCCTTTTAAAGAGGGAAGAACGTAATGGTGGAGTTATGGATTAAGGAAGCATGCGGCTGTTAGTCTCTCAGGTTCTGACCAACCATGAACTTTTCCTGAGTTTGTCTTTTCATCCTCACAAATATCGTTACCCAACATTAATGGCGATGGTGTTTTTCGGGAGGGGTCCAACAATCATAGCAGTGGCAGATCAGGAAGCAGTCACATTAGTCTTCGCTGTAATGGAGATTTGAAGACACCAAATGGGTCGTGGTGCTGAGAGAGGCATCCAATCAGAAAGAGCTAATCAGTCATTTTTAAAGGAAACACATTATTTCATTTCACTTTAGTTAGAGGAATCTAGTTGTTTTCTTTATGTTAACATTCGAACTGTACTGGTCTTCTTGTTATCAACGGAAATTATGAAGTAAAAAAGAATTTGTCTTCCATAGTTGAATCTGAGGCCTCACATCAAACATGGGCAAACACACACACATGCACTCTTACTACAGCGCCTGTCCTTTTACTGCATCTTCAAATGTTTCAACTTAAGAATTCAAGTCCAATATTTCAATTGTCACCTCCGCTGAGGTTATGTTTGCATCTGCCTTCGTTTGTTTGCTTGCTTGTTTGTTTGTCAGTTAAGAAGCAGTATTATGCAAAGCAACTGGATGGATTACCACGAAAGATTGAGGAAGCATGCAGTATGGGTCAGGTAAGGACCAATTCAATTTTGGTGCAGATCCAGATTAGGGGGCGGATCACAACAATTTTATTGTTCACTTTCTTTAAAATTGTGAAATAGGTTGAATTTCAACATCTTACTCGATTTCTCAGAGAATAATTCATGGATCTATCTTTTTTTCTTTTTAAATCCACATCTAGTGAATTTACGTTCAGTCTCCACCCATGTCCCTAAGCACCAGAATGATGTGGTTCCTACTGAGGATGGTCCTCACAGTTAAACATCTTAATTTAAATACTGACAAACAGTTTGTATCAAGGTACAGCAGATGAGTGAAGATTATGGGTGGGGTGTCCCTTTAATTGACCTGCAGTGGAATTCTCAGCTCAGTCCATTTTAACAGTGTGCAAACACAGACATTTCTCTGTAAGAGAGATTAAATGAACACAAACACACGGCTGCTGCCATGCTGTTAGCTTTGTGCTGAGACATCAGCAGTCACCAGTAACCATATATTGATCTGCATTCAAAGAGCACTTAGCGGGGAGTGCTGCAGGACTGGAGGAGAGTGGGATGGGTGGTGTTGGGGAGGGGGGGGTGAAAGGTAAGGATGAAACAAGAGGAGGGGGAGGGAGGGGGAGACGGAAGAGGAAACAAAAAGGCTGGGTGGAAATTGACAACTGCTATTAGAAACTGTGGATATGATGCACACACACACACGTCTTTGTAAAGGGAGGTCGCTCTGCTGCTTTTAGTGCCCTGGCCGCATGTCTGACAAAGGAAGTAGAGCTACACAGCATCTGTTGACAGCTGTGTTGTGGGTGAAGCCAGTGGTGCAGTGACGAGGTTGGGCTGATTACAAGCAATGAGCTGAACAGATACAAACCACTAATAATCAATGACCTTTCAAACAGTTTAACCCGATCACTAAAGCCAATTGGTTTTCATTAAGATCAACAAAACACACCATTCACTGGATGCCCAACCTCATACAAAGGGAAGCACTGCATGGGTCAATAAGATCTTAATAACAGTCTCATTGGTTGATTTATTGAAGTGACTTATCAAATAAATTCCTCCGTTGTTGTACTGATGGAATTAGTGCTGAGGAAATAGCTATTGCAGCCAATTTACCATGTGAGCCATCTAAACACAGTGCAGGTAATCCCAACCAATGAGAGTGGACGACCTGATCTACAGCAAATCTAGCAATGCACCGGAAGACAGGAAAATGAGACTGCAGAGGATTTTATGAGAAGCTACGATGAGCTGATGGAGAGGACAGCGGTGCAGCTGCTCGCCTACTGGGAATACGAATGACAGGTTGTCCACGTCAAAGCAGCTCAATAACAGAAAGCTACACTTGAAGCATCACAGCTCGTGTATAGAAGCAAAGTGAGTCATCTTCTAAATGGAATAGGTCATTATTTATATTATATTAAAAAACGAACTAAGTCCTAGTGACACCTGCCCTGTCAACCCCTCTTCCATCAGCCATACACCCCCTCGGTCCCCCTACATCGTCATGGAGCTTTCCGGACCCTGCCATTCCCACCAGTCCACCAAGAGGCCCTCAGTTGCCCCGCCTCCAGTCGTCTGATCCTGCTCCTCTGCACACAACTTTCCACTGATCTCTAATTTAGCCCCAGCATATTTTAAAAGTGAGTAACTTGGGACAATGACTCACAGGACGAAGTCTACAGCCCCCGCTCAGCTACAAGATTCATTACCTCCAAGAAAACAATATTCTGTTGCCCTTCCGATTGTAGAGCGAGTAACAGGAAGGGGACTCTAGAACAAAAAATATGGCATCATTAAAATCAACATGGCTGTTGATCTTGGAAGCAGTAAAGAACTCAGAAAAGGTCATACAGCAACCATGGGAGTGTCTTGTGACTGGAGACAAACAGCTCAAAATGTGTAAAATGTCTTTATTGTGAAAACTGAATTATTACATTTGGCACAAGAGGTTTCTTTTCAGCAAAAAGTGTCATGGATGGGAGCTGGCTACATTAGCAGACTTCACTCATGACAGTTGCATGATGCACCATGGGTGTGTGTTCAGAGGAAGTAGAAAGATGGTACTCCACGTTTTTCCTAACATAGTTGCTCAGTGGAAAAAGGCTTTGTCCTGCATGTTTGGCCCAAAGTGCATGAGCAGAGTCCTTCTGAGAGGTCGACAGCTCACGTCCGACATTTGCGTTGGTCGGCACAAGATGAAATTATTCAATACCACGGCTCTTCTTGGACTTCCCAATTATTACTGGAAGAAGTGAATCAAATTCGACAGTTTGTGAGGCTCTGAAAAATCGATTGACCATTTACAGCCGCAGGAAGAGGGGGTTTTGACCCAGCGAGCATCACTTGATGAACGTGAAAATTGCAATATCTTGTGTGTGCCAAAACTGACCATCTATCTTAGTTTCCCTTGCTGCAGTTTTCAGGACTGTTGCCACTGCAGGCGTTTCCCCTACTCTGGATGACTTTGCTGACTCTCATATCAACGAGAGAGAGGGACAGACTGAAAAGAGTAACTGACACTGATCTGCACTCTGTTTGTTTATGAGATGTTGTCTCAGTCTGTCTCTATTTGATGGGTAGCTAACACCAGCTAGCCATCTGTCTGCACGTGTGTCATGTTGATGTTGTGTCAAGAGAGAAGCAGCCGGAGCAGATGGATCAATATGTGGATATTTAATCTCAGTTTGTGTCTAACAGGATTATTAAATTGAGTTTCATGTTCTCCTTTGTTGAAAGATCTGACAACAGTACACGGATTGTGTTTTAGTCATTTTTACTGCTTTGGGTCTTATGTAACTAATGTCTGTCTGTTTAGTTTTTTTTGTTTTTTACTTTTTACTTCTTGTTGTTGAGCACTTGGTAACATTGTTGAGATGTTTATGATTATTATCATTTGTATTATTATAACAAAGACAGCCTTGCAGGTGGTGCAGCTCTTTTACTTCTCTTTCCCAACTGTCTTGCACTTAAAGTCTGACAAAATGTGATGTTTGAAAAACAAGAAATAACAAAAGATTCCAAGCTTGAAACAAAAAAGGACAGATCTATTTTTATCTTATTGTTATATCTACCTTTGGACTTATCTGCCCGCCTTACCTCTTGAAACCTTTGGAAACTGTGGATGGCCCAAGAGCAATTGGGATTAAGTTACTAAAAGTGCATGTCCTTGACAAAATATTTAATCATTTCTAATGCTGCATACGTGTTTTGGACAACTTGTTCTGGCTACAATATGTTTCTGCCCCATGCCACCATCACTCTTCCACTAAACTTTACTAAAGGCTCATTTATTATTATTTATTTTCAAATGATGTCACCATCACTGCCCACATACCTCCATGTGTCTTTTACATTGGCATGATTGTTAAGCAATGAATCCCCTAGAGGGCGACGCAGAGTCGAGGGTTTCTGACAACAACAAAGATGGAGACGGTGGAGGTTATCATGCTCCTCTTAAGAAAAAGGCAAAAGTGGTCACATTGTAAACGAGCAAGGTAACAAAAGCCTGTAGTTTCTAACCAGCTTGCAAAGTCTCTCCTCAAAAAGTTCCAAACTATTGGCAACCCCCCATGATTTCCGGTGGTACTGCTCTGTTTCATCTGTTTCATCCATATTTGTAAGCTTTCAGAAAAGATGCACAAATACAGAAAAAAATAATTAAGAGTATGGATAGAAGGCTCTGTCCGTTTTCTGTATTCAACGCATCTAACGTTGAATATAAATAAGCCTTAAGAGTGTCCCTGTGAGTGTCTCTTCTTTCCTTATTACCCTTGGGCACTCCTGGATAATCTTCAGTTTGCCGTAGATAACAGTTTCCTGTCTGTGTTGCCACGCTGCATCGTCCGCTCCTTTTGAATGAGTGTTGCTATGCTACTGCCTTTTGCTCTTGTCTCTGCCAGCAGCGTTTGACTCTGTTGAAGATGCAGTGCACGTCCAAACATTAGTCACTTGCAGCTAATGAAGCATTAAATGAAGCGGAGTAGCCTGATGCCGTCCCTGGGTTCGGTTTCTGTGAAGTGGCCTCACATCTCTGTCCTCGCTGCACTGCTCCATTACAGTGGTAAGATGTTCTGAGGTGAACACATCCATCACTTTGCCTCAATAACCATCAGTGTCACTCTAACAAAAGCATGCAGTACTGACAACTCAATCAGAATACTGGAACCAGGCTCAGTGACTCCTCTGCAGCGAGCACTGTCACACTGAACATTAGTATACAGGCAAAGACAATGGTGGTGAGGCAGCTTAAGATAGTCCTAAACTGAGGTAGGATACTTAATGGTCGATACAAAATTGGTTTACAATAGATACTAACTAAGTCCAAACAGGAAATACCACCTGTGTCATCGTCCAACAAAAGCAAGAGAGTCCCAGCACCTAATAGTAATCAATGGCAATCAAATAAATATTCAAAACCGAATCATTAACTATATCAAATATATTGGGACTGCAATAATGTTTAATCTCTGGAAATTGCCACTTTGAAGATGTCTGAACACATAATGTAGCAGTGCCTGTAGGCGCAGGTTTACTACTCTGAGCACACATCACACTGATTGAAGAGTAACTCGTTTAAAGCAACCAAAACAACTAGCAAGCTTAAATGCACTACTGCCACATCTAAGGTGGCTTGATGTTAATTACACAACAAACTTTTATTTAACCATTATTTACAACTCTCAACATCACGTGTGTAATCAAAGAACGGGGTTAACAGTTATCGGGATGCTGTTAACTTGGTGGAAATTCAATGTCCACTCACATAGTTTGCTCTGGATTATTAGTAAAATATGAAATTGTTTAAGCTCATGTACGAAATATTTTTCAAATGTATGAAAACGATGGATGTATTGACTTTTGATCCTTTGGACAACTCATTACAGCAGCAACCCAGTCCCAGTGTGTTGCTGCACATGTTCTGTAGATCAGGACTGATGCTGTTAGTTATTAGTGCTGCTTAGTGGATGTCCCCATTCACTGAATTATGAATGTTTAACTGTCCGTCAAATAAACTGCACATTTTCATAGCTTTTGATCTGTGTGTGTGTGTGTGTGTGTGTGTGTGTGTGTGTGTGTGTGTGTGGTGTGCGTGTCGTGTGTGTGTGTGTGTGTGTGTGCGTGTGTGTGAGTGTGTTAATGGCTGCAATTTTCATTTAGTGTGTGGAATAATGTCTCGATCAGCAATTGTGATGAGTTAGAAATTAAGTGGTTAAATTTTTAATGGAAAAATGTCAAATATAAAAATGATGATGATGTGATTTTTACTGGGATCTGTCAAAACCAAATGTTCCTCCAGATCTAGATGGCATGGTTTATACTCCGAGGCATCGCTGTATCACTCACATATCGTGGTATGCTCTTACACTTCTTGTCTTCAAAGAAAATGCAGCGCCAGTGATTTGAATACTGCAACTGGCCATATTGTGGCTTGTATTGTATTTCCATTCATAGTTTTGTCTATAAAATAGAGAATTGTGTAAAAAAAAAAAACTGGTGTTTTAAGTCAAATGTTTTTTTGTCCCACTCGTATTCAAAGTTGTGTTTTTTTGCTCATAAAAATATTAAATATTTGAACAATCAGCTTTAAACAATTAACTATAATAAATGTTGTGCTCATCCTGTTCTGTTGTTTTATTTTAGAAAACTACATAAAACATTATTAACCTCACAAAGATTTTAACACTTATGCTTTTACATGCTGATTATAAAAAACTGAAATATTCACATTAACACATCAACTAATGTGATATTTTATGAAAGACAGACATTTGTGCAACAGGAGAACTGGACTGCACCTTTGGCCATCATACTTAAATCAAATACTAAGGTTGAAAAACAAAAGACACAATGCCTACAAATCATCAGATGAAATGTCTCTGCATATCTAAATCTATCAGCTGCACCCAATTTCTTTCAGCCAGTGTGAGGAGGAATGAGATGTGAAAACAGAGCAGCACCTCACACTGCAGGTCACGGCTCAGAAGCTACCACATGCTGAAACTGTGACTGGTGGCCTGTTGGGGGGCCAGCCTGTACAGTAACCAGCAACCTCCACTGCAGTGGCTCTGTCCCTACAGCAGAGACAGAATAAAACCCCAGCATCAAGGGTGTGTTCTTAAAACCCCAGTTTCCAAACACAACCTACCCATCTCAGCTGTTTCTCTGGGTCTTTTCCACAGCCACGTCTGCAGGTGCTCCAACACCAGTGTATTTAAACCATCTATATGTATTGGGTGTGCCCCGACCAGTGGGACATACCCAGAGGGAGCGATCCGAGAGGCATCTTGATGAAACTGAACTGCAACAATTGCAAATTCCCCCGAATCCTTATCTGAGATGTATCTGCATATCTGAGTACAGACACCCTAAAAGAAAGCTCACAGTGGCAGTACGTATCAGAGATGTCTGTGTTTCACTCAGCAACCACAGCTCATCACCATCCGTGAGCAGTGGAACGGAAATTCAGAGCTTTGTCTTAAGGCTCGGCTGTTTTTCTCATCACAACAGTCCAGTCGCATGTGTGCAGAGCTACTGTTGCTAATCAAAACAAGTTCTATCTTAGTGTGTGTCATGTTATTTTACACTGATCTGGGACAACTTTAAACTGCATCAATACCTTCTATTAAGTTGTATCTTCTTTAGAGGCAGCGCTTTGTAAAATGGCTAACGGGTTGGCTAACATGCAGCAAAATGCTACCAAATGCTCCACTGTGATCACCAGCTATAGTCTCGGTTTCTGCTGCTTGCCATTGGCCTGTGGTGTACAACGAGTTAATCTGTATCATACATGGTAAATGTGGTTTACAGTGATTTAATCTGAGGTGTACAGTGAGCATTCGGTGGTGACCAATGGATTTATTGGTGGCAAACAGTAAATTCCTCTGTCACATATCATTCATCATTGGCAAACAGTAGGTTAATCTGCGATATACAGTGTGTTAATCTGTGGTGTACAGTTGATTTATCGTTGGTTTAGAGTGTCTTGATTTGTGGCATACAGTGGATTATTAGGTGGTGTGCAATGGGTCAATCAATGGTATACAGTGTCTTAATCTGTGGTGTACAGTGGATTATTAGGTGGTGTATAATGGGTCAATTAATGGCATTCAGTGGATTAATCTGTGGTATACAGTGGTTTAATCTGTGGCATTTAGTGGGTTAATCTGTGTTATACAGTGGTTAAATCTGTGGCATACAGTGGGTTAATCTGAGGAATACAATAGATTAATTTGTGGGGTACAGTGAGTTAATCTGCAGTGTATAGTGGGTTAATCTGTGGTATACAGTAAATGAATCTGTGTCGTACAGAACACTAATTTGTGGCATACAGTGGGTTAATCTGAGGTGTACAGTGAGTTAATCTGTGGGGTACAGTGTTTAATCTGTAGTGTACAGTGGGTTAATCTGTGGTGTACAGTGAGTTAATCTGTGTTGTACAGTGATTTAATCTGTGGTGTACAGTGAGTTAATCTGTGGTGTACAGTGAGTTAATCTGTGGGGTACAGTGTTTAATCTGTAGTGTACAGTGAGTTAATCTGTGGTGTACAGTGAGTTAATCTGTGGTGTACAGTGAGTTAATCTGTGGTGTACAGTGAGTTAATCTGTGGTGTACAGTGAGTTAATCTGTGGTGTACAGTGGGTTAATCTGTGGTGTACAGTGAGTTAATCTGTGGTGTACAGTGGGTTAATCTGTGGTGTACAGTGAGTTAATCTGTGGTGTACAGTGAGTTAATCTGTGGTGTACAGTGGGTTAATCTGTGGTGTACAGTGAGTGTATGTCTGGTGTACGGAGGTTGATAAGAAGTGTGTTACTGAACCAAAACAATGAGCTGAGTGGATGTGCGCTGTCAGGTGATAATTCCTTCCACATTACAAACAGTCAGTTGATCCATTATTAACATTATACAACGAATTGATGAGATGACTGTATGAGGAGGTCCCATCCTATTTAAAGTCAAGTCGTGCTGTACGAACATCATTGCAGCGATATTTCTTTTGCTGTCAAGATATTAGAAAACGAGAGGAGCTGCACTGGAAACAACGGGATCCTCTCAGAAACCCTACACACTCCTCTTCAGAGATACATGGCATATTCATCTACATGTGAAGTGGAGAGCGACCTGTGTGTCCGCCCCCTTCCTTTAAAAAGTAAATACTCGGGTGCAGTGGATTTCACGTGCGATTGTTCACGTGACTTTGTATAAAACACCAGCTCCTCCAAATCCCCCATCAGCTCCCACACGTCCCCACTTCCACATGTGACTGACATGGTGGAAGGAGAACCACACACGCTTCCGTGGCGTTTTGCTCCTGCGGATCGGAAGAGGAGCAGCTGCGGCAGGCAGGCATCACGCAGCCAGCCCGCACCGCACTGCGCCCCGCATCCACCCAACACACACCAGCGGCCGCACGCATGTCTGCTCCGACTGCTCCATCCGAGAGAGGACCGCAGCGCGCACAGCCTCTCCCTCACACACACACACACACACACGCACACACACACCTCTGCCATGTCCTCACGATGCGGACCAATGACCACAGGAGCTGTCATCCTTAATGCGGTAAACTCCTGCCCCACACACACACACACACACACACACACTTACACACACACACACACACACACACACACACACAGAGCCCAGCAGAAAGACGCAGTGACACCCCGCAGCGGCACCGGGCTCGAGAGGAGCGACAGCCACACTTACAGTCCGCAGGAACTGGATCTCATCCTCGCCTTCGCCTCCCTCGGCCATGGTTCTCTGTCACACAGATGCCGGCGGTGTCTCTGCGGTGGGGTCCAGGCTCGAGTCTGTGTGAGCTCCAGACGGAAAAAGCCAGCGCACCGCGGAGCTCGCTCCCTCATTGGATGGCGCGCGCTGACCGAGGGAGGAGCCGCACAGGTGTGAGCGGGGAGGAGGGTGCGCGCGCGAGCCGCTGCATCCCCCTCGCCCCCATCCACCCCCGCGTCTGTGGCTGTGGAAGTTCACCCCCCATGATTAATGCTGTTGTAATCACAATAAGACACTGACAGTGTTTGTTTGTGTGTTTGTTTGTTTGCAGGGTCACGCAAAACGACACAACCGACTTCCATGACATGTCTGAGAGGGGCGGGTCCTGACCCCATTACCCTTTGGGGCGAGCCCAGGATTTGTTTTCTTTAACGTTGTGAGATTGGGTGTTTGTCAACATTTCCCCTTGATTTCTCAGAGAATAATTCATTCATAGATATGCACAACTAGAGAATTTTCAACAGACATAATGGCAGATTTAACTGATTATGAATCTTAAATCTTCAGAACGCACACACTAAACGATTTGACCAGAACGTCAGACCACACACTTGCTGTTTGTAGCAAACGATTTCACAGTGGTGATTCCAGAGATCCTAAAATCTCCCAGAAACTCGTAATATCTTCTCAGTCTTCTTATGGCAAACAACTTTTAGGTGCATTACCGCCACCTTCTGAACTGGAGTGTGGAACGGCCTCGTGATTAAACGTGACTTCAGAAGAAAAACATACAGAGTAGGACCAAAAACAAAAACAGAATGAAGTCATGGCAGAGAAGGTGGATACATTTTGCAGCTTTCGCAGATTTTGCAGGTTTCTGTCGGAGCCTGTTATTGTAAATATTAAACGTGTGATATTTACGAATCAAGATTGGGTAGCATTAGTAAACCCCCCCCCCCACTCAGGATTATTTGGGCAGATAATAAGCACAGAGTGACTTCCAGTTGGGAACGCCCCCACAATTGTGGGAAGGGGCAAATCGGGTCTAAAATCAGTCCGATTACCCTCTTGTGTGCAGCTGCCTTAAGGGGACCGGTATTTATGAGTGTGTGCAATTTAGTGCAGATCCAAATACATGTTTCTGAATTTTATAAGGGGACTGTTAGTGCAAATTCAATTCAGTTTTATTTGTATAGCACCAAATCATAACATGCATTATCTCAAGGCATATTACATTGTAAGAACGAGATCATACAGTTTTATAGAGAAACCCAACAGTTCCCACAATGAGCCAGAGAGAAAAACAAAAAAAGGTTGGGGTGAAAAAACAAGGGGGGAGAGAGGAGAGAGAGAGGGGGGACAGTTGTGTAACCAGAGACAGTTGTGTAACCATCATATTTAAGATCTGTCAGACTGGTTGTTAGTTGTTGGTCGAAGGATGGGACATGGGCAAAAGCAGGACCCATTAACTTTTGGTACTGATCCGGACAAAGGCACAGAGCCAGGATTCTTTTTCACTTTCATTAACATTGCGAGGGTGTTTTTTTTACAGATTTACCAGGGAATAATTCATGTTTCTTGATCAAAACAAATCAGGCATATTTAAATGATTTATATGTCTTTAAGTGGGCCTTGAATTTAAAGGGAACTGTTTGGGCCTTGGTGGAGCTATGCACCCCACTGAGTGAAATTTTTGTTTATTACTTGTAGGATACTGTGGTACACGATTGGTGACTCATCCAGCTAAAAAGACTTTGTAGTTTATTTAAACTACTAACATGATATTGAAAATTAGCATCCAAACTAATAACTCAGTGGCAGAAAACAATTCAAATTAGAATTAAAGCTAGGGTTGGTAATCCTGGAAAAAATAGCAAGAGTAGGCGGCACTTTTAAATTAAGCAACTGATACATCCTACCACGTCCCATCGGACCCTTCGTCAAAACTACACCCCCCAAAACACATGAACATGCACTGCCTGACTCTCGTCTCCGGCTTGTGAAGACAGGCTGCACACAGGCATACAGGCTGGTTAGTGACAGACAGGCACATCAGCCAATTTCCATTTCACACAGTTCTATTTGTATTACTTTTCCCTGCCAACCTATTCTTAGATTTTAATACAATTCATGGCGTTTTGTTCTTTTGTCCCTCTTTATTCTATATTTTGCTTGAAAATTGTCTCAAACTGTCTGTATCTTCAATTGTTTTCTTTAAATTCAAAAACTCTGTGTTGTTTTTGTTTAATGTTCACAGGAACATGTTGAATGTACCTCTGTGTATGAAAGGTGCTTTATAAATAAAATTGCATTGCCATTAAGCAACCAGTGGAGTAGCCCTCTGATGACCATTCAAGAGAATACCGGTTTTTAAGGCACTTCCACCATGGCTTCACTTTATGAACCCAGATATCCATATATATAAACATTCTATGATAATAAGTCAGGTGAAGAGTCTGATTACCTTACTGTAGCACATCCTGACACCAAACCTTTCTTCATAGGCTGACATAACCATAACAGTAAACTAGACCAGAGGTTTAAAGTCAGAAACACACAGACAACATAACATTCAAACGATTTATTTTTCATAAAATAATACTGTCATGTCAATAGTGTGTACCCATTTATCGGCTTTTTTAAGAAAGTAAAACAGTTTCACACAAAATGAGACCATCTGCTGCAGCACATCAGGGCTTTTAAGACATGTGAAATGCAGATTCTTGTTTTGTTGTATTTTGTCATATAAAATTTGTCAGGATCCTCGAATAAACAGATATGGATATTCCATTGATAAAACACGATAACAATATGTGGATGTAGATATGAAACTCGTACTTGAGTGTATGAAAAGCTGGCTTAAGACAATGAAAACAAAGAGATTCAAACTTGAAATAAATACAATGTATGCCAAGACATGTAAACTTTCTCTCTGACATACAAATCTGAAACATTTGGGAACTCAATAATATTCATCAACTATTTGTCCAGCCTTTTCCTGTTTGGTTGTTCCGTCAGTTCGTTCTCAGCTTTCATTTGAAACAACATTTATTTATACTTTAAGCTCCTGACATCGATGCTTTTCAAGTAAGAGATGAAATGGTCCGGACCACCAAGTATAAAAACGGCACAAATTTGGCCGTGAATGTAACAACAGATTCACAGTATGATTTATTGATTCTTTGATCAGAAATGTCCTGATTTCAATCTAAATTATGTATCTGTTGTTTTTTTTTTCTTTAGAACAAGGCTCTTTAAAATCCTTTTGCATCCAAAGGAAGAATTTAAAACTTTGGGAAACATGTTTGTGCACTTTCTTTCTATGAGTGAGATGAGAAGATGGACATCAGTCCTGTGTGTGTCGAGTATGAAGCAGGAGCCAGGATATAGTTAATCGTGAAAATGATTTCGCAACTGGGAAAAATCTATGTGAACGCCATCTCAAGTCAGAACAATTAATCAGAAAGTTTGCAAAAATGTTGCCACACGAGTTGCTAAGATCATTTATAATCCAATGAACATAATTTTACAAACAGCTTTAAATAGTAGCTTCTAATGTCAACTACAAACTGTATGACAGGCGCTAACACCAATGTTTAGTCAATACAGATGTTTTTTATGATTAACATGCATGTTTAAAATAATTTATGTCTGTCGCACCTGATCCCTTTTCTTTGCTGTATGTTGTTAAGAGGCGTCAATGTGTTGCACACAATACATGTTGTTTACAGTCTCCATGTTTTTCCATATTCCGACTTCAAAGCACATGATCACTGAACGACATCACATCTCTTTGGAACTGGGACCTTCCCAGGAGCGTGTGGATGCTCAGTGAGATCTTCTCATCTCAGAAAAAAGTCTAAAAATGTTGAACCGTTTAAGATAAATGTAAAAACGTTATCACAGGAAGTCAGGACTCATCGTGGCACTGAGTTTAACTGACATCAGGTCAGGGCGAGGTTTAAGAGAGAAAACTTTAATGATATCAACAATGGGCAAAATAACTGTGACAATCACTTTAGCTTGATCCTGTAGCACTGGTGGAGACACAGCTTTGTGAATGTAATGTCAAACTAAGAGATTTTCAACAGCCTATTGCATTACATGAGTAAACCTGATAGAACCACTCCAATAAAACAGAGGGAATTGATTTTAGAGGGGACTTTAAGTTTGTTATGACCTGTTGGCACAGAGGACAGCTTGTGGATCATCGTGAAATATGCAGTGACAGTGTGAAATGATAAAGCCTAGTGTGTTTGTGCAGTACGCATGCCAGTAAATGCCAATGTACGCAGCCACAGTTAGAACCTGTGTGAGATACAAGGGTTGGACTGGATCCCTGCTCTAATCCCTCTGTGGTCCAGCTGACTGCTGGTGTGGTCACAATCTACGCTGCACTGTCATATCCCAGGATAGGAGACAGCCACCTCTCCACCTCCTCCACACTCATCGCTTTCCTCGTGGCGTAGTCCACCACCTGAAGACAGAGAAAGAGCAGAGAAAATACAAATGTTAGTCACATTACAAATTAAAGGTTCAGTGTGTAGAATTTAGTGACATCTAGTGGTGAAGTTGCATGTTGCAGCTGAATACCCCTCATCTCACCCTCCCCTTCCAAACATGACAGAGAACCTGTGGTAGCCTTCAGTTGTCATAAAAACTCAAAAAGGTGTTTAGTTTGTCCAGTCTGAGCTACTGTAAAAAACATGGTAGCCTCCGCAGAGAGGAACCACTCCTGATGTAAATAAATAGTATTTAAATATAAAGGGCCCATTGTAGGGTAAAGAAAACAACAATTCTTACAATTTAGATGAAATACAAAAGTGAAAATATCACTAGGATCATTTTATATTCAATATCTGCCAATAGATCCCTTTCACCTAAATCGTACACACTGCACCTTTAAATGGACATGCTACTATGACTCCTGCCTCTACTAAATGTTACCCTCTAAAAAGGCTGATATCAATACAGACATAAATATATTAAAAAATATATATTTTATTGAGTTAATCCTTCTGTCACTGTACACCTGGTGCTTGTATATAAACACAAAAAAAAATAACATTTTACAAAAATTTACAATAATATAAGTTTTCATAATAATTTAAATAATTTAAACACATAATTTCCCCCCAAGATTAGTGATATTTCTTAACATGCAGGCTAATATTTCATGTTTCTATGGTAAAATACATATCTTACACACAGCATGTTATAGCTATAACAAGCTAATTAACGAAGTAATCACAAATGCCACAAATCATGCCACAGTCAGTCATTAGGTGTGTACATATAATTGTCAAGCAAATTCGTAAAGTGGAGTGAACTTTTGAAATGTTGCAGGAAAGATGCAAAGAAGAAATGGAGAGAGGGCTTCTGGAGTTTTTTTCTTTTGAAATGGGCAAGTTGTGATGTTTGCTTTTTTTCTCCTTCTTCTATAGAAGCAGAAACATCTGATCAGATGAAAAACTTTGTGCTATTGAGGATTTTATGATCGTTTCTATCAAGCTTTTCTAACATGATAAAAAAAATAGAACTATGGCAGTTGAGATAAAAAAAATGTCCTCATTCTGATGTTTGAACGCTTGAATGCCACTTGATTGGCTGATGGATAATCGTGTGGCTACGCAGGTGTTACTGCATGGTGTTTATTACAAGCTGTTGTCATGTTTGTATATGAAGCCCACTCATCTGTCCAAGCTTCCCCTGTGACCACCTCTAAAGCTGCATCCTGGACATCGTCATATTTGGAGCTCATGTCATCTGAGCTAGCAGCATCATTCTCATGCAGTGTTCTGCTTCTGAATTATCACTGGGTGCAAAAACATCTTCCTCATCATCAGTGGTCTCTGATTTATCTTAATTTCCACGGCTACTGTCGCTAGAACCCTCAATATCAAAGAAAACCTCCTGCACTTAACCTGACTCCCTGGTGCTGCAACATTATGTTACATTGGCAAATAACTGTATCTGTCTTTACCCAACACTGCCATCATGAGGTCTAACTGAAAATTATAACAAATTAAACCCATGAAAAAAAGTACACTCCTGATTGAGTATCATTATGTTTTTTCTTGTAACTTTACATTTTACAATGGTTTATATAGTTAATATACTTTATTTATCGTAACATACTTTCAGCTAAAATCATTGATTTTCTTTTCAGATATAGTAACACAACATCACAGCATCAGGTGATGCACTGGCACTTACACAGATGTTGCATTGTGGGTCTTTACATCTATAAATACCACTCAACCAGTCGGACAGAGCTTAAATATGACGATTACACAACTGTTCCTGGTCTCTCTCTCCTCTCTCTCCCCTCGTTTCCAACCACCTCTCCTCTCTTCTTCCCATTTTTTAAGCTCCCCCCAACCCGATGGCCGCCCACATTGAGTCTGGTTCTGCTAGAGGTTTCTTTCAGTTAATGAGGGAAAGTGCTTGCTCACTGTGGGAACAGTTGGGTTTCTCTTTAATTTTTAAGGTCTCGACCTTACTATGTGAAGTGCCTTGAGATAATGTTTATTATGATTTGGTGCTGTAAAAATAAAACTGAATTGAACTGAATTAAATTGGGTTGTTTGTTGCCTAATGTTGTTAGGCTAACACATCTCTTCAAGATGTTTACAGTATAGTGAGTTTTTAAAAGTAGTCCACACAACAAATGTTGAAAAAGCCTAATTTCACAGTTTCTAATGGCTAAAGCAACAAGTTTGGTGCCACAGAGTAAATAGATTCTTGACAAGTGAACATAAATCAAAAGTGACTCCTAATGTCTGAATCATCTGTGAAGCAGCTCAAAGGTACAGATCATAAAATGATTACATAATGAAGCATTAAGGTGCAGTACTAGAAAACTGTGCTGCTAATTCGATTTAGTTTTTTAGCACAAGGCCGGCATGTTCTACAAGAGAAAAGAAACAAGTCCACTGAAATTCTGAGAATTGGGTCCGGACCTTCCCCAGAGGTTACCTCTCACACATGCAGAACACAGCAAGAGATTCTCCATTCAGACATGTTCACAACAACACAGAAATCTGGGGAGCGCTCAGGTGAGGGGTGCTGCACATGTTTTTTGTTTACAGCACATTGACACCGGCGTCACGCTGATCACCAAAAACTGTAAACAATCTTCATGGGTGTCTTCTACGTGTACGGCTCCGCTTTTTTATTCTGAGATATTTGTTCTCTTTTTGTTTATTTCATTTTTGCATCTGTCGCTTTTTTTGAAATTTCACCAACAAACCCACTCGCTTGTGGAGGAGCCCCTGCTGTGTTCTCACATCAGCTCCTTCTGGCATTTTGCAGACTTTATACTCGGGAACTGGCCAAAGAAAGTCTGCGGAAAGTCTGGAGGCTCCCACTCGAGGATCTCCAGAATTCAGTGCATGCCTGAAAGCAGCTGATGTGAGTGACATGAAAACCAATACTGTCTCGTTAAAAGGTCCAGTGTGTAAGATTTAGGTGAAAGGGATCTATAGACAGAAAATAAATATAAAATAATCCTAGTGACGTTTTCACGAGTGTGTTTCATCTAAATTGTACAAATTCTTGTTTTCTTTATCCTAGAATGGGCACTTTATATTTAAATACTTTATATTAACATCAGGGGGGGTCCTCTCTATGGAGGCGGCAATGTTTTTTACAGTAGCCCAAACTAAACACTTTTTGAGTTTTTATGACAACTGAAGGTTTCCACCGGTTCTCTGTCATGTTTGGAAGCGGAGTGTGAGGGGAGGGGTATCCAGCTGCAACATGCAACTTCACCACTAGATGTCACTACATTCTACACACTGAACCTTTAATGAAAGCAGTTTAAGATGTGGATGGTTAGTTTACCTGCTCCTTGGTGATCTTTCCCACAGCGAAGTACGAGGCCTGAGGGTTGGAGAAGTAAAGTCCCGACACTGAGGCAGCAGGCATCATGGCTAGGGACTCTGTCAAACCGATACCTACACACACACACAGACAAAACACACACATTGATAGCAAAGCAAACAATTACCCATGTGATAAAAACAATCCAGTACAGACACAGGGTTGTACTCATTATGTGGAGACTGACCCTAACCCTGGGGCTCTTCTGTCCCAAATGGAAGGTAAGTTTCCACAGTGATTGTGGAAACAGTTGTACGCCCCCACATTATGATAAATAGACAAGCCCCCCTCTAACACACACACACACACACACACACACACACACACACACACACACACACACACACACACACACACACACACACACACACACACACACACACACACACACACACACACACACACACACACGTTCCAAAAGCATCCTGAGGTTCCCCCAGCTGCTCAAACTGGAATTTGTCAGTGTTGCGATAACATCACTATTACTAATGCTCGTCACTTGACACAGTACGAGGAGTTTGGCAGCAGCTTGGCTGAGTCAGCATCAGCCAAGCAGACGAGCTCAACGATCAGAGGGAAGTTGAACAGACAGATTGACTGATACTCGTGGAGATGCTATGACAAGCTGTAAAACACAACACATCCCTTCTGCAGACAGAGACAATGTGTCTGTCAACCACAATACATCCATTCTTACTGGTGAGCAGTAAGATAAGCTGCAGCACAATGGGAAGTGGGCACTTAATGTGGTTAGTGACTGTTTCATGTCATATTCAATCCAGGAAAATGCAGTGTCATATTTTGTTGCCCTTTCTGTCAATCTAAGTAATTGCTTTATAAATACACTGCACCATACTATAAATATTGTATGAAACAAATTACCATTATACACAGTTGTGAATATTCAGTTCAGGTTTTAGTAGGTTTGACTCCCTGTTTCTGGGGAAAAGTCTGGGCACCAAAAAGATGATGGACTTTTAAGGTGTCACAGAAGAGCCAATTAATATATACATGTTTAAAAAGAAATGTAAATTTGCATTTACTCAATGAATGAATGTAGTCAAAGTGACATAATCAGTAAAAGGAGTTGACAATGAATTATTCATTTTCCATGTTCAGTATTTAAAAGATGAATTAATGGTCTCTCTTATTCCATTCCTTAATGTCTCTGCTTCTTATATTTCATCCCACAATATATTTGTTTGGTTCTTTCATTTCACAGTGTGGTTATTTAAGATGTGAGACCAGAGTGCCATTGAAAAATAAATGAAGCACCAAGAGCTCTTTCTCTTTCAATATTCTGCCCTTTTTTACACGATTCTGCCTTAAACCCCAAAAAGCGAGACTCACATCACTGCCTACAAGTCCACTGAATCTCATATAACAAACACACTGTGGTGTGTCTGAGGATCACACATGCCAGTAGACAAAGAAACAACACACTAAATGCTCAGTGTTCACCCTCTGAACTGACCTGGGTGTGAATCCTGACACCTGATGTATGAGGAAATAAATATAAACCTGTGGCGCACACTCAAATAATAGTATTACTAATTCTCATATGATTGAGAAACCACGCTGGATTTCTCTTGGATAATGGATAATAAAGGACGAAGACTTCACATGGGGAAGTATGAGAGTAGCTAAATGCCAGACGAGTTAATTCCACAAAGCTAAGCGTCTTATTGCTCAGCGTTACATGGATTTACTGTAACCAGGTAACTACAATGCATGTAAATGTGTTCTCACATTACGTGCTCAACCTGGTTTCAGTGAGGAATCTGGTTTCGTGAGTGCACGTAAATGTACAGATTGAAAATATGACTTCACTAGTTGTTTTAGATGCTAAGAACACATCAGAACAGAGAGTGAACAACACAGCAGCATTTGAGCCTTTCAGCTGCAGCTATGACAGTGAAGTGGTTCTTTGGAGCTCTGACCGATCTTGTCCTGTATGTCTGCCAGGCTCCACATGGTGGTCTTCTCGGTGTGGTCCGGCTGGCTGGGGTAGCCAGCTGCAGGTCTGATGCCCTGGTATCGAATTCTGTGGAGGTCCGTGGCCTGCAGAGCTTCGTCAGCACAATAGCCCCACAGCTCCTTACGCACACGGGCATGGAGCTCCTCAGCAAACGCCTGGAGGAGAAACAGTAAGTTGTAACAGAAACATAAAAACACCACGGCACCAGCAGTTAATGTGTCACCAGCACCAATGACTCACTGACCCGTGTGCTACCAGCTGTGGTGTCGGCCTGTTATGTTTTAGATGCTGTCCATACTGTACCTCAGCCAGGCGGTCAGCCAGAGCTTTGACCATGATGCTGTTGTAGTCGTCTCCCTGAGCCTGGAACTGCTGACTCAGCTCCTCGGCTCCAAACACACTCACAGCAAACACGCCGATGTAGTCTGCTACACCGCTGTCCACAGGGGCCACAAAGTCAGACACACACAGGAAGGGCTCGGAGCTGGAGCTGTCCTTCTCCACCTGTGGCACACACACACACATATAATGAGGGTCAATTTCTCAGAAAGGTACAGGGCGCAAAAATCCAACACTAGACCTCTATCAGGAATGGTGAGTATGAATCAGTGGTCCGAGGAGGATAGATGTGCTAGAGACTGGTTCAACACTAATTAACAAAGGCAACTACAGCTAGGACATTCTCTACGAATAGACAGAAGGACTACTGTGGTCCAGGTTTTAGAAAATCTTAATGATGTTGAAGGAATGTGTCCTAACACACATACATTGCACCCTGCTGTGAATGTGCAGATCATACTGGTCGTTATGTTGTGGCTCCTCAGTGTATGATGTGTATTCGTTCACCAAATCTTTTACAATGTTAAACAAGATGGCTCTCGATCAGGTAGTGAGCATTAAGCCAGTAAATGCAATAATCATTTCAGCACTATGACTCTCTTCAGAAGGTAATGGAGCACGATTCTGTTGAGAAATTCCAAGAGAGGACAAAATTAAGACCTTTGAAATATGACCCATGAAGAATCTAAATAACTGTTTGCTAAATAACTAAATATTGCAATCATTATATTTTTGTGGTACGTTGATGGTTTTCACATTTGCGAGGATACTCTATCATTTGTTTGTACTATAATACACGTAGGTGGTGCATCGTCAGTGACACTCTCCATCCTCAGATACACTTCCCCTGGTGAACCAGCCAGTGTGATCAGTCCCAAGTTTGCGTGCTAGTGCTACACCATGGATCACTCATCCTTTTCAGTGGCTTCAAGGATGTTCTTCGCAGGTCTGTAAACCCTGGTATTCCCCATCGAGTGTTTGATGTGAAGGCTGCCCTGCAAAGCCTCTGTAACCCACTTCAACTGTCTTTCAGCTTTCTATCCCTGCTTCTGGCCCTCAGCTACCAGTTGGTAGTTTCTTAGGCCTCTTCATGCTCATGGGCCTCCTCTATCTGGTCCTTTGGAAGAGTGAGTTTCAGCACAACCACTTATTTGTTACCTCAGATGCAATCTAGTCGGGGAAGGTCAACTACCTCCCTGGGTTGACCTTTAAATGCCAGTTGCGTGCTGTTACAAGAAAGCAACTAGGAGCCCTGAACTGGGGTTGGCGCTTCATCCCTGCTCTAAGGAAGGCAATGGTATCCCTTTGCTGGGAGTTGTTGCTTACTGTGGTGGATTCCTGTGCAGATGGTGTTCGCGACATCCCTCAGTGCTTGACCATGGAGCCAACATTACTGCTCCTCTCCTCAGGCATTTGGGCAGCAGTTGTGTTCCTCTCCGCAGGCACCGTGGACATTTCTGCTGTGTCTGCCAGACCCCTGCAGTGAAGCTTTTCAGGGCTTGGGACTGTGTCATGGGCAGAATGAACCTTACACTCGAGTCACAGTTGTTCTGGCTTCTGATGCTCTTTTCAGGTTATCCCAGTTTCTCATGCCCACTGAATATGCATGCCCATTATCCTGTTGAAGCATTTCTCAAATTGTCTTGGATTTCTTGGATCAGCCGATGCCTCTCTTTTCCTGGAGCTTTGTCATAGCAAGCATGCTATGAAATGACTGCCTGACCCATCCCACAGAACCCTTAACTTGCTTAACCCAGCTTGTCACAGATTCCTTGTCGCGATGTGCTGTATTTGTGTCTCTGCCCGATCCACTCCGTGTGGTGCAGGTGACCTTACATTCCTCTCCCAGGCTGGAAAAGGGAGCTGAAGCTAGTTGGTATGCACCAAACAACGCTATACTGCTATGTCTCTTTTGCAGGTAAAGCCACATGTGTAGGACGTTTCTCTTGAAGCCCTCCACAGTGGTCTATGGGACTTCATAGAACAGCAATGGCCAGAAAGGTCTTGGCAGGATTTAATGCTGGTAGATCCAGTAAGAGGTCCAGACTTGTCCACAGCACGATGCTAGATATTAGGAACCAGTGAGGGCCAGCCATATTATTGTCCTCTGCTCTCTCTTGCCTCACAAGTTCCTCATGTTCCTGATGAGTGAACACTCCTGTGTGTTCATTGCAGGCTGGCAGCTGTTACTAAGTTACAGTTACAATACATGTAAACAAAGGTAGAGCAGTGGTAGCAACCTTGAGACTTACACCACTTCATCTACACCACTGCAGAGCCTCTGAGCGAGGCCCTTAACCTCATCTAGTGGCTCGGCAGCCAGCAGATCAGATTGGTTATACTGGGAAATTTCCTGGTATGTGTATGTATACATTTGGCTCGCACATTAAAAATATAGTTTACATTTTTCATAAAGGTTTGATAACAACATCTTGAGAATCATTTAATAAATGTATGCCGATATATTAGTATCTGACATTCTTCACTTCTTAATATTGGTATTGTCATCAGCTCACAAAAATCCAGACTGGTCAGGCTCTAGTATCAATTACTGGCTAGAAAGTTGAATGTGTTATATTATTATTCATGTTCAACCTTATTGTTGAACTTACATTACAGTGTGTCTCTTACCTGTTGCCGTAAGCCATGGAATTTGGCAATGGGTTTGGTGTCTCTGTGCACGGTGACATCATCCTGGTACACATTGATGTCGTCTCCGTCACTCTGAGCTCGCCAGAAACCCACCAAAGCCCGCCCCTTCAGACTGCTTCTGTCAATCATCTGATTGAGCAGCTGCTGGGCTTCGTCAAAGACTCGACGAGCCTCCGAACCTTCAGGAGCCAAATAGGATACAGATCAGACGCAGTATCGATGTTTATAAACTAACTCTTTATCGCCAGGGATTTGTGCTTTTGCAGTTGTATACTTCTTTTAGCATTAATATGATTTCACTATGGTCCAAACACTGTACAATGGTCTCTTACATCTGCATCAAGCCTGAGCATCACAATGTATACAAACATTCCATAGAACTTACACTCTATTGTATGCACTGTTTAAAATATTTACTTTTTTCATTAACTTAGTAACAGTAAATATTTTACTTAATTACTTAATTTTAATCTTTTATTTAACTATCTATTTTATAATGTTACTCCACAACATTTTCTAAATCTTTTTCTTTTTGTATAATGAAGAATTTTATATGAGCCAAACATATGATCTTATTTTTAACCATGATATATTTATCATTTAGTTAAAATAAATCCAAAAAGAATATTAACTATGATATTAGTTATTTTAAACATATGTGTTCACCTTGCAAATACATTTTTAAAAAACTGTATGTTAAAATTAAATGAGTAAACTATCACAGCCAGGTTTATGATGAACATTGACAGAGGCTGAGCTCATACCAACAGTCTTGTCATTGAAGATCTTGGGGTAACCTCTGTTGGGGTATTTTCCTCTCAGTTGCCACACGTCAAAGAAAGGCTTCCAGTCAATAAAGTCCACCAAACTGTTCAGGTCGTACCACTCAAACACGCGGGTGCCAAGGAACTGAGGACACACTGTCACACAAAGACAAATACAGGGCACACACTTGGTTTTAATTCAGCCGAAAAAGACACTATCAGATGTAAATGGATCACCAGCGGACTTAAGAAATAAATGTAAGATTAGCTCTACAGATTAGCAGGACAAACTTAAACCATCAGTGCGCCTGAAGAAGAACATGTCTTAAATGAATCTGCACCACCTCACCTGGTTTGGGCAGAGAGGACCAGTCTATACGCAACGCCTTGTCTCTGGCCTGAGAGAGAGACAGATACCGGCGTTCCTGAAGGCAAAACAGGGAGATGGAGGATGAGGAGGAACAACAGGCAATTTTATTCATTAAAAACATTTAATAACAAGTCAACTCAAAGTGGTTTACATTAAAATACATGTACAAACATCCCCAAACTACAAAAGAACTGTAGTCATGATTGATAAATCATGATTATTCATATATTTTAGGACAAACAAAAATTATATTTTAGATTAGATAAACAGCACTGCTTTCAACAAACCTTGACATCAAAATACTTATACAAACACCCTCCTTGCTACAAAAACAAGTCTGTACATTCCAGTAACTGATATTATTAATGCCAGCTCATTTATAGGACAAGGAGAGGAGGGCTAACAGGGGAGAGAGAGAAATGTGCAGCTGTGTTGTGATCCATACAAGAATGTGACCTTAGGACTTGCAGTTGTGGTCAAAATCTACAAACACCTATTTCATTATCAGTTTTCCCATAATCGTGCAGCAAGGTCCTGTTATTTTGTCAGGAAATAACTGTGCTCTTTTGGCAAATTTTTGTAAGATTTATATTACCACTCAAACACTTGTATTATTATACAATTTTTCCAAATGGTCCATATCTCAATGTGTCAGTGTACTTAAAAGTACATCATACAGAAAAGAAATTCTTATTTTTGTATAAATTCAATTTAAAAGTTTGAGTCATCTTCCAGCAGCACACTTTCACTTTTCATGCAGTTTGTATCTTGTGCAGCCTTAAAGGAAGAAAAAAACAATAATCTAGTCAGAATCTCAGAGTTCACTTTCATTTCTTCTGCAAAAGAATGTTAAATATGATAAATAATTTGTCTTGAAAAAAAATACTTTTCCTGCTTGTGTGAAAATTGCAGTAGAGATAAGACATATTTTTGTCTTGGAGGTGTGTACAGGAGCTCAGTTGTGTTCTAGTTAGTCGGCTGTAGCTGAATCAAGCAGTCTGCATGTATTCCTGATGAGGGTTCAACATGTGGATGCAACACTGATGTCAAAGAGGTGCCTCCCTGTTGGGCGCTTCTAAGAACCATTGGTACCTTCAGAGAGTCATAGTGGTCCTGCCTGACGTCCTCATACTCTTCTTTCAGGTCATCAAAGTACTCCTCCTTCATGGTCTCATCCAGCAACTGGGAACACTGACACACAGGAAGATAAAACACACTGTAGTCTGGACAAAATCTTTGCTTAATTTATCAACTTAGTGCAACTCCTTGTCCATCTCATCCAATAAGAGATCATTAACTCTCAATGACATATATACATTTTCATTCTTCTTTGATTGTTAGTTGAAGTTCTGATAAGGATAATTCATGTTTAACTGCTGGAACATGATTTTGTTTTGCTTTTTTTTGGTTTGCAGCCTTGTGCATGTGCATGTGCATGTCAGCACAATTAAACCAAACATGTATTATGCATTCAAGCCGATTCAAAGCAGTCAGAGGTCTGAACTCCTCTTAAATCCAGAGGGTTTTCTCGTCTTATTGTTATAGTTCATTCACACACTGATCGCACAGCCATCAGGAACAATTTCCATCGACCAACCTCTCGATTAGCAGACCACTTCAGACCCTACAAATGTTTCACTGAGCTCAGGTTGCAGCACTTACCACCACCACACTCCTGGAGGCGTCGAGAACATGGATAGCAGGACAACTGTAGCGAGGGGCGATCTTCACAGCTGTGTGTGTCCTATCAAATACACAACACAAATGTTTGCAACCCAGGAGAGCACCGCATGTTATCAACCTCCTTTTACAATGAGCACACTTAAAATGTCTGATTATACAGATTCCAATCGTTTCTTTAAAAGTACAAAAGAGTTCATTTTGTGTAATGTTTTAGAAAATCACAGGTTGCACACCGCATCATGTCTCCTGCACCCCGAATCACAATACGCTGCTAACTCACCGGTGGCCAACACTGCCCTCCCACTACCCACATGCTTTCTGCCTTATCATACGTTTATATATGTTTGTATTACTTTGATGTGGTGGCTCCACCAATCAGCAGTGGTGTTGTCATCCCCAGTCTCTCCATCTCTTTGGCCACATAGATCATCTCATCCAGAGAGGGGGTGATGAGACCGGACAAACCAATGATATCTGTATGAACAGACATACGACACACCCACCATTAGTGCTGCTACAATAAAAGGATATGAATTAAAAGAATAATTTGCATTGTCAGATATGAAAAACATAAAAGGGGCAAGGATTTGGAATGTAGAGTGAATTGTTTGAGCTATTTTGTGGTTATTATTGTTTTGCACACATACTCATTGTTTGTTGCATTGTGGTCCATGAGGAATGACATGTTGTTTGCCTGTATGAATTATGTGAAATAATGTTTTATTTCCATCTTTACAATTTAGAGCACTGTCTCTCACTCTCATTAGCTCTGTCTGATGATCCATTTAACAAAGAACAATTTACTATATATATCTATCAACAGTTTTTTGGGAGGTTACAAATTTAAATATTGAAAATATGTCAGTATATATATGTATAATATGTCAGTGAGTTCACCTCACACTGACAACATGCAATATTAACTGTATACTGCACCTGCTTTCTTTGTGACGGCCTCTCTGAGGATCTTATCACAGGGAACCATCACACCCAGGTCGATCACCCTGCAAGAAAACACAAACCCTTTCTCACCCTCAGTTCTTTGATATAACTGGAGTATTTATAACAAATAGCAAATATCATGTTCTTGAACTTTCTGTGGCAGAGGTCTGTGTGCTTAGTTAAACATTTTGTGAAGTTGATTAATTTCATTTTCTACAGGGACTTGAGAAATACTTTCTTTTAGAACATCTAGTTGAAGAGCCCTGATTGGTTTGGGCTGCCTGAGGGTGATGTGTTGAGTGGGCCCTTTAATGAATAGAACGATGTAAAGAAGTGTATTTTAAATTTAATTTGAATGTACTTTATTTTAAATGTTTTTAAATATTGTATGTCATTAGAGAAATTTGAATCGCCTTGTTTTACTGTCATTTAAATTTTATTTTAATGTCTCCTTAATATCTGATTTTTAGCCCAGCACATGAACATCTTCATCTCAATGGATTGCGAACAATGCTCAGGCAAAGGAACATTGGAGCATATCTTGAGTTGCTGGACTGGCTCTTGGACAAGGCTAAAACCTGGAACCACGACCAGGTTTTGAAACGCATCGCAGAAGCCACCAGTTGCTGTGAGATTGAGAGTCGACGAGATTAAGAAGACCAAGAAGGAAGAGCTGGTCATTAACAGCATGAAGCAGGGCTGGAAGGCCAGGTGCACGCCCATCGAGTTTGGCTGCAGAGGTTTTACGGGTTAATCACTCTACAAAGTCTTGAGTGCACTGGGCATCACTCCAATGGAGGAGGTGAAGAACAATAGCTGAGGCAGCTGGTTTTGGATCAGGAGAGAAGAGCCATGGGGGAGGAGCTAATGCCACCCGAACAGAAGTCAAGGTCTGATCAACATCAGCTGGGTCACCTGGGTTGGGGTTACCTTTTAAGGAGATGAATACTAAAAAAAGTTTTCATAACCAAAGAGTATAAATAATCGAATTCTGCTTCGAGCCTAAAAAGTTTGTTCTATCCCTTCCTATTCCTACAGTATCTCTGCATGCACATAGAACATTACAGAATGTAAGAATAAACCCACTAAGTTAACAGGCACACACAAACACACACATGGAAGCACACCCACACACACCCACACATGCACATGCACGTTAACACAGGCACACAGCAATCTCTTGCCATTAAACAGTAATAGCACTGGGTTGCTGCCCAGGGCCTGGCAACAGATCAACACTGCCACTTCACTCCCATGATGCACCACTGTGCCCCTGCAGGGGATCAAAAGGCAATGAGAGGTGAACTGGTGCCATTACCACTGATATTAACATTTAACCTCAAACAGAGGCCTGCAGCAGATCATACGATGATGGACAGTAAAAAGCTAGAAGGATGCTGCTGATGTTCAATCATACACTGTAAATAACAGCAGATTGACCACTTCTTCTTTCTGACTGGTTTTGAATGTCAGTTCTAGTTATTAATGATTCACTGAACAGACTGAGTATACTGGTGAGAGTGTAGCAGAACCTGATACCAGTGAACACTTTCTGATGGTGAACCATTTAACAGAATAGCAAACCAGTTTTACCTGAAGTTGTTACAACCCAGCACCACACCTACGATGTTCTTGCCAATATCGTGGACGTCTCCCTTCACTGTAGCCAGAACTATGGTTCCCTGGTAGGGATCCTGCAGACCAAAGAGAAAACATAGTGGGTGGTGGGGGACCATGCGACAGGCTGAATCAGCTGTTTTCTATACGTGTATGGTATCATTTGTTTGAATGTTGCTGTCTTGCTCCTTTTACAGTTCCTAACTCTAGATTTACAAAAAAGTGACATTGTATTTGCTGCCATGGAAGTGGAAAAATTATTTTAAATGACTGCTGCATTTTCTGCTTAAACACACCTTAACAATGGCTTTTTAATATTCTTTATAATTTAATTGATAAATCAGTGTATTAAACTAAAATAATATTCAGTTGAGACTGACGATCTCCTCAGTTGACCCCGATGACGCCATCAGCTCCTGCCTCTCCTTCTCCATGAAAGGAATCAGATGTCCCACGGCCTTCTTCATAACACGAGCCGACTTGATCACCTGCGAACACACGGAGCAGTTGTGTTTTGAAAATCATCATCTTGTTGATTCCAAATCTAAAGACACGTATCTGAGATACCTCTGCTCTGTCTGGCAGGGAACATACCAACCAATGGAAAGGAACATCAGCAGAGACAAACTGAAATGAACTTTGTGTTATGTATGTAATAGCTACTGTCTATTGCTGATTAATACTCAATTTGGTATATATCTAATATTTAGAGCTGGAAGAACTTTCCTTGGGAGACATCATGTTACAAAAAGTTAAGAGGTACGATAGAAGAAGTGAGTATCGGGGAGTATTAGATGTGAGCCAGTGTCGCCATCTAGCTGTTGAAAGGTAACAAGCCCTGGAATAATGACACCCGTTAAACAGCAAACAAATTAAATAAAAAGACAAAAGACAAATTCACACTCTTTAATGTCTTCTAAATGTTGCCACTATCCTGGTGATAACTCTTTGAAATTCAAATTCAAAACATGTTTGTTGTATGAATTGAAAAATGTATATGGATCATTTCATAATTATTAGAATCAATAGGTATATCAGTACCAGTTGCACACCAATATAAATCTATTAAACTGCAGCTTGAGTCTAACGTGAAGACTGTGAAATAAAGTTTGTGCAAAAAAAATGAAAACACTAATGCAAGAAGGTCACAGGAGAAACAATGTAACTAGCACCATCCTACCTGTGGCAGGAACATCTTCCCAGCTCCAAAGAGATCTCCCACCACCTTCATGCCGTTCATCAGGGGGCCCTCGATGATGTGAAGGGGTCGAGTGTAGCGGTTAACCTGAGAGCGACACTCCTCCACATCCTCCACTACATACTTCTCTATTCCCTGCGTACAACACATGGAAACATGACAACAGGTAAATCATTAGGGTTAAACGTGTGTGTGTGTGTGTGTGTGTTTGTGTGTGTGTGCACCCCTATCAGTGAATGCATGGAAGAACTCTTTGCAAAATGAATCATGCGCCAAAAGATTCTAACAAGACGAGACAAGGCGGCTGTGGCTGAGAGGGTAGAACAGTCGTCCTACAACGGTTGCCGGTTCGATCTCAGTCTCCCCCATCTGCATGCCGAAGTGTCCTTGGGCAAGATACTGAAAGGCCCCTCAGGTGCACTGTATGAATGTGTGTGTGAATGGCAACAAACTGTACTGTAAAGCGCTTTGAGGGGTCATCAAAACTAGAAAAGTACTATATAAATACAGACCATTTACAAGTGATACACCTGAATGACTTTTGCTGTACTGCTGAATGAGTGATGTAGAAATTATACTTAAAGTATCAGTATCAGGTCAACAGGTAAACATGAAAGAACTTCAGGGAAAATGTGTCAATTATTAGTCAGTCGCCCATAAAGCCGAGGTTCTCCCTGACACTGAGGGAACAAAGTGTCCTGTAATCTAATCTAATCTAATCATCAGATCTCTTACCTTGATAAGAGCATACTCCAACCTCTCCTCCACACTTGTTAGTCTCCACTCGTCCGTCTGAACCACCTTCTTCCCTCCTTTCACATAGGTCTGTTCACAAGAGTAGTAAAGTCATCATCTGCTGATCAAACTACAGCAAACATCAGCTTGATATACTGTTGATACATGTAGGTGTGTAGGTGTGTACTTGTGTGTAGGCCAGGAGTTTCTCAGTGGCCTCAGGGTCTCTGTTCCAGATGAGGTTTTCACAAAGTAGCAGCAGCTCTTTATCGATGTCATCATACACCGGCAGGTTTCCAGCATTCACTATACCCATATCCATACCATCCTGGGACAGGGGAGAGAGAGTGAGAGGGTTATTATTTAAATAACTTAAGCCACTTTTCCTCTGTTTGGTAAAAGGACAATTTAACATCTAATTTCTTCTGTATGCAGTTTTCCTGTTCACTACTGGTGCACCACTTTCTGTTTGACCTCCAAATAAAGTGGTTTGGATTAGGGCTGTTGCAATATTCTGATATTGACAATAATTGTAATATTTAGACTTTGATTTTAATGTAACGTTTATTGTGGGTAAATCAATCCAGCGCCTCTTAAATCATTTTCGTGTTAGAAAGACGGTGTAACAAGATCGCATTCACTTCCTGCAAGCCAGGTACCAGCAAGGTTAGCATTAGTTATTTGGGTGAATAAATAATTATATAATAGAATTAGAAATTAGAAATAAACAAAACTGTATATGGTCTATATATGGTCTATGATCACTGTGACCTTTAATAAGAAATCATCATATATCTGCACAATCCTAGAATATATTATCAGTATCAGTAGTATTTGTAATTTTAACATTTTTTATTTTATCATTCATTTGCCAAAAATGAGAAAAAACACAAGATAAGCAATTTTAGACATTAAATTGACTGATTGTAGCAACATTATCATTTTCTTAACTCTATCGCAGATGTTTTGATATTATTGTCACTGTGACTTCATGATAATGGTCAAGTTAAAATATTGTCATCCAATCATCCAGGTCTAAGCTTTAGTAGTGTACAGTGTTATCAGTGAGGTGGGTCACCTTGATAGCATGGTAGAGGAACGCTCCGTGCATAGCTTCTCTGATGGCCTCCATTCCTCTGAAGGAAAAGGACAGGTTGGACAGACCTCCACTCACCCTTGCTCTCGGTAAGGTCTCCTGCAAACCCCCCCCACACACACACACACACGAACACATAAACAGTCCCACGGACGCAGAGCCACGGACACTCCACAGCCAAGGCGCACACCCACACACGCACACAAAGTCACAGACACACAGAGCCATGCACAGATCCTCAACACCTACAGTGCATTTGGGTCTTCACACATGAATTTCATACTGAAGGCTGATGAATGCGAGCGTTGTTCTGAAAAAAAGATTTTACTCATTAAGAAACATTTAAACTGTAGCGAGTCAGAGACGTCAGCTGGAGAGAGAGAGACACACATACCCACACAGAGAGAGAGAGAGAGCAGCAGAGTGTGTGTGCGCTTTCCCTCAGGATCTGGGATCCTAAATTAGCTATGTAATTCTTTTATATAAAGAACAGTTCATTGTGATGAATCTGACCCGGGACAAATGGGATCACTAGAAGTTTCCACAGTAAAATTGGTCATCGGAGGAAGAGCGAGATTTGACAGAGCCCTTTCGCGTTTGTCTGTTTTCTCTCGATTCTCTGGCTTTTCTCTTCTTACGACAATGATTCATTGATCTGAATATCTCAAATTTATCATCTAGGGCAGCAGGGCTCCATCTGATTGGCCAGATATATTGACATGCACAGCGTGAATGCATGGCACCATTTATCGCATTTTTTGCCATCTTTGATTTGCCATTACGTTGATATCGCGATGACGATAAATTTTCGATATATCGTGTAGCCCTAGTGGCCACACATAAAATGCGCTGGAACGAGATAAATAACTCATGGCCACGAGTTATGAATCTGTTCTTTAATAACAAGTCCTCGCGAAATGATGATCTTGGATGAGAGATGAAACATTTCACTTATTCATGTGATGTAGCCTCTATAATGGGCTTTAGTTTGACACACACTGAATCTCATTTGATTTGCATTAATACTTATAGGGAATGAAGATTTGTTTCATTACCTTGATCAGCTTGGTAGCCTTGATGAAGTTGACAGCGTACTCGTTGTGCTCCTCCATGCCTGTGCCGATGGTCAGGATGTTGGGGTCAAAGATGATGTCGTTGGGGTCAAATCCCACTTTGCTGACGAGCAGCTTGTAGGCTCGACTGCAGATCTCCACTTTGCGGTCGGAATCTGTGGCCTGGGGAGGACGGAACACTGGTCAGCATGTACGTTTGTGTTTGTGATGGAGACTTTGTGTTTGAGTCCTCACCTGTCCCTCCTCGTCGAAGGCCATGACCACCACAGCAGCTCCGTAGCGCTGCACAGTGGCTGCTCTGAGGAGGAACTCCTCCTCTCCTTCCTTCAGACTGATACTGTTGACGATGCACTTGCCCTGACAGCACTTCAACCCAGCCTCAATCACGGCGAAGTTAGACGAATCAATGCACAGAGGAACCTGGGGAGCAGAAGGAGAGGGTCCATCTCTTTCTCTCTGATTTACTGAGAGGGTTATTTCATAGTTTTCAAGAGGTTCATATCCTAAATTAGACTTTTTCTAAATAAAATAAAAAGGACAATGAACTGTTAACAAACGACTGAAATTGACAAATAAAGTGAGGACTCTGGCTGCACTATTATCACAGTGAATAGAATTTATTATCACTTGACTTAAGGGTGGAACTTTAATCACATGATAACAAGTGGTATGTGGCATGTGAAGAGGAGACCTTTTCCCTGATGACATTTTATTTAAGAATATGGGACAAGATGGTGAATATCCCTTGTACGTTTGAAGGTCTTCTGCACAATTTAAGTTACCCACTACCAGTAGATGTTAGCAGGTGCACCTGAGCTTCATCAAGTGTTTTGGCCTGGTTATCAATGATACAGGCCGAACTTGAGGGTACGCTGAGGCTTAAGGTAAATCTGACTGGCTACTGGCTTGTATGGCAGTACTATGAAAGCCATGTGGCCCGCTCAGTAGATCAGACATCATTAACTCTCTGCATTTTTTAAACTAAACACTGTCCCATTTTAGAACATAGGACAAGATGGAGAATGTTAACGCAACGTTATTGTGATTAGGGGCTGAAACACCTGATAACGCCAAGGTACAATTGAAGACTATCTACTATTATCTTTATTACAATAACCAGTCTTACAGAGTTCAAATGTGATGTTCCTGGTCTCTTCCACCCCCCACCCCTCTCTCTCTCTCTCATCTCTCTCCTCTTTGCCACCCACCTCTCCTCTCTTCCCCATTTTTCACTGCTCACCCCACCCGGTCGAGGCTGATGGCCGCCCACATTGAGTCTGGTACTGTCAGAGGTTTTTTCCAGTTAATGAGGGATGGCCCTTAAAATTGAACTGAATTGAATAACTTGTATTTTAATTCATTCTTCTTTTTGCCATGTATTTTTCATACATTGCATTTCATACCCAAGTTCACAACTTTTTTAAATAATGGCTCTCTACTTCAGCTCAATATAAACAAGTACGGCAAGAAAACAAAACGTAGTGCTTTTACTTTGTAGACAAATTGCTAAAGAGGAAGTGATTCTATGAATGTTGGTATGAATGACAGAGAACAAAACCAGCGACTCCCGGTAATATCTCTCAGTCCGATATGGTGAAATTCAAATTTGATTTGTATAGAGCCAAATCATAATATACATTATCTCAAGGCACTTTACATAGGAGGTCAAGACCTTCAAAATTATAGAGAAACCCAACAGTTCCCACGGATAAAAACAATCAATCAATCAAAATGGTCTGGCAACAATTTTGACCACGGTTTGACCCAGTTGTCGACCACTGGTGTAGTTTATCCAAGCATGTAGAAAACGACATGTTCAACTTGGTCCCCAGACTGACAGTTAGCATGTTCCCCCGCCCCCACCGACTGATAGAGTGCCGGGCGCCTATTTAGTAAATTTGTATTCATATTAAAAGTACTGCATGTCAAAACCACACCACACTAGGCACTGCGCACCCTTGGGCCAGTAAGAATATACATGCCAAGTATGAAGTTGATTAGATGAATGGTTGTCATTGTGAAGATATGTATTCCACATATATATAGACAGACAGACGTTTGTGGAATTCGTAGAAATTCAAAAATGTCTGCTGAGTAAACAGGCCAGTCGTAAGCCAGTAGAAGGTTATATAGAAGATAATTGATGAACATGGAGTTTATAACAGACCAGTGTTCCTTCACAATAAGTAAAACATCAACAGCATCTTTTTCAAGGGTGAGACTGTGTCACTGTGGTGTCCTATTTGACAGGAGGTTACACTAGCAGAACAGCAGCTGCAGTGCTCCATCTGTGTCAATATAAAAGCACTGTCATGTTTACAGGCCTGCAGTGTTAGGAACATGTAGTTGTTGCATCAATTCAATCAATCATTTAAAATAGAAGCAGATTTGTTGCGTCAGGTGTGTGTTCAGCTCCACTGCCTTAAAATCCTACCCGTGCTATGTCTGGCTCAGAGGCGATGTAGTTACAAAATCGGGCCATGGCTGTTGGGCCCTCCAGCATCCCCTCATCCATGTTTATATCCAGGACCTGGGCTCCCATCTCCACCTGGGTCTTAGCAATGCTTAGCGCCTCCTGGGAAACAAAGAGAGAAGCACATCGCGCCCAAAACAAACAGTTAAATGCAACAATGACAATCAAATGAATGAATGAATTAAAAGATTCAGGACATTGTGTTTCACCTCATAGTTTCCTGCCATGATCAACTTGGCAAACTTGCGTGACCCGGCCACGTTACATCGCTCTCCGATGTTTACAAAGTTGGTGTAGGGGCCGATCCTGAACGGCTCTAAGCCTAGAAATCAGAGAGAGGTCTGTATGGGTGGTCTGTACATAAACAGTGCTGGACGGATCGCCACAAAATAAAGGTCAGGGAAGAGCCCATTACATTTTGATGCAGATCCAGCAATTTTTCATCACTTTCTTTCACATAATGAGATTGGGCATTTTTGACATGGTTTCTTTAAGCGTAAAGGTGAAGCTCAATCGACATTAGGGCGATTATTGGGCCTCGGTGGACGTGTATAAGCTCTGTTGAGTGCCATTCTGGTTGCCTTATATGTTTGAAGCATGTTTTAAATTTCATGAGTAAAAGCCTTTATCCAAAAGAGAATGACACAATATCAAATATCTTGTCTTTCAATAGCAAGTTGAAAGAAGAGCAGGTCAGACCACATGGAGGCTTCTGACCAAACAGATATTATAATATTGCTATTTAAAAAAAGGAGGGTCTGGTTCTCGGTTTTCACCTCCCTGGCATCTTCAAATCATTCTTTTTTATTAATTAACCAGAACAACCAGTTCTAGTTATAGTCAGGTGTATTAGCCACTCGCTTTCCAAAGAGTTTTACAGCTGTCTTCCCAGATGTTAACCGATGGTTTTCATACCCGCGAGCAGCAAGTTCTCCTGATGAATGTCAGCAGCAGGAGTTCTTGGCTTGCAGTGTCTGACTGCTTCAGATATGGCTCTGCAGGGGGAGGACGGAGAGGATACAATTAAAAACAAATTCTAAATTCTATGAAACATATTTACGTATCAGAGACATGACAGTGACCTGATGTGTCCTGGAGTGGTCCCACAGCAGCCTCCCACAATATTTACCAGTCCATCTTGAGCAAAATCCTGTCAACAGAAATTGACACAAACACTGAGCTGCAGCCACTGAGGCAGCCAGGGCTACTCTGGGTTACACAGCACACATCTTCTATTCTAACCAGGATGGTCCCGAGCATCTTCAATATCTTTTTTCAAGAATTCTTTCCATGGCATCTTAATTATGTTTCACTAAACAACACAGACATCACACATAAGGAATAAAGAAAATAATGGATTAAAGGTCATTTTTATTTCCTGTACTTTCAAAGTGATGATTGGTTGGACATTGAGGAGAACATCCTTATTCACTTTCTTTCTAAAAGTGAGATGAGAGGTGGGACTTCATCTGGTGTGAGTGAGTCAGCATGAGCTTAGCATAAAGGCTGTCTCTTTTACGTTTCCACGTTTGTGTCTGGATTCAACAGAAAAGCTCTGACAGGCTTGTTAATGACCTTTAAACCTGTAGGTGTATTTGAACAGAGCCAGGCTAGCTGGGTCCGGCCACTGCCAGTCTTACAGGTCTCCAGACTGAGCTCGTCTAAACCCTATTCTGACTCCAGTTCTCAAAGACATGAGATTAATACCAATCTACTTTTAAAATATATATATATATATATATATACATATTTTATGGGGATTTGTTAGCTGTATGTTATTTAGAGGACAATGGACAGCCAGAGTAAAATGGGGGAGAAAATGAGAGAAGACTTGCAGCAAAGGGACGATTCAGAACTGAACCCTCAGTCTTATCCAGCTCTCAAAACAATGGAGAGCATAGAAAGCATGTTTCCCAAAATTTGAATAATACTTGTCACTGTTTCAGCGATTGAGTGTCTCTTGAAAGTGCTGCCATGTCTCATCTGCTTTTGTTCCTTGAGGTTTGACCAAGAAAGCTTGGGCAGAGCAAGAAGGCTCCCTGGCTTAGTGTTCAATGATTGTAAGGCTACCAAGAAAATATCTGACGTTACTGAAAAGTTGGTAAAATATTTGCTAAAATGCAACTGCATCCAAGATGTCAACCAAGACAAGGCTACATGTTCCCACATGTGGCACAGGAAGTTAGAAAACAAATACTGGAGCAGTGCACCGCCTCCTTCCACTCAGCCAAAAAGCCACAATATCTTTTTCTAAATTAAATGATCATCCTGCTCGTCCTGATAATGTTGATCTTTATATCTTGACAATCTTTAAAAAAAAATAGTAGCACAGAAACCTTTAGACTGGAGGCCGTTACTTCTGGAGTTTCATCGTACCCTCCGAATGTGTTGGGAAGACCTACCAGATGACACACAGAGACCATGACATTATTACACCATCCTGCATGATCCGACATATGATGCAACCTAAATTAGAACAAAGGTCTGAGAGCTACACCTGCTTAATATCAGCAGAGTCCACTAAAGAGAGTGGAGTTAGTTACAGTCGACTAAAACATGACAATGTTCCCAACAACCTGACCCCTGGACGTCTGAAAGGGTGCCAAGATGGGACTGTACCATGTACTCGCATAATTTAAAATAAATTATGCCTTCAATTTGAAGAGGTGTTACCATTTGCATATAACATATTGAATTCAGTGCAGCCCGGCACACCTTGAGTGTGCCGATGCAATTACTATTATAAACTCATGCAGTGCTGGATAACACGGAATTAAAAATTTGCTACCGAAAAAACTAGAATTACATCAATGTCTGTCCAAACTCAAAAAATATGTGTAGAGAAGAGTTTGAAAGAATTTAATAAAATGTATTAAGTATATTTAGTCATAATTATCATGAATGCTTAAGTTATGGCTATAAATGTCTTTAATGAGGTCACAGTTATCACCGTTGATCACCAGGTTCTGATCAGTTCCTTCAAGGCGTTATTGAGATATCGTGTTGACGAGACTGGAATAGACGGAATGATGAACAGCCTGAAAACATACCATAACTGCACTGTACTAACCACCAACTTTAATTGGTTTGAACTTATTAATCTGCTAATTAAACACAGACAATCCTTTATTAACTGTTGTTGCACACTCAATCCTCCATATACCACACTACACTACAGTGTAATCTGTCTTTCTAACACACTTTGAGCATAAGAGACAAGACGTTTGAATGTAAGCTCTGGATTTAGGCCTTGATTGCTCTGTAATGACATTACTGACATGATACCATAAGCTGCATCATGCCTGTATTTTGTTTCACAGATGTTTAGACTGAGTGTGGGTTTACCTGCGTTGGGATAACAGATAATGAAAGCTGTGGTGCTTTTTCCAATGGCCTCAATGAACGGTCTCATCTCTGTCGCTCCCAAGGCACAGTTGAGACCAATACTGAAACACAGAGAGGAACAGCCAGTGAGACTCAGAGAGATTAATAAGAAGTAATAGAACAAAGTTGTGTTACTGTCAAGACTCTAATAAGACAACATAGTAAAGCAGTTTTCAGACATGTCCTGCGGAGGATCTCCGGAGAATTGGGTCTGGACTTTCTCTGCAGTTTGCCTTTCACACATGCACAAACGCAGTGGGGGGGGATTCAGGTGAGGGTGTAAGGTATTAATTATGCTGCAGGGATCACATGATTTTGATTACAGCACATCAATACCAGTGCGTTGGATCTTCGTCTGTGTCTCCTACGTTTATGACACTTCATTTTCACCCGGAGATATTATTATTATTCATTTTTGCATGTTGCGTGTTAGAGGCATCATCAACCCCTCCGCTCGCTGGTGGTGAATCCAGCTGGGGATCTCCTAGTTTGTTCTTACAAACTTCTGCTGACTTTATACAATGGGCCGCACAAAGAAAGTGTGCAGAAACTCCGGAGGCTCCGACTCTGGACATTTGAGTTCCTGCATACTCGTCCTCTGGAGGAACTACGGAGGATCTCCAGAGTTCATTGCATGTCTGAAAGCAGCTTAAGTGTAGTCAGTTGTGAGGTAACTCACCAAAGTGGTTTAGCATGAGATAAACTCACTACAAAGGCCTCTCCTGTCTGACCAGACAGAGTTCTTCCACTTCGGTCAACAATGGTCCCTGAGATCTAGATCATGATTGGGACATGAGGGACATTTTTAAATACATATGTATAAACTTTAGAGAACACACTTTTGTTCTCCCCAAGAGAGTAGAGACAGTGACCAAACGTCCATCTTGTTTTTACAATCACCATATTTATCTTTAACAGTTCAAAGATTATTCATATTTTTAGGCATGTGAAAATAAATAAATTTAGGAAAATGTGGTTTGACTGTTATAATGAAATAAACATACAAATATGGGTTTTCTTTCATAGCTCTTTTCAAACAGCAGGTCGATGGCGAACAAGGCAGCCTGTCGAAGAAAAAATGAAACGTTAGACACATCCGTCCCTGGACAAAAATAGCATCCGGTCACATAATCTTCTAACAGCATCACTAAGCTACATTTAGAATTTATCCATTGGAATTACTCTTTTAAAAAAAGATCTCACATATCCACCCAAACAGTCGTGATCAAAAGATATAAGCATATGTAAACTGTCTAATACAGAGAAATAGACTATATTATATTATACTTAAACTAAAATCAGATTTTTTTGCAATGTAATCATCAGAAAATGTAACTGAAAGAATCAATACAACATAACTGTTGTCCCAATACTGAGCAGTATTCACCCCTCTAAATGTTTTGCAATATCGGATTATATTATTGATGTGACTATAATTATTAACCAACACTTAAAAAGGTGCTAGGACAATTGATGTGTCAAAATAGATTAATTGAATTAATCAATATATTTACATAAGTTACATGGGTTTACCTTTGCATTGGCAGTGTCGAAGACGGTTTCAACCAGAATGATGTCTGCTCCTCCGTCTAGTAAACCTCTGACCTGCTCTGTGTAGGCTTCTACTAACCCATCAAACGCTGAGGAAGACACACACACACAGACACACACACACACACATTACGGATACACCCAAAGCACATTTTCTCAGTTAACAAATACCTGGTGGCACCTTTCTGTCACTCTGCCCCCTTACCGTCGCCAAAGGCGCCATTAGCTCCCCTTCTGAGAGAGGTCACTTTTTAGCCTATCTGGATGATAGCAAGCTTTGACCTATGATAAAAAATCCAGCGTTCTCTCATGGGATTTATCAGTTGTGCTTGAGGTCCTATGCTGTTCTCCCTTTGAGCCCATTAAGTCTATGGTTCTTCTTTAAACGCCTGCAAAGCAGGTGGGTGACCTTTGCTTTGTCAGGGCACCCCTTGTGTGACAAGTTCACTTCTGATGGCTCAAAAGTTACATAAGGCAAAAATGTGCCGAATGTTATTGTTAAGCTTTTATCCTCCTATTTTTTGCATTAGAGGAGCAGGGGAAGTTACGTTCCATGTATCTTGGGCCATCGCTCTGGCTTCCAACAACAGAGGCCTGCGAGCACATTCGATCAGGGGCATGGCGATTTCATGCGCATTGATTAAAGGTGTAAACGTGAGTGATATCTGTGCAGCAGCTAGTTTGTGGTCAGTGCACGTTTATTAGGTTTTACCATTTGGACATGCTGTTCCATATAATGAGACGATAATACAATAGATTGCTGGAGGTTTGACCCTAGTTGGGGGCTGCTATGCGCGGCGTGAAAACATGTCCCTTCTTTATGTGACAGACAGGGAACAATGTTATGAATACTTCTGTTCCCTGAAGGAGAGGAGTCGTCTTTCTGCATCCCAAGATCTTAAGAAAACGTAATCCTCTTACTGACGTTCCTGAAGTCCGGTCTCTCCACAGACGGTGACACAGACAGGGTTTTATTTGTGGGACCCACTGCTCCGGCCACGTAGCGTTTGGAACCTGATAACACAAAAAAGATTACGGTTGAGGTTGCGCATTTGAGAAATTGCCCAAGAGTCCGTTATATCTATCGATCACATAACGTTGTGCTGCCTGAGTGCTAAAGATTCAGTTTACCAGTTTGTTTGGTGAAATCGTCAACAGCCATCCTCGCCAGCTCGGCTGACTTCCTGTTGAGACGATAGGCCTGCACCACAATCGCACAACACACATTACATTATAAAGAGATAAATGAGCCTGTGACAAACTGGTAATTCAATCACACATGTAACTTTACTCTACTTTATGCCTCTGTATTCATAAACAATTTTGTAAACAGAACTTTCCACAACTGTTCCTGGTCTCTCTCACCCCCGCTTTATCTTCGCTCCACCATTTCTCTGCTCTCAACCAGTCGAGGCAGTTTCTATCAGCTCCAACTGCTCTGACCATGAACTTTCACTCAAGGTTCTGATGTGTATGTGCAGGAGTCTTTACACTGCACTGCTGCAGCATGATTGGCTGATTGGTCGCATCAATGAGTATGTTTACAGGTGTTAATAAAGTCCTCAGGGCTCTGTGTGTACATATGTATGATATGAAACTAGATATTACATTACTGTGTGATGTATTATCTATTTTAACACAGATGTTTTGATTTTGGGTGGTGCAACTCTTTAGGCCAAAGTAATATAATAAGTAAATCCTTTTCAAATTCAACCTAGATGTGAAAATAGAAAAACATTTAAATGGTTTAAAGTTTTTTTTTCCTGTTGAAAGATAAAGATGTAGTGTTTATGGAGATAAACTGTCTGAGCTGTGTCTGCTGAATGCTGGGAGGATCAAGGACACAGAACTAGGTGAGGAGCGGCCAGCTGTTTGGAGTAACGGGGGCAGTTCCCATTCTCCGAAGCGATTCATTAGGTGGTCAATAAGTTAACACCACAGTCTGTGTACTTGACATTTATTTGTACTGCGGTCGTCCATGCAGGTCAAGCATCGTAGGTAAACATCATACCATGTGTTCCAGTCCATAGTCTGCCTGAGCGATGGACGTGCTGCTGAATGTGTTAGTCTCTATGATATCCGCACCAGCATTCAGGTATTCCTTTACACACAGAGGAGAGCACAGGTAACACAAAATACAAAACTCACACAGTCAAGGTCAATCCTATTTAAACAAGGGCACTGACTCTGTTTACATGGACACCAATATTCCGATATTAATAAAGTCTGTAGTCTGAATAAGAGACTGCCACGTAGACAGCCATTTCTGATTACCTTCACCCACATGTCAACTTTGGAATAAGCAATAACTGAATCAAGACGTGTGGCGTATTCCGACCTTAGTCACATTTATGTAGACACGCATGTCTTAATCGCATTTTAACGTCCTATTGGAGTTTTCCGAGCATTTTGTGACTTAGTCATACGGCAGTTACCAACTTCTTTATAATACACTCCCTGGGGGTAGACAAGAGAGATAAAAGGAGTTGTAGCTTTTGCAAAATTAGACAGAAAACACCCAAAATCTAGCATCGTAAAATCGTATTATAGCATCATTATAGCATCGTATTAAACTGTTTCAGGCTAAGGGTATAAAACACCATAATAAAATAAAATGCCTTATTCTGAATAAGGTCGATAGTAATATTGGCGTCCATGTAGACATAGTCACTGTTACTCACGAGGATCCACAGACCTCACATTGGACAGTTAGTGCTGTGGATAATTCTTTCTGTAGACACTAGATCACAGCGTGGTCTCTAACCAGAGGTTTCTTTGCACTGCTTTTAAGCAACACAAAAAGATTCATTTCACTTCAGTTCTTGGTTTGGAAGCACAAATCACAGAGAGTTATCTCAAAATCACAACACATTAAAGTCAAATTAACTGACACCAATGAAGCTGAGTGAGAAGATGTAGTTTGGTTGAGCAGAGCCATAGTTTTTTTTTCTCCTTGACTGAGTACCTTGTGTATTTGGTAAATTATATCGGGCTGTGTGATGCTGAGAAGGTCGTTGTTGCCCTTCAGTGGAAGTGGGTGATCTTTTAATTCGTCCCCCCTGAAATCTTCCTCTTCAAGTTTATGCTGCTGGACCATGGTTCCCATCCCGCCATCCAGGACCATAATCCTTTGCTGCAGCACTGTTCGGAGTTCGGACTCTAATTGACATTTGGCTCCTAGAAAGAAAGTAGAGACTTTCACTAGCGGGGAAAAGAAACCTTCAAATACATCAAGTGTGAGACAAACTTTCCACCAAAAAAATAAAATCCCCATCCACCACTTCCAAAATGAAATCACTCAATCTGTTGTCTTACATTGTGTCAATCAATGTTGAAAAAATATAACAATCATATATATTGTAAACTTATATATTGTTTATAACTGTTTATGACTGTCCCATAGACTTGTATTGAATGACTGAACTAATCCCATTCAAGCGTGGATTTAAAGATATAACACAGTGAATGTGTAAATCAAACATGAATGGTAAATGGTTTTGTATTTATATAGCGCTTGTCTAGTCTTGATGACCACTCAAAGCTCTTTACAGTACAGTTTTACATTCACACACACATTCATACAGTGCATCTATTAGCAGCACTTTGTTGTTCTATGAGGGGCAATTCGGGGTTCAGCATCTTGCCCAAGGACACTTGCCCCCAGACTGGGGATCGAACTGCAGGTTGGAGGACGACCGCTCTACCCCTCAGCCACAGCCGTTGAAGAACTGAACTCAATGTGATGGATTCATTCTATGAATGAAAAGTACCAGAGGGGATGATTTATACTGTTATATATAGCCCAATCAAACAATGCCAACTTTTATATAGTGTAATAACGTCATTTCATAATCATAATCTCATATGATGACTGGTTAATATAAATAAAATGCAACTTTTGCAACAATTAAGATTAGAAAAACCATATTAGTTGCAAAGGTTAATGCATTACTAGACTATGACATCATTTTCTGACTTCAAAGTGATGTCACGATGACATCATTCCTGCCATACAATCTTAAAAGATTCTTGGATCTATATAAACTTTACGTCACATCTATAGCCCTATAGGAGAGAACCTGGAAAAATGTCTGTGCTATTTATTTCATTTTCACTTATTATATGATGGAGAATCATTTTCGGACCAACATTATCCTTAAGATCGGCCTTTTATCTGGAGATATCTGCCCAGGAAATAACCCCACCAAGTTTGGTAAACATCAATAAATGCATTGTCCTCGCTTCAACTACAAATGTTATAAACTGGATTTTTTTTTTTTTCTAGGCTATTTTTTTAATGATTGTGTATGATAATTACAGTTGATGACTAATACAGTGAAAACAAATTACCAGGTGTCTTACCAGTCTTACCAGTTTGTAAAGTCTACAGAATAGGCTACAGTGTAATAGGCTAAAGTGTCTGGAGGAGGATAAAAACACCTCATTTACCCTGTTAAAAGGGTTTTTAGTAGTTTTTCCTTACTCTTGTTGAGGGTTACGGGCAGAGGATGTCACACCCTGTTAAAGCCCTATGAGACAAATTGTGATTTGTGAATATGGGCTATACAAATAAAATTTGATTGATTGATTGATTGATAGATAAACAACTGGGCTGAGATGTGGTGAGGGTGAAGGTCCCAGCAGCCGAGTCCCTTTACTCTCATGGGCTTCAGATCCACAGTGAACCCTGACAGCCTGCGGATGAGGACGCCACACACACACACACACACACACACGCACGTTTCGCCAGTGGTGCAGTGTGAAACGTGACACTGACAGAAGCATGCAGTGTGCACAGACAACACGCTGTTCCATGTGTCTGCTGCACCTCCCTGCTCCGTTATCATCCTACACGTTAATGTTCTGTCGATCCACTGTCACATCTGCTTACACGTGCTACCGTTACATTAGTTACAGGCGCTAGTTCCACCTCACACACACACACACACACACACACACGTGGTGTAACAAGTGGTCAGCCGGAGGTTGTCTGAGTTTACGTTGGACTCAGTGCGGCAGGAGGCTAACAGCTAAGTGCTAACGCCGGGAGAGCCGCGTGTATTTACCCGCTTCGGCGGAGAACTTGTGGATGACGTTGGTCGGACCCATGTTGTGAAGAAGCAGCCTCGGTAGCAGCCCCGTGCTCCGTCTGAAGATCCCCGTGGAAATCCTGGGAATCAAACTTTTACCAACTCAGCTCTTATTCTCTGAGCTTCGGCTGCTTTCAGTGGCGAGACACGCACTTCCTGTTCGGGGCCGTCACAATAAAAGCTCGACCACAAGCTTTAACATGTAGCATTTTCTATATTTACCCCAAAAAGCAAGTTCTTATTTCATAGTATTTACATATTTTCCTTTCCAGGCGTTTGGTCAGAGTAAAACCTTCGCAGAGAGTTAGTTGTGTCAATGCAATATACCTTACAATTAAAACATTACACAAGAATCTTGGATGATAAAAAGTCAACTTTATGATTCTGGAGTCAAACCTTAAACCACAACATGATGCAATAGCAAATCAAAATGATCACATTTAAATGACAATCCTTTAATCGTGACTTAAATTCGTAATCTCATACTAAGTTTCACATTGACTTAAAATTTGACTTGACATAATTGTGACTTTATATTTTTTCATAATTTAAACAAACAATGACCATTCCTTATTCCCCCCTGCAGAGATGGCTTCTTAAAAACTCTCTCAGATGATCATGTATTAATCCACATCAGTACCTAAATCGATGAAAGGTTCTAGTATCGTCAACTCAGAGGAATGAAAAGGTACATCCATAACACTGTATTTTAAAATAGCTAAAAGAAAAAAATCCCAAAACGAGACTGTTCGATATTTTCTTTCATCAGTGATTTGTCACTTAGATAACAAGGCCCTCCAGCTATTTGTTTTTCCCTCCAACACCTAAATTACACAAACTGTTATGACAAATCAAGCATTTAGACGAGGAAACACGTGGAGTCACTGACACTAAACTGAATAAGTTTTGTAATATGCTCACCATAGTGAAATTCAATGAAAATGTAATGCTAATAACTGTCTTGCTTACTGGAATCATATTTTTATTACACACACACACACACACGTATATATAGAGGAGCCGAAAACATCAAGCTTTATGACTGAGGTCATATTTTCATTAAGATGTTTTATTAAAATAATGTCATACATTTGTCTTTACAGCTAATTTTCATTTCAAAACAAAGAAATTTAGTAAAAATGAACCTTCCACAGTGATGAAAAACATGCTTAGAGTCCCAGGAGCGCACAGAGGTTTGCCTCATTCATCCAGGTCAGCCGTCCTGTGGCGCCCCCTTTAGACTGGACCGTTGCTTCTTCTTGTCCAACTGGCCCATGACACGGTACAGTTTTTTACGAGCCTCCTTCTGTCTCTTCAGTTTGGCCTCCTCCTCTTTCCCCTTCTGCTGCAGGAACTCCTTGTGTTTGGCGTGCTGCACCACGTGGTTTTTCTTCGTCTTGTAGTGGTGAACTGTGTTCAGAGCGTGGAGCAGGGCGGCCACCTAAAGCACCGGGACAAGAAAAAGGTTTCACGGCAAGAAGTGGTACAAGGTGCTCTTGTTGTTAAAGCAGCCCACAACAAACCGTTCTTTCCGGCCATTGTTTCAATCATATCATTAATAGATTGAAACGATGCCATAAATTGTTGTTTCCTTTCAAACAGAACCAGCAGGTACAACGTCATGGCAACTGAAACCTGTACACAAAACTATGGACTTCCCCGAAAAATCCTGGACAGATACAAATTACTGCTGCCAAACAGAAAACTAAACACGTAAGAAGGAGAAACAGCAGTGACCTCAGTGGATAAGTTGTACATTACACAAACATCACTGTAACTGCTCTATAGTATTGTCTGTATGTTTGTCCACTGTATCCATTATCTTATTTATCTTCTGTCATTTTTTCTTTATTGTGTCACTCCGTTTCTATAATTTAAAAAAAGAGAAAACTCCTAACTTCAGTTATGTCAACATTTTGTTCATCAATAGTCTAAATGGTCAAATTAAAGTTTCAGTATAACTGTGGCTAAGAGCTAATTCTTGATGAGCTGAATTCAGTTTCACACCCACCTTCTTCTCGTGGGGCTCTCGGATCACACTGGGACGCTTCAGGTCTCGGGGTGTCTTTCCTTTACGTTGCTTGTATTTGAGTTTGCTCTTGAAGGGCAGCGCCTTCTGGAGCTCCCTGGGGATGTGGAGGGGGTTGAAGTGTCTTTGGGCTCGGACAACCGGCTGAGGGGGAAAAGACAAAAATGTTTTCGAACCAAAACCTTCTTGCTGTGAGGTGACAGCGCTGATCACTGTATCACCGTGCCACCCTGTCCTAATTCTTCCTTCATTCATCACATCAGTTGTTTACAGATCCATCAGACTGAGTCTACCTTGTACAGAGAGTCAGGGTTGGGTTTGTTGCGGATCTCCAGGTCATATTTAATCTGCCCCAGGGTCCTCATGCCCGCCCAGCTGTCCTTCTGACCAACAGGCAGCAGCAGAGAGGTGACGGGGTTGTAGAGCTGAGGAACAGTGACTGGATACCAGGAGCGCAGGAACACAATGTCTGCACAACACAGTCACACACAAACATAGTTAACACATAGTGTCTAATTAGTTGTTAAGCCTTTGCAGCATGTCCACGAAATAAAGATGAACAGGGGAAGATAATGGTGAATAATTGTATTATACTCGGGCTGCAACAGCCAAATGATTTCAGCAATTAATTAAAATCGATTATAAAAGCGGTTGGCAATTCATTCCATAATCAATTAGTTGAGTCTGTTCGGAAGCTTGGCCCACACTGTGGCTGGGGGCAGTTAGCCAGGCCATGCTTTGCCTTGTGAAGAATTTGAAGAAGAATTACAGGTACAAGAAGACAAGGAAGTTGCTTTTTCAATAAACTCCTCATAAGAATAAAAGCAACCTTTTGTCTTTTTATCCAATTAATAAATCGGTTAATCAAAAAACATTAATCGATCCAAAAAATTGTTGCAATTGTAAACTTCTAAACTGAAAAAGTGTGATATTCAGATGTTCTGCACCATTCCATCAAATGGAAATATTCGACATATCCTGAGCATCATTTTATTCACATTTCCCCAAAATTCTGCCTCACAGGTTTGGTATATTCAGAAACAGTAGGAGCACCAGTTTAAAATAAAATATCAACACAAGTCAAACAGGCGCTTACCACTCATGAGCAGACGGTCCTCGAACGTGGCTCTGTAAGCTCCTGGTGGTGTTGACAACGCCTTCTTGATCTGACCTCTGACCCCTGACACTGTCCGCACAGAAGCACCTTCAAATTTAGCGACCTCCAGCAATGTATTGAACATGCCCTGTGAACACAGAGGAGAGATCAGTGAAGGTTTTAATACGTCTGCTTCTTCATGCTTCACTGTCTCATCATTTCTACAAACAACCAAAACCATGCTGCCTCACAACAAAACATAACGTATGTTTGGTTTATCGCATGTGCTGTTATTGTGACACGTCTGTCTTACTGAACCTTTTACTTAAACCTGGACTAAAAAAAAACGTTGATTATGATGCAGATTACCCAGAGTCACTCCAGTTCATTAAAAAGCAATTCAATCTTTAAGAATGTTTCTGGAGTCTTCAAAACTAAATGTTTTTTCACATTTAGGCTGAGAGCAACGTGATAAATGCAGTTTCCTTACCTTAATGAAGCTGGTGTTCTTAAAGATCTTGTAGGGGTAACCAATGAGTTTCAGCTTCTTCACTACAGTCACTGATTTATCCAGATCCAGGATCACTCCTGTGGCTGCAATACGGAAATTAGCCTGCAGGGGAAACGCATAATACTTGCTCAAAAACTCTATCAATTCCATGAGAATAACATTCTGATATTAAGAATCAGGTCCCAGTGAAGGTGGCAATGTTCTCACCTCTGTTACAACGGGAATTTAAATGAGGTTATTCTCTGTAATATTTGAACTGAACCAAGTGATTTAGTAACTTACTTTAACTCCTGCTACTGACTGCAGAGCGAGGAAACCGGTGCCCTGTGGTGTGATGGGACCTTCAATGAGACACAGGAAAACAAAATCATGGTCATTAGCATACAAGGGATCATTTTGAACAGGAATCACAACAAAAGACTCATTTTAGGGTCTGAAATTACCATGTATTTGACAGAACTAATTCTAATGAACCACAGGTCTAACACGTTTCAGCTGATTAAAGTTATGTGAATGGAAAAAGGCAGGAAAGTACATGATCAAGTTAAGGTTCATACAGATTCAAATCTCACTCATCACAATACACCAACAGTCGCCAGTGCTTTGACTGCATCTCACCCCAGATGGAGGCTCCGCAGTGCATGTGCTCCGGTGTGTATTTGAGCAGGCGGTGGCGTCCGTTGTGATCTTCGATGTGGTAGAGGGGGATGGTCTGGAAGCGCCTCCAGCCTAAGGACAGGATGAGGGGGTCCCGTGTCTTCAGGATGCGCTTATACCAGCGGTGCTTCTTTAGTCGCAACTGACGCACGCACACACACACACACACGATCAATGGACACATATGTATAGTCAAACTGGCTAAAAAAAAAATACAGATAATTCCAGAGTTTCAAATAAAATGCATGACGCATAATAAGTCATTTTTTAAATTGTTTAAATGTATTAGCTGTCCTAATGGTCTAAATGTTTTCAGTCCAGCAATTATATATTAAGGGGCTTTGAATTTGTTCAGTTTAAAATCTTTGAAGAGAATTCATGAGTATCACCTGAATATTGATGAGTGCAGCTTTAAATAAACCCAAACTTAGTTTATGAAGCGTCAACAATTTCATAGCACAATTAGTGATGTGCAAACCACTGCACGTACCTGCAGGTATCCTATGTTGCCTTCACTGGAGCCCAGCCCTCCGAGGATGATGGGGTAATGGGGATCGAAGTTGTTGACAAATTCACAGGGGAGAGAGGAGATTTCCAATCTGACGTACATTCCTGGCCTGAAGCCTTCGTACTGGACTCGGGTCTCATCGTCCACATCCTCAAACTCTGCCCTGTTCAGCTGAGATAAGAAGATAAAACATACAAACAGACACGTGGTTAAATGGTAAATCACATACCTATTAAGACAGTAACAGTAACTGACAAATAATAAAAAAGTATCTCAGTGTAGCAAGTCATGATACCTCAGCCTGTTTCTGCAGCTCCTCCTTCAGGTCATCAAAGTAAGTCGCGTCTACATCGTCGTATGCTGCATTAAATCGCTCTTTCAGCCGGCGTTTCTTCTCCAGGCGCTTGTTCTTCAGGAGCTCATCATCATCGACCCTCACCAGACTCTCCTCAGCTTCATCCTCCCCCTCCTCCTTCTGTTAGTCACATAGTGCACATGAAAGGATTTCATCAAGCTGGGAAAAAAGGTATTCATGAGATTCCAGTGGCTGGAAACCATTCGTTTTTACATTCTAGAAATGTAATAGTAAATTGTAGCTACTCAGACACAGTATGTTCCACATTCTATCAAGGTTCTAAGTAAAATAGTAAATTAAATCACTTCTATGTAGGATTCAAAACATCTAAAGTTTTTACAGCTGAAAATCCTCTCAGTCAGTGTCTCATGTAATGTCAAGCAGCACAGCCTTGTAAATCACAGCTCATTTTCCAAAGGCAAGTCTGAGATACATTTTTCCCTCATGTAAATTTACAATATATGGGCATTATATTACAATAACAAACAAGGACATCTCATTAACATGAAACACTGACTGACAGTAAAGAGCTGGGTTAGTGACGGGATGTGATATTAAGTGTTGCTATATCTGCAGTAACCAGGCTTTTGATGAAGCTGGCCCTATTGTTCCTCACCTGTACCTGTGTCCTGATGGCGATATGCTAAAGTGGCTGTTGAGGGAGTGAGTGATGTGCTTTGGAGATTGTGATGCGGCCTTACAGTTAAGTTCAGAGAGGTTGGGTGTGGGAAGACCTATTATTGTGGCAGCAGTATGGGATTTATTTTTCAATTAGATTTGTACACTGCCAATCATAACATACATTATCTAAGGCACTTTACAAAGTGAGGTCGAGACCTTAAAATATTATAGAGAAACTTGAGAGTTCCCACAATGAGCAGCACTTTGGCAACTGTGGAGAGAAACAACTCCCTCACTAACTGGAAGAAACATCTGCCAGAGCCAGGCTCAGTGTGGGCGGCCATCGGCCTCAGCCGGGTTACAGAGAGCATGTTAAAGAAACATGATGGGTTGGGTGATAGTGTTGTACAGTAGCAGGAGGAGTTGGGGTAAGGCAGAGTCCTTTAAGTTTGCAGTTGACAGATCATCTTCGGTGGCTCCTTTTTTGGGATGTTGTTTGTGTGCAAAAGCTGAGTGTATCGTCCAGTGCGAGTCCAAGGTATTTGAAGTGACTAACCATGGAACAGACCACTGGAACATTCGGTCGGTTTTAACACGGCAATGTTGATATGCTAAACTAAACTAACCACACAGAAATATTACAGCAGTGAAAAATGAGCTTAGTTTGAGATATTCAAAGGAAACAGGACGTACATCAGCTTGATCCTGCTGCTCCTTTTGGCCTTTGTGGACTTCTCCCGTTTCCAAATCCTCAAAGTCGCCATATAGTTCCTCTAAATAAAGCAAAACAGAATACGGTATGATGAGATATATTTGTACACACCAAATGATGTGTGTGCTTCTTCTGTCTGAAACAAAACTGAGCACAACTACAACTTCATGCTCAACTCCAAATCACTAAGCCAGTACTAAATGAAAGTGGATGGTTCTTCACAGCACAAACATTTACTTAGAACCAGTATGAGGTGTTTCTCTTCCTGAACTCCTCTCCTTACCATCCTCCTTCAGCCGGGTAGCAGCATCCTGGCCTTCCTCCCACTTCCCTGTTACAAAGCAGTCTCTGATGGAGTTCAACATCTGGAAAAGAAACATTTTACTTCAACATCTTTCCTGCCTTTGTTTACATATCAACAGCACATCGGGATTGAAGAGAGGGTAAACGGTTTTTAGAAAAGAGTTTGAGATGACTCTACCTCCTCTAAATCCCAGTTGTGGGACGTGTCAGGTATGAAACGGGAGCAGTCCATCGAGTTTGCCGTGAACTTTTTGCTCTTCTGAGGTCGAGTGACTCGGAACAGTCCGCCCAACTCCTCCTCGTCCTCATCAGAGTCATTTGCATTGACGACTGAAAAAAAAAGAGACCAGTTAACATAAATCAAATATATATTTGAATACAACTTCAAATGTAGATTCAGCCATGGCTGCTCAGTTGGATAATTGTGTGTTGGTTATAAACATGGTGGGTATTTGGAACATATTGATCTTCATGTGAAAAAGTCTATTACCTCAAATTTTGACACAATGTTATATAAAATTCTTACATAGTTCATATATCCTGATTTCACATTAATATTAACACAAGTGTAAATGTGTAGAAATATGTCCATGGAATGAGCCCTGTGTTAAAATAGGAGGGGACATTAAATACCTGATCCATAAACCAGTTTTCTCAGATTGGGGACAGCTTCTTGTTGCCGTAGAAACGCTTCTGATGCTTTCTGCTGCAGACCCTCCTTCCACCTCAGAGCCCCTGAGGATGAAACAGGAGAAGGAACCTTCAGTGTCACAGCATGGCTCTTGATCAGGGTCTACACGGAAATGAAAACTGCAAATACACTCACAGCTGAGGAAGTCACTCTAGTCAGTGGCTATGGTGTTTATCTATCATTCTATCCATCTATCTGACTAAATGTGATCAATTCAACCCTCACATCGCTGATCATGAGTAAAACCACATTGTTCCATATTGGGGGAAAAACACTTTTATTCTTTAGTATCACCTGGCTCTGTCAGCTAAGTGTGCTGGCAAGTAGAAACTGTGACATGAGAAAATATGTAGCTTCATAATGAGATGAGCTAAACTTGGTCTGGTCCAGTTAATTCTTTTGAGTCCCATCTGGACCTTGGTCTGAACATTTAAGTCCTATTTTTTGTTTGACTTTTCTTTTCCTCATATAATTGTATAATTCTACATTTTAAACCCATGAGAGCTGTGGTTTTATACATGTTGTTCAGGTTACGGTATCAGCAGCATTAGGAGTGAAAAAAGTGCTGTCATGTATCCTTATCCTTAAAACTGAACTGCATTTGAAAATTAACAGATGCAAAATTGTATTTACCCTCCTCGTCCTCTCCCTCACTCTCAGTGGCCATTTGTTCCGCCGCTGCACCATCCTCCTCTTCCTCCGATTCGACATCTTCGTCATCACTCGCTTCCTCGTCCTCCTCAGAACAGTGTCCAGAGTCTCCTGCTCTCCCAGCCTCCGCCTTCTCTTCACTCTCCTCCTCACTCGCCTCCAGGTCATCTTCACTGTCTGCAAACACCGGCACCTCAGCGATCTTTTCCCCCTCTACTTTCTCCTCGAGTTTCTGTTTCTTCACCAGTGGTGGTCTGATTCTTGAAATATTTTCTGTCCCCTCAGATTTGGCTCTTGCTTCTTTGAGGAAAGTGGAAATGTTATCCTCTTCTTCATTCTCTTCCTCCTCCTGGTCACTGTCCTCATCATCGCTGGAACCGCTGACATCATCATCATCATCATCTTCTTTTTCTTCTTCTTCTTCCTCCTCCTCCTCCTCCTCCTCCTCCTCGTCGTCATCCTCGTCATCCTCCTCCTTCTCCTTCTTCTCGTGATCCTCCTCAGAGAAGACTACCGCCCTCCTCTCTCTCTGGGTGTTGGGATCCCAGACTCGCTTCTCGGTAGGACCCTCCTTCTCTCTGGCACACAAAAATAAACACAGTTAGAACATTTAGAAACTGTCATGTCTCCTCGTTGCTAGACTTCTCTTTTGCCATTTAATGTTGTGCTTATCTAACATATTACACACGAATACCGCGAGTGACAAACAACATATATTAGTTTTTAATGGAGTCAAATCAGGATCAGGGACAAGCGAACTTGATTGGGACACGTAAATATGGTTTTAAATAGAAATAATAAAAAACCTTGTGTATTTTTCTGCTCAAATATAAAATTATTTTGCTTGTAAATGGCTCCTGTTATTAAGGAGAAACACATTAATTGATCAAATTTAATTGTGCCCCAAAAGTTCTTAATGCGCGCGCTCAAATCTTTAACATCTATTCATTTTATACACCCACCGGTAAAAACACAACCTAAGGACAATGAAAGAGTCGGACCCACACTTCTGATTCTACACACACTTTGGACTGCATCCACAAGGGTTGTGGGGACATAGAAAGACTTTTCCACTGGATGTGAAAGGTATAACCTCAACTGAACGACTTAATGCAGTGACTCTCAGATCTGTAGTGTCTGTCTGTGCATAACAAGAGAAGAGGAGAGAGAGAGAGTGGAGCTGTGTGATGTGTCACCCGCTCTGCTGCTCGATGTCTGTGGAGTCCAGGGTGGCAGAGCCGCTGAACAGAGACACTTTACTGGCAGCCATCTTTACATCCAGGGTAGCGTGTGTGTCGATGAGAGACTGGACCAGCTCTGTGGTGGGCCGCACCTCCTCCTGCACCACAGAAAGAAGAATACAAATTTTAGATGAGCGAAAACTGCCACAAACAACAGGCTGTCAGGTTTCTACAAAACAAACACCTCAGATCACTCAGATGTAGAACATTCCCCGCCATGCTGAGAGCGAACACACACCTGCTGCTGATTGACATGGCTTGCAGGAAGGTCGATATACACGGCGTCTTTGTCGTACACGACCCCCCCGACCCCGGCCATGGGCGCGTAGAGCAGGCGCTCCTTCTCGTTCAGCGCTCGCTTCTTCTGAGCATCTGGCAGCGCGCACGGATCGGGCAGGAAGTTCACGTCGGCCACCTGAAAGTCTCCGACACCTGCAAGAGAAAACAGCGCACAACACATCTTTCACAAATTTGTACAAGGAAATACCAGAGGAGCAGTAGTCCTTTGTACACAGTGATGGGCAGCAGAAAAGGTTTTCAGGCTAAAAAAAAAAAAGGTAAATACTAGTAATGTTCCATCTGTAAAGTTAAGTGGCAGAATCACACAACAACTCAAGATATTGATTCACAACGAAAAATTGTCTTTGGAAAAGTAAGTACTATGCTTATGTACCTGGGACATGGACTTGGCCTTTGTTTTTCAAATATGTCCCTCTCAGGTAGCCGTAGAGGGACACAGTCCGGTCACACTTGGGGTCTGTTCTCACCTTCTCGGGATCAGTCAGGTCCTCCATACTGTTTCAATGCACAACAAAGTATGGAGAACATAATGAGTACAAAGTAAAAGCATACAAGTGGGCCCACATGTCCACCACATCACAACCTGACTGTTTGAGTGAGCGGGTGTCTTAAATGACAGTAAAGTCATGTGACTCTGGAGTGTGTTCAGCTCCAGGTCACACTCACCCACCGGTCAACCAGCACATAAGGATGGGACGTCTGCCACACCAGGGGACGAAACTTCATGACGGAGATGAAGCGGCCCAGGTTCTTCACTTCCTGCGTCTGATATTCACCGTACACCATGCCCGACAGATAGAACAGCTTGGCCCCCTGAAGGGTTCAAACACAACAGGCACACACATGTGAAGTCTTCTATGATGCAGAGGAGTTATTGTTCCAATGTGAGAGGTTGTGTACGAGCGTAGGGAGACGGGCTTCCAGGAGTAAAGATGTGAGCGTGTTGTGTTTACCTGGTACACCTCTGTCCAGAAGCGGTGTTTGAGATTCTTCTTGGTCTTTCTCAGTGCCTTGTTGTTCTTGAATGAATCCAGATGTGTCAGCACACCCATGATACGAGGGAAGCCGTGGACCTGACAGATGTTGAGGAACTCAAAGGTCTCCATTTCAAAGCCAAAGCTGGCATCGATCAACATCAATACCTGGAGAGAGAAAACACAAAGCAGTGCAATCAATGTCATTCAAGACGCGTTATTCATCCTTACAATTGCTGTTAACAAGTTTCAGGTATTATATTATTATTGATTATATTAAAAAGTGCAAACATGATTTTACAATGCAACATTGCTTCACATTTCTTTGAGACCAACTCCTTCATACGTGTGTTAAAGCACTTACCAGGTCAGCTACTTTTGCGAGGTCAATCATCGCGTTAATGTCATTGTTACACTCCATAAAAGTGAGGCGACGTTTCTTTCCTATAGGAAACACAACAAGCATTCACTTACCAAACATAAACAAGTGATGCAATGCCAGAGTTAAACTCCTAACCGTGTACTAACCACCAGAATTATTGGTTAATATCTCAAATGTGTATTTCTTTATCAGCACATGATATTATTCTGCACATGAGGCAGCAGTGTCGGGTCATTTGTGAAGGAAACTGAGGAAGGAATCCAGGGAATTGTGTTCTGGGTCCCTAGTGGTCAAGTGCCTGAACTATGGAGCAAATTCTACATACCCAGGATATCTTGTTATTATCTGGCTTCACTTGACCTACCTTTTTTTTGGGCCGTCCTAATACAGTGTGCTACAAAGCTGATTCAGTTAACAGAGTGTATTTATGTGGAAGAGGCGGAGCCACATCCAAAAATGACATTTTATTAATCAATATGATCACAGAATTAGACAAGAAACATCATGCCATGCAAAATAAAATGAAAAACAGTAACAGTTTCGTAAAAAGATGAGAGGGGACATTTAGTTTAAAACTCATATGGGGATGAAGATCAGAGAAACCATTTGCCACACTCACCAGAGACAATGGTCACAGGTCCACATATGTCCCCCAGCTTCTGCCGGGTGAAGTTTTTGATCAGGCAGCGGATCAGGGTGCTTTTTCCCACCTTGGGGGGCCCGACCACCACAATCACAATTGGTGGGGGTTCCATGGGCGTCCGGTCCACAAGGGGTATGTGATGTTTTTTGCCCTTTATGTCCTGCGCCCTAAGGAAGAAAATACACAGGGAGGGAGAAGTTTCATATTTTCCATTCCATACACAGGCGGGGACTTTTGCATGACCTAGCAGATGTGCAGCAGTAAAGCTCCTGAGAAACACATCAGTACTGACCTGTGGAAGGTCTTGGCCATGCGGACAGCAGACTGAACCGCAAAGGCTTTGGGGTTGCGTTTCCGTGCATCCTCCTCCGTCGAGCCTCCCTGTTTCTTGAGCTTCTTCCTCTCTGCCTTCGGTCCGCTGAGCTTCTGCTGGTGTTTCCTCTGTTCCTTTACCTTCCCGTCCATCCTGTCGACTGCAGCACAAAGACACGACACATCATGCAACAGCAGGTGTCAAGATAAAACTGACTGCTCCCGCTTTAGGTCAGTCCCAGAGCATATACACAGGCAAATCTGGGCGAAAGATACACAGTGAAAATGTATCTTTCAAAAAGTAGAAAAAATGTATCTTTTTGTACACACATCCTGAAGACACTGAGGGACAGACAGAAACTCATTCTGAAGACACTGATGGACATAAACTCATCCTGAAGACACTGAGGGACAGACAGAAACTCATTCTGAAAACACTGAGGGACAGACAGAGACTCATCCTGAAGACAGTAAGAGACTCATCCTGAAGACACTGAGAAACAGACAGAGACTCATCCTGAAGACACTGAGGGATAGACAGAAACTCATCCTGAAGACACTGAGGGATAGACAGAAACTCATCCTGAAAACACTGAGGGATAGACAGAAACTCATCCTGAAGACACTGAGGGATAGACAGAAACTCATCCTGAAGACACTGATGGACAGACGGAGACTCATCCTGAAAACACTGAGGGACAGACAGAGCTTATCCTGAAGACACTGATGGACAGACAGAGACTCATCCTGAAAACACTGAGGGACAGACAGAGTCTTATCCTGAAAACACAGAGGGACAGACAGAGCCTCATTCTGAAGACACTGAGGGACAGACAGAGCTCATCATGAAAACACTGAGGGACAGACAGAGCCTTTTGAAAACACTGAGGGACAGACAGAGACTTGTCCTGAAGACAATCTGAGTGCTGATTTGATTTCTGTCTGCTCTCTTGTTTATGTCCACAATGGAGCTCCGACAGGGACGTGGGCAGACACACGGTGAGAGTCTGCTGAGCTCTGTGTGTGTCAGTCAGGCAGGCAGAGCAGGGCTGTGGCCATGTTTTCTACTGAAGATCGAGAGACTGTGTCTGTCCAACACTCTAACGCTACACGTTCATCAAACAAACAGAAAGTCCAAACCTGCAGGTGAAGTGGCTGCAGTCAGTCTGTTGTCTCCTCTTCTCACGTGGGTAATGTGAGCTTCGACACGGAAGTATAAGGATGTGCCACACGTCAGTGAAACGAGTGGAAACAAATTTCGGAAGAAAGGTTCCGCAAACAGACGAAGCTTCCGTTCTATTTCTTCTTCTTCTGATTACATTGGCGGTTGGGAAACCAGTTTAAAGTCACCGCCACCTACCGGACAATATATAAAACTATATAACTGTATCCTTTTCATTAAACCTTTTTTGTTTTCTGGTATCTAATGAGGTGATAATTTACTCCAACAGATTATGCTTCTGCACATTATTTTTTTAACATAATAAAATAAAATAAACAGCAAAAAGATGCAGAAATAAATTTGTAAGACAGGGAAAAACAACTCAATTTATATATGGTGTGTCTTCTTCACTGTGTTTCACTTGTGGAAGACGATATGTCTCGCTTGTTTTGTTTATAAATACTCTACAGATAAAATCGTAGAATATCTTAAGTACAGTTTACAAATGTTGTCAGACTGTATATACTGCATCATCAGTGATGGGGAGTTGATGTGCCTCACAGATTAATGAGGCGATTTTAGTTAAAAAGTTACTGGAACATGTGTAAAATAAATGAGAAAAGGAGTCAGCCCCCTATTTACAGAATGAACATAAAGAGGAAACATTGGGTTTAAGAAATATATAAACTTTCACACATTTCTACTTATGTGACCTCAAACCAAACCTGGTCTGGTTTTGTAACCACTCTGCTGGACAAGTTCGAGTACGAGAGAAATGATTCACAAACTCTCTTTTGGCACTTTGGCCATTTAATCATTAACAAACATATGTCTCAAAACAGACATAATAGTGATTTCCATTTTACATTCATGGGTGCACAGTTTGGCTTCTTGCACAGCAGATGTTTGCAGCACCAACACTTTCTCGTCTTTGCTGGAAACTTATGTGAGACGATAACTTATACAGTATATGACCCAGTGCCAGTTACTTAAAAGCCTTCAGTCCTTACATGAGTGAATCAGGCTGTGAAACAGTACAACATATACGTTGTGTCCACATCTGTAGATCTGCTCAACATGGTCTCTGCTGTGTTCAGCTGCTCCCTCCTTTCTTCTTCTCCGCCAACTCCTCCATCTGCCTCTGCCTCCTCTCCAGGACCTCCATTTTCCGGAGTAGGTTGCGTTCTCGCTCCTGGGCCCTGAGCTCGTCCACGTCCGTGAAGAAGCTGTGTCTGCAAGGAGGACAGAGGATGATCGAGGAGGTTGTGGTGTCAGGTATAGAATAAGATAGGGGGGAATCCATTTTAAGATTTCACTGAACATTTTTCCCTGTATCAAGACAATTTCCAAACAACATTAGCACTAGACAATTATTTGCCAATAGAAAATATAGTAAAGATTTCCAAACGTTCTTTTTGTAAATAACTTTAAATTGTTCCAGTGAGATATTTCAAAAAAATAGACCAGTTTCCAGATAAAAACTTAAGGACTTTGTGGGCATATGGCCCAGAGCGACATTTGACAAGCAGGTGCTATGAACAGCAACATAATATGTGGGTTAACCATAGACTGTGGGGTTAACTGACAGAGAAACAGCCACGTGTACTGAAGGGGTTCCAGGTGAAAAAAGAACGGTAAATGCAAAAACATAATGCCTCCTGCCACTGGGTGTCGCTGCCGCCGCAGAGGAATCACAATAATTCATGGTTGTATTTCTGAAAGCATCACATTTTACGTTTGTGTTCAGCTGACATATATTTATTATATATAACTGATAGATGTATATATTTATATATACTGTACACATATATATGGATATATATATCCATATATTATATGCATCTATATTACATGTGCAGTTGATATTATACGTGCAGTATATATTATCTGGCAGTGTATTATACGTGCAGCATATATTATATGAACAGTATATATTATACAAGCAGTTTATATTATATGTGCAGTGTATATTATACCTGCAGTTTATATTATGGGTGCAGTACATATATGTGCAGTACATATTATACATTAAGTTTATATTATACGTGCAGTATATGTTTGGTACATATACATACAGTGTATATATGCACAATAACTCTTCCTGTATGGTGCTGATCGATGCGGTGTGTATATTTAAAACCAGGTGACAGATACGGTCCGTTGTCGCGTTCCATTACACCTCGGAGCTCCGAATGACGTCACACCCGAATAACCCCAACTGAGTGTTCCAGTGGCACAGGAACAATGTTTACGTTAGCCAGCTAGCCATGGTTAGCAAAACCAGTTCATAATAACGCATCACGCGACATTTCACGCACACTACCGCCGTAGTAAAGCGTCCGCCGACAGTAAGACAGTAGTGTGCGCACGACACGTTTAATGACTGAAGTGCTAATAAATAGTAAAAACTACAGTTTCCACTGCTGCTAACACACGCAGCGGCCATCTTGGATTTCGAACTCGCGGGTGGTGAGGTTCCTCCGACCTTCCGAGTCACTCCGACTTGAGGGGGTGTTCCACTTGCAACTTCCGACTCGGGGTTGGGGAATTCCGAGCTCCGAGGTGTAATGGAACACACGCCTCAGCCACACGCAGCACAGAGATCGGACCTGTTGAAGAAAGCTGCGGCCAGTCCGACGAGCAGCGTCCCGAACAGCAGCGGCTTGGTCAGGCGTTTCCGTGCAGACAGTCTGTGCGGCTCCATTGCAGCGGACCTGCAGGGGAGACACTACACACGGACATGTATACACGAAACACCACGCGGAAGGTCGCTTCACATTCACAGCTTCCGACCAGCCGCTTCCGGTACCACAGGTTAAACAGATAGTTCACCCAAAAATGGAAAATTCCCTCATTATCTACTCGCCGCAGTGTCGATGGAGGATGGGTGAAGCGTTTGAGTCCACAAAGCACTTTTGGAGTTTCAGGGGTAAAAGGTGTTCAATACAATCCAAGTAAATGGTGACTGTTATGGAAGCTGGTTACTGGCGAACTCAGGCAGCAGCTGATGTCTTATGCAGAAGATTTTAAAGGAAAGACTTGATGCATCAAGGAGACCAGAAGGTGAAACAATATACAAATGCTAACAGAGTAACATGAGCAATTGTCACCCCCAAGAAGATGTCTCCCACAGCATCCGCATATATCATCCTCTACTTGTTCACCCATTCCAACAGCGCATCCATGAATGGCTAGAATTGCTGTCACTCTGTTTGTACATGTAGGTGTTCACATCCTATTGGATAGTTAAGCCTAAAGTAGGCATTCCTAAATCACATTGTGTGTATTTCACATTGCCACTGGTGAGATACGGAAAAGAGTTAAAGTTGGTGAGAGTTGAAGTTGGTGTCTCTCTGTCTGGTGCATCTGAGTTAGATCTGAAAGTCCCTCAAAGTAGACACTACAATGTACGGTTGGCTCTTTATCTATAACCTGACCTTGTGTACGGCTTAGAGAGAGAAGGGAGTATCTGTGGAATTAGACAGACACTATTCTCCTGTACGGATATAATGTAATATACATTATACATAATATATAGTGGCATATACAGTAATGTGTGAGGATGGTTGAAAATTCCTCAACAGTGACCACTGACAGAAAAGCATAAAATACTGCTCCTGTGGTGTGATCCAAGTGTCTGACATTCATATTCGACTCGAAACAAGGTCATTTACACCCTGTTTTCAACCATAATGTCCTCTGATATCCTCCTGGGGAGCCATGTACGCACATACAAACATGGATAAAGGTAAAAACATGGTATAAATTATCTAGTTTTGAGTCGGAATTGAATGTCGGGCTCAAAGACTCCGACTCTCACTCTCCATTTTCTGGAAATAGGCTATAAGCTGAACAAAGAAGAAGAAGACACAATAGAAGGCGGTAATGCACCGTGATGTTGGTTGCCAACCGCCAAAAAACCGTAATAACTATGTTAGAGAACAAGAAAAGCTAGAGGAAAATTTCAAAGCATGGATTGAAAGAACTGAGCTTGGAAATAGTACTTCTTCTTTGTTCTTTCCTACTTTTAGAAAAAAATGACTTCCCTATTCGGTCCTTTATATCTTATTAGGGCCCGAGCACCGACAGTGCAAAGGCGATTATCTGAACATCTGCACCAAATTCCACCCGATAGCTGATGAGATATTTTGTTGTAATAGAAGAGAGACAAAAATCTGGACCTTCTAATCCACCAGTCAAACTAATCCATCTGCCTTATTCTGGGTACTCATGTACATGTTTTTTTTCTCCATTCAAACCCTTGACCCAAATCTTCTCCTCCTCCAGATCGGTGGCTTTAATGGCATAAACCCTCTGAAAAGCATTGAGACCTACAACCCCAAGACCAACACCTGGAGACGGCTGTGCCCCATGTTGACTCACCGTAGCAACCTTTGCCTCGAGGTGATAGAAGACAACTTCTATGTTGTTGGGGGCTTCATGGGCATCACCAATACTCATTGCGCAGAAGTCTATTGTCCTCGCACTGACACGTGGCGATATATCTGTAAGTCAAAGATGTCCTCCGTCGGCATGAGCTCCTGTGTTGTGTCCGGAATCCCCAACATGGTTGACTTTACTTTCCCTCGAGACTCTCTGCCACAATATCGTGTTGAACGTGACTCTAAATGACATCTGGACCCGTGTGCTATGTTTCCATCTCTCTATCTTTCTATCCCTCTCATATCTGACAGTGTTGTGTTGTTTTTTTTCTTCTCTCATTTAGGTACATATTTTTTCGAGAATAAATTAATAAATTTAAACGATAGTATCACCCATTGCAACAGTTTGTTTGTATCCACACACTGTACTCTCTAGTCAGATCCATAGACTGTATTTAGATTGCTGGCATGACAGTGAAAAGTGAAGCCGAAGTGTCTCGATCGCCATTTGGTGGCTGACTATAGTTTAGACCGAAGTTCACGTTAAATACATTTTTCTCAAAGATGGTTTCTGACATTTTTGGTAATTCTTATCACAATTGTTATCGAATGTTAAAGTATTCATGTTTCTGATAAGTGTTTGATGATATAAAACTGGGTGAAACACCAAGATTGACGGCTGAGACTGACACGTGATTGGTTGAGCATGTGTATCGATGGTATCTTGCTACCACGGCTCCATCCCCCGATTGTTACTGCGCAGACTCTTTCTCTAAATGCGCAAGATGGAACCATTAGTATCTGGGACAGGTGCTGCAATGCTTTATATTGAGCTGAATTTGCTTTTATTTGGAAAAGTTGTGAACTTGGGTGTAAGAGTAGGTAACTGTATGCCACAGGTTCCTCGTCAATGAAGCACCAGACTCTCAAGGTACAGGTTACCTTGTGATGTATTATTACATCTTTGCAGACTATTGTTGGAGATAAAAAGTCTAATACTGGGCCAGATACTAAGACTAGACTTCTTTTCCAACACTTATACTCTATTGCTACTGGAGTCCTTAATCTTTGGTCAAAAGAATTCACTGGAGATGGTCAGAGTTCAATGCTGTAGAGTTTATTCTTTCACAAGAGATAAACCCGAGCTGGCTCCGGACCCCAACTGAAGACTGAGCTTCAAACCTTCTGCTTACATGTTCATTCCCGTCTCTACTGTTGCCCGTTCAACCAATCAGGAGGTGGCTTTCCCCACCTCCTTTCTACTTCAAAACTTCTGAATTGTCCGGAATCTAATGATGTCATATTTCCTTTAGTGAACGTTTTCATTTTAATGGTGCATTAAATCACTGAGATTTCCCCTCCCATGTCACTCTCCCAGGATGTCCTAAAATGCTGCAAGACCTTTCCTCCTCCAGATTGAAAAAACAACATGTAGTTTTGAAGGGAGAAATGCATGATTATTTATTTGATACCATTTGAGGTTTTTTGCAGCATGGAGTAGCGCTGGAAGGGAACTGCCACTAATGTCCTGCTCTACAGCCAACCATGATGGGGTGTAATACTCCTCTTAGTACTACTTTGAGGGCTTCCCACAGGGTTGAATCTGAAACATCCCCTGTATCACTGAAAGCTATAAAAACTGATAATAAGAATATTTCATTGTAAAGCAGATTTGAATCAAACCACCAATTGTAGTGGGACTTCTTCCATCCAACTTGAATACTTATAGTGACAGGACTGTCATCTGAGATTAAGATGTTATGGTATTTCGATGAGGAGATTGCCTGTGTTAATTTAGAGTCAGTTAAAAAGTAACCAATCCTTGTATAGATGCGATGGACTTGGGACAATAAAAAATATTCTTTTCAGAGGTTCAGTGATTTCAACAGGTTATTCAGCACAACTGTAGAGTCTAGGGGGTTGACTCGGCATGAAGAAAACCTGTCCATAAATGTATCTAAGACACAGTTAAAGTCACCACCAGCAATCAATCCCTAAATCACTAAATATGCATTTAGGGACTGAAGTAAAAAAAAAAAAAAACTGGTCTGCAGTTATCAGACAGGAGTTAATGATACAAAATATATATATATATATATAACTTTGACATGTAAATACGAATGCACATTAATTAACACGCGTACTTAAGTTTACAGGTCAATAGTTTTCATCTGCAGTCCCTGACAAGTGGATAGTAAAAACATCCAATTAACTTTTCAACACATGTATAAGAAAACCACAGAAGCACATACACAGACAAATGAATAAATGGTTGACATAACTATGGAGAAAGACACTTTGTACATGGAAGGCATACAAGTACAAGTGATAAGTAAAATAAATAATTTGTAAAACTACAACATTTCCTAACCACTACTCCAGATAATAATATCCAAGTAATGTAATAATCATATTTAGTTTTTTGTATTTTATATTCCTTTGTCATATTTGTTAAACTAATGTTCTGGGTGACATTTGCTGTTGTAAAGTCATGGAAGCCAGTCAGTGTCCCATTGATAAGGAAGCCTTCCTGTGCTACTGTGGATCCACATTCCTTTTTTAACAGAAAAGTATAAACATTTCCCAGACAATCACAAAGGACCATCAAGGGATAAATGGTGCAGTGGATAGATGGACACAACTTCATTCTTCAGGGTAAGTGCTGCAGTAAAGATTTCCTAACACTGGATGGTGCCAGCAGACTGTTCCTATTCAGGAGCAGGCTTCAGCGCCACAGATCAATAATCACTTCAGAGATGTAACATGTAAAAAGTGTTGTTCTGTTTGATGGACATAATCCCAAACTCTGAGTCCTTTACTTAAAGTCTTGTAACTACAGTTACCTTTGTCATCATTATAGCATCTTGTTATGAAGAGTCCAGCAAAGCCTGAGCTACCCTTTGAAATTCCTCTCTTTAACATCAAGTGCCTGTTGTTCTGTGGGTAATCCATTCACACTTTCCTCCTAATAACACTAATAACATCATTATCTGATTTGGTGCATCTGGTATTCACCCTTCATATTTAATAATCACAACACAGGGCCGGTGCCAAAATATGGACATTGCATTAGGGACATCAGTATTGTACGGTGGTGATCATTCATTTCATTCATGGAATGGTTTCTGAAGTCATGTTTTCTTCTTATTCTTAAAAAGAAATTCATAAAGGAAATACGCAATAAATTGGAATGACTGCCAAACTCAAAGTAGAAATCTAACTAGGAAAGGCTGAATATACATTGTATCACAGTAGAAACATCTAAAAAAAGCTTAGTCCTTGGAAATTAAAAAAGGTGATGTATACAAGTAATTAAGTAATTGCTTTCTGTGTCTAGCTTTAATAGATCGTGGTGTTGGGACACAGCTTCAAAGCACAATAGCCAATGATTCTTGGTAAAAGAAGGGTGAAATAAATCTCTTAACATAATGCTATTCACAACATAACGTTATGTCATTATCAAAAAGCACTGTCACAAAATAGATTCTAGGTTTAGATGTTGATTTGAAGTGGGGGTGGCTGTGAGCTGAGGCAGTCGAGTGATTATCCGCTAACCAGAGGGTCAGTGGTTCGATCCCCGTCTCCACCTTTCCACGTGCTGAAATGTTGTTTGGTGAACCCCAAATTGCCCCTGACGGCTGTGAGTGATGTATGATTGAGAAAGAAAGATGCACTGTATGTGTGTAGATGGCAAAACTGTAACATTACGCGCTTTGAGTGGTCATCAAGACCACAAAAGGGCTGTACAAGCCCAGGCCCTTAACCATGGGTCCAGATAAGGCCAGGTATATCAGCCATCCAATTTTTATACTTAATCTCTTTCATTTAATTAATATTCTCTTCTTTTTCTAATTTTATAACTTTTAATTCAGTTTTTTTTAGCCTTTTCTTTTAAGTTTGCTTTAGAAATACGATTGTTACTGTCTTAAAAACATGAAAATAGATCCAACCAGATTTTAATGTCTCGGGCAGAGAAACAGCCAGCTGGCTCACTGATTGGTTAGGACTTCATTAGGTAGCTTCTTCCCCATCGTTGGTCAAGACCATGGTCATTCATTTTGAGAGCTTTACTTTATTTATTTCTCATTCAGATATTGAAATGTTTTCCCTCAAAACCCTGCTCTCTCTGTAAATTAGTCACTGCTCAAGTGCAGTTCATAACTGGGACAGAAGACTTGAAGCCCCATGGCATTTTGATGTATAGTTGGTGGGACCAACAACTGTGAAGTACAACTGCAGCCTGGAGGGCTGAAGACAAAGACAGGAAAAAAAACAAAGCACACCACAAAACCCAAAGACAGTTCAGAAGACTCCCAAAATGAACTAAAACCAAATGGAAGATCAAGCTAAACTGATATATATGCAAGTAAAGCATCAACCAACTGCAATTACTAAAACGTCACATTAAAATGACAGGGACGAATCCATATAAAGTAAGAGCAAAGCAATCCAAAATCGAGAATATTACTCCATGTGACATAATGATAAAAAAAAAATATGGTTTTGAAGTCGGTGAAATGAAAAGAATTATTCTGGATCAATGTTGGGACCAATGGAGGGTGAAGGTGAATGGTGAAGTCTTGAGTGTTATAAAATAGTTTCAGTCAAATATTTGAGAAAAGCTTTTAGGGGAGTTATGGTAAGATTTGAGAAATATATTGGTCTGTGAAGTGTGTTTCTTGTTGGAATCCATTATCTCCCCATTTGTCCAATTTTTCTCTGTATCATGTTTCCCACTGACTGTCACACACCGCAAAGCAAAATATCTGTTCTCTATTAATATTCATATTTAATAATAATCAATTAACAGTACAGGTTTCTGTGTTGGAGACTGCACTGAGATAACTGGTGGGAGGGTGGGGGTGTTAACTGTTTTTCCCACTTTCTCAGCCACCCACACAGACACACACCAATAAAGTGAGCTGATGAATTGGTCCATTTTCAGTGTTGTGGTGTTTGTGGTGGAATGATCCGTCATTTAGTAGAGATGACCTGATGTTATCACAGAGTGAGAGAAAACCGAGGGGAGAGAGATGAATGAGACCATAACAAATCCATAGCCAATATTTCCACATCACTGAGTCCGGCTGTTACCATTTGAACAGTAAACACAAACAGTACATGGGGTGAAGCACCATTAAATTGTCAAGGAAATTCCCTGCAAAGGCCCCGGACATCAAAACTTAACATGGAATGTAATCAGTGTTTTCCATCACTGTGTATATTTTTTACATTTTAAATGTTAAATAGCTTCATGAGTTTGGTTTAGTTTGTTTTTGCTGTGTTAGACCTGGATACTTGATAACAGCCTGATTTGTACTGGGATGTTAGGAAATACTGTCAGAGGATTGTAAAAGTTACCAGAAATCATCCTGAGAGGAACTTCAAAGTTGAATGGATGTATACAGGCTAATCCGTTCGCAGTTACATGTCACATATGTTTTGGGGTCAAAATGAAACCGAAAATGCAATCTGCAATCATTGCGGTGATTATTTCCTCAGTCATTTCAATCGGATTTTCCATTCACCATTTAACATGGTCTTAGAACACCCATTGATACAGATTGGAGTATTAATTATTGCATTTTCATTTCACCTCAAATAACATACATATGGGGTGAATTCTCTTGTGGACTTACATTCTCATATTCAAGTTAGGGTGATCGTTTTAATATTTTTTATATATGAGCACATACTGAAATAATCCTGCAGAAACTAGATGTTAACTCAGGGACCGTCTTTCAAGATTGGTTTTCCAGTTTAGGAGATAATACAATTAACACTTTGCTTTCGAGATGGAAACACTACGAACTAGAATGGCACTTAGGAGAGCGCCCAACAGGCCTAAATCTTAAGTCTTAAGTCCTTAAATTCAATCAAGCGACATTCCAAATTTCACACATTCACAGAAACCAGTCCACTAAGTTTGCTTGTATCAAGATATCTGCATTATTTCTGGAGAAATTTACAAAAATCGTGCAATATTTAAGAAAGCTAAAAAATACTGCACGGACGTGTTAACAACAGCAACAAATCCTCCACGTTATTTAGGCGAGAGGTCGGGCAACAGGGCGGGGAAGACAAAAGCAGGAAGTAAGGTAGTAATCTCGCTGCGGAGATCACGTGATCATGTTTACAGCACCAAGACACAATCGTCAACTCTTATTTCCCGAAAACTCTCTTGAAATCCTCGTCTGTGTCTTCTATGTGTGACTCACTGCTTTTTCACTGAGATATACTTGTTTTCTTTTTCATTTTTGCGACATGTGTTAGCAGCGCCATCCACCCCTCCACTCGCTGGCGGTGAATCTGGATCCCCTACATCGCATTCTCCTGACTTTCTGCGGACTATCAGAGGGCCAGGCAGAGAAAGTCTGCAGAAACTATGGAGGCTCTTATTTGGACATTTTGTGTTCACACATGCACCTCCTCCAGAGAAAATACGGAGGATCTGGGGAGATCAGTGCATGTCTCAAATCAGCTTCAGTGAAGCTGGAGTCTTCAGGCCCCGCTGAGGACCTGGGGCCCTGGAGCAGTTGCGTTCTCTGTTGCATGTTTTGTAATTCAGTTTGGCCAGAATGCAAAGAATCAACTGGACAGATTACAATGAACTTCACTGAGTATATTCATGCGTCTAAGAGATATTAAGCTTTGTAATTTCATTGGCCCAATGACTTTTTCTCACATGCCACCCTGAGCAGTCTGCAGGGGCCACCTTCTGGGATCTATAGAGCCTTGATTCCTTCTAGCAGCAGCTTTAAGTTGGACTGTAACTGACACTTCTACTTGCTCCCTATAACATAACAGACAGAGTTTATACCCTCAATCTGTTACCTCACACATTTGACCAATAGCACATGTCATGGAATAGTGGTTTGTTGACACAGACTATTTTTAGCAGCATGACTTTCAAAGTCTGCACTTACACACATACGTCCACCTACACACAAACTGAGTCAATCATCAGTGACCTATGAGCTGGCCTTGTTCAGGCGCTTTCACTTCCTTGTTTTGGATCCGTGGATTCCCCTCATGACACACGCAGACAACATTTGTCATATAAACATTGCATTTGCCAAATGCACTCCATTTAAGGCAAGATAACAGTTGCATGCATCTTAGATATGGTAGCAGCTCTAAAAGATAGTCATTGTTTATTTACTGCATAGCCATTCTAAATCCACTGTGGGGAACACAGACAGTGGGGTACAGAAAACACAAGTTGTTAAGGTAGTCTTAACAATCGTAATTCAAGCAGTATCAGCCATTGTGCAAACATTTTAGTTGGGTCTTTAAATGCACATGAAGCTCTGCCATTAAGAATCTCCATCAGCCCATATGTTTACTTTCAAGAGAGATGATCCATTTATCCCTTTAAGATTTAATATTCGTGTCATCCGAGAACTTCTAAAGGCAAAAGTCATTTATCCTGCTCCAAGTGGCCCCTCTAAATGGTGAGGTGAGAAGTCTGTCATCACAGTTTCCTATGGCTGCATGACACTGCACCCTGATCTTCCTCCTAGAACTCTCTATCTCTTCCGGATAGACTTGATGCAATACAATCTGTGTGCATGCTTTAAACTGTCTGTTTTGAAGGGGTTCATTGTGTTGTGTTTTGTTGAAGAATGGAGGCGTTCTTCAACAGATGTGCTGTCACTTTGGTGTCCTCAATGAGGAGCTCATTCCACCACTGTGGAGCCACAACACAGAAGAGTCTGGCCAATGAGCGACCACAGGGATCACAGGACAGCTAATTGTCCAGAGACAGAGGAGCACGTTTGTATGGTTAGACCAGGTCTTGGAGGAGGAAAGGAGCAGTTCCATTAACAGCAGTGAAGGCCAACACCGGAGTTTTGATGTGGTTACGAGCATCAGCAGGAAGCCAGTGTTGATAATGGGGAAGAGGAATGGTGTGAAACTTAAGAAGGTTGAATACCAGACATTAGCATTCAGGAATAGCTCAATGTATGCGGCAAAACCCTTGGAGGAGAGGAATAGGTAAAGACTACACTGTCTGTATCATTGATCAAATTTGTTTGATACAAAGTTTGTGACTATACATAAGAGTTGTAATATACTGTGGATTTGCTTCGAGGGAAGCCTGCCCTTCACTGTGAGAGTCGTGTGAATGGTAACAGTCGGACAGACACTGAGCCTGTTTATTCATGAAGCAGTATAATCAAGACTATATTGGTTTTAGTCTATTTTAAGCAATTCAACATTTGAATGTCACACTTTTTTTTTCCATTTTCCGTTTTTGAAAACAACACGAATAAATCTGGCCATGACACACACACACACACACACACACACACACACACACACACACACACACACACAGAGACAAACAGGGAAGGACGAGACACAAGGGAAGACAGGGAGAAACACAGAAACACTATAAGAAACCCTGACATCACAGCCAAACTGCAACAATTGTATGACCAATTGTTTATTTTGGATGTAGGGTCAGTCTGTCTCTGACTGGCTGTTTATTTGCTGATCAGACATTAGATCGATCATGTGATCACCTGACAGTCGCTCTTCAAAGTGATATTTACACCTGACTCTTAGATGGAGAAAGTCACTTAATAGCTCTTCTAAGTACCACCTTATATTTGTTGTCTAAGTGCGAACAATAAGGCAGTTGTAAAGGATCCATCTTGGACGTTTAATAAATTAAACTATACCTGCAGAAAGTATATAATTGCTTCCAGTGTTACAGTAATGCAAAGCTAGGAAAACCATTTCCTGACTAGAGCTCTTTACGAGGAGTGGGATAAGATAAGATAATCCTTTATTCGGGAATTTGCGATGTTAGAGCAGCAAGAGGGCTGTCAAACATGGAGCTGCTGCAACAGGCTGCCACTAGGGAGGCACCATCTTGTAGTAAGATATTGATAAGGAAATAGATCATCAGCCTGGCTCATGAGATACAATTATCAAAAGGCAGGCGACAAATATCGATATTGGTGGATATATATATAACATTATCTATAAATTAATATATAAACAATGTATATATAGTTTGGACTTCTGCCAGTTTTTGTTTATTTTACATTGGAATGATGGCACATGTGGACTAGATTCGCTGTATTGTGATATTATCATAGTCGCAAGCCATATATCGTATCCTAAGTTACCGGGAGATTCCCACCCTTACTCTTTACTGCAAAGCTATGGACGGCTACATAATATTGAAGTTACTGTATTTACCAATTTCCCACTTATAATAGCATGCAGGTTACCAGCCAAGATAAGTTCAAGCTTTTTAAAAGCTCCACACTCATAAAAGTTTAAATATTTCCCATCATTCCCTTCCCTGCCCCGTTCATATTACTGTTTTTGACAGTAATATATTTACAGTAATCTGATTAGAACTGTGTGGGTGTGTATGGATTACATGTAATTGACTTTTACCATATAGACTAGACATGTTCAAGATGAATGGTAAATTGAAAAGTGACTACATTTATGTAGCACTTTTCTAGTCTTAAGCACCACTTGCACCACAAGTGTTTTACATTACAGCTCATATTCAACTTTCGCACACATTCTTCTTCAGTATGAAGCTCTCCTGTCTGTCACTCACACATCTGCTGTAACAGCAGCCAGGCAGTGTGTCACCAATCAAGTCACCAATTGGTAAAACGAACCAGCAGCTGGTTTTCAAACCCAACGTTGTTTCAATATTCCAGACATAGGTGTGCTTGTGGTCCCTTTAAAAGAGTTGTGTGGCTCCCTCATTAGGCATCATTTGTGTAGTTTGGCCAAAGTCATCATTGTACATTTTGTCATTGGGTAAAAATACTTTAGATTAGTTTCTTTTTAAATAACATTTCTTTTTGGCCATTAAACAGACTGAATTGGAATATAACTATAACATTTCAGGGTCAGTTTTATAGGTTCAGGGTCAGTACTTGTCTTCTATGTACATGGGTTTACTCCTTACTTGCTATATGTTATTGTGTCCACAGGAAATGTTTCATTACAAACAGCTGTGAGCATGTGTGTCAAGTCTTTGTGTAGCGGGAACATTATTCAGATATTATACTGTATTATCCATTCAGTAATTGAGCCTCCATCTCTGAAAGATCATCATATCTATTTGCTGCCTGAGTCATGATCTGTCCAAATACACACACACACACACACACACACACACACACACACACACACACACACACACACACACACACACACACACACACACACACACACACACACACACTCCCTCGATCACTTCTTTTCTGTTTCTGTCTTCATGTTTATCTCTCCATCGCTCTTCTCTCATTCATCTTCCCTCTTAAGCTTTATCATCACTGTAATTTTGATGTTTTAAATATGTTCATTGCTGAAACTTTAGACCCTCACACCAATCTTTAAGTTTTTTCGTGATTGTTAAAACCTCAATCAACATCTAGTGTTATATTGTATTAATCTTAATCTGGGAATTCAATATTGAGAATGAATTTTCTCATATTATTTAAGGTTATAATCAGTAGTTACTTGGATTATAGTCAATACAATACATTTTATAGAAATAATGCCAAGGTGGTATTTCAGGTGGGAGGGAGGAGTGTTTGGAAGTATCCAAAGTAAAAAGGGTTCATCTACCTGGAGTGTGACATTTCTTCTGTGCATCTTTGTGTAAATCTTGGCCTAGGGCTGGAGGAAAGGTCAGGAGGTCACCAAAAACCTTCATTGAATCCACAGGAATGTTTTTTACTATTTCACACTCAATGTCTCCCTGGTTGTCTGTGCTAGTGAAATGAGGCCACATGTGTTCAGGATGTTGAATTCAAGTTAAACAGTATAATCAAGTGTGTTGCAATGTTGGTCAGTTTGTTGGTTTACAACTTTTGTTCAATGGTGGAAAACATGTACTGTGTAGCTCACACAGAATGAATTGTAATAATTTTGGTGGTCTCTTGATATTTGGTGTAGCTCCATTATCGGCTTTTAAAATGTCTAAATATGAACGTGAGCACGATTACGTTAATATCTGAGAACCAATCCGGCACAGATAAGAGAAAGTAGAAACATTAAGGGAAACAAACCCAAGGCAGCCTACAAATTCAAAAAACTCACAAAGAGAATTGTTTAACAGGAAGTCTCCCAGAGAATGGCTCCAAAGTCAAAAACCTTCAGTTCAGTCAGACAACTCACGTTTACACATGTTTATTGCAACAGTAGAACATGTTAGTGTTTGGTGTCTGGGTTCCGACTTCATCATTCCCCCGGATATTATTACGTAGATATGATGGGAGTGATGAGCAAATATATATAAACCCCCGTCGGAGCCGACAGGTGGATGCTGGGGTGGTGGAGGGGCTGACGCAACTGGCAGCAATACTGATGCAGCAGTGGGGCAAGCACAGGGAGTGATGGGAAAGGTTCTCAGCTTAAATAGACCACCTTATAGGATGGGTGTGTATTATAGATGATTGTGGATAGTAAGGTACTTCACATGGTGTATGTCACATGCTTTGAGCAGCGCACCTCGTGTTAGCTGCCTTAACTAGCTCCAACCTTAAGGGGGGATGGTCTACAACAGCAGAGACCAAGTCAGGTTCCACTACTGTCAGGCATGAACCGAAATGTGAGATTGCAGTGACACAGTCTCACCAACACTGGACAGTTGAAGACTGAAAAACGGAGCCTGGTCTGATGAATGTGGATTTTTGCTGAAGCTGCAGATGGTAGAGTCAGAATCTGGAGTCAACAGCATGAATCAATAGAGCCAACCCGCCTCATGTCAACAGTCCAGGCTGCTGCTGCTGCTGGTGGTGTGACAGTGTGAGGAATATTGTCACACTTTGGGCTCTGTAATACCAAGCAATCATGGTTTGAATATCACAGTCTATTGGAGTGTTGTTACTGACCTTTACGACCATGCTTTAACATCTTCTAATGGCTTCTTCCAGCTTCATAATGTTCCATGTCACACAGCAAATGTTTCAAACTGCAGGTTTCATAAACACAACACTGAATCCAGATGTGAATCCAGTAAGAATGTCTCCAACAGCTTATTGCATGAATGGCACCAAGAACTGGAGCTGTTTGAGACTGAAACTATCCAGTGTTCCTCCATTTCCCTCTGTCTTATGTGTTTTTTTATTATTATTCTTTATCATATTACTGAATATTTGCCCACCTGTCTTCTAAATTCACCCCAATTTTCTTTGCTAATCTTTAACCCCCCGCTCTTCTCCAGTGACATCCTTATGCAGAAATCCTCAGCTGATGGCTGCCTTTCACGAGCTCAGTCATTTCAGGAATGTCAGACAGGAACCAGAGGACCAGGGATTCCCATCACCTCTCCTCTTCTATCACCCATCAGTCCACAAAGACCTGTACAGGTCCCTCATCCATCCATCCACCTGTCAGGCCATGGCGGGACCCAGTGCGACTGACAGACGTGAGCTGCCGTCAGGCTGACTCTTCTCTTACGAGGGCCCTGTCGGAGCCTGGAGTGCCACGCCAACTCAATCTTAGTAGTGGACAAAGTGAAGAGAGCGGGAGCCGTCCCATCAGTCTCCATTATGGGACAGCGTTGTTGCTCCGCTGTCGTGTTCCTGTGGTACTCCAAGGGAGATGCTGTCTCATACATCATCAGGAAACAAAGAGTCTGGCTGGGGGGGTGGGGGAAGGAGGAGGTAGGAGGTGGGTCCTTCCTGCCTCTGACACACACACACACACACACACTCCAACCCCCTCCTCAAGTTCCAGAAGCATCAGCCCTCCAGTCCCCTCCTCTTGCTCAACTTGAAGTTCGATTTTCAGATTATTATTTTCCAAAAAAAAGACAAAAACAATACTAATATACAATATATGTTTGCGTGAAATTATCATATTTATGCACAGCTGACTAAATGAGTCTCATAAAACTCATCACAAGACATCCATAGGGAGACATCACTCTTAAAAGTTGACGCACATTTTCAGTAATGCATTTAAAATGTTATTTAACATCTATATATTATGTGGCTTTGTTACAGGTTTATAGGAGGTTTTGAAAAATGTAATTATTTTGGTTTGACTCATTCCTTTTTTGAGACAAATGAGGAGATAACAAGCAGGGATTGTTTTGTGTGTGATAAAGCTCAAACATTTACGATGAAGCAAATGAACATCCACTCCAATAGGCCTAATAACAAATATCACATGTATCCGCTAACCAGTCCCATTGCTCAAAACGAGCGAGAGGTCAAGGGTCAAAGATGGGCAATTTTGTAGCCACTGTATATTAATAACTCCAGATGTGTTACTTCAAGTGAACAGTGTTTGCAGATGTTGGTTTATATGTGATTTCGCAGGAAAGGACTGATGAGGAGCTTCTTGTTGATGAGCAGAACATTAGCATAGCAGTGGGAAGCTCTGCTGTCACTGCTGTAGTGCCAATCAGCCCTCCCCCATTCTCTGATCATGGTGAACTATTCCCCCTCTTACTCCACTTCAATGTTCTGTGTAAAAGGTTCTAACATAGAAGAAGGGAGGAGCATTTGAGTCGGAAGTCACAGAGCCAAACTGATATCTGTGTAAAATAGAAAGCTGTGTTACACATCATGCCTCTGATTCTGGCAAGATATCTGAAATACACTGATGCGACAACATGCAGCTTTCTTTGGTTCAGTGCAAACAAGCAAAGGTGGAATAATGAGGAGGTTTCTATAAAGCTATAAAGCAGGATCTCTGTTTCAAAAAGGCTAAAGGCTGCGTTGAAATCGACTGAAGCCCTGCGTGTAAAACGCAGCCCCCTCATTCATATGAATAAGGTAAGTCTGGTGGAGCAGCGGGGGGGCTCACACAAGCTGCTTTCAGACATGCAGTGAACTCCGGATAATCTCATGACATTCTCTGGAGGGGCTGTATGTGAGAACGCAAATGTTCGAGTGAGAGGCTCTGGACTTTCTCCGGAGTTTCTCCAGCCAGCCCCCAAGTGAAAACTCTAGAGAATGTCTGAATGAGCCGATGTGAGAAAACAGCAGGAGATCCTCCGCAGGATTCACTACGAGCGAGTGGGTGTGTTGATGAACACGCGAAAGACACAAACATTTAAAATAAAAACCAAAAAGAAAACAAATATCTCAGGATGAAAAAGTGCCATACACACTTATGAAGATGTCAAGAGAGCTTTTGGTGAAAAATAGCCAATGCCGGTGTCGATGTGCTCTGCAGTGGTCTCTGTGCCAGCTCTCACCTAACGCTAACCCTAACCACTTCTGTCTTGCTGTGAGTGCGTCTAAGTGGAGAATCTCCTGTTGCGTTGTTCATGTGTGAAAGGCAAACTCAGCAGAAAGTCCGGACCCAATTGTGTGAACAGTCATTGGAGCTCATGTCTGAAAATGGCGACAAAGGCCTCTGATGAAACACGTTTGCCGGCAAAAAAAGTTGATCCTGGCTAAAATGACGTCATCTGGAAATGACTGCATCGGTTAATCACATGCACGTACACACTCCTGGTAGATTATGTTGTAATATAAAAGTTCCATTTCCGTTTTTTGCTTTGCAATCCTGGTGAAGAAAAATAAAATGAATGATAGCATAATCATTTTTCAGACCTTTGGGGATCATTGAGTCTGAACGTAGACTCCCAGCAAAGCCCAGAGATAGAATCCAAGTGCGTGTGTCTGGAACACACCAAGGAATAGACCCTCTTCTTCTTCTTTAAATAGCCGATGGACTCATCTTCCTCAGTAGTCACGAACCGTCCAACTAATGACCTCATCAGAAAAAGCTTGTCTTAATAAAGGGCTGTGCAAACAAAAGAGAATGACATTGTACTGTACATGTATAAAAGGGCGTGTGGATAGAGTCCCTGATTGCTCAAAAACCCCACTCAGCCCAACACAACACTGCAGGTAAACAGCACACAGACAAGACGCATTGGACTCAGACAGCTTACACAAAGCTAATAGTTTCTATCACAGCAGCAACAGCAGTGACAAATGGGCTGGTTCCGCCCCATTGTTTTACACTTTACTCATGCTCCTCTTAGACCTGAGTGATAGAGATGCACTTGCTTTTATCATCACCTTTAGATGTGAAGATGGTTTTTCACAAACCAGTGTTTCCCTCAGGAGTGTGTCTCAGAAGGAGTCAACCCCCAACAATTCAGGCCAACTGAGAATAATAAACAAACTAGAGTGACACTCAGTAGAGTTCACACAATCATGGATATCAGTCCTCTATATATGCCTGATTTTTTAAAGCTAGATCCCTGAAGAATCGGTGAAAATGTCAGAAATATGCATTTTTGATGAAAAGTGTAAAAAACGAATCCTGGATATCCCCTCTTTCCCACCGATCCATGAAGATTTGATGTGTTATTTATTGACCCATGCATGTCCCATCCTACCATCAACTTTTGTGTAAATCCATTCTTTTGTTTCTTGCATGTTTATCAGCATCATCCTGCTTTAGGCTTTGTTGAAGTATCAATAGTGGTGCAACAACAAAACCTGCTCATATATTGAAGTAAGACCACTCCATTTGTGGAGTATATTTGCTCCAGGGAGAGTACATCACGCACACACACACACACACACACACACACACACACACACACACACACACACACACACACACACACACACACACACACACACACACACAGCCCCTTACTAATCAGAATTACTATTAAGCACCACTCAAGGAGTTTACAGTGAACTGAGAGAAGGGAAGGGATTAGTGTCTATGCTCCAAACTTCTGCTTTTTTTGGGGGGTCAGATGCAATTAATGTTTCATAGCAATACTACTATGTTGACATCTACAATGATATCTACAATTAACTCGATGGAAAGATCTTTTCTTTTCGAATTGATGACGAAAAAATAGTTTTCATAATTTACTGAATTATTCAGCAGTTTATTGACTCACTAATTTATTCCTCACATGTTTAATCAAGAGGATGAGATCAGAGTACCATCTGAATTACAATTAAATGATAAGACACAAATAATTATAAAATAATGAGGGCAAAGTACACTTTTTAGCTCAATTAATTACAAATACATATACATTCTTAAAAGGTGTTACTAGAAAATAATGAAATAATGGACTTTTTCTTATTTGTCTGTGTTTTTGTGAGTGTGTGTGTGTGTGTGCGTGTGCGTGTGCGTGTCGTGTGTGTGTGTGTGTGCGTGTGTCACTTGTAGTACGTGTATGTGTGTTCAATATTGCCTGTCATCACTCCTAATTCAGAGATCTGAGTTGGGTGGTCAGGGTCTGCAGCCCAACCATAAAAGACACAGGGTGGGAACACAATAGTGGTGTGTGTGTGTGTGTGTGTGTGTGTGTGTGTGTGTGTGTGTGTGTGTGTGTGTGTGTGTGTGTGTGTGTGTGTGTGTGTGTGTGTGTGTGTGTGTGTGTGTGTGCCCTGAAACACACAGTGTGTTTTGGTTGGTTTATCTAGATTTGATGAGACCAGTTTGTGTAGAGCTGACCCACAGCCTCCATTCCTCTCAAAATTACTTCAGTTACATCAACTCCCCAACCTTTTAAATGTCACATTCACCTTCCACATGCATTACTGTAATTTAGAAGTAGTAATACAATAAGTACACAACTAATGTACTTCAGCAAAACTTTGAGAGAGGCAGAGTGGACTGCTTATATTTGACAGTGAGACATAATAGCAGCAACAATTTGTAGGCTTAATGGATGGAGAAGATGGAGAAGGAGAAAGCGAATGAACAAACTATAAATAGCTAATAGAAAACTATAAGCACTGATGACAGCTGTAATAAAATCTACCTATGATATAAATTACTGTCAAGGAAGCTGCTGTTAGTTTTCTGACATGAAAATATACAGTAATACACTAAATGATATATAGTTTATAATGACCGACAACGTACAGACAGACTTTAGCACTTTGCCTGGCATGTGACTGGTGAGACTGGTGGCGTCGGCTCACAGTCCACAGATGAACCTGAAAAAAAAATCCCCAGGAATCCTGTCTGAAAGAAAGCAGCTTTCTGATGGAGAGAACAAACATTTGCATGGCATCGTCTCCTGCCGCTTCCACTCAAGTTATGCAGACATTTTTTCCGACAAGCTAATGAATTTTCATCTTTGGCCCGAGTTGTTAGCGTTCTTTGACGGACAACAGAGTCGGTTTCATTCACAATGATGGCCTGATTCAACGAGGCCACAGGGGGCAACAAATAAAAGACTCCTCATGTTCTCAGCAGTGGAACACGTCGTGAAATAATGTCAACTCTGGTGACAGAGAACAGGCCGCGTATTGACTGAACACAAAGGCCACGTTGACTGGTTGCAGTAAGTGATCTATAAGCAGCTGTTATCATTGTCTCATTGTCTCAATATGCTGATTCCAGAGGACAGAGGAATTTGTGTGAATATATTTGTGTGTGTGTGTGTGTGTGTGTGAGTCAGTGTGGACATGCTTTTTCAAATCACACCTTATTCTTGTGCGTACTTCGGTGCGCATGTGCATTTGCAGCCGTGCTTCCACCTGTGTACATGTCTGTGTTTGCATCAGTGTTCACGTGTCTGACAAATTTGAACGTGTTCTGTCTTTGTGTATTTCTAAGCAAATTGTGGACAGGCAGAGAATCACTTGCTCCATTCAGAGTTCTTTGGCTGTGGCTGTTAGAATGGCATGATGAAGCTGGCTTGACTTCTCCGCAATGTCAGTCATGCACATTTTAAACAGCCAGGGAATAATGTTGGCTTTATTGTCCGAGGACCAGCACCACATGCAAATAAGATCGCAGACAAACAAGGTTTTACATCTTTGTCCTCAGAGAACACATTATTCAAACAATATTGTTTTATGTAACTTAACGTCAGGATGGTGAGATGCCCTTTGAGCAGAGTTCCACAAACGTTTGGACGGTGGAGTTAAATCAGAAAAAAATATCACTCGCATGATTGTTGTTCTAAACGAATCTTCCTTTTGTTCCAAAAAAGTTGATCATTCTTTTTCATTTGTGAAATAATTGTTTAACCCAGAGTCGGATGGCTGCTGTGTAGGTGCCATTTACCCAAGTCATTTCAAATGTGACACGTCCAAATTTCCTGCTTCCAAATCTCAACTAAAATGTTATGATGTATTTTCTGACTTCATGATGACGTTGATGACATCATCCCTACCATATGATCATAATTTACCTTTTGATCGATTCACATCTTAGGTTGTGTCTATAATCCAAAAGGATGCAGAGATGTATGACGTTCTTTTCTGACTTGTTTGTAACTTCTCCATGACCTCACTTATTATGTGATGGAGATTCATTTACTGATCAATATGAGCTTTAGATTGTTGCTCTATTATTTGTGGAGATATGTTGGAAAATGTGTTTGTCTGAGATATTTTATGTTGAACATGACTTTTGATAATAAATTTGGTGGAAACAATACCCTGCTTGCACGACCACGTGTGTGTAGTGTATAGGATGATTGAATTACTAGAAAAGAAGTCTCAGATCCGATCTTTTGTGCCTGTGTCAACCATAAAAGTGTGTGTGTGTGAACCTATAATGAACTGGCCTCATTATTTCTCAAGAGGATATTGCTTGCTTTGTGTCTCCCTCACTCATCATTCAGAATGAATCATACATAATGCAAATCGCGCACGAATACACTAAGCAACAGACACACACACACACACACACACACACACACACACACACACACACACACACACACACACACACACAAAATACACCCACGTAAGGAGCTACTCAAACCAAAACCCACACACAACTGTGCGGTTTAATTGCACTGCATGTGAGTACACACAGAGACACATGTGCTTAGTAAAGTCCATTTACTAAGAGTGTTTGTGATGTGGGTGAGTCAGTCCTGGGTTTTGTTGCTGGGTTAACCATGCTCACTTCCCTCCGCTCCAGAGGGCAGTGACCAGCCGAAGCCACTACGACAGTCTGACCCGCTCAACTCCTTTTTTTTTGCTTCATGGGGTTGGTGCTTTGAAAGCTTCATCAGCATTCAGAACATCAAATCCTCGTAACACAAAAACTAGACCTAGACTCTGACGGCAGGCTGTCTATCCACACATGGCAACTGGGCCCTGTTATCAGATCTTATGTTTTTAGGTTCCTGTGCCCTAAACCTGGTGGTAAAAGAAAATAGAAAGGGAGTCTTGATTTGCAATTAGTTTGTCACACAATATAAGTACCTTGTCCTTGCCTTCCACAGCAATCCATGAATGGTTTTCTGATCAACAACCAGATCAAAGGGATGACAAAAAAACATTCACTTGTTACACAAATGATTCCCATGAGTGTTTTCTGTTTTGCCCTGTTATGGCTAAAGAAACCTACTGTTTACATGCATTGCTTTAAATAGACTAGAAGAAGCACACAGCTGATAAAAAACATTTTCTCTTCTAAATTTATTTGGAAAGAGAAAGTGTAGAAAATGGGTTAAAAAGGTGATGATTCACTTGGAATAAAATGGTAAATGGATTGTACGTTGTATTTATATAGTGCTTTTCCAGTCATATTTAGCACTCGGAACCTTTACACTACAAGTCCCATTCACCCATTCATTCACACAGAACTTCTATATGCAACACTTTTTCACTTTTTCATCATAATCCATTCAATTTCAGCACAGCTGTCAGGGTCAATATCAGGTTCAATATGTTCAATATGTGAATTATGTTCCTGAGCTTGGGTTTCATCTTAATCTTCAGTTTCATCTTCTTCTTCCACGGGTGCTGGTAAAAGCCTACATAAGTTTTAGACTGTGCTTTTGGTTAAGAAATGTTAATGGTAAAACGTAGCCAAAATCTCAAGATAAGCAATTTAATCGGATTATAAACTATTATTAATGAGCTAGCTGAAAAATAGAACACTCCTGTTCTTTCCACTACTTGCATGATGGTTGAGCAATCAGATATGCTCTTAAATTTTAGTAGGGTGATTGCTATGCATGAGTATTCATTCTTAATTTAGAGCAACCTCTTCATTTCAACAGGACATCGATCCAGATGATGGGCGAACCAAAGGTGTCCTTTGGTTCGCCTGCCTCCCTGCACCTGCCTCCCTGCCCACTGTCAAACAGATGACATTTTGGGAAGAGTAAATTGTCCACACAGATCTTACAATGACAAATATTTGAAGGATAAAGAACAGTTGATTCATGTTTTAGATAAAAGATTGAACTACTTGTGTTTATTTATCATAATTTGTTTGTACAACTTTTATTGTTTGCAATTCTTAGCATGTAGAACTCCAAAATAGAGTTTTTTATGATTGTGAGAGATAATTATTTTAACAAAACTTAATTAGTTGGCACAATAAACATGAGATCGAAAGTTTTATTGCAGTAGGTTGCCTTGAATTTTTGTTAGTTTTTGTTTCCCCCAACTTTTTCCTATTTTTACAGTGATGACAAATTTGCCATAACAGCCAATGGAATCCGAATAATCCCTTAAAACTTCACAATATTGGCACAAAGTAATGAATCAAAGTTCCCTACTGAACTTTGGCAATAAACATTTGATTGTAATTAACAGATAACTAATTTGTGTCTGTTCGTGGAAGATATAAGGACAATAAAACGACCACATTCATTTTTATGGTAGAGGTTTTCTGCAGTGTTGGATATATTTAATATCTTTTAGGCTACATGACAAGATAAAAAATAAACCTGAGAACTTGTTAGTGTCCAATCCTGGTCAGTAGAGGGTGCTCTGTTGACACACAGCTTTGCACAGGTAAACCACAGATCTACTGTCACTTGGGTCAATTTTGTGTCAGATCATCTCAGGTCTCAGATCGTTTGTAATGACATATTACCCTTTGCATTTGATTTAGTGACCTCCAAGAAACACATATCTCTGTTACCTTAATGGTAATGTTGCATGTCACCATCATCCAAAATGCTACAAGCACAGAACAAGCCCTGTGATTATGGCTTGAATTATGGTTATATGCTGCAGGTCTATTGGACTTTGAACTTTGGACAACTGACATCTGTGGGAAGTGTGTCTTAAAGGAGTCTGGAATCTATTTATTATATGTGTTGTTACCATTTAACTATTAACTACGTTTTTTACCCACATTGACGAACTCATTAACACTGTGATGTCACATCAATCATCAGTGACATCACAGCAAATACAGTTTTAAGTAAATGGAAGAAGGACTCAAGGACAATCTATACAGTCTTAGTTAAAAAAACAGATGTGGTGCTAAGAGAATCCCACTTTGACCAGCTAGGCTTTATTCATATCACATGGAAGATGAGTACAATGACAAACTCAGTGCTGTCGTCCTGATGCCACCTCACTGGAACAGTTGCATGGGATGATTTATAGGGAGTACAGACTAAATAAACTTTGTTCTTCCTGGTCATTTTACCGAGGTGGTTGTTGGACGTTGTTGGACGTTTCCTTCAGGATGTATGGTCTCACTTTTCAACTGCGGTTGGTCAAGATTTAAGCAACACAACTAATTGTTTCAGTTTAATAAAAAAGAACCCTGTTTGTGTTGAAATAGAACATTTTCACAACATTACCCACATGCACAAGAAGCTAACTTCTCCCAGGTACCAAACCTGCCTGAACAAAAAGACAATTCAAACATCAGCCCTGGAGTTCAATGGCCTGTGTGGCCTTCCCCTCTGCAGCTCTGCTTCCTCCCCAGGACCCCTGGGAAATGTAGTCTCCATGATATGCTGACCATCTTATATATCTAATCTTTTGAGTATGTTGGTTTATGCTCTAATCGTGTACAATCACAGAAATGTGTCTGTCATAGTCTGATCACACAGTGCTCCACTTATCATGGGAATGTTAATGAGACGTAGAGATGATACTTCCGGATAAAACTACATATCCCAGGCTGCTCTTGGCCTCCTGCGCATGCTCAGTGAACACGAGAGAGGGGAAGACGGTGGAAAATGACCACGGGGAGGCTCTCATCTGGGGCTGGAATCAGACGATATCACAATGAAACACGTCTTCATTTAATAAAAACAACACCCTCGTCTGCCGTGAGCGTCCACCGAGCTGCCCGGGAGGGAACCTGCTGACGCTGGAGGCTTCACGGGCTCTGAATCCTCGTGTTTGCGTCGGGAGCCAGGGACACGCCGATAACCGTTAGTTGTCCTCACCCGCAGCCAGAATGCCGCGGGACAACAAAACTCCTCTGATCCAGAAGATAGCGAAGCAGGCCTTCGTCACCTACCGGGGCCTCAAGTCTTCGGCCGACGTGGCGGACACGCAGGGCGAGCTCATCTCGCTGGTGACCGCGGTGCGGGCGGCGGACCTGAAAATCGCTCCCCGGAAAAGCAAGCCGAGCTCCGGGGCGGCGGGGCTCCAGAGCCCCCCGGTCACCTACATGCACATCTGCGAGACGGAGGTGTTCAGCATGGGGGTGTTCCTGCTGAGGCCCGGCGCCTCCATACCGCTGCACGACCACCCGGACATGAACGGGATGCTCAAGGTCTTTACGCCGCGTCAATGTCTGCTGTGTTGTGGCTCCACACGATCTGTCTGTTAGGCGACGTGTGGTGGAAAGGGTTAAAAAGCCCAAAGTCTGAGGAGTGGGACCATTTCGTTAGCTTCAGGGAACTCTTCTCACGTGAAGTTGTGCTGTTTGACTCTGTGACCTTTGCATTTCTGCTCAACACCGAGTTGTTTATATCATATCAGAGCACACGTGTGTCTGATCCTCCCTGACATCCGTGTCTAGGGGTCACAGATGTGTGCAGACAGTTCCACCTAAAGACCACCTTTTAATGCACACGTGCACACAAAGCTCCAGCAGCTTCACTGTTTGTCATTTGTTTTTGGTAATTTGTTTAATTTTGCATTTTTTCCCTTCTGTTTGGAAGTCGCTTCACAGGAGTATGAAATCAACCCAGTGGTCTCATGGTATCAGTTTGATTTTGTGGCATTGCCCTTGAAGGCACACCGTTGAGAGCAGGCTTTTATATCAGTTAAAGGGATAGTTCACTGAACAAACAAATTCATTCGTTATCTACTCGCCACTGTGCCGATGGAGGGGTGGGTGAAATGTTGGAGTCCACAAAACCCTTCTGGAGCTTCGGGGGGTAAACAGCGTTGCAGCCAACTCCAATACAATTGAAGTAGATGGTGACCGAAGCTTCAGACGTAATATAACAACATAACATGCCTCCATACTGCTCATGTGGTGCGTTTTTATGTTTTTTCTGTTGTTTTTTTTTTTACGTTTTGAAGAGTCGGTCACCCTTTACTTAAATTGTATTGGAGTTGGCTGTTCACCCCTGAGACTCCAGAAGTGTTTTGTGGACTCAAACCCCTCACCCACCCCTCCATCCGCATAGTAGTGAGTGGATAATGACTGCATTTCAATTTTTTGGTGAACTATCCCTTTTAATGTGCTCACATTGTGCATATAGTATTCTTCATAGTATAGTAAAGTGCTGCTAATAGATGCACTGTATGAATGTGTGTGTGAATGGGTGAATGTAAAACTGTACTGTAAAGAGCTTTGAGTGGTCATCAAGACAAAACCATTCCTATGCACGTGGTTTGTCATGTGACTTACGCCCTGTCCACACTGAAGGCCTGCTCCAACATCATGGGGAATATCGTGGGTCAAAGTTCACCAGAGTTGAACTCCCCGCAAAGCCATTCTGGGATTTGCCTCGCCATAGGAAGCAAATGTTTTATTCGCCTCCTCGCACACACAGATTGGAAGTGAGAGAAAGGCGAAGGTTGGCCACTGCTACATTTGCTCATGTGTGAGCAGGCCACATGCAAACCAACTTCCCTCTGTGTTTGGGCCTCTCATCCACATGCAAACATTGTTTTAAGTCACTAAAACAGAGATTTTTTACAAACGCCTTCCAAAGTGCAGATGATCAAATACTCCGCTCTCTGTGTATCCATGTGTACATTTTAATTGGAGCATTTGGGAAGCGACATTTGCGACAGCTTACTTAGCGCATGCCCCATTTTTGCTTTGTGAAATGAGCACTAGAAACAACAATAATAATAACAGCGGCTATATATACGTGTTTCTCTACGTTTTGGTTAGCACTGTTAGATCCAATTTCAAGTTTGCAGCCAAATTTTGCATCACTGTGCCACATTACCGACATTGGCAGGCGTTGAATTCTTGAGCCACAGTGTTTTCCTCCAATATTTGACTGATCGTCGATATTCTTTATCAAGACCTACGGGCCTGGCTTTAGTGTAGAAAATATCTGTTTGAGAAATATCTGCAGAAGTCTTGAGAAGATATTAATCAGACACTAATAAATCTGAAACTCCTGTGTCCTGTCTCTGGTTCAGGTTCTCTATGGGAAGGTGAGCGTCCGCTGCTTCGATAAACTGGAGGATAACTTGACTGACAGCTCCGTCCCACCTCATTTTGATCCTCCACTGGCCCCGCTTCAGACGGCCTCCCTTTGGCGCTCCACCCTGCGATCAGTCGCTGAGTACTCAGAGAACAGCGGGCCGTGCCTCCTCACTCCTCTGAGGGATAACCTGCACCAGATCGACGCAGTGGAAGGGCCAGCTGCTTTCCTGGATATCCTGGCACCGCCGTACAATCCAGATGACGGGCGGGACTGTCACTACTACAAAATCCTGCAAACTGTGGCAGACAGGGAAATGGATGGCAAGAGAAACGAGGAGCAGCAGGGAGAGGAGAAGGAGAAAGAAGAGGAGACGTGGCTTCTTGAAGTCCCTCAGCCAGAGGACTTCTGGTGTGGCGGGGAGCCCTATCCAGGCCCTGCAGTTTCTATCTGAATGATCACTGCAGCCTATTGCAGTCCGAATGTTGCGATGCCCGTCCATCCACAACTGTGAGCTGTGTTTAACCCCCTTCCACACAAAGGTCAAACATGAGGGTCACTATTACCTGGAACTCAAAGAGCATGAGTGCCTTGCTAAAGGATGCTACAGCAGGGCAGAAGCTTACAGACACAGGGGCTGTGAACTTTGACACCCCACCTAGAAGAGGGACCACTGCACCTTCCTCCACAAACTTAAAATAACTGTGTCGCTACTGGTACAAGTTTTGACAGCAGAAATCCACTTTCCAAATGAATGAATGTCATCAGCCTGACGTCATGTCAGTGGTGGGGTGTCCCCAGGGTCTCTGATTTGTGCCCTCACACATGATGTCTGTCTGTACTGCAGAGGACTGCCACATTGTGTCTTAATGCCAAAGCCCGTAACTCCAGTCACCTGGCTTATTTGTGAATACTGAATGTATGCTTCTTTATTAGTGCCATTTTTATTGTACACACTAATTTCTTCTTCCAAAGTGCACACATCATATATATATTAAATATATATACTTTAGCTCTATTTTATATGTGTTTAATTTATTCCAGTTGACATGGTTCCTACACAGGTCTGGACAGTTACGGGAACAAGCTGATGTTCAGCTCATTCTACATATCTGGTCATGTGTTGTCATTTCAGCTCATGTAATTGAATCCAGTGATTTGACGTATGTGATGCATCACATTAAAGACAGAGTGAAATCTTTCAATCCAGTCTAAAAGTAAAGTTTTACATTTTACAGAAGGAAGCTGTGTTAGGGAACATGAACATTTTCATGGTGTAAAGCAACACACTTCTTCACTACCTTTTTACATGTAGATTGATTAACATTACATCTTCCCTGTCTGTATGTTACATAACTGAAGTTACACTCTTCTGCCCTCGGTTAGACTCAGGTCTAAGTGCCAGTTTATCCATGATTGTCTTACTCTGATGAATGTACGTGCAACAATAAAGTAGATGGAAATTCTCGTCGTGCGTCAACTGTCATGGTGTGTCTCATACCACTCGTCCTAAGGTGTCACTTTTTGATATTTGTAAATCCAGAAAATGTTTCCCCCGCCACTCGTGCACATTTTGTCTTGTAACTCACATTTTGATACATAAACCAGAAATAAGCTGCGAGAAGGGAATCTGTTAAGTGTTGTTACATTTCTGAAGTTCAACAAGTATGTCTGATTCTCCTCAGTTCTCGTGAGATGAGCTCTCTCAGATAGAGCGTCAGTGGCATCAATGATAGAGCTGTTCTGTGTTTAGGGAGCCGGCGTGACACTATCACTGCCTTGGAAGTGGCACACTGAAATGGAATTCACCCTTCATCTGTTCCTGCTGTGACACTGAAAAGGGACTGTTTACCGAGTAACTGCAATGACCACATTCCTTAATTTCACAATTTAGTTGTCTGGGGCAGATTTTCCTTTGAAACTATTTCCCCACTGAAGACGCTTTTTCTTTCATTTAACCCTCCAGGTCCAAACAAATAGTCTAGATTGAGTCCATTTTTATTTTGAATTGTAAGAAGTTGATTGAGTCAACCCACCCACTAGGAACAAAAACCGCAGAGCAACCACACAATCATTCTGCAAGTGTCTGTGACGCTATTGTGTTTCCGTAAATGGATAATCTGAGATACATTTTTGAATAACAATTTAATTTAATACCAGAGTGCTTTAATAATTTTTCCGCAATTTCAGAGTCACATTATGTTGTAGGGCAGCACGTTGGCATGTTGGTGCGGTGGTTAACACTGTCGCAGCTAGAATATTCCCAGTTTGAATCCTGAGCTGTGTCTGAATTCAGGGGCTGCATCCGTCACAACAAGACTGTACCAATTCGAAGGCTCTTTTGAATGCGGTCGAAAAATGTGTCCCTCCACCTCCGAGCAACGGAGGCTCCGCTGGGTGGGTCCTTACTGGATCAACCTTTCCCAGGATTCATTGTGCATCAGTGACAAACTGTTTTTTCAAAAAGGCAATGGTGACAGCAGGCGACAACAATATAGATGTACCTGAGAGCCTCTTGACTTCTCGCAGACTTTTTCCAGTCAGACCACAGAGTAAAAAGTCAGTTTTAAGTCCAACATTTGGTAAATTTATCAACTCTCAGTGCTAAAATAGAAATAATTTTCTTTTATGATATTAGACATGCCTTTCTTTGCCAGGACATGCAGGTTTTGTTCATACATTTATGTAAATTTCATTGTGTAAAATTCAAAATAGTGATAATATTCATGTCTGCACCTTGGGGATGGGTCCAGAGATGGAGCCAGGGGGGAATTGGCCCGAGCTGAAATCTGATTGATCTACGAAGTGCCCCTGTCCTGTCAGTAGTCTTATATAAATATGAGAATTTTTATTTTCTAATCTTTTTTAACGTGTACAATGTGCTTGAACAAGGAACAATTTTCTAAACATACTCAATGATATGACGCCTTGCTTAAAACTATAGAGCTAACAAGTAATGACTTCAATGTGCACCTTACTTTATCAGGAATTGTGTATATGTTGGACATATAATTGGCCACACTGTGTAAGTTGTGGCCCCTTCATAGCCCCTGATTACGAAATCCTAGATCCGCCACTGTTGCAACTACACATGGACAACTACGCACTGCTGTTGACTGTATAGGGATATTGTCACTGGACAGTGCAGTTATAGTGATGCTGTCAGTCCAGTCAGTGGCTGTGCAATTATCCTCAATTTCCAGTGTGAAGCCTATCAGGCCAGTTTATCAGTGAGGGGAATATTTGTGGTGCAGCTTGATGGGAGTTGGAATCAGAAGAATAAAGACGTTATAGATTAGCCCAGGCCTCACCACAGCATCTCAGAAGCAGACGTGGGACACTGGGAAAAGTCTTTGTGTTCAGTATTCTCCAGAATCAAACAAGAAGATTGATATCAGTCTAATCTGTGTCAAGTGCCGAGAAAGGACATTTTCAGGCTGCCTCTGACAGGAATCGAAAAACTTCCGCTTCCAACAAATCCAGAACGACTTAATATACAGAACTATATTACTGAACAACGCAAGAAGTTGTCACAACGCTACATTTTGGTCACAGACCTTCAGGTCGCATGAAACTCAACATCAGAATGGTTCTATTAGAGCCACAGCCAGATCCCAGTAGGCCACCACATCGGGGACCAGTGGACGGCTCTGCTCCGTCTCTTTAACAGCCCTCTCTCTGTGCCTGCAATGTGTTCCAGCACCGGCTTCAACATGAAGTCATTTTTTAATAGTGTGAGTGTGTATCAGACAACAATCAATTAAACAAAACAAATGAAAAAACAACTGACTGTGACGTTGAAGGTAATAAATACAGAGCCGTTTCTTGGTAAATTTCATTCTGATTTTCGTTCTGACTGCACACTGTATTTATGTAACACACACTTTGACATCAACATGAAATCCAGGAATGAGTTCACACAACCATAACACACTGACTGTGGTTGTTTGTGGTCCCCTACTGTTTATCCTGGGATGTTTAGTTTTAGGATCAGTGCTGAATGACCACATTAAATATCTCCTTCACAGCAGCACAATAACCTGGAGCCTGTGGTGCCATGTTAACCACTGTCACTGGAGTTTATCTGACCTGCCTCCAAGAGCTTCACTTTGATATTAAAGGAGGCTATAGATTATTTAAGGATTGGGGTGATGGCATTAGACAATGACACAGCTATGAACATGAAAAGAAATAGAATATCACCACATCAGCAACTAACACATTTAATGACTACACAATTCAAAGGCCTATATAGTAACAAAGCGTTGGGTCTGGTACGCATTAGGATTGAAATGCCAACAACACACAGTATCAGAAACTCTTCAGAGCCCTAAGGTTTTCATATTATATTGTGTTGCCGATTGAATTTCAATGAACAAAATTGACATTTTTGCGCATCATTACACACAATTGTTTGCCAATTTATTAAAAGTCCAATACTAATATCTCTCAATTTAAAAAAAAAAATGTTTTCAGAGCCTTTGCTGTAGCTCAAAACGTGTCATGTGCTTCCTGCTGGTTTGAATCACCCTCGACATGAGCCCACAACCTGACAGGAGTTTACAAACTGACATGGTTTAGAAAGGCGCACACCTGTTTATACACGGCCCCACAGTACACAGGAACTCTGTGTGAACCTCTGTGATAAAAACTTTGGCGAAGGTATAAAAACATTACTGAACCTCAGACTCTGTCACTGTCAGGTCAAAACATAAAAGGAAATGCATTTATCTCTTTGACTTGAGTTGTAGAAATCTGTTTTTTTCCTTGTGAATGTCAAATAGCAAGTTCAAAGAATTACAATTCACTCAATAACATAAGATATTTATGATCTCTGTACTATTTATGGAATTGACGTTGAGTCGTTTCCTATCACAATCACCACTGAGTCACAGAAATCATGTCCTCTGTCAGACGCTCTGGAGTTTGTGGGTTTTAACAAGTTGAGAGAAGTTTTTATTCTACAATTGTCTCTTTTTTAGGCTGCCACTATTTTAGAGTGTAGTCAAATGGATAGCAAAGTAAATAAAAGCGAATAAAAATGTATAGGCTATCGATAGAATCCAGTATTTCTCTGCCACAGTTTTATCCATGCACAAGGCAGCATAAATATTCACATATATGCTCAACTATTGAATACAATATTTTTTTTAATGGGGAGGGTGGGCGGTACATTAGATCTATTTACTATTTAGCCGACTGTTTCTAAAGTCTTTGCAGTCACCCTTGAATATTGTGGTTTATCTTTGTTCGGTTTCAAAGTGCCATATTTAATTTTTTATTTTACACCACGACCTATATTAGAATGTACCCTGAACTATGACGATTAGTTGAGCAGGACATCCTGTACAAGTTGTTTATTTCGCCTTTACTTCCATAATTGTTCATTGTTGCTGCAAAGCTCGAAACACACTATTTGGAAAGTAAATCATCGCCTATAACCCGAGGAACCTGAGTAAAAAGTGAGTGGGAGAAAAGTCTGAGTCATTTGGGCCATGTGTGACGCAACGTGGAATTTACCCAATACATTTTCCAACATCAACATATTGACACAGATTTTTAGTTTCAGCCTATATTCAGATAAAATATTTTTTATTGTCCACTTTCCATGAACGCACCACGGTTGACACAGTGCTGTGCGTTATTTCTGAGAGACAGACCAAACTGACAGCGGCTGTGTTTAACATCCTCACACATTTAATAAGTCTCAAAACACACAACACAACAAACATGTCAAGTCGGTATTAGTTCAACATATTTACATTCCAACATGGTTTTACACGTGAACCACAACGACTCAACACTTGGAGTTACACCAAACGTGTAGAAAAATAGAAAGTCTCCACTGTACATATTAAAGACCAATTCACAATGAGTTAGGAGCGTCCTTGAATCAACGTACAAAAAAGACACGCAGCAAGGCACTAAAGAGGAAATATAGTCATCATCAACAATGTTAGAATCAACACTTTGTCAACTTAATAACTTAAAACTTTCTCCTTCATTTAAAACATTATTGCGGTTATTTCACATTTAAGCGCGCTGCGTCTTGCGCGCTCAGTAAGTGTGGCAGTATATTAAAAATCCTCTTTATTACAACTGCCCTTCTATATTCTTATGAAATAATGGCTATATTTACTTGTATGTTCAGTAGACTGTGCAGGCAAAGTGCATTCGTGTCAGTCTCTGTCACTTCTGGAGCAGGAATGGGTGCATACAGTGCGTAATTGCGCACGGCTGCACATAAGTTCGTGTTCATTCCCATCCTGGGGTTTCGGCTGCTATGTTTAGTTCACAACAGTTTCAGAATCATTATTCGATGGTTAGTGTGCGCCACGCGGCCACGGTGACAGCAAAGTTGACTAACTATGGACAGATCCCGTTGGTTGTGCTGATCCCGCCTGACGGCCGCTCCAGTCCGGAGTTGCCGGACGATGAGGAGGAGGAAGAGACAGTGGAAGACTTCCTCTCCTTCTGCCTCAGGTGGATTTTAGTGTGTCTCTTCCTCTCGTCGCTCCGGGCAAATTTCCGGCCACAGAAGTCGCAGGCAAACGGCTTCTCTCCCGTGTGCGTGCGGATGTGCGTGGTGAGGTGGTCGCTGCGGCTGAAGTTGCGCATACATATCCGACACTGGAACGGCTTGTGTCCAGTGTGGATGCGAATGTGCCTGGTCAGTTCGTCGGAGCGAGAGAACCGGCGGTCGCAGCCCTCCGCGGGACAGGGGTACGGCCGTTCGTGGATAGGTGTCTTGCTGGGTCTGTTCGGGTACTTTCTGGGCCGCAGGATCGGCCTCAGGGGCAAGTTCTGTGGGCTGTAGGCAGATGGGAGCCGTGGAAGCGGCCCTCCATCGGAGCCACCACCCGGACCGCCCAGCTTAAAGTTCCTGATAGTGTTCAGCGGGGTCAGGGGTGGAGGGACGCGAAATGAATCGAGTGGGCATGGGCCGAACGGTTTCCGATCTTGGATACCTGCCGTGTGCATGTCCCGCTGGCAAGCCGGCTGGAAGAAGCCCGAGTAGTCGGGAATGATGGGGAAAAGCCCCGGCGCGTCTGAGCCGACGTGCTGCTTAGGAGAACAGTAGGAGGGTGGCGGGTAGGACGCGATGGGACAGGTGGAAGTGGACAGAAAAGCGGAGGGGTCCTGGTACATCTCCCCGCAGCCGGAGGAGTAAGGAGGCGGTGGGGAGTAAAGGTGGTGGTGATGCTCCATCTCTGCCTGACTCGGACCCGCCATGGTGCAACTCAAATTTGCGCCGGAGAAATGACTGGGAGATCCAGAAGAAGCCGGGGAGGAGGACGCTGAAGAGGAGGGAGGAGGATGTTGCGGCGGCTGAGCCACGTTGAAGATGCCCGAGACGATATTGATCACTCCCTCGGGGTTCCAGTTACTTGGATACTGGGAGTCGATGGAGAACTTCCCCATATAGGTGAACGTCTGGTTGCGGTGGGACGGGGGCTGAGAGAAGCCGCCGGAGTAGGAGGAGAGGTCCAGAGAGCGCTTGTCTCCGCTCATGTCCCCACTCATCAAACCGTCTGTAGAGGGAAAAAAAAGCAAAACAGATCATTAGTGAGGCAACGCAAACACAAACAGGTTAATTAACCTCTTCGCGAGGGGGCTCGAAGTGAGAGGAAGCGGGCGCGTCTCCGTTCCATTACGCGCGGACTCTGTTCTTATCGTGTCATTAAATGAACATCTGAAACACGTAAACTACACTTCTACTATGACAGGCGGAGGGACACAGCATTCAGTCTTTACCACAGTGGTCTGTAAATGGATTTTGAGTCAGTTCGCAGATCTTACCTGCTGTCATCTGGTCGTAATGCGCGCCTATGTCTGCATTGGGGAAGATTGCCACGGAGGTCGGCAGGCTGGAGATGTCGTCCACCGAGTACACGCTCTCGGCCAGGGGATGCACGAAGCCCCCGAGGTTCACCGGCACCTTCTCCAGAGTTTTAGCCGTCATTGTGAGGCGAAGAACGCGTGTCTCTTGTCTTCTCTGGTCCGTTTCTTCCAAGCGCGTGCCAAACAACAGTGCGTGATTTAGCCAGTCCCGCGTGGGTCACCGCTGCATGTCTCTGTCTGACACCGTGAGAGGATGAGCTCCGTGTGTCTGCTGCGCTTCATGCGCTCTGCTCATCAACTCAACAGCGGCTAAAAGTCACTCTCGCTGGGAACACGGGCCCCGCCGCTAATATGTATATATGGGGAACCTTTCCAGTCCCCCCCCTCCCCTTCTACGTCATTGTCCAAATATGGAGTGGGAGGGGTGCTGGGGGGGTGGAGAGGGGAGAGGCGCTGCGGATGCCGATTGGCTGGGATGCTCCGTGACGATTTCAAAAGGGGAATCGCTTGTCAGTGGAGAAGCCGAAGCTCCGGGAGATAAAGCGACTTTTCCACTGGATGCTGCACGGCGGCAGGCAGTGAAAACACCACACAGCAGCAACACGGGCCCCAGTGAACACACAACTCTGCCCCCAACAACTCCCAGCACCAGTATCCGTGCGTCCCCCGCATGTTTTCTTCTACTTTCCTCTATCTGATGTCAAAAGAGGAATTCCGGCCGCGCTTCTTAACCCATACAAGGTTGAATCCGGTAAACAAGGGGAACACCCCCCCATGCTCCATATTTGGTCTCGGTTCCGGAACATGATCGTCGGAAAGTGACGATTTTTGCCGAGCGCGAGATAGAGGCGCTCTGGTGTAACCACATTGAAATGAGACGGAGCGAGCAGCGGAATTTACTCCTCTGGGTGCGACACGCTGCTGAGCTCGGAAACTCTCAGTGAGATTTGACTATGCTCGAGGAAACAACAGATTTGGTTCACTGAGGAGGTAAATATAGCCATTGGCAGATGATGTATGGAGCTCAGTATAGAGTAGGGGAAATAAACAAAGAAGGGGGGGGGAAATAAAAAGGTGTGAAGGTGACAGTGTAGCCCAGAAATAGAGTTCAATAAGTGCTCCATTCATTGTTTTTATTTATTGATTGATTATAATTAAGCGAGGAGTAGTTCGGTAATCATATGTCCTTGGTCCATTGTATATATACTTCTATTATTATTAAATATATATTATACAGTTTGTTTGTTAGGCCCAACAGGATTGTGTGCCCTCCTGTGGCCTCCTTAAGAACTGTCCCCACCCACCCACCCACACCCACACACACACACACACACACACACACACACACACACACACACACACACACACACACACAAACACCCCATACACACACACACACACACACACACACACACACACACACACACACACACACACACACACACACACACACACACAGTGACTCTGTCCACTATGTGACACATTGGCACAGCTGTGTGGTCAAATTGGCTAAAAATACAATTATTTGTTTATTCCATGTGTATTTGCATGTGGAGCAGAAAAGTGAGATCTGATCACAGGCCACCTCAGGGAACACACTCAGGATGCATTCATCAGGTTTGAATACAAGGTCTGTGGAGGGATTTTCACTAAACTTAGTTGGAAAATTACATTGGAGGGTAACTACTACCATAACTATTCCTTGCCTAGCCCATGCCCTAATCTTAACCTAAACCTATAACCTTAGCATAACCTTAAAAGATGTCTTGACCTATAAGAATTGAATGATTTGACTTTTGGGTAGGCAGATTTAGGTCCCCACAACATGAGTAATGTATACTAATAATATCTGAACCACTCACACTGGTGCTGGTTTGATGTTGAAAAGTCCCTCCGTGGGTGGACAGAAGATGATAGACAGACAACAGAAAATATTGGGGACCTTGGGTGGAATATAGTTTCCATTGTGTGTTTGTGAGTGTGTTGCACAGTTCACCTCTTTCATGTTGTAATCTAAATATAGGATTATTGTTCACCTTTTGTCTGACTGTAGATATGTGAGCAAATGAACTGTAACAATAATAAAAAACAACTCTCAGTGCAGGGCACTCAGACATCAGGGTGGAGGTGCTAAGGCCGACTGAAAATGGGTTGGGCAGCCACACTGGGAGATAATGATGTGTATGCAGATATTTTACATTGTGACACCTGTTTTGGAAAAACAACTTTCGAGACAGACATTTGATTTACATTATATAGACTAAAGATGTTTTGTCCTATTGACATTCAAAAAATAATTAAATACACTTTGGTCTTAAGAGTACACAACACTATAATAAGAAACTGTATGTTCACGTTCCATCATAATTGTTACACCATGCACTTTTGGAACCGTATAACATACGATGCGATCATCTGATCAAGTTGGTTTAGTAAACCCACCCGCGGCACATTTTTTATACATATAATTTCGTGTTTTAATTTGCCCCTTGATGTCTTCTTGCTTCGCAGAACAAGTACTGGTGCTGTTTCACTGTGTGGAGCTACAGCTTACGTCACCATCACTGTCTCAACAGCTTGTGTTTCATACATTTCTATTGCTACTAGTACATTTAATAAAAAACCATGAGAGTGAAGGTCGGGTCTGATTCTCCAGCCTTTTGAGACATAAGTGAATAATGAAACAACTTGTTAAATAGAGTCATGTTCACACTCACATCTGTCACATGAATATGACACACTATAACACACTAGTCAATAACAGCTGTCAATAGCTGTTGGTGTGTGTGAGAGAGAGAGGGAGATCCCCCCCCATCCCAACAACCAGTGGGCCTATGAAGGGCCTGCAATAGAACAAGCACATTGTTTGAAGGTATGGCAAATAACAAAAAATCCAGAAAGATCAGAACAACCACATTAACAACATGAACCCTTTTATCTCAGATACAGTTAAAGACAGAAACACCCCCACCTGCCACTTTGACCTATATACCAGTAGGCTTGGCCTGGCACCCTCAGATGTGGTTTCTACAATGAACTCTCCGACCACATTGAAAAGTCCCTGATCCACATAGGCGCTCCTGAAGACAGAGTCCGCATCTCTCCCCAAACGTCTCTTTTTCATTGGTTACATTTCTATTACTGTCACTTTTCATGTGAAGAACCTCTGGTCATGAACAAGTTCTTTTCTAGCTCTGCCAAACCCTAAACCTCCCCGTAGACACATGGAGAACACATAGTTTGTTACATTGATGCTAAACGTTGAAATTTATTTTTATTCTATATATTTTTTGCTGGTGTAATATTTTGAGCATTGCTAGAAAAGAGCCTGTGACCCAAGCATTACATTGCCAGCGACTGCTAAATTTAATTGCTGTGCACATGACAAAGAACTCTTGAATCTTGAATCTTGAATCTGATGTTGGAAGATAAGATGTGGCTTGCAGCCGGTGCTCCCTCTCATCCTGCAGGTGATGGGTGGGCTTAGGGTCAGGGCAATTTGCAGACTGCTTAAGTGCCTTTTCTCCCTTCCTCCTTTTGAACCAGACGTTGTACATGGGGTCACAGTGGAGCAAAGTTGCGGAGTGGCTGAGTGGCACTGACACCCCTTCAGCCCAGAGAGCCATGCAGAAACGAGACAACGACACTTTTTTGAAGAGTCATCAGAGGCTGATGCGATTAGGTTCTATCATTGCTTACATTTGACAGAAAACAACCGAGCACCTCAGGGGAAATCCCTGTACTCACCATAAAATATGCTCACTGTACTGTTGTTGATCATGACTGACTGATGGCACTGATATTCTTACAATACACTAGTACTGTGCCTTTGTCAATAGTCAGTTAACAATAAACAGCAGTGACCCTAACACATTAGATTGAATAAATGTCTTTAGTTCTTCCAAATTTAAACCTCATATAACAATCTCTCCCATTTTTTATCTGCTCATCACAGGAGGATATTTTGAGTTTTGAGAGAGTTGGTGAGTTGTTTCTAAAGCCAGCCGAGTATCTCCGGTGAAATGGGTCTGGACTTTCTCCACAGTTGTTTTTCACACAAGCACAACGCAGCAGGGGGTGCTCTGTTCAGACAGATTCCCTGCAGGATTCTGGTGAGGGGCGGGGCAGCACACAGAGGCAGGGTGTAACGTAATCATTCTGCTGCGGAGATCACATGATTTTGTTTACACCACATCGACTCTCTTGACATTTTAAGTGTATGTCACCGCTTTTTCATCCTTACATGTTTGTTTTATTTTCATTTTTTTCATTTTTGCATCTGCCGCGTGTTGGAAGTGTCATGAAAACACAAATATTGAATGTTACCATCACAGTATAATAAGCTCATCATTAGGAGATGGGTTCACACTGTGACTGGTCGTCCCTACAGCACAGAATCTATGCTGCATTCAAGTCGATTAAAAAAAATGTAATCCTGCAAGTTGAAATGGAGTGGCTGACTCTCAAACTGGAAATTTAAGTGATACTTGTAGTTCACTTTTGATATTTCCCACTCAGGTCATACCACTTCATATGAGAGAATGAAAAACTGTTTCCTTGTCTGCTACATTGTCACCAACAACGAGACACAGCCCACTCTGGATACCGTTTGATTCTGTAGCCCACGTACTTTTGTTTGTGTGGGAGCAAAGCAACTGGGGTGTGTTTATATGTGTGAGTGGGGTGGAGAGACAATGAGTGTGCAACAGTCAAAGTGAGAAAGCTTTAGTCTGAATTTAAACCTGACCCATCTTCAAGTGACGGATCATTGACAAACAAAATGATCTGGTCTTTTTTCAATGCCCATGTATGGAGTGCTGAAAGAATGATTTCAGAACTTTCACTTCCAGCTATCTAAGGTCATATCGAACCTCAGACCTACAGCTCCACCAAACAGCCTCAGCATCTGACATGACATTTGACTTCAAGTGTTTATCAGTGGCTTCACGAAATCTATTAATCATGAGTGACATTTTATGGCCTTTGAATACATTTCTTTATTTAAGGCAGAAATGTTTTTTAACTAATGCACATAGATGAACGTCACCCTCAAACATAAGCATTGGAGTGTCTTATTGCGCCCAAGCCACCAGAGGGCCACTAGCATAAACCTAGGCTTACTTCTAACATTGTGCACACAGATATACAATTTTATAATCATAATTTTTCATCTTTGTATTGAGTCACGTTAGTTACAGCCAGCTCTAAAGCTAAATACTTTGGTCATGCTTTTAATAATTACTATATGATTAGATCATTTTTTTCCTGCCGCTTTTGTCCAAAGCGACTTACAACAAGTGCATTCAACCATTAGGGCACAAATCCAGAACAACAAGAATCAAGTAAGTACAATTTGCTTCAAAAAAGCCAAACCACAAGTGCTACATGTAAGTGCAACTAAACTTTTTTTTTTTTATATATACACCAGGGTTGACGATGGCTATGAGACCATCATCTTCTTAACCAAGGTGTAGTCGGAAGAGATGTGTCTTTAGTCTGCGGCGGGAGGTGTGTAGACTTTCTGCTGTCCTTGTTGATGTTTCAATATTTTCACTTTTAATAATAAGTGAACAGTGTGAAGCAGATGTATTTGATACATTTCAACAGTATGAGAAGCAATTCACTTAAACATCAAATTAACAAATAAACAACGTGTAACAAATAGTTGCAACAACATGTATAAAACCTTAAACTGATGTTTTATGCAAAAGGGATAAGAAAGAATAGCTTCATACCATTCATTAGTTGTTACAGTAGTTAAAGGTCCAGTATGTTAGATTTAGGTGAAAGGGAACTATTGGCAGAAATTTCATATAAAATAATCCTAGTGATGTTTTCACTAGTGTGTTATTATCAATATTATCTAAATTGTTCTCTTTACCCTCGAATGGGCCGTTTGTATCTAAAGACTTTATATTTACATCAGGAGCGGGTCCTCTCTACGGAGGCCGCCATGTTTTTTACAGTAGCCCAGACTGGACAAACTAAACACCTTTTGAGTTTTTATGACAACTGAAGGTTACCACAGGTTCTCTTTCATTTTTGGAAGGGGAGGGTGAGGTGAGGGGTTTTCTTGCAATTTCCCCACACTAAATGCTACACACTGAACCTTTAGTATCTGCATTCGGTACTTGTTCATTATCATTCCAAAAAACACACTTTTTAGATGATCTAACAAACCACACTGAACGTGACATTCAGACAGATTTGGAACAGGTTTAAAAAGTCCACCTGGGTCTTCCGTAACAAAACTGTGCCATGAATCAGGTGTCAAACTGTTATAGAACCAGAACCAATCAAAGAGTTAATCCTGTGTCTAACACCGGTTGTAGAGCTGTAATCCAAACATACAACAGCAAAACCCTTGCACACCAAGCTGAGAACCGCCCTGAGAAGCGTGGATGGAGTCTTTATTTGGTCTCTTCAGTTAAACAACAGCATGAACCTCCAGATGTTTATGAGAGGAAACAACTTAAATCTGTTCTCCGTTTATGAGAATTAGGGGTGTTGCATCTCTCTTTTCTCAGTCAATAGCTCCTTGGTCTTAATAACAGTAACATTCAGATATAATTAAAGCTTGTCTTTTTCTCAAAACTGACAACAGAGTTCAGTGATTAACCTTTGGATAATTTTTCATCCCATATTCCATCAATTGTTTTTATCACTCAAACTCATCCACCTCCCAACCTTTACATGTTCTCATACTGTCTTCAAAACATAACACAACCTTAGCTATATCTACTATATCTACATTCTAGAGCACAGCACCGAGGCCTAGTTTCATTCCTTGATGAGTTCTGTGAAACACTGCGTCAGGTGGAGCTGAATCTTTTTATCATTGTATGTGATGTAATGGTAGTTGAATTTTCCAGGGCGTCTTCATCACTACAAGAAGTTGCACTTCGATAAAAGCCTGATCCATTAAATAATTGCAATTTGTTTGGGTTATATACTCTTTTTACTGTATGTTTTTATTTAATATTATTGTATATATACAAATAAAGTATATTATTAAGATATTCAACCAGAAATTCTTAAATATTCTCCACTCTAAGTTTTTATTTGGGATGTTCAGATTATTGTCTCACCTCAATTAACCCCATGCCCATGTTCCAGGCTGTTGGCCCAACCTCAACCATTTTCTTCTGTGTATTTTGTGGAATAATACCTCACCCACTTCACTCCCACCCAACTTTCATGCTTTGTGTCATGTCAATACTGGCTGTGTCACAAAGCAACAACAGAAAAAACAACCCTTAACCAAAAAATTAATTCAGTGTTATACAGTGAAAGCCAACATTAATCCCAAGTGAAACAATAAAACCTTCTCTTGACTCACATTTGCCAAAGCACATGTATCCTTTCAGAGGATTTATTAAGTAAAAGGCTGTATTTTTAGAGATGAATTGTCAGGGAAGCCCACACAGATTCTCATTTCAAAATTTCCATGACTTTGCATCCACAGCTTTCAACTCATATAGAGTCAAGGCTGAATACAGTGTATGAAACTACAGCCATTTGTGAATGTAAAATGAGATCAAATGAAGCGTTTACATTCTTGTGGAGAATTTTGGTATTCTGAAACAAACACGTATAGAAAATGTGTGGTAAAGCTTGAGAAAAAGTTAAAGCAGGAGAGAAAAGTAATTCACTTTTATTTTCTGAGTGTGAGTTGGGAAGATTGACATCAGTCTAATGTCTGTGTGTCAAACAGAAGGTCAGGATGTGGTTAGATGAGCTTCACATGAGACTTGATTCAGTCTGAAAAAGGTAGACTGACTCTGAAACACACCAGCCAACACCTCTAAAGTTCACTGATAACCACGTAGTGACCTGTTGACTTTGAACACTTTTTTTTAGGGGAATTACATTTCAGCAGTATTCCTTGATGAACACTAGCAGGGTGCAGTTTCATGCCAGCAGCGTTCCTGAGGTCTTGTTGTTGCCAGATTAACTGCACTGTTATGAGATTGTCAAGATATAGTTCATCAGTAGATGTCGTGGTAGTTTTTCAGAACTCGGTATCTGTCTCCTCCTCCTTCCATCTTTCTACTAACCACATCTTAACTCCACCTCCATAACTAACACATGTGATTGATATTAATTTATACATTAAGCTAGGTTCAGCTATAGATTACTGTCATGAATTCTTGCCGTGATTTGGCCGTGAGACATTGACCAACTGTGTGATGTCACATGCTAGGGACCTTCTTCTGGTACAACATAGTAAACACAGTCCGAAGTAGTGCGATACTGTATCCTGTATCAAGATCGGCGAATTTTACAGTCTAACGTCATATTTCACAAACTCACGTCAGAGGCGTGTAGGAAAAAAGCTATTTTACACTCAGATGTATGTGTATCATATAGTTCAATTTATGAGACTCAAAGCCAATAGAGCACAATGCAACAATGAAAACACCACAAATTTGGTTGAATCAGTTGAACATTTAACAAACCAGGGATGTTGCTGCTGTAGCTCCACAAACCATACGTCAGTCAGCAAACATAGTAACATGAACAGCAACCGTATCATCGTTCCTTTTTTGCTTGGCCATGTTTGCAGTTGTGTGCACAAGCGCGCTCTGTGCTCCGATATGTCGCCCTTTATCTCAGTCAGCCTGGGCTGTGATGACATGTAATTTAAAAATGTTTTTATCCACAATAATACATGAAATTGTTCAACTTTTGGAAAATGCATGCAATACGCTGTGTGTGAAGATGTATGAATTTCACATTTTTCCTTTCTTTTTTATTTCTTTTATTCAAACTAGTCTGGACAGACCTGTGGCAAAAAATTCAAAGCCACATGCAGCACATGTTGAACTTGAGACATCCAGCTTTGATCCAGAGTTTCTTTAAAGTTAGCAGGAGGCCCTTCAACGTCCTGGTCAAAGACACTTCAAGAGGACAGTCTCTCTAACCGGCATACGAGTGGCCACCGGAACACACACTAACACACACTAATCCCATTTTTTGGCGAGGTGGAAGATCATTACCCCTAATTCGGAAAGTCACTGCTCTTAAATCCATAATTCTTTCTTTAAAGCAGCTCCACGGCCACCATGACTGTTCGCTTTGTTGCATCACAGACTGATAGCTTTCATCGGCTGCTGCGTGAAACATGAAAGTGAGTAGAAACACTCTGATATGGGTCCAAGATAGAGGAGAAGAAAAGAAAAGAGAGCGAGCAGGGAGACGATAAAAGAAAAAAGCTGCGGAGTAGGAAAGCTCTGTTATACAGAGACATGCCTTGTCTTAGATGGTCTGGATGAGGAAGGGGGTAAACTGGGTCTCAGGGTGAAACGGTGACACAATCCTACTGTAACTGTTACTGTTCTGCACAGTAGTGCTGAGTTCATAATGAGTAACGAGATTAACATGTAAATGAGAAACTGTCTGATGGTCATGTAACTATACTTTAAAGAAACTAGTGCAGAGCCAGTTCCAAACATGCATTAAATGATTTCTTTTTCAAACAATCGCCACAATCTTCAGCCCCAAGTTCACAACTTCAAAAAATAAAAGTTCTATAATTCAAACATTAAGCAATACAGCAACAAACAATGTTGTGCTTTTACTTTGTAGACAACTTACTAAAGGGGTAGTGTTTCTATGAATTTTGTTCTCATGACAGAGATCAGCCGCCAACAGCCGTGAATGAGGCACATCCGCCTTGAGCAGCAGGCCCCTGGATCAATCGTGGCCAGTTGCACCATTTATTGTGGGTTTTTCCCCTCTCACCCTTTCTCCTGTCTCCCCTTCACTATCTCTATCAAAAATAAAGGACTTTCTCTAAAACCAGGGCTGTGGATTTTGTTTTATGTGGGAAACACTAAAGAAGGGCTCTTTCCACAGTCAGTATGAAAAGGAGGGCGATTACTGAGAGTAATTATTTGTTTTAAAAGATAAAACTCCATTTATATGAATATTTCCTTTCAGATGAATTATCTGAGAATGTGGCTTTATTTAGCAGTAGATAGACATGTTGTCCCTAACCAGAAAGCCAATGTTTAACTTAGTAAATCTAATTTATAATAAACATGAATAAAACAACATGTTAAAACCAGTTCTTAGCTTTAATGTGGTGGCTGATCGGTGCATTCAGACAACTGAGCCTCCCACCCTGCTAATTCAAACATGTAGCCGCCCCTGTAAAGTTCCAGAGTAAAGTGTCATAGCTGTAAGAGTACAGTCATCATCCCCGTCACCATCCACCTCTGCTCCACACTACAGTGCTGCTGTGGTCTGACTGATCTGACATCACACTGCACTGCACTGTTCCACTGTGGAAATGCAGCCATCGCCGATGCACTGCTAGGTTCACTTGTTGGGCCTGTCCTCTCCTTCCCCGTTGATGTGTAGGTCAACGCCATGAAACTCTTGTGCTACACAGGAGGTGAATGAAAAGTATAAGGCTTAAAACACTGAGCTTCTGCGTGTCTCTCTGTTTGCAGTAAAAATCTCCCTCGACCAACACCGACTGCACTTGGGAGTTTTCCTCTTCTACCCGTCCTGCAGCCGCTGAGCCATATTGTTACATCAAACTGAATCATTCTTATGTTGAACATTCTTATGTTAAAATATGTCTGCTGACAATGCAACTTAGCAGTAGATGAGTACTAAGTTGTGGTTACTGTGACTGGTGCTATGTTCCAAAGTAGCAGTCATGTTCGTGGTCAGTTCCTCAGCTGCAGCAGCTCACCAACCAGATCCACAAGTAGTCACTGTGTTACTGAACCTCCAGCACCAGCATCATTTGCCCCACTGTTTTTCAAACACAGCCCTTCAAGCAGAGGAGGCCTGGACAGCATGCCACTCACACATTGCACACAGAGGCAGTGAGAGGTGAGACGTCCCTCCTGCCTAATGTATAATCACCGTCTGAATAAGTGACAGGAGAGCTTGACAGAGACATTAAACACACACAGTCATTAATGTGACAGATGTTGACAGAACAACGAAGGCCCCACTGATAGCCCAGTGTCGATGGAAACCCCCTTTTAAACATTCTACCAGTGCCTGAGTGCAAATAATGATGAGACACACACATGCACATATTGACGCGCACACTTGTACATACATACATACAGAGCAGTTGTGCATATGGAGTGATTAAAGGATGGCACATTAGCACATCGACATACACACACACACACACGTGCTGTCATGCCATAATGAAGGCTGTGACTAATGAGGCCGTCCCCCATTTTACGGGCCATATTTATTGTGTCCCTTGTCACTAGCCGTAGATCATCCCGTGCCACTGACGGATTGTGGAGATGAGCGTTGACATGGAATTAACGCTTTGTTGTCCTCCTATTTTACACACACTGCCCTATAGTTACTTAACCTGGAGATCATGGCTGTGTGTGTCTGTGGCTGGTGGTCACTGACATCGGCTCACATAAACTGGCGATAGGCATTAATTAGTGCGGTAGAACATACAAGGGATAGTCTCCATCTTGTCCTATGTTCTAAAATGGGACAGTGTTTAGTTTAAAAAGACACAGAGGTAATGATGTCTGGTCTATTGAGCGGCCACATGGCTTTCATAGTACTGCCATACAAGCCAGCAGCCAGTCAGATTTACCTTTTCAGCCTCAGGTACCTTCAAAAGTACAAGGGGTATTCACCTAACCCCATTTTTCGAGGCAATTATACTTTTTTTTTTTTAAAGTAAAGGTTTTATGATATTCGTACATATAAAACCTGTCCAACCCTAACCCGCTGCACCATTCACCAGCTGCCACCACACTAATAAGTTCACCAAATGGAGCGACGCTTCCAAACACCCATGCTCCACAGTCCTCTATTAGAAACACCCTCCCAACTTGGCGGTCTATTTAAGCTGCAAAGATTTCCCTCCCTTTGCCACCTGCTGCTGCTCCGTCAGTGCTGCTGCCGGCTGATTCAGCCCCTGAATCTTCACTGAAAGTTCACCTTATGTGGGTCTGGTGCTTTTCCAAATTCCACTCTGCTGATGGGGTTTGCTCAGAACTATAGATGCCGATTATTTTTCAGCTTTTCAGTACATGTGGTTTAAAAGTGAAGCCTGAAATTTCCTTCTTGATCTTAGAAACAGTAATTTAACCAATTGCAAAATGTGCTTGTCGTAACACTTTAACCACGTCCCACAATCTTCATCAGCAGCCGACTCAAAATAACGACAAATTTGAATATCGACAGGCAACTGAGAATTGCTGATGAAACCATGTGATATGGTTGAAAGCACAAAGGGATTATCCAAATTGATTTTTAAGAATCAGAGCTCAACGTGTAAAAAATAGTGCTCAGATACTTCAATAGTACACTTTTGAGGTATCGTTCTGTAGATGAATGTGCTGTACTTTCTACTGCACTACATTTAATACAAGTTTGAGTCACTAGATAATATTTCTATTATTACATTATATAACCTGCAATATATTATGATATATTAATATACATTATATTGTGGTGTGTAAGTATACGTTCACCAGCTGCAGGAGCAGAGTGATATGCATATAGACAGTAGGTCACTGACAACAGCATGCACCACCATGAGTGTGCACAGTCTAGTGAGAGCAGCCCATTGACAACAGCTCAGCCGCCACAAAAGCTCTAAGTTTCTGCAGAACACTGAAAGCGTTTAAAAAGCCCCGACGCCGACAAGCCTCATTTGAATGTTTCGCATTTTCAGGAATGTTTCTCGTCCACCTCCACAAACTCAAATGAGGAAATGGTTTGGCTGTGGGGACGTCCTCAGATAATGTGGCCTGTTTTTCTCTTGTCTCGCCCACGGACACAAAAATGTTTGCACACTGTGGCAGAGGAGTGAGAGAGGAGAGAAAGCCCTGTCAGATAAAAGAAGAGGCATGAAGAGAGGGAAGATGGGGTGTAGGGAGGATGGAGACGAGAAAGAGAGGAGTTGAGAAAAAAGGAAGGAAGAGAGAAGGGAGGAGGATGAGGGAGAAAAGAAAGGACAAGGAAAAGGAAGGAGGAATAAGGATGAGGAAAATCTGAGGGTAGATTTAAGGTCTTGACCCTCTATGTAAAGTTCCTTAAGATAATGTATATTATGGTTTGGCGCTATACTAATACAATTTAGTTAAATTGAATTGAAAAATGCAAACAAGCAGGGAGAATCGGAAAAATAGAATGAAAGAAAGATAGAAATACAAACATAGAAAAGCCACATGGAGGAGCAAAGAGTGAGACGGGGTGCAGAAAAGGGAGGGAGAAAAGAAGTGGGATGTAGAAGCAATCATTGTGAGGAGGGTTAGAAAAAAAAGGAAGTGGAAGAAAAAGGAAGAGAGAAAGACAGAGAGAATAAAGAGAAGAATATGGGGAAAAAAACAGAATGAGTGGAGGAGCGAAAGGGCAGAAAACAAGTATGTGCTAAAAGGAGAGCAAGCAAGCAGATAAACATACAGAGAAAAGAAGAAATGAAAGGAAAACAATGAAACATAGGGACACATAAGGGAGAGAAAGAGAAAAACAATAAAGAGAAGAAAAACAAGAGGGAAGGGGGAGGGAAAGTGAAAGGAAGGAGGGGTTCGCTGACGAGGCCCTTGGGGTTTGCTTTTGCTTTGGCCGAACACTTGGTGCGCCCACGCCACGGCAGCCGCTCAATTACAAGTCTTTTATTTCAGCAGCGACTCCAAAATCAGCCGGGGCTGTTGGCAGTGGGGGCCCCGGGCCCTCCAGCTCCCTCATCACAGGATCAATCAACATCTATCTGCTGTTGTCTTCACTGTGCTGAATTACATAATCCCTCAGTGTTCCACTGTTTCTGCGTTAAACAGCAAATATAGTTTGGAACCTCATTTGGCCCCGTTCTGCGGTTCCATGACTCTATTTAGTTTGATATGTTTGCTGTTTTAACTTTCTTCTATCTGCTGCTAGGGGGTGATAAACTTACTGGGCTGAAGAAAATCAAATGTAATTTTGCTTTTTATTTAATGAGGAACTTGGGGAAATAAATTCACAATTGTCCACATGAAACTGAACAATCAAAGTTCAATCCAACTTTCCCTTTATAGCTTATTATTCCGGTTTCCTAACCACAATGAAGCAGCACAGATATACAATCACATTCACATTGTTGTGTTCCTGCAAAATCTGGTGCTCCATTCCTTCCAAATAGAGTTTTTGCAGATACATATTTTCTGTGTGGCAACAGCAGTATTATCAGCAGCTAATGATGTTTTAAAATGTAAAACATGGCTGGATCTAAAATAATCAATATTTTATCAGGAGCTGCACGAATAACACACAAAAATTACATACAAAAAAATCACCAATACATTATCAAGTAACTTTTGTCTTTTATACTTCATGTTGTGATTGTATTTGCATATAATTCATATTGAAGTGATTAGTTGAGTAATTCAAAAATAAATATTTAAAAGATTGAATATAATGATAAATTATATAAATATTTAACTTGACAAATAAAATGAATTAAATGAACAAAGCATTGAGCATTGAATGGATATTTTTCAGTTTGCATGAACAATTGCTATATCATTCCATTATTTGTATCACTTTGTTTCTTTTCTGTTTTAAATTAAATTTGATTTCTTTTTTATTTTGTTTCTTTTAAATGTTTCTTTTAAATGTCATTTTAACACGTTTTTATTTTTAGAAACATGTTTTTATCTTTATCTATATTGTGTGTAAAGCAGTTTGAGCTGCATTTCTTGTATAAAAGGTGCTATACAAATATAGTTTATATTATTGTTATTATTATTAATAATAATAAAAAGGAATCCAGATTTGTAATTAATAAGTTAATATTAATTAAAAAAAAATCCCCGCGTGTGTGTGTGTGTGTGTGTGTGTGTGTGTGTGTGTGTGTGTGTGTGTGTGTGTGTGTGTACGTTTGATCAAGCAAAGTTCTCCGCTGGGCTTCTTTGCCTCTATGGGGCCCCCACAGTGAAGGATCACCACTGGTAGGAACTAATTACAGTGAAAACAGAGTCACTGTTCAGACACATTATCGTATAAGTATAAGTACGCACTCATACGTTTTTTTATGAGAGAAGCAGTGATTTGCATGCATACTTTTAGCAGTGTACAAGCAGATGTTGATTTTCAGATTTCTTTTTATTTTAATAAAAATCTTAGATATTTTCCCTTGGCAAAAATGTGCTATTGTAAGAGTTGACAAACTGTATGCTTGCTGACAAATTACAGTACCATTTTCAATGAAACATGACATGAAAGCATTTTTCTTTAATATCCAATTGAATCATTAAAGTGGGACCGTATTTGAATGTGTTTCCAAAATAAACCATATAAAAGGGTTATTTTAAATCTTTTCAATAGATTTTTTTCAGAAGTCATATCTGAAGAACGGAAAAATAAGTGCTGAGGGTGCGTTGCATTGTAACACAAACTCTCTCTCCCCTTTTCATTCCCTCTCATTGTCTCTCTACCTTCTTGTGTTATCAGGGCCTGTCACTGTCCACCCACATCCTCAGATTCCCCCTGTCATCCCACTCTGCCAGGACACCCCGACACACACACACACACACACACACACACACACACACGCACGCACACACACACACAAAGAGTGGTGGGGCTGACCATGTGGGAGACGGCTGCCTGTTAGGCCGGCAGATTCTCTTTCTTCTCCTGTGGCCGTGGGAGGTTCCTGTTTTTCTTGGTGATTTGGTGTAGGTGGCTCTTTCCTCTATTGAAGCTGACCATCAAAGAATCTAAGAAAAAAGGGCAAATGACAGAGAAGAGGAGAATTACCATAATCTGATTATTATTTCATAATATCGTTTTGCTGGAATTATGCTGCTGATGGAATAAATGATGTAAATCGGTGTGACTGACACAAACACACGCACACACACACACACACACACTAACACAGAGTGGTGGGGCTGACAATGTGTAAATGATAATGTAAATGATTGTGTTTCATATTTTTTACAACATGTTTTTACCAGTCAAATAATGACCTCATTGTTTTTTTCCTTCCTTCTCCCTTATAGTGTTTTTTCTCTTAAGACTCAAAAATATGGAACAACCAACAGAAACATTTTCAGCAGGAGTAGGTGAAAAGCAAACTACTACACACATGCTCATGCACTCAAATTACACTGATCTTATTACTCTGACTTTGAAAAATGTTCCCTAAAATAAAACATTGAAATGCTACAAAACTTGAAACCCACGTCGGGATATGTGTGAATATTATTTAGGAAAAAGAGAAAAGTCCCCTCTTTCTGCTGCCTCTGTAATGCACTCCATGAAATGAGCCACTCACTGTGGCCAAGTGAGTATTTCCATCTGTCCTGAAATCTACTCGCTGCTTAACATCATGAAATCTGGAGCAGCAGAAGCGCCAGAGTAATATGGACGGAAATTCAAAGATGAACAAACAAAGAAAAATAAAACATTTTGCAGCAAAAAACATCACCTGAGTTGGTCTGTGGTTCATTGTAGTGCAGGAAGGTGTGTGTGAAGTACAGGTAAAGGCTCAGGTTTAGACGAAGCAGAACGAGTGTGTGTTGAGCTGCTGGAGCTACTCACTGTGTGGTGCTGGATGGCTGCTGGTGGGGCCTACCTCCCTGCTTCCTGATTTCTTAAGGACCAGACTTAGCTCCACACAGACAGACAGCTCTTTTCCTCCAGGCTGCTTCCTGCCTGATCCGCCTCACTTTGTCTGACCAGGTCAATTCAACAGTTGGTGTCAGTTCTGACCGTATTACTGCCTGATTCTGAACCGGAGGACAATCATACCCGTCCTCATCTCTCATCTTTGCGTGTCTGGAAAAGAGTCAGCTTTGTAAAGACAGCAGGATTGGTTACATGAGGAGATAGTAGTGTGTGGGATGCAGCAGTGTATGTTTGCGGGACTGCGTACGCATGTGTGTTCACACAGGCATGCTGTGTTTTCTTCAAAAGAAGCAACAACACATATTGGTTAAGTGGGTCTGAAACAAAGGCAGTGTGATATTAAGTTTCAATGATTTAGAAATTGTGACACATTGTGTGTGTGTGTGTGTGTGTGTGTGTGTGTGTGTGTGTGTGTGTGTGTGTGTGTGTGTGTGCTCTGGGTGGGCGAGGGCATGCTGTGCATCGCAACAGAAATGTAGAGAAAGATCCCATTGTGTAAGATTGTCTTTGTTATTAATCTGCTGAGGGCATAACTAAAGTCTGTGTCTTACTTATACGAATAAATACACACGATGATGTGTTTGAAAACCAACCATGTCGAGACAACATTTTTGAATTGGATTGATTTAAATTAGTTAACTCAATAGTTCCTTGGATTGCTGCAGTAGTCAGTCAATTACAGAACTTGTCCACTGGCCCCACCGTCTGTTTTTATGGATATAAAACATGTTTGGTTCATATTTGTGTATCAGCTGTCCTTTCATCAAATAAAGTAATCTTTGTAATCTTAGTAAAATACAACTTATCTATACTAAGTCTGACACTGCAGTTATAAAAAGCTACAGCAGAGTCTTATCCCTGGAGTAGAGTGAAGCTGCTCCCTAACACACACTTTTCTTGTAAAATGTAATCAGTAACACTGGTGTTGTCATGAGTTTAATCCATAGATCGTATACAAAAGGTTTTAATCCTGGTGCGGATATTTCCACACCCCCGCCTAGTGGCTCCTCTCCTTCTTCCTCCTTGCTCTCAAACATTGTCATTGATTCCACCAGATGTTGGAAACTTCCTGTTGAAATTCATGACTTTGTCACATAATGTCTGCAGATTTGTCGTCTGCACGTTCATGCTGCCGATCTCCTGTTCTACCACATCACAAAAGGTGTTCGACTGGATTCACATTCGATCTCTTCCTGCATGTCTTCTGCCATCACATCTTCCTCTTCGGCCTGCCTCTTGTCCTCTTGCCTGGCACATCCACCCTCAGCATCCTTCTCCCAATAAACCCACCATCCCTCCCCCACATATGCTCAAACCATCTCAACCTCACCTCCCCATTTAACCAGGCCTTTGACAGCATGTTGGTGTGGACAAATGGTAAATGCTCTTTATTCATGTAGCGCTTCTCTGATCTTGATGACCACTCAGTAGTTTTGCCTTTCACCCAATCACACACACATTCATACATTCATACTTCCTCTAGCTGTGGAAGTCTGATAAATATGTGCCCTGATCAATGTTACTGTATATTTGTATGAAATACTGTCAACAACTACATGGTGAGGCACAAAACTTGTATTCTTTCTCAGGCATGTAGAATGCAGTTATTACAAATCATCCTGAAGCAAAAGACTGACCTTGTGGAGAAGTGGAGTTAAATCTACTTGAATCAATGAGATTAAATTCAACTCTGATGTGAATTTGAGCTATTGACCAACAGCATCTGTCTCGACATCCTGACCTTTTGAGGACTGAGAGCTGGAGAAAGCAAACAGCTCTTTTAGTCTTGCACTCTGATATGACCCTGCTCATCCAGAGTCATGAAAAGATGAATGGTCTTGAATGAATTGTAAAAGGTTGCTGGATTGTCTGGTTGGGTAGCTCAAGCCATTTCGCTTGCTGAGCTGCTGTGAGTGGCTGGCAGTATGTTCCTGGCTTGCATGCTAGCTGACAATCAATTCATAAGGTGGGTGGAATACATAATCATCCCAAAATGCATTTGTTTAGATGCATCTGGGTAATATCAAGTCATCACAAACATTTTTTACATTTTATGAAACTAAATTAGATGAATTTTGATATTTACAAACACCCAGGAAAGATTTCGGACACTTACATTTTAAGAATGAATCACGTGGAACCCATTTATCATCCACAGCATGTCTGGAGGATCACATGGGAGCGGCCAAAGATCAGCAGGTCAGAGTTAATTGGTTTCCGCTCATTAAAGCGATCCCCTGCCTCCGTCATTAGACTGAGCCCGGCTCCACCATTGACATTTGACTTCTGTGCCATCATCAGAAAACATTAATGCTAATGTCTTGTAACTGCAATAAAGAGTAAAAAAAACGCTCCCTCATACCAGCTTCATTAGAATATGATGGAGAAACAGCAATAATGTGTCTGTTGCACACATGAATCTGTGAATGTAGATAGTAAGTGTGTGTGTGTTCCTGTAATTATATCTTTGTGAGGACCATTAGACCCTACAGAGTGAGGACATTTTTCGAAAGTGAGGACATTTTGACCAGTCCTCCCCTTTTCAATGGGCTGTTTTAGGGTTAAGACTTGTTTTTAGGGTTAGGGTTAGAATTACATTTAGGTTAGGGTTAGGGTAAGAGTTAGGCATTTAGTTTGGATGGTTAAGGCTAGGGTAATGGGCAAGGGAAAGCATTATGTCAATGAGTGTCCTCACTCAGATAGAAGTACAAACATGGGTGTGTGTTGTTTCACAGTTGTGTTATTTGCATCTTTTCTCACACTTTGTTCAGCAGAATGAGAGGGAGGGGGGGAAGGAAAGACATGACAAGAAGACAAGCAGAGGCAGAGCGGAGTTACACTGTTAGCCTAAATAAGTAGAGTATACTTAAAACATTTGAGAATAAAGGTTGCTCTAAACTTTGTAAGTAATGTAGAATGAAAACTTGAGTTAATTTAACTTAAAAGCTTTATGCGCTTGAATTTGTATCTTAGGTTTAATACACTAAATTCCAAGTTAATTTAGCTTAAAACATACATTGGTCGTTTGAATTCAGTAACTGAGAACAAGAATAAGAATACAGCCATGTCTTAAGCCACCAGGTGTTTTACACTAATATTCCATATGTTTCTTTACACTTAATGTGCTGTTGTTTTTTGCAGTTGGCTCAGTATTGAGACTCAGTCATAAGTAATAAGTTATCGAGATGTATAGTAAGTCATCAACGTAGCCCACTGTCACTCTGTCACAAAGCTCATTTGTATTTGGTTGAGACAAGCACATTTTGTATGTTTAGGCCGACAAATAGACAAATAGAGGACAACCATCCACACTTAAGTTGCTTGAGATCTAACTGAGATCAGACAGTTTAAACTTGTATTCAGTGTGGTCACATTGAAACTTTTGACTTTCATGTGGACAAGCTCTACCTGATAACAATCAGATCACACAAAATGTATTTTATTGCAGTTGTAAATAGCGTAATAGTTGGAAATGCTGTGCTCCTGTGCTGTTCCCTGTCATACTGGATGAAGAATCTCTAAATGCATCAACTTGAAGAAATTTCAACTCGGGATCCAACAACCAACGACAAGAAAATTCTGTGTACTGTGTCCATTTTACAAATGAATGTATTCTGATCCTGATTCTGAAAACAACATGACAAAAGTGTTAAATAACAAGCACATTAAAAGGCCCCTAAAATATTTGTAAGTTAATGATATCTTGTCATTTAACACAGATCCATGCAAACAAATTACATTTAAAAAAATATCCAAAACTTCACATATTTCAGGAACAATATTCAAAAATACTGACCTAAATCAAACCAATTACAAAAATATATTTGTCACACGTGAGATAATACAATATATATATATATGACAGTCCTGTAGCCTTCATCTAAATTGTAGCCTCATTGTGACTGTGGTAACTTTCATGCCATTTGCATTTTTCAGAGAGAAGTTTTAGGGCTCGCAAAACAGCAAACAGGGGAAGCAATAAAAGATATTACTTACACCACATCAACTGTTTCTAATAACAAGAGCGGGAGAGGCCCGGGTGTGAGACCGTCCTCATCACTTGCTGCTCAATCTGTAAATTGGGTTGGTCCGGACGAAGCTCCTTTTTCCTCTTTCTTTCTTGTTGGGGTGTTTTTGAAAAGAAATTACCAGATTATCTTTGCCGTAACTCAGTGACGTCGGACCTACCTGAGACGCCGTCGAGAGTCGACCAATCACGTTAGATTTAAATAAAATATATATATATATATAATAACTGTTTATTTTTTAACTTTCCATATGTATAATCTAGTGGCATGAATAGCCTTTTGATAGAGAAACTATCTCAGACAAACGCTCTCTGTTTGAAACACCTTTAATCACAGTTTATCTTGTTTCTAGAGAAAAGAATCAACGACAGGCAGAGACAGAAAGAAAATGGCAGACATTAAGCAAATAGCATCATTAAAGCCAGTTAATCTTCACCTGTTGACTTCCTACTTGTGGAGCACTCCATTCATCTTCCAGCACCTCCCAGGAGCTGGTCAGGTGTCAAACAGACTAACAAATGACCTCAGCTAATCGCTATTTAATTTACTACAAGAAGTCATATTGAGACATGAGTGGTAGGTGTGTGTGTGTGTGTGTGTGTGTGTGTGTGTGTGTGTGTGTGTGTGTGTGTGTGTTGTGTGTGTGTGTGTGTGTGTGTTATAAACCATTAGTCTGTTAGTACATTAATCATATTTGGAGGTTCTCTCAACAATAAGTTGCCGTCTATCAAAATAATCATTAACCACTGCAGTAGTAATTAATGCTTCACATCAGCCTTATGTCTTGTGTTGTCTGTGTTTTTTAACTAATAATGACCCCAATAAAAATATGGGTTCAGTCAAACGTCTGGCACTCATAGCATGTAAACCTCACCATATGTGAACAAATATGCATGTGTGATATCGACTGTCTTCTAATGACTCCTGCGTGGCTCAGCTGTATAAAATACTGAAACCAGCCTGTCTGCCACCAATAATCCTGTTAATGTGACAAAGATCCCATTTATATTCATCATTCTCATCCTTGATGTGAGAATTTAGTGAAACTCTGCATGTGTGGGCACCTTGTAAATGAGCACACTGTTATATTTAGGTTGTAGGTTTATTGATTTAAAACAGAAAAGTCAGTGCGACCTGTATCTGTAAGATTTCTGGACTGCACGGGATGTTTTCATGAATAAACAGATGTAAAAGTGTTCCTAATAAAGTGCTCTGTTGTGTTATTGTTCACTCTCTTTGCGGTCCAAGTATGAAGAACCATTTATCTCAGATGATTCATCTTGTATTTTGGATAGTGAGTCTTTCTGCTCTTTAGGGTGCTTTTGATTGGACCACTTTGTGGGACACTGCTTAGGGTTTACATAGTATTTCGATTTCCACTGATAATTTGATCACATTGGATTGTGTTTTGAATAACATGCCACTTTCTGAGAAATGTCTTTTCAATGCTTTTTATTCTCTTCTGTTTCCTTTTTTGCTTGGATTAGGATTAAGGTTGTGGTTCGGGTAAGGATACAATTTTGACTTGACTTTACATATTTCTCTCTCTCTCGCTCTCTCTCTCTCAGGGCTGGGCAGTGATTCAACTACCTCCCTCATGTGAAGTGAGCACCTACTGTTTCAGCTGGCGTCTCTTCATTAACTCCAACAATGAAGCTGTTTACACCTGAACTGTTGTTTATCCTGCACAGGATTCCTTTCTGTAGTAAACTCTGACAATCTGCAGAAAGCTAGATGAGCTCAATTTATCCCACTGAAACAATTGAAGGTTCATTATGTATCCTTGATACACAAAATCTTTCACGTCTACATCTACATATCCTCCATTTTAAATGTTCCCCCTTACACACTGTCAACATTGAATACATATATTTTTCTTAACTTATAACTTATTATTATTATTATTATTATTATTGTTAGTAATAGTAGTGGTAGTAGTAAATGATAGCCTCTGTCTTATAATAAGTGTCCATGAAAACCACCGTGAGCCAAGATGAACTCACATACAAAATATACATTTTGATGATGATGTGATGCAGGTAGACCCGAATGCAGGAGTCAAGACAAGGTGAAAATGAAATGAATAAAAGTAGGGTCCAAACATTGAATTCTAAAAAATTACTATAACATGAGGAAAAAGAGCTGACAACGAACTGACAAAGACGAAGGGAAGCACAGCGACTTATATACACAAGGGAGGCGGGGATGATGGAGCACAGGTAAGTAGGAACAGGGCAGACGATCACACAGACGGGAAACAGGACGAAGACAGGAAATAGAGTGAAAGAACACACACAAGTGAAATTTATAATAGATACATAAATAAAACAGGAAACAGAGCTCTGGGTCATGACACACTTACTTTACACCTGGTGAATTATTTGCTTCTATAGAAACATCTCACTCTGTGTTATTTCTAATTAATTTATTAATTTATAGTATGAGAAGAAAACTGGACAACTATCTTTATCTGTGGATCAATACAACCTACAGTGCCTTATTTTAACTGTATTATTCTTTTTGTGTCACATTGCTCATAACACACAAATACAGTATATCTTAACTAATGTTTTTTACCTGTAGCATAAGCACTTAGGGCAACATTAAATGTCTAATGTCTTTTTGAGTCAATATTTCAGAGCAGATTCTTAAATGAGTGGCAGCCTTTCAGAACCATTAAAACTATTCAGACATATTAATACATCCAACCACTGGAGCTCTCTGAGGTCTGCTGGTCCTCTAATGGCCTTGGTGATTAGGATCCTGACCAGCTGAATGACCTATATAAACATTACAGTGATGCAAACACACAAAGACACACACAGGTACACACAATGTCCGTGTACATTGTTGTCCATCAAGCTAATGAGTCATAAAAATTTACAATCTGATAAAAGACTGGTGTTCAGGCGTTATTGAACGTGTCTGCCCACCATTACTTTGATGACTTCAGTGATACCATTATCATATCTGATCATCTTCATTTATTCTAACCTCACAATTTCACACTTTGTTAAAATCTGAGATTAACTGTGCGGTTTTTATGTGAAATATGACATCCCGTGTGTGTGTGTGTGTGTGTGTGTGTGTGTGTGTGTGTGTGTGTGTGGGTGGGTGGGTGGGTGGGTGTTTGTCAGGAAGACGAATGACCTCAGTGTCATGCAGGTTATCTGGTGTCCTGTCATTTTCAAAGAGTGCAGAGGAGGAGAAAATCAAATGTGTGTGTGCTTTACTTTTACCACATGTCTTCACGCACCATTCATCACAATTCAACACCTAATTAAAGACAATAAAGATTATGAATTGAAACTGCAGGAAATGCTGCTTCCTGTACAGAAATTGTGACGTTTGGACAACACCCAATAAAACAAAATTCTTATTTGAAAATCAATTCTTTTCAATTTAAGTTTTAATATGTACACATATAATTCAAGTTCTACAAAAGTGGGTGAATTACGTAATTATTGAGGCCACCTTCTTATTTATTTAAATGACAGCATTTACCAGTTTGTCCCAGTGGCAAATAATACAAACTTTGCAGATGGAGAGACACTAATTGTGCAGTGACAGTGCAGTACAAGTCAGGTGCAATCCTGGATATTAGAAAATTCATGCACTCATGTATACCATGTCGGAGTTTGTTTCATTGTTGCATGAAGACAGGAAAGTTAGCCAGCGAAGCTTCTTCATGATCCCACTTCCAGCTCAGCTTAGCTCAGACTAAGAGAATAGCTATAATTCACCACAAATATCATCAGTGTTGGTGGGTGGTCAGGAGACAATGATGTTCCATTACATGCATCTCTAAGTGCATTCCCTCATATACTGTATAAGCTACTGATACTATTTGATCTGATTAAAAACAAAACAAAAGAAACTAAATTAGCTTATCATATCCACATCTCTCTCCTACAAACACTCGGATGATTAGCGTGATCACTCTCACTCTCCTTCGTTTGGTGCACACATTTGTTCAAATCCAGCCTCCGCCTCTTCTGGTCTTCCTAATATTCAGTGTAATCCCATCAGCATGTTATTGCTTTGACTCCCTCTGCTCAACAAGTTCATTAACGTGTCTAGGTGAGATAATGCGGGGACTTAATTGGTTAATTGCCCTGTTTGTTTGGGACCTGGTGGATCATGTTTTGTTTTCATTAGGCTCTGTTTCCTCTGATCAAATTCTGATACACAAACAGCCATATGTTACATACACATGTGTATATCACACATGTAGCACATTTATATCAGTGTGTGAAGAGCATTTAACACTTAGTGTTGCCAGATTCATGCATGAGAACATTGTGTGTGCGTGGGTGTGTTGTTGTGTGTGTTTTTACTGAAAGCAGCACAATCAATCAATGCAGCGGAAACAGAGATGTCGGCTGCGGTCGGAAAGTTGAAATAATCTCCCTTCTTAACCACTATTCCTTGAACTCAATGGAAAACGTCACAAGGTCAAGGAAAGATGTGAAGATGTGAAGGAGAAGCTGCGGTGCAGAGACTCCACTCCCACTCAACTTTCAAGAAAAACAAACTTTATACTGTATATAACAGATGGTACTTAAAGACTGTATGTAACTCTGTGCTGTAGGCTGTACACCGACAGTTATAGTAAAGTTTGTTGTCCAAAACCAAAGGACACATCCTGAGAAAAGATGTTTTCAGTTTGTAGAAAGAAAAAACTAAGTCGATTAATAGATAGAAATGCAGAAGCACTTCCCAACTGCCCAATTGTGTACCTTCATTTTGGACCATACATTTGGCCCAAGGTGATGGTGATGCAAGAAGTTACAGGGAGTGGCCATGTAATATCATTCTGTGGCAACAGTAAAGATGATGCTGAATTCCATTTTGCCATAGCTGGCAATTGATGACTCTCTTGTAGAGATTATTGGGGATTGAACCTATGACCATGGCATTACATTAACTATTTATCTGACAAATCTATTCCAGCAGGATGAACAAAAATGTGTATGTTGTCAGGTGTAACCATGTTTACAGATGTTTGTGGAGCTGAGTAAGGGTATTGCTGCCCTTTGTCCCACATATATATTCATATAGAGCAAAATGGTTGCTGCTATCGCTGCACTCTCACACTTTGAATCTACCTTTGCATTGTAAAGCCTGTAAATATCTGAATAACGTCTCTTTTAAGGAAAGTATTTCTGCAGCAGCAGTGCTGTGGTTACCATGTTGTCAAGATTATTTGAAAAGCTACACAAGTTCTTTTACCTCTGCTTGACCCACACATTAGATCATCACAGTTTTTTTTTTACCTGTATCCAGTCAGCGCAAACGTTTACATGAGCAACAGAACAGAACTCTGTTGCTGCTTTTATCTAGTCGGACCAAGGTCAGTTTTTCCAAGGGCTTGCTTCTGACACACACATCTAACCAATCAGAATGCATGTTGTTTACAACATGCATTCTGATTGGTAGTAGTAAGAACAACTTCCTCCTCTATCCAGCCTGATATGAAGTTAATTTGTCAATTCATGTAATATATTTGTCTTTAGTATTTTCTTTTTGTCTTTAAAAGGATATGATGAAGCCCAATTGAAGTTAGGATCAAGCAACACCGAACCCAACTCCTGTTAGAAAAAATGTACAGAGCTGGGACTGTTCATAAACAAACGGGACCTTCATCCGATGAATAAATGAAAAACTATTATCTTGTTCAGCTGTTGCAGTAGTTCTTCAAACTGTCTGACAGACATTCTGAAGTACATGCTAGAGTTTAAGCTCCTGAACCAAGCAGTGAAACTCACCAAGTTCTCCTCTCTTCATCAACAGTGGGTGAGCCCAGGTATTTTGTCTTCTTATTAAATGAAAGGACCAGATCACCATTGCTTGATGTAGATTCCATCTTTCTTTCCCTGTGTTTTTTCATTCTTATCATTTATTCCCCAAACCATGTCACATTTAATCGGCCGTCAATTTTGCACATCAAAAGTGGCACAAATGAACTCCTGTGGTTTGCTGTGACATCCATGTGTTGGCCTGTGAGCCTCTGTATAATCGAGAGGCCACAGTACAATATGTTTGAAGCTGTCGACAGGCAGACGACAGTAGGACAGTAAAACCTGCTCTAACCCTGACTAACCCCCCTGTTAAAATTCCCATGATCCTTGGCGAGTGCACACTGTAAGATCCCAATTGGACCATCCATCAGCATCACAGCATGGCGGCTTTCTCATCCACTCTTCTCTTCGGAGGAAGCTGAGTGGTTTGACATAAATCAATTAGGCCTAGTTGATAAAATGACAAATCAAATTCACAGGGCTCCTTGTGCAGTTAAAAGATATGAATGAAAGCAATAAAGATAATGTTATCAAGGCTGATTGTCTGCTTATATTGGTATAAATCACATTTGTGAAATAAGCACAGAGACAGAGAAAGTGACAGAGAGAGAACAGCTTCACTCTGCCAGGGAAAATATTGAGTCCATATTTCCATATTCCCTGCCTCCACTCTATGAGGATGAATGTTTAGAAATATGAATGATAAGATAATATTCAACTAAAATGCAGATAATAAGACATCTGTCATGAAAACAGCTGGTGGAGGGTTCGTTCAGTGTGTAAATATGCATTTCACTTATCACACAATCTGCTACAGGACACCGGTCCAACTGAAAACACAAAGCACCATGAAACAGAATATTCTCGACACGGCCACATGTAAAATGATCAATGCTGATCTAAAGATTCCAAACTGTCCAGTTAGGTTAATCAAGTCAAAGATTATCAGCTTAGATTTGTAAAAAAAAAAAGATCTTGACACAATCTCACAAAGTACCGCTCACTGTCATGCCTCTTGGGAGTGAAAAGCAGATCTGTATAAATCTGAAACAAAGTCAGATCTTAATTACAATTATGATTAAACAAAATATATTTTCAATACTAACACACAAATCATTGATTTGTTTTTCTACAATAAATTGTTCAAACAGTAGGAGCAGGACAATAACACCATAAGTAAATCTACAACAGAATGGTGTTGTAGTCAGAGCTTAGACCTTAGCTCTCTCTCTTGTCTCCCCTCTTCTCCACGAGCTCTCCTCTCTTCCCCATCTTTCTCCGCTCACCCAACTCGGTTCGAGGCAGATGGCCGCCTATGGGAGTCTGGTTGTGGAGGTTTCTCCCAGTTCAATGGGAACCACCAGCACTGTGAATGTTAAATGGACACAACAGATTATTATTGTTTGTGTGATACTCTCTGAGGTGATAGCTGGTCGAGACAATCTTTTGTCTGAATTGTCATAATCTTGCTACAGTATTAAATTTAGTAACAGTTATGTTCCAATGTTTCTGGCTTGGCTTCGTGGCTTGTGATCTTTAATGTTAGCAGTTAGACATGTGCCACTGATCTGTTTAATGCACCTATTCTGTGTTACATGCATAGGACCATAGTCAGGTGGAGATACCATTATATAAACCTGTAACTCTCTGTATATGTATGCTGGCATGTTTTTTTTGTTTTATTCAGTCACAAAAGATGCAAGATTCACAAATCACAACAATATAAAATAATGTCAAATTGTTAAAAACAAATCTCAACGGTTTAAAACAGGCCATTGGATAAAAGTAAGTTTTAAGAAGAGAGTTAAAAGAAGATACTTCTTCCAGAGTTCCAGAGTCGAGGAGCCCGGACAGCGAAGGCCTGGTCACCTTTAGTGACCAGTCGAGATTTTGGAACAGTCTATGGCCCGAACCAGCTTTAAAGACATGCAGTAAAATCTAAAACTCACAGGTAGCCAGTGGAGAGCAGCAAGGATTGGTGATGTGGTCCCTTGTCTTCGTACTGCTGGCAGCACTGCAGTGGTCAAGCCTGGAAGAAATAAAGGCATGGGTGACCTTTTCTAGGTCTGCAATGGAGAGGAAAGACCTTTTTCAAATGTCCCAGTTGGACAAAACATGACTGCACCACTTTGGTCACCTGCGCATCAAAGATCATAGATTGTGGGCCTCTTTACAAATATTATTGGATGAGGACCCCAGACTAGAGGAAAGACTGTTAATGTGAGTGGTGGGGCCAGGGGGGTAATTATGATAACTTCTGGTTTAGCGTTGTTTAACTGCAGAAAGTAATTAGCAACTAATAAGTAGCTCTTATAGTGTGTCTGCAGGTCATGTTACAGATTGGTGACATTCAATATCAGTCTTGTATTAACAACAAGCTAAGAATAGAGTCAAAAACATTTTATTATTCCACCCTCAGTTTACATTTACTTCACACATGCTCAATAACAACTGGATGCCCACACCAAACTAAATGTCAATTTCAAGACACAGGAAAGCGTGGATGCTTACCATGCACCTCTGCAACCACACAAACAATAAACAACACACACACACACACACACACACACACACACACACACACACACACACACACACACACACACACACACACACACACAAAGTGGTGGGTAGGAAAGGAAGTCCCCTCAGCCAACAGCTTGTATCTGACATTAAACTAACTAACTGTTGAGCAGTGTCTGGTCCCAGCTGGGGATTTCCTTATTTCCATAACTGCATTTAGACAGATGTAATTCATGAAGTTAAAATGAAAAGCATTGGAGCATTCTGTGGGTGCCCACGGTACTTACCCCAACAGGCAGTGCTAGTGTCTTTTCTATAGTCATTTCATAATGACATCACATACACGCAGACAGACATGCTGAGAAAATAGTTTCAGTGGGACAAGTTTAGCTGGACCAACCTTGTGCAGGTTTTTACTCATGTGGTCCATAATCAGTGTGTGTGTGTGTGTGTGTGTGTGTGTGTGTGTGTGTGTGTGTGTGTGTGTGTGTGTGTGTGTGTGTGTGTGGTCACACCGGGCACCACACAGGTTGACACAAAGTATCTCTCTGAATAAATTGTCATTTAAAGGCTGGACGAAGACAGATCTGGGATCAGTCTCTTTCTCACTTCATTGATCCTCTATTACTAAGGCCATGATACATGGGCAACATTTATGGCCTCTGTTGTCCCTCGCAGCCCATTATTTCACCCATATTGATTCTGTCTTGACATTAAAATGCCTCTTCGCTGTCTCTGTCTCTGCTGTCACCAGACCTGACCTGAGGTACTCTGTCCATCACAAATTTTATTTTACTCTTTTTAGTAAGAATTATATGTATCTGCCTCTTGTGTGTTTCATATCCTTGTCTCAATTCCTTCTGCTGTCTCACAGCAGCACTTTGAGTTACCTTGTGCTTTAAAGGGCCCATATTGTGTAAAATACATTTTCTGGGCTTTTACTATCCGTAATGACTTGAAGGGGGTCAGTAGGGACCCTCAAAGTATGAAAACTGTCACTCCGCGGACTTTTTCACTCAGTCCTTTCTAAGAAATATGTTATCAAAACGTCTCGTTTCATACTTCCTCCCCCATATGAGTCATTTGGGATGGCTCTCGTCTCTCAGCCACAGCCAGCCGGTACCAGTCCAGCCTCCGAACCCACCACCCCCGCTCCCCACCACCACCCCTCCACACCGGTGCTATGACTATGAAGTTGCCATGTCTTGTAGAGCCTTGTATTGAGAACACATACTGAGCTTAAGCTTTAAATGAAGAATTATTATTGAACAGATATATTCATAAAAAAAACACAACTCAGACATTTTACAAAGACATAAACAGGTTGTGCAATAACAACAGTCGTTTTCAGACATGTCCTGCGGAGGATCTCCGGAGAATTGGGTCCAAACTTCTCTGCACATCGAACCTGGTGTCAGTTCTTATCACCACAAACTTTCTTGACATCTTTGTCGTGTCTTCTCCGTGTGCGGCGCCGCTTGTCCGTCCGGAGGCATTTGTTTTCATCCTGTGCAGGATCTCCTGCTGTGTTCTCACAGCGGCTCATCCGGACTCTCTTCAGACTTCTTAATAGGGGGCCAGGCGGAGAAAGACTTCAGAAACTCTAAAGGCTCTTATTTGAATTCACAAATACAGCTCTGAAAGCAACCTAATATTTCCTGCTGTTTTATGGCAAAGTGAACACATTCTACATGAAAACATATTTACTGTAATATCGTAGAAATATCTTTGCAACCACATAAATAAGTGAAAATTACCTTAGTAAGTACAGTAACATTTGTATAACTTTCAAAATAAAAGTCTCTGCAAAATCCAGGTAATATTTTACAGGAATTTACACTGATCAGTCAAAAAATGTACATCATGGCTGATGTTGGTAAAAATGCAGAGTTCCAGGCAACAACACACACACTGTGGCACATGTGCAGGTGTTCTGTTGTCGACTTCTTCCTGTGATTGCAGATCCATGAGTGTTGGTCCAGAACAGGTAATGAGCTGCACGTCTCTGAGACACGGACACGAGCGTGTGTTGTGTTAGACACTGAGTCTAATCGTACTGAGTCATGGATCAGCAACTCCACCAACCTCACGCATGGATGTTATGTTCATCCAGACCTCTGAGGAGATAAAACATGACTTCATGTCCTATTCAATGCAAATAAACAACGATGACTTAATGGAGGTTATCAGTGACGCACAACCACAGGGACAAAATAGCCAAAGTAGAAAATTGCTCCATGAACTGCGAACAGGCCTCTCAATGACACACACACACACACACACACACACACACACACACACACACACACACACACACACACACACACACACACACACACACACACACACAGAAGCATTGTGGAGTATAATGGTGCACTGGAAGGGTTTTATGTATTATGACCTAATGCGTCACAGATAAAGAGGCTCTCCACTTCTCGTCCCACTTCCCCTCTCTTTTCCTCTTTTCCTTTTCTCTCCGCCCCTCTTTTTCTCCTCTCTCATGTCCCCACTTCTCTTCCTCTCCTGACCTCTCCTCCGTTTCTGCTCCTTCTCTTCACTTCTCTCCCTTTCTCATCCCCTCTCTTTCCTCCTACCTTTCTACCATTTCCTGGCCACAGTCGATGTTCTGTCTTCTGTTTTGCTGCATCCTTTTCTCATTCTTTCTCATCTCTGCTTTTCTCTTTCCTCCCTCATCTGTTCCACTTCTCTATTCTCTATTCTCTATTCTGCTTTTCCCACCATTCCATTTCTTCCCCCATGTTTTCATATTCTCATTTTCTCTCTTCCACCTTCTCTTTTCCTCCTTTTAATTATTCAACCTATCACTGTAAATTAGTTTTCTCTCCATTTTCCCTTCCTCTTCCCTAATTCTTCTTTCATCTCTCCTCTAGTACCTTGCTCATCATCTCCTTTTCCGACTCTCCTCCAATATATCCCTTTCTTTACTTCCTCTCCTCCTACACACCTTTGTGAGTTTCACAAAGATAATTTGTATCATCTTGCAGCAATCACACACACACACACACACACACACACACACACACACACACACACACACACACACACACACACACACACACACAAATGCAGCCTATTATCTTAGAAGTTACGACCTCTGACCTCCAGTTCTCTTGACACCCAAAACATCTTGAAGACTTAAATTCAGCATTAATTACCAGTATATAAATCACACAGACGCTCATAATCTCAAACAGAAAAAAGTAAAAAAAAGTTCACTTTTAATAACCGCTGCTGCTGATGAGTAATATAGGCCTACCAACCCCCTGCGTAGCACACACACACACATCTCGTTTGTGAGTGATTACATTATATCTGCTCACTAATGATGCTGGTGAGTCTCATGTTTCCTCCTGGATAAAACTGATAGGAAACCGTACCTGCCCCAACACTTTAATGCTGTTAAAGCAGCGTAGGAGACGCTCATCCACTCTCTGCTTTCATTTAGCTGGGGATGAGCTATAGGAAGGTGGGGGCTGCGGGGAGGGTAGACATCATTATCAGGTATTATTATCAGATGGCCAATGTGTATAGTTTAGATAACGGGAGAGGAGCGGGTGGGTTGGGGGTCTTAATGTTGTGACAACAGAGTAGGAGTGAATTAGACAGGGCCATAACCTCCGAGCTGATAATAGTGCTCATAATTGAATGCCATTCAGTTGTACAGACACTAGTTAAACAGCCGGCACAGTCAGAAGAGAAGAGAAGAGAAGAGAAGAGAAGAGAAGAGAAGAGAAGAGAAGAGAAGAGAAGAGAAGAGAAGAGAAGAGAAGAGAAGAGAAGAGAAGAGAAGAGAAGAGAAGAGAAGAGAAGAGAAGAGAAGAGAAGAGAAGAGAAGAGAAGAGAAGAGAGGAGAAGAGAAGAGAAGAGAAGAGAAGAGAAGAGAAGAGAAGAGAAGAGAAGAGAAGAGAAGAGAAGAGGAGAGAAGAGAAGAGAAGAATTTGAACAAATTTCTAAACATGTATGTGTTTTGTACAAAACTTATTTGCAAATGATTTACATTTTTTATTAACATAATGACGGTAGCTTGTTATACACAATCTTCTGAATGTATCACTGAAATGTTCAGAGACAACTTGTTTGTTTTCCAGAAATCAGGCACGTTTATGGCAGAAATCCAGATCTAGTGAATATCAAAGTGGTTACACAAAGGGACTGGTGAGCCTTGGCGGAGGTATGAGCTCTCTGAGTGAGTTTTCATCTGCGTTTGTCTGTCTGTCCGTTGGTCTGCAGGATTATGCAAAACCTACTGAACAGATTTCTATGAAATTTTGTTGCAGGGTTGGACATGACCCAAGGAAGAAGCCATCACATTATGGAGCCGATCTGGAGGTTTGCGCTCTCCAAGCACCCATGATCACATGATTTGTTGGCCTAAAAGAAAAACTACAGATCCCATGATGTTCTAGCAGAAGGGGACATGCATGAACACAGATAATTTGTCAACCAACATAAAAAGAAAACAGATTGTTGTTAAATCACCCAGAGGAGACTGCGTGTCGCTTCATTACATGTTACAGCCCTTACTTGTGGAGCAGAACCTGAAATGTCTAGTTTCACTTTCACTACAGTTCATGATGACGGGGAATACACAGTATCTAATATATACTCAAGGATCTTTGCATGTTGCATGTTGGGTAAAGGTCTATGTCACACACAGTTGGCCAAGGATCTCAGTAACCGTTTCCACTAGTGACCTCTGTAAAGTCAAATACTGCCACTGTTCTTTAAATAACGGCTGCACCTTGAAACCGGCTCTTTCTGTGGCAGTTGAGCAGCGTGAACTTTTCTTCTCGTGTAAATCTTATCCTGCTAAATCAAGAAAAACAAATCACCCTGCACCTGCGTCTTGTCATTAAGGAACCATGATTATACCATTTATTGGATTTCGGTGCCACTGGAGGATGGCCGGAAAACCACAACACTGGCATTAAGCAGAACTCGATCCGGCTGTCTTTGCGCTCTTTAGCGGGTTTTAATTGGTGGGGAACAGGAGAGAGGCGCGCGGCCAAAACATCATTACAGGCTTAAACTACCACAACAGGGTATTGCTAAGATTTAATTACACCGCGCTATTGTTCAATTTGCCTCTCAATCTCTCAATTAAGTAAAAAAGGGAGCGAGAGGGTTCAGGTTTCAGGCTCATCTGGGCACGGGAGGAGAGAGTTTCCCCTGTGAAGTTCATATAACATCACAGCAGAGATCAAATGGATTTGTCATTGTTTGACTAATGACAGGGAAGAGGAATAAACCCTATTAGAAAATCATCAAGAATCCCTCTGTCACTGCTGATCGTCGTTGTGTGTGTTGTGTTTCTGCTGTAGAGAGGCCTCGGAGCTGATGCTGATGTGTTTACTGTTATATTGAATTGTGCAGATGATGTGATCTGAGGATCCAAAAATAGGAAAAATCTCTTCCTCTCTCCAGAATAAAGAAATGTACAGAAACTCAGAGAACAATTTCCCTTATTGGTTTTCAAGTCATTCAATCTCCATCCCTTTTTCTTTTTTGTTACCCACAAATAATATTCTTTCATTTGCATCCAAAGAAACATTTAGGGAGTAATAAAGAAACTTTGAACTGCAGTGATGTAGAAGTAAAATCTCTGGCTGGGAAAAGATGGAGGGTGGAAGACTCCACATCCCCAGCCACCCAGGTCACTTCACTAGTGTTGTGAGTGAAGTTTAAACTGCGTCCCATTTTTTCTTTTTTATAAATATCTAGTCAATATCCTCTTGTGTGATAACAAATTGTTATATAGTTCTGGAAATTCAGGAATGTAAGGGTCTGCTCTTCTTTCATTTGAAGCACTGGTCAACAGTCTCTAGCTTTGCATGGTAGAACACACCATGGTGTGAACACACCTTCTGTTCTGTCAGTGTGTGACTGTCAGCCTACGATGGAACCTTGTCATTATCGATTACATTGGCGACATGAGAAAACATTTCCATCTACATGGATTAAGAGCCAGCGGCCATATGCACAGACAGGGAACTATCACATAACAATCATTTCATCATTTCTCTCTTTTCAGTTCAGAGCACAGACCCGTGTGTAGAAGCAGAAAAAAACATGTAGTTTAATTTAACTGCAGTAACGATCTTACCCATTATTAGGGGGGGGGGGAATAATTCTAAGGCTCTTTCTTGCACTTTTTTATAAACAAATTGAATTTTCTGAGATTTCAAATTGAACATACACAGTTCTTAGCATAGCTATATGTGCATGCAGCATTTTAATTAAATAGATGAAGTTAAATTGGCGATGAAAAGATAGGACTGACCATGATGTCTATGTGGTAAATGATAACTATCAGTGGAGGGCAGGGGTGGAGACACAGATTGTCTTCTCAATGCATGTTAACTGTCCTCCATAACCATTATTACTCATTACCTCATTACTTAAGATGTCAAGATAAATTCCATCTCCCTGAATTTATCAGGAGAGGTGGCTGGGCATGTGTCTTGTGAAGCTCTTCTTATCTACTATCATATCCTTTGACGTCTTTATGGATGTCCCAAGTGGCTGTTGGATTAAAAGTCACTTTCCTGTCTCTCTAAGCGACAGCACATTCTCTCCTGGTTATAATTAGGGGGCTGCTGAAAACATGTATTTCCCCATTCAGTCACTCCAACTGTGCTACAATTAGCGTTTTTTACATTTTGGATATGCAGTGGATTTTAGTGTGATGGTCCTTCTAGAATCGACTGATTTATGGAGACAAGATGCTGTGCCGTCGGTGAGTAACCATCAGCCTGCATTCCCAACATTCAGATGAGGTTCTTGAATGCAATTCGTCAGTCTCCCTTCCGTCGTCCCATGCAGATGGATAGCTTGACATTCTCTTAATGCCCTGTGGTCACAGAATAGTCCAGATCAATACCTATTACCCATAAATTATTGTTGCAAGGATCATACATTAAAGAAATCGTCGGTTGTTATGCTTAGAAAACGTTTGGAAGAATGTTTCTATTTTTTAAATCAGCTTGAGGAGAAGTTTATATGGTGAGTGATTTTAAGATTTAAGAAAATAAGATTAAGAAAAAAGACTTTGTTCTGTCCTAAAGTATTCACAGTCAGGCCTGAGGTGTGTCTTTGTCTTAGCACCGCGGGCACATACACGGCTGGATCAATACATGCCGGTTATAAGTTATCAACAATCAATATCTCAGGGATTTATCGCCAGGCTTTTTGGAACGTTTATTTTACCCAGAGTATGATCCTTTCTTTTCACCATTGGGTTGATCTATGACCGCTCATTCACATCCATATCTGCAAACTGCACAATCTCAAACTAAAACCACAGAACAGGTTATGATAGCTAAATGAAACTTAACACAATATACAATAGAACAGTTAACTGTGCCAGATGACTGGATGTCAATGTACACATTATTTAAAGGGGAAATTGTGGTGAACAGATTTTTAGATTTTCACATTATCTAAACCTGCCACTCTATCTCTTTTTCACTGAGCGTGGGCACAGGAGATACTATTTCATCCAAATAAAATGTTTTACCTCCCTTTTTAGGATAAGGTCCAATCATTTAAAAATTAAAAGTATTCTGTTTCTTTCTGAGAGCGTCAACATCAGTCCGAGCACTATGTACAGAGCTGAAGATGCAGATGGAAACAGATTTCTGTCTCTTTGTAAACATCAAAAACATACTAAAAGCCCACAGATTAACATCACCTTCATTACACAAGGAGCAAGGTTTCACGGGAGTTCACTGACAGAACTAACTCTTGACAATCAACAGTTCCTGCCATATCTAAACGGCTTTAGAGTCACTCATTTCTTCTCTTGATCCATTGTCCCATACAAATGGGAAAAAATGAAACCAATATTGCCATAATGACGAGAGCACCCATCTTATTTGAAGCAACCTTTTGCGATAAAACTGGCTCAGCAGTTTGCCCCGGTGTCCAGTCTTTATGCTAAGCTAGGCTAACATGATTCACAGAGGTAACAATCATTTATCAACAAGATAAACAAACAACCTTTCCAGCATGTCGGACTGTGACTTCAGTATTCACACCACACGGCGGATGTTTTCCATCTGAACATAATAAACCGAGCCAGCACACTCTTTGTTCCCAGTAGTGTTTATGACTTTTCACGTGTATTGTACCTCTGTAATTCCTTTCTTCCCTGTGCCTTCCTTCCTCAGCCGAGTAAAAAACCACAGACTGGGTCATTATGGCTGAAGTGTTGTCACTGCTGTCTTGTCCCTCCCAAGGAACAAAGACCTCCAGAGATTGATGACCTCAGTGTGTCTGTGACGAGACACTGACGACAAGACCGTCCTCATCACCGGGAGCTTTCTGCACTTCGTTCACGTTGCTCATTTCTACTCCAGACATTTTGGGTTAGTTTGGTATGTGTAATACCTGAAGAAGGTTTTTTTTTATTTCAAAAAGGGAGGGACCAAATATATGTGTGTGTCATAAAAGAATAACTCATTTTCTTAAATTTGTTTTTATTTTTATTTACAGAATTTGGTAGTTTGAAATACTTTCGATTTGCAAACCTCTTCAAACGTGATATATGATCAAACAATCTTAATTTGTCCCGTGTAATTTTGTAGTAATGGCATGAAAATATGACAAATGTTCTGCATTTAGATTTTTATATTGGTAAGTCAAGTGAGATTCATTCCTATAGCAAAAGATATAAGGCAAAACTCCACACATATATAAACAGATAATTTAGACAGTTGTAGTAGGTTTACAATATACATAATAACAGAGAATTGAGTGATGAAACACACAACAATATCTTTAAAAAACAGCCGCACTATGGACTGAATGCGATTAGAAGGGGGTAAACATTCTGCTGATCCCAGTGCAACCATGTGGGCAACAGGCTGTTTGGTGACAAACGAAAGTTCAGTGTAATGCTTCTCGTCCACCTCCGTACTTCCTCTGCACTTCCTCTCTGCCGACCACAGACTGCAGCAGAAAACTACAGACGAGGCCGTTATGGCTGATGTGTTGTCATCCCTGTCTTGTCCCGTCCAGACAAACAAAGACAGAGGGTCCTGTTGAAGCTCCGTGATGATGAGACACTGGCAGTCTCCTGTCTGCCTCAGCAGGGCCTCAGGATGCAGCAGAGGGCCCGGGCTACATTCACTCCCATTCACTGTGGCAGCCTGTGATGGAAAGCCTGTTAATGTTCAACCACAGACAGGAACTGATACAGTGCTTCTGCCAGGGAACGACACACACCCCCATCACACCCCCATCACTACCCTTCATCTCCATTCATCATCTTTTTGTTGGTAGACTCTAACAACAGTAGAAAATTTCAACGTTGTTAAATGGAAAATTCAGCAATATTTTGCATGTATAATAAAACACACGATCTTCTGATTTTGGAGAATGTTGAAAATATAGCATTACAATAATCATACAAAGAGCAACAGAGCAGGAATTACTTCTGCAGCTGCTGCAGGAGGTGGGCGGGAAATTGAGAAGCAGTGTGTGTGTGTGGGAAAAAAAGTTTTGTCTATAATCATGCTCAATTAAAATCTATACAATTCAGATTTACCTTGAAAGAAAAATAACTGCACAGCAGGATCATAAATTGGAGTTCTGATTATATTAATGTAATGTCCCAATAACGCTGACTGACAGTCAGTACTGTACACACCTTCACTCCAACTGTTGGCCGTTGAGAGGGCAGTAAGTTAGCGTGTTGGCAGGAAAGTCAAAATGAAAAACAACAGTGATGAATAATGGATTGAAACATTCAGAGGTGGTATGACACACATGTGGACGCATTATTTTAACTGTGTGAACATAAATATTTCCTGGGCCTCATTGAAAGAGATATACAGTATAATATAATATAATGTAATAATATAAATGCTCTGTATTTATATCTTGATGACCACTCAAAGCACCTTACAGTACAGTTTTGCCATTCACACTATGTGCAGAACTTTCTCTTTTATACATAGCTCATACACTGCCTGCACAGCTGTCAATTTGGGGTTTGAGTATCTTGGCCAAGAACACCTCAGCACGCGGAATGGGGGAGACTGAGATCAAACCCGCGACCCTCCATTCTACCTCCTGAGCTACAGCCGACCTGGAACAACTGGAATCGATTTAGTCTTCATTGTTTCGATTTCTTCTTTCACTTTCCAGCCGACTGGGCACAGTGTGTACATTGTAGCCTAAACAACAAGACATCCAGTTTTTGGAAAACAGAAATATAGAAGTGAAACATAGAAGTGAATCTCATAGAAAGATGTGGTGACACATTCTGATACCAGGTGTGAACAGGCCCCAAGCAAGAGTGGAAAACTGAAGCACAAGTGCACTTTCAGCAGCACTGCACCCCCCTGACAGAGTCATCTGTCTCCCTGTCGACAGTCAGTACTGCTACACCAGGCCTCCTCCCAGCTTGCAGCCCCTCGTGCCCTGTAGCCCCCTGCGGCTCCCGCTGCCTTCTGAGAGGAGGCCTGTCAATCCATCCTGCTGACTTACACATCGGTCCACAGCAACTTACCTCCACACTGACTAAACAGATGGGATTGTCATACTTATTAGAGGATGGATTCACGTGAATGTAATTCTTTTATTGATCAGGTCCAAATTGTCATTTATAACCCACAAAGTTGTCATGGAATTTCAAGAGAGAATTCACGTTGGGCAGAGGAAACTCCAATGGCCCCCAAAAGTTTCAGCAGTGTTGTTGTTGTTATGTTTATTCCCGATAGAATTGCTACAATGCCAATGGTCTTTATTCCCACCACTGGAACATCTCTATGGTTTGTTTTCGAGGGAGGTAGTAATAAACAACTTATTATTTCTAAAAGAAAAATCCAAAATACCAAAAATGTTGATATTAAAAATCATCTGAAACTTAATACATCAAAACTTTTGATTTCTGTATTAACATACTTTCTTAATTTCAGGTCCAGTGGAATGATGGTGGATGGGATTACATTTTAATTATGGCGCATTTTAATCAAACGTAGGCTTTTATTTCAAAAAACAGACCTAACACTTCCTTCTATACAGACACTTACACTCTCTACATAACTGTGTGTGTCTGTGTGTGTGTGTGTTTCTTTACAGTTACCAGTGTACTGTGATAGACCCCTGCGGCTCCTTCTCTCATGGTCCCTCCAGCGCTGCCGTTCACCAGCTCTCACACAGTAGATCCATCTCATCCATCCGTGTTTGTGAAAGTCACTTTGTTTTTTTGGGATTTGTTTAAAAAATATTTCAAAAACTTGAAAGTGCACGTGCTAAGCTACAGAAATATTTCTGCATCTCTTGGTGTTTAGCCAACTTGGATGCAGAGATTTCTCCAAGGTGTACCTGGTCCCAGTTCATCTCAAATTACATCCCCATTCATGTCTTGGGATTTGCTAGACTGACTAAAATCCTGTGCCACTGTTTTTCTACTGGAGCTCTCTAAACAGAAAGAGGCTGTCAGTGTGTTGTCACACAGACATCGTATCGTCCATCCCAGGGTGTCTTTGTCTCTTTGACAGGACAAGACAGGAATGACGACACAGCAGCAATAATGTCCGTAGTTTTCTGATGCAGCAGGAAACCAGTCAGCGGCTGGAAGAGAGGAGCACAGAGGAGGTGTGGAGAAGGAGGCACCTCTGATTAGAAAGTCATGGGAAAGCAAGTGGATTCGTTTTGTGGTCAAAGGGATTTTAGCAAATAGCTCTGTAGTCTTTCATAATAATAATAACAATATTAATAATAACTTTATATATATATAGTACAATTCATGCATACAATGAGTGAATCACATAAAAGCAGTTAAAACATTTATGATAAAACAATTGAAAAAAAAAGAAAACATACAAAAACATCAGTTTAAGAATAAAGAGGATGAAAACAACCATCAGGTAAATCACTTCAGAAAAAAGCAGTATATGAAATAATTGAACAGAATTACAAAAACAGGATTAGACAAAAACACCTGAGGTAAAAACACATTCATAATAATGTACTACTGTGACGTAATACTCAACCAGTGTAAACTCTGATTTCACATTCACACTAGAGTCTGACCATTTGGAAGTTAACTGCAAATGTCACATAGTCAACAGAGAAATAAACCTTTCAATGGCTTTATATTAGCCAACAGCTCTATAACATGAAAACAATCCAATTCTTCATCTCTTAAGTACAGTTGGTCAAAGCAAACAGATTATAAAGGACAAATTTGGGGATGAAAAATAGCCAAACCAACAATGGACACATCTTTATCACTAGTACTGTGTGTGTATCAAAGGCTCATTCTTCTGTGCCACAGAGTTCTGATGTTATACAAACATATTCATTAGGGCAGATACTGTCCTGCTGTATGAATAATGTTTGCTAAAGACTGCAAATTAAATGATATGTCCTGCATTTGTGATCTGCTGAAAGATTTACATCTTTAATAGCAAGTAAGTAAGTAAATCTTATTATAAAGCACCTTTCAAAACCAACGTTACAAGGAGTTACAATAGGGACTGTAGCTCCAGCCAGGTCTAAGTCTCCCAACCTCCCACTAACCTCTGATCTTTTATTATTATTATTATTGTGGACTATGAGCTGTTTAGCGTTGTTGTTTTATATGCAAATGAACAGCTTATAAAAATGCATCAAACCGCTAACAGAAATAGCTGCAGATAAATAGAATAAGGATTTGTAAATTCAAGGGTTGAGAATCTATTTTCCAACATGAAAGTCTTCCAAACAGCCACCCTGAAGAAAAAATATTAAATCCTTGTGAAAGTTCCTAATATTTTAGCCTAAAACGATGCTTTTATCTGTAGAAACATACAGACGACCAGACTTCAGTGTTCTCGGTGGCCCTGACAGAAACACACGGGCTTGGCGCGGTTAGAAATGATGCTTTGATGATAGTGAAACCAATCCATAATGTCAGTTGATGCTATAGCTGCAGTCAAAGAGTAACAGCAGCACGCTTCCTCCTTAACAAGACATAAAAACTAAATCTGGCATTTAACAAATGATTGCATCTAACAAGGAAGTGCCCTTTGTGGGGACTGGAATCCCTCCCGGGTGTATGGGTAAGGTGTGTGGGAGGGTTGTGTGGGCTTTCCCCATGCAGAGGGACTCTAAAGGCCAACCTACACACTCAGGATCCCGCCTCTATCCCAGCCATGACACCCAGCTGCAGTCTGTCAGCAAAACAGCCAGCGAGGCAGAAAGCATAGAGGAAGAGGACAACAAGAAGACTGCAGGGGAACAAAAGCTGCGTGAGAGTGAGAGCGTGAAGAAAGGGAGAAATGTGTTCATATAGAGAAAGTGTGAGGTGGATGGGGATGCAGAAAGTTTGTGTCGGTGTGATCATCCTGGTGTGTAGAATAGGTCCACTCCTACACTCACATTCCTCTGTATTATATGGAAGTCAACGGGATTGACAGTATGGACGCACACATCCTTAGCAGCTGCACAGTACCTGCAGGAGGAAGACGTGTGTAGGAGGTGAAGCTCTTTTTCCGATTCTGAAGGCAGCGACAGGGAGGCCTTAAAAACAAAAGAAGGATCTCATGCTGGTTTTCTGCTCCACCGGTCTGGACCAGGGATCAATATTTTACCCCATAATCATTTTCTGTCCTGGGAGCAGAAGCACTTCATCCACTTCCTTTATGGATTTTTAAGGAGGAACTTGTTTTATATTTCAAACAACATTAAATGCAACTCAACCTGACCGCTATTGTGTCTTCAAGTGGTCCAGAACACTGCTGCTAGACTGTTGTCCATGTCCCTCGGGTCCTCCTATATCACACTCATCTTATCATCCTTACATAGACATCAGTGCATAGTCAGGCCCCTGCGTACGTCACCGATCTGCTCCATCTGTATATGAGATCACTGAGATCCTCTGACCAGCGCTTAATGGTCGTCCCACGTTCCCGAATAAAAACTAAAGGTTCTTCAAAGTTGTGGCCCTGACACTATGGAGTACTCTCCCTGTAGATTTACATTTACTGAAGCCTTCAAAAAAAACATCTCCATTTTTGTCTCACCATGTACAGTGTAGTGTTTGAACCCACATGCTCTTATTGTCTGTTCTATTGCACGTGATTCTCTGTTTTTTATTGCTTATATTCATTATGTATTCCAACTTTCTGGTGGTTATCTTATTCATGTGAAGCACTTTGTAACTTTGGTCTGATAAAGGTGGTGTATTTAATCAACTTTTCTCACTTACATATTTGGTGGTATTAATCATTTTTAAGGTGAAAAAATAAAACATTAAAATGCTACGATATGAACTTCACATGCACGGTGCATAAAGAACATGAAGATGACAAGCGTCTGTCTTCAGTGTAGCTCTGAGATATACAGTATGTTGGTTGAATATGAATCTGTCATGTGCCGTCATCTCTGCCTGTGAGGTATGAACCCAGTGTGCCTGAAGCTTTGGGTTTCACTCTCAGTTTTGTCATTCGGAAAGAATTACTGCAGGCATTGTATTGTAGGTGAACTAAGGTGTCTTAAGTCTATCTCACACAGAGGCTCCAGCTCTGATAGGAGCACCAACCACAGGCTCCAACCAGAGGATGAGATGCATGTGACTGATGGTGGTCAACAGCTCACTCCCAGTCCCACTGTGGTCCCCGCAGACCGAGCCAAAATCCAAAAAGATTTTTTCATGTTTGCCAGGAACTCTCAGTCAATGGCTCCTCAACGACAACTGGATGCAGTCCCTTCCTGTTGTAGTCGATTTACACTTGATGTATATTTATTCCCAGTTTCTTGGTTTATATTTTGCAGAAACATGGAGAGAATCTCTTTTCTTGGGATTAAAATTAGTCTGGACATCCTGGACACCTGGTGTGGAACAGGTGAATGACGTAGTTTTTAAAAAACAAGGTTAAAAGTTAATTGGACACATTGGCTTTACTACTTAGATGCTATAGTGAAAAGCTTGTGACAACACAGAGTGCTGACAGGCGAATATAGTTTCAGGTCATGTAAATACAATACTAAAAACTGTATACATTCAAAGATGGAGTGTAGCATTCAATGATGCAAATGTAGTGACAGCTGTACTGTATAAGAATATGTATTTGCAAGTTATTTCAAATTTCCAGAAGTGAGTGAGAAAACAAAACAGGCAGGTGAACAGATATGCAGAGGTTTGTAGGACATGGATTGACTTTGAGTGTCAGCTCAGATACAGAAATCCAGTGAGCCCAGTCGATCAAAACTGTTTCCAGAGCCAGAGAGAGAGAGAGAGAGAGAGAGAGAGAGAGACCTACTGAGTGAAAGTGAGAAGGTGAGTGCTGATGAGGAATCTGAGGAGTGCTGGCTGAGTGTGGCTGGCAGACCAAGGGCAGTGGGTTATCCTGAGCACTGAGAGGTAGCTGGTTACTGTCCGCTGGGCAGAGACGTAACAAAGTGTCTGCCCAGAGACTTTGTTGATCTCAGACTTTGATCTCAGTGATCTCAAAGTCACTGAGATCACGTTTTTAACATTCTGATGTTTAATGTGAACATTTAAAGCTCTGAAGCTCCTGTATCTGCAGGAGCTTCACACCCTGCATTGTTGACACAGGATTGGCTGATTGGGTAATCATGAATATGCAGGTGTATAGGTGTTCCTAATAAAGTGCTCAAAGAGTGTATAATATAAGAAAGGGTTCTTAAAGTTAGAGTTTGTCAAGTGGCTCCCCCTTATGGTCAGACTTCACTGAACAACGACAGAGCAGGATGTGATAGACCTGTAGATCTGTATTGTTGTATATGACCTATACGTTCGTAATTATTACTCCAACATTACACAGTAAATTGATTTGTATAAAACCTGAAATACTAATCAAATTGTAGAAATAGAGATGAACCTGTTGACACGTTATATTGTGTTTAAAAGGAAAATTAAACCATAAATGAAAAGTTGGATTCCTGATGATTTTTTTTCAGATAAGTTTGTATCAGTTATGTCAGGTTAAAAAAAATGTTTCACTTTGCTCAACACAATAAATACACACAGGCGCACACGACAACATATGAAGATAGAATGTGAACCATAGTACATCAGACAGATGGGGCCACAGCTGCACACAGACATTTAAAATAATAAATATTAAAAACATTACTTTGACTTAATGAATCATTTTATTATTAAATGTTTCTGAGACCCACTTGCTTCTGGACTTTGGAGCTGGACAGCCTGAGTGGACAGCTTCCACTGTTTATTCAGTGAATACACTCAGCATGTTTTATTCATCGTAGGGAGAAAGAACTGATGTGTAGGTTTCAATCATTCATAATAAAACAATGAATTATTCGTATTTTCAATGATTTTGTTTACCTTAAGTGGAACAGACATGAACATGAGTTGGGATAAAATAACAGTGAACAAATATGTCTTACAATCTGAACTCATATTTTTAGCGATTATCACTGAAGAGTTTGACATTTTTTGTGCCTTTGACATTAGTATGTTTCCTGGCTGCTCTGGGCTTTAAATGTTGGGATAGACGTATAGTTTGTGGTTAAAAAAGGCGAGACTGTTTATGTGTGGAAAGTGTAAAAAGGTGTTAAACAAAGACAGAAGCACACACGGGTCATAATCCCATGAGCTTCACTACGTCCAGTCCAGAGCTCTTCCTGCCGAGCTGCCACCTCTCTCCACGCTCTCTTCACTGCTCTTGTTCCTGTGCTGAGAGGCTACTGCAGCCCCGCGACAATGACACTACTGTGTTATCGAGCTTTGTGTTGTACTACATTCACCCGGGCCCTCACCAAACCAGCCCCCCCTTCATCTCCCTCTTCATCTGACCCTGTTCCATCTCACTCACAGCCCTCTGCCTCTCTGGCAGCTACTCTCTCTCATTGCGCTTTTTTCTCTAACCAGTTTTATCTTTTACTCAATGAGCCATGACTCAGTTCACATGTGTGTCTTGTTTGCATCGATGGCTACAGAGCTGAGAGAGCTGAGGGCCAATGGGTGGAGACAACCATCTCTATCAACCATCTCTCTGGACTATAGGAGTTCACCTCTATATATTCACAGCATGTTCGGATATTCATTATTTTCTTAAGATATTATACAAATGTTCCAGTTTAAAAAAGAGGCCATGTGAGAGTAGCTGTGGTAAAATGTGACTGGCTGAACAATGCTGTGGAAACTGCTGTGAGGATTCTTTGAAAATCCAAACGCAAACAATACACACAAGCGGCTGTGGTTCAGAAGGTATAGCGAGTTGTACACTAACCGGCAGGTTGGCAGTTTGATTCCAGTGTCTTTGGGCAAGTTACTGAACCCCATACTGCCGCTGACGGCTGTGCCGGGAGTGTGAGTGAGTGAAAAATAAACTGCAGCACAGATGCACTTATGTATGAATGTGTGTGTGTGAATGGGTGAATTTTAAAAACACTAGTGTAAAAGGATTATATAAATATAGACCATTTACCATTTATACACACAGCAGTTGATGTATGAGAGAAAAGGCAAATTCATAAAGCAAGTGCTCTGTTTGTTGGGCACACAAGAAAAAAGTGAATCTAATTGTATTTGTGCAGAGCTAATCATCATTTAATGAACTACAAACCAATAACTCATACATATAGCAGTAAATAAACCCTTGGAGTCAACCTGTAGACTTGCTGACACCTTTGATTCAAATAAAAGTCAAATAAAAATGTAAGTGACGCAAACAAAAAATGACACTTCTGCAACAGTGATGAACCAACTTTCTGTACAATGTTTGAAACATTTACATTACATTAAGTATACTAAAAGAATCTTTTTTATAAAATTGTTTGTTAATTGTTTGTTTGTACTATTATTTCATCTCAGAAATACTGAGAGTTTACGTTATTAAATTAGAGTCAAATCAATTGTATTTGTGTAGCACAAGTTACAACATACATTATCTCAAGGCACTTAATATAATAAGGTGAAGACCTTACCATGTTTTAAAAAATGCTGCAACAATGTTTGAACAAAACATTTGAGTGGTAGTGTATGTATTAATAAAGATTTTATTATATTCAAATATAATAAATATAAATGATACTGAGAACTTGTCTAAACTCAAAAACTACCCGGAAAACTGTGCATATTGTCATTAATACATGTTCCTATAGACTTAAATGAAAGTATGTTCTATCTTTTGCTACAGATGAGATTCACATATAAAATCTGTTTTTTTAAAAACTATTTTTAACTGCTATTCTGTTCTTCTCTGGCTCTGATCAACATTTGATTATGAAAACTGAATAATCGAGATGATTGCTTTACGGAGAAGGATATGAGCAGGAACTAAAAACTGGTGGGACCTGAGCTCCATCTAGTGGTACACATCCATCAGTATATTTACAATTTCACTCAAGCTGTTGATGTGAAAATGTTATGTCTATCAATTACTATATTTCACTCTAGAAAGGATCGCTGCACGCCGGCCCCAGAGAAGCCACATCACTTGCTCTGTTCCTTAGATGTTCTGGACTGAAGACATTTAGGGCAATAACAGCTTTACACAAAAAATATAAAAAACACACATAAATTGTAATTTATTGATATAAATAAACCTTCTAAGTTGCAAACATTATTTTGTTGAGTTATGATGAAATAATATTTTTGATAATTACATCAACTTAATATTGTGTGTAAGTTCAAGTCAGGCTGATATGTATAAAGTGTGAATTATTTACTTAACCGGTGTTGTTTTTTCACACCTTGCGTGTCAGATATTTCAGGGGTCTGATAAGCAACTGATACAATCTTCAGACCTAAGTTCAAAACTCTTCTAAATAAAGGCTCTGTAATTCAGCTCAATACGGAGCAACACAACATGTGCTTTTACAGAAAGTGATTCTGTGTAGGGTGTTGTACCATGAGATCAGTATCCACTGCACCTGTGTGTGTGTGTGTGTGTGTGTGTGTGTGTGTGTGTGTGTGTGTGTGTACGTGTGTGTGTGTATGTGCGTGTATGTGCGTGTGTGTGTGTGTGTGTGTGTGTGCGTGCGTGCGTGCGTGGGTGGGTGTAAAAATTACCACAGTACATCAACGCTGACATCAACACCTCTAACACAAAAACACTGAATCTGTGACACAGGCAGTGCTCAATGGCAGAAAGCTTTTAAATCTTTTATCAAAGTGTGGTGAAGTTTGTGTGACACCAAGAGTTTTAAACATACAGCGCAAAGACACCTACTCTCTGTCCAATGAGTCTGTTGACAGCCGCACATTCCGGGTTTCACAGCTCTGCCACTGGAACCCCATGAACTAACTTTCCATTTGTATACAGACACAATCAGGCAGACACATGACAGAAGAAGTGGGTTTGAAGAACAGAGGCTCACAGTTGTTTGTTTGATTGCATTTATGTGTAAAATACATTCATACGTTTCAGTAACTGCTTGAATGAGCTGCCGTGGACTAAAAACACAGCCTGTACATACTTATACCTAACCCAGATTAAATACGACTAAATGTATGTAATATTGTAGTCACTGGACGTAACCACAGTTTTACATGTGAAGCCCTTTAACTGGCTTTGCTATCGGTTAGGATCTGGAGGTGGAGATGGACCAGGAGTGCCCCTGCAGGCACAGGAGCATGTGAGTGGTACACTTTGCCTGAATCAGTGCCAAGGCCCTTTGCTCTGACAATGATATCTGAACTAGGCCCAGGAACCACCTGGCACCAAGACAGTCTGGGTCCTGTGGGACAGTGGCACATTGGCCACACTGGGGGTGTCAGCTCTCAGATGAGGAGAATTAAAAGGAACTCTTAACATTCTGCTTGTTCACAAAAGGTTTCTGCAACACGGCTGCAGAATAGCTGCCAGTGCAGCCATGTCGTGAAGCTCCGTTCATGCTTGAGCGGTGTCTGGCACATGACCTGCCCTCAATGAGCCAGTAAGTGATCTGCCCATGTCAGATTTCTGCAGCTATCCTCTGCAGGCTGGAGGACCTCAGGCACCCCTGCCTGTTAGGTTACCACACAGTGGTCATAGATCCCATCATGTGCCAGTTACGCAATAATGTGATGATAAAGTGATGCAACACTTTCTGGACCACTTTCCGTTGTTGCAGCTTGAGATGGCAGATGGCAGGAATGGTGGGCTTCACACACCGTTTCTTCACAATCAGCTCCACCTCAGAGAGACACACAATCAAGATATAGCTTATGTTACCTGTGCAGTGCAAGTGTTATAGGAATGTTGCTCTTTTAGAGACGTTTTCAGGAACTCTCGAAAATTGGGTCTGAACTTTCACACAGGCTCAACACGGCAGGGGATTCTGTGCTTGGACGCATTCCCAACAGCAACAATATCAACCAGTGCCCTGCTACTAATAAACTCAAGGAGGGGATAAAAAGCAGAGGTGTCATGACCAGCAGCATGACCAGCAGCAAGAACCTCCAGAAACTGATCCACCGGCAGTTTGGTGTGTTGGTGGGGGAGCTTGTCCACACAGCCCAGCAGGAAAGAGTTGTTGCTAGCCAGCGCCACCACGTAGGCATCACTAGTGTGATATGGTAGGAGCACGGCAAGTGTCATTTTCCCTTTTAGCCTCTTCACAGCTCTGACTGTGTCCTCTGTGTCGGCTCTAATGCAGTCTGCTCATACACCACTGCCACTGGCTTAGCTGATAGTGTCCCACTCTCGCTTGGCAAAAGCAAAATGGGCTCGGTGGAGGGTGGAACATCATTTGTCCTTCTCTGGTATGATGTTGGGTGGCAAGACCTGTGGTGAAACTATCCAGAGGGGGTTTCTGCAGTGTAGGGGGAGGGCAGAGATGCTAACAAAGTTGTTGGGTTGGTGTGTCCACTTGGGAGAGCAGTGCTGGGCCCTCTTCCTCATAGTTTCTCATGACTCACCCTCCTTTCTTGTCCTCATCCCAGGGTTTGGACCTGACATCTGAGGGATTGAGCAACTGGCTTCCTCCAGTGGGGTCTGGTGATGTCGGCCAAGTACACACTATACAAAAAAAATTCTGCTTCACACGAACACTGATATTTTTATTGGAGGAAGGTTTAAAATGCATTTCCAACAAGAAAAGAATTCAAAGATCTGTATGCAAAGAAATACATCCATATACATTTCATTTTACACGCAGACCAAGATGTGATTTAGGATTTAATCCAAACACCAGTCAAACCAAACACCACCTCATTATAAAACAGCAGTTTTCAAAAGTATATCAGAACAGAAAAGTGCATCTTTGGACAAAATCAGATGATGCTTGACACTTCAAAGACATCCTTCTTATTTTAAGACAATTCAATAATTCATTCATCATCAGAAAACAGTCTGTAGTGATTATTAACATGTAAATTAAGAATTTCTTTCACTCAAAATTTTGGGAATTTAATTAAGTGTTGGTAAAAGCATCAATAACATTACATAGGAACACCTGGATCACTTCAAAATCAAAAACTCCTTCAAGTACAGTTAAGCAGAAACAAATCAATTCCCAGATCGTCTTCAAATGTAACATATTACACAGTTGAGAAAAAACTAAAGAATGCTCTCACAAATGTTTGAAATCACAAAATGTTTGCAAGGAAAATGCCTCAAAATGTGTTTTAACACATTACTCATTTACTCATTAAAGGTGTATTTGTGGTTTAAGGTAGAGAAGTAAGATTAGTTTTCTCAGCATTTTCCTTGATTTGACAAAGCCCCGTTCAAATGAATTGATGTGGAGATTGGTGGAGTGTCCCTTTACCCTATGAAAGACTTTACATATCTTACAGGAAACATTTACTCTTTGGATATTTACTTTATTCAGATTACAAGAATACCAGAAAAGAGTTTCCTCTGCACCGCTGTGCTGTCACTCTGCTGGAGGACTATCCAATGAACAGCAGTAAGTGGCTTCAAATCCTGTTTCACTTTCTATTTCACATAATATCTCAGTTAAATTACTCTCATGTGAACAGTTATTACAATACACTTGTCACATTAATGATTATCTCAGAACACAGATATATACAGCAAGACAGTAATATACATACAGTGCCTTGCATAAGTATTCACCCCCCTGGGACTTTTCTACATTTTGTCATGGTATAACCACAGATTAAAATTTATTTCATTGGGATTTTATGTAATTGACCAACACAAAATAGTCCATCATTTGGAAGTGGGGGGAAATATTACATGGATTTCAAAATGATTTACAAATAAAACTCTGAAAAGTGTTGAGTGCATATGTATTCACCCCCTTTATTGTGAAACCCCTAACAAAGATCTGGTGCGATCAATTGCCTTCACAAGTCACATTTGCAAGTCACAGAATTAGTAAATAGGGTCCACCTGTCTGCAATTTAATCCCAGTATAAATACATCTGTTCTGTGAAGGCCTCAGAGTTTGTTAGAGATCATTACTGAACAAACAGCATCATGAAGACCAAGGAGCTCACCAAACAGGTCAGGAATAAAGTTGTGGAGAAGTATGAAGCAGGGTTAGGTTATAAAGAAATATCCCAAGCCTTGAACATCTCACGGAGCACCATAAAATCCATCATCAGAAAATGGAAAGAATATGGCACAACCGCAAACCTACCAAGACAAGGCCGTCCACCCAAACTGAAGAGTCGGACAAGGAGAAAATTAATCAGAGAAGCAACCAAGAGGCCCATGGTTACTCTGGAGGAGCTGCAAAGATCCACAGCTGAGGTGGGAGAATCTGTCCACAGGACAACTATTAGTCATGTACTCCACAAATCTGGCCTTTATGGAAGAGTGGCAAAAAGAAAACCGTTGTTGAAAGTGAACCATAAGAAATCCCGTTTGGAGTTTGCCACAAGCCATGTGGGAGACACAGCAAACATGTGGAAGAAGGTGCTCTGGTCAGATGAGACCAAAATTTAACTTTTTGGCCTCAATGCAAAACGCTATGTGTGGCAGAAAACCCAACACTGCCCATCACCCTGAGCACACCATCCCAACAGTGAAACATGGTGGTGGTAGCATCATGCTGTGGGGATGCTTCTCTTCAGCAGGTACAGGGAAACTGGTCAGAATTGAGGGAAAGATGGATGGAGCCAAATACAGGGCAATCCTTGAAGATAATCTGATGCAGTCTGCAAAAGACTTGAGACTGGGGCGGAGGTTCATCTTCCAGCAGGACAATGACCCTAAACATACAGCCAGAGCTACAATGGAACGGTTTAGATCAAAGCATGTTAATGTCTTAAAATGGCCCAGTCAAAGCCCAGACCTAAATCCAATTGAGAATCTATGGCAAGACTTGAAAATTGCTGTTCACAGACGGTCTCCATCCAATCTGACTGAGCTTCAGCTTTTTGCCAAGAAGAATGGACAAACATTTCCATCTCTAGATGTGCAAAGCTGGTAGAGACATACCCCAAAAGACAGCTGTAATTGCAGCGAAGGGGGGTTCTACCAAGTATTGACTCAGGGGGGGTGAATACTTATGCATCCAACAGATGTCAACTTTTTTGTTCTCATTATTGTTTGTGTTACAATAAAAGGTATTTTGCACCTTCAAAGTACTATGCATGTTGTGTTGATCAAATGGGAAAAAGTCTATTTAAGTCTATTTGAATTCCAGTTTGTAACAGTACAAAATGGGAAAAAGTCCAAGGGGGTGAATACTTATGCAAGGCACTGTATACATCAAGATTACTGAGAGAAAGCAATACAACATAATAATTCATCAGGAAGAATTAATCAATGCTCTAATATGAAGTGCTGTTGGGTTCAATGATATATACAAACTCATTAGACTCTGTGCAAAACAGTTCAGTTCTAGCCTTTTATACATGTACGCCCATACAATCATACAAACGTCTTTAAACAGGTTCCCTGTTGAGTTTTCGACCTCTACTAGCATTGTGGGTCCCTGTTTTGTCTCTTGGCCACACACACAATGTGGCACAATGCACAGTCATCCCAATAGCATCACGATATTCCTGATCAACACGTGGCGGTAACACGACAAGGAATATCCCTGCAGGAAGACAACTGCAAACTAGTAAACATGGCTATAAACAATGCAGGAGTTCAATACCTACCTAGTTCAAAACGTTTGTTTGTTGACAGGACAACTCGACATAGTCCTTTAAAGGCTGAACTGGCAAAAAGCACAAAAGGGTTTTAAAGTGTCTGCAGTGGAGAAAAGCCTTTGCTTAAAGGGATAGTTCACCCAAAAATGATAGTTCACTCATTATCTACTCACCACTGTGCCGATGGAGGGGTGGGTGAAGTGTTTGAGTCCACAAAACACTGTAAGAGTTTCAGGTGTAAACAGCGTTGCAGCCAAATCCAATACAATTGAAGTAACTGGTGACTCCTTCTTCAAACGTCCAAGACAAGAAAAAAAAAACACAACATGCCTCCCTGCTGCTCGTGTGGTGTCGTCCAAGTGTCTGTAAGCCCCGACATTCAAATTAGACAGCCGACATTTAGGCTAAAAACATGGTGTAACTGACGCCGTTTCGAGAGAATTTTCATTTTTGGGTGAACTATCCCTTTAAGAGAAGCTCTGAGCCTTGCAAGCAGTGCAATGTCAAGGAAAGTAATAAGAATGGCACATAACTTTCAAAAAAAGCAGAAAAACAATGAGATACCCATCAACCATATGCTCATTTAGGAATTATTGATAACTATTGATTTATAAGAACAACAATATCATGATGCCCTTATTTGTTGTGGAGAAACCTGCTTTTATTTACCTGCATATTCATGTATTTTAGTAGAAGTCGTTATGTTTCAAACTTTACATGAGCATTTTCCTAAAACTAAAGGATGGAATCTGAATTAAACAATAAACATTATTTTCCTGTCAAATAAATACTTTGTTGTCACTGGTGTCAACAACACTCATCGAATTACACTGCAGTAGTAAATACTGAATATTATGGACTGTTTAAACCAGCAAATGCTTAGTCAGGGGACCTGTCCCGATTACGTTTACTTTAAATACGTCTAGTATTATTCTGATAGTCTTGCACTGTGGGTGGATTTTTGACTTGGACTACCAGGCTCCACAAGCCCATAAACAAGAGCCTCTGTCTTTGACTTCACTATATTTAAATTAGGTGTGAGCTGAACCATTTGAAATTTGTGTGGACTTTGCATGTTCATTCTGTGTCTGTGTGGGCTGTGCCAGCTACTCTGCTTCCTCCCACCGTCCAAAGACATGCAGGTAACTGGGTTCACATGACTGCAAATTACATTATAATTTGTGCAAAAATGTTTTGTCCATTTTAAAGTTAATTATTACGTTCTGATAATTGGCACAGTTTTCAAAATTGATTCTGCCATTTAGAATTCTTCACTTAAAGCCCAGTGCAGCTCTACAGGAATCTCCCACCCAGACTGAAGGGGGTGAATTTCTGAGCCTGCTGAGCTCCGATCTCAGCCACATACAGAGCTCCAGTCTTTAGGTCCAGGTCGACCAGGTGGGGCTTCACATCATCAGCCAGCTGGATCACACTGACCACTTTGCACTGGCCAATTAAACCCACTGGTGGTGCATCCAGCAGGGAAATCTGATTGGTGTTGAGCTGGACAACAACAAAGTACTTCTGGTCTGGGGTCAGACGTACAGAGTAGGGCGCGTCCTCCGTGAAGCAGCTCCCCCACGTCCCAAGCCAGTCTCCTGTGATGGAGTTAAAGACCTGGATCCTCTTGTTGCCCCTGTCGGCCACCCACACCCTCAGGGCGTTATCCACAGTCACGCTGTGGGGGATGTAGAACTGAGCCAGGCCTTGTCCTGCCTCTCCATGCATCCACAACACCTGCCGATCTTTAGAAAGCTTGATGAGGCGGTTGTTCATTCCACCATCACCGTCCACAATGTACATTTCCCCGGAGCTATGGATGAAGATCTCGGCTGGCTGGTCGAACTGCAGAGGGTTCAACGAAGAACCTGGCTTCCCTCGTGTGCCAAGCACCTGACACATACAAGAAAATAATCAAAAACAAGCAACAGACAGGCGAATGCTACAAAATGTTTTAAATACTCAAGTGTAAATCCAGTAGGGTGAACCTGAACAAACAATCCCTACCACCGAAATCCTACTGTAGATAAAGCTGTTACCTGAAGGAGCTTCCCTGCTGGTGAGTACTGTTTGATGCAGTGGCCGTACGGGCCATTCCCCACATCTGTGATCCACACAGTGGGGTTTGATGAGGCTGCATCTGCTAAAAATATCCCATGAGGCATCTCCAGTGTGGTTGTGTTCCAGGACATGAGGAAATCTCCATCTGTAGTGAACACCAGCACCTTGGGCACACCATCACCTGCAAAACAACAAAGGCAAAAACTGGGTGAACATTTATTATCCACTTGATTTTCACTTGCTCAAGAGAAAAGAACAGCAGAGGGAAACAAAAACTGCATAAATTACAATAATATTCTGCATGTTGGGGGATTTAAACAACTATATAATGGAATATAGTGGGTACATATCTGCCTCTAATTCAGGTTTACTTTATTTCAGTCAACTTGAACTTTAGTCACCTCACTCAGGAAAAGCAACACCCAGAGACAGGGTAGTTGTGGCTTTAGTCAACATGTTATGTCAACACTCAGCTGAGTGTATCTGCCATGACAGAACCAGATGTCTTCTGCTTCTGAATCTTCACCGTTCCCAGCTGGAACTGTTTGTCCACAACTGCACTGCTGTTACAGTCCATGTGACTATCCCTCCACTGACTGCAAACATGGGTACTGGGACAGACTCTCGGCCAGCCCAAATGTTGTTCTTATTAATAGCTTATAACATATATTAACTTATATTAGTAAATTATCTTTTAGCCATTAATGAAGCCATATGTTATCACTTTGAGCTTTGTCTATATTAGAAAATCATCTATAAATTATATTACCGCTTCTTTGTACAATCATTAATCTGTGTCAATTTTTACAAATCTCTGAGAGGACATTTAAGATAAGAACATGGTGTAAATGACGCCGTTTCGAGTCGAATTGGAATGTCGTCACTTATGCACCCTTGGATGACACCACAGGAGCAGCATGGAGGCATTTAATGTTTTTTTCTGTTGTTTTTTGTTTTTGTTTTAAGAAGCTGTCACCATTGACTTCAATTGTATGGGTTTTGTCTGCAACACTGTTTATCCCTGAAACTCCAAAAGTGTTCCGTGGACTCACAACACTTTACCTGGCCCTCCATCAGCATAGTGGTGAGTAGATAATGAGTGCATTTTCATTTTTGGGTGAACTATCCCTTTAAGTACAGGTCAATATTCATATATCTAATTTTCAGCCGAGGATTCACATGAAAGTCTCAGGATGTATTTTCACATCAGGATTCACATCCACAAATGTGAAATGAGGAAATGCTTTTACCTGTGTACAAACACACTGATCACACAAAGTGCTCTGAGTGGATGTGCTGTTGTGGGCCGAGTGTATTTACCTCTCTGTGCCACATACACAACACCAGCATACTGGTCGACTGCCACAGCAAACACGTCCCCGGTGAAGAGCTCCGGGTTCCGGGGCCAGCCCAGGTCCAGCTTGTACAGAGGTCTGCCCAGCAGCTGGTAGTCCCGTCTGAGGCTGGAGCCGCTGCCGGACTGGGAGCCGATGGTCCCGTACAGCACCATCATCAACACGACCAGCGAGCCCATACTGGAGGCGATCAGACACGCGTGGCCTCTCTTCTTCATCAACATCTGTGCTACGTTCAATGTCCTGCTTCCCCGCCCTTAGCTGAACATGTCCGACCGACACCGCTGGAGAGGAGGACACTGACCGGAGTCCTCTGGCGTTAAATACACGTTCCGCTCCGAACAAAACAACACGTTCAAGTCCGTGTATTTATCTGTATGAGGAGATTGGAAGCCCACCAGCCACAAGAAGAGGTCAATTCACTTCCCCATGAGGAAACCAAACGGGTTGGGACGTGAGACAGAATAACTTCCGTTCATAACATCACAATAAAAGCTAAAATAATAAATACACCATATACGAGTAAAAGACTATTTAACCGCTGCTCTATAACTGTCCTCCTTTATGTATTGTTGTCTATGGAAATATGCAATGCATGTTTATATGCACCCCCCCCCACACACACACAAATACATACACACACTCACACTGGAACACGTCTACACACCACATAAACATATTTTGCTTTTGTATTGCTTTTAGTGTTTTGTTTGTTTTTATTGGGCTAAATATTGTAATATTAATTTGCTGACTCGGTTAGCTATAACATTTCCCGTCAATTTGGTATTTTCTAATTTAAATATTTTTCGGGGGTTCAATGTTTTCTTTAAAATCTGCGCTAAATTAAAAAAAAACTAAAAACTGAAAAACCAAGACACATAGATCCTGGCTAATGCTCTACCGCTCAGCTTGTGGATTTGGACATAACTTGTAGATACATAGATGTGTCAAAAGCATGTTCCTTCGAAGCTCATTTTTGAACTGACGCTATCATTTTCAGGCTTTTAATTTGTTAACAAGCCTTTTGTGTTCCCGGAAACTCGACGCGGCGTCGTGTGACCACCGTGACGTCGGGACGTGGTGACGTGTTGACGCAGCCTGGTCCGTGTCTGAGCTTCTCTCACTGTAATTGTCTTCTGACTGGATTTGGAAGATTGGGACCCGCGGCGTGCATGACAGTCCGCGCGGGACAGAGACACCTTTCATGCAGCGGGACCCTTCGAACAATCGACTCCATGGAGGTCGTGGACAGTTCGCTCAACCTCGTAAGTTCCCCCCACTCGATGTTGCAATAGCAGGCTAACGTTACAGTAGCTAGGGGCTCGCAGAGGTTAGCTACTTTAGCTAGCTCCGACTGGAAGTTAGCGGCTGCAACCGCGTCGCCGTGGCCGTGTTGTCTGTTACACATGAGGCTACGTGTCGGCTTTGTCCTCGACAGAACAGGAAGTCGGAGTGTCCCTTGTCAGTTTATATTAGTCTGGTTCGTGTACAGAAGTTGGTGTTAGCTGTGAGGGACCAGTCTGTTACTTGTTAACTTGTTTGCAAAGCTGTGTAATGATTACTAGTTGTTGTACTGTTCCTAACATCATCCCCACAGTCACAGTGACACGCCACCTCAGTAGTACTGGATATAATCTGTATTGTCAATTGAGTACATAGACATTACTGGCACTGACACTGACCTCGAGAAAAGTTATCTGTTCCACCAGAAGTGTTGGGTGGGTGATAATTGAAAGGAAAAATGAACTTGTGTTGTTTACTTGTTATTTCATGAGTCACCTCCGGTGCTGCTTGTTATAGATTCTCCAAGGGTGAGGACCTCTACAGGAGTTCATCTTCAGTTCTCCTCAGACATGTCCCCTTATTTCATCATCACATGATAGTGATAGTGGGTTAGGGTCAGGGGTGGATCGGCTCGGTGTGTGTCTCCCATGTGTTGTAACATTCAAAGAAGAGCATCTGTTCTTTCTGAAAAGTCCACGCCTTACAGTCATGTAAACGTTTCGAAGTTTTTTGATCAACGCCTATTTTCACACTCCTCAGACTCCCAAACTAATAACCAGATCTAGTATATGACCTCTGGTTTGAGTTAGGCCTGGTACATGCTGTCAAACGAAGAGCGCATACCTCCCCCAAGGCTCAATGGACCGCTTCAATTTAATCAAACCACCAAATTGCACACACTTAAAGATATCAGTCCCCAAAAGATGCCAGATTTTTCTCAAGATCCATGACTGCCCGTATGGTGTCGTCCAAGTGTCCACAAGCCCCGAAATTTATATTTCACTCGAAACAGCGTCATTTACACCATGTTTTTAGCCTAAATGTCCTCTGATACCGTCCTCTGAGGTGTGTTCACGGACCCTTGGGCACACCATCGTGTGGCTACATCCGCTAGCATCGCCACTTACGGTAGTGGAGATTTACTCCTAAAACTTGACCTCAAGTCGAATATGAATGTCGGGGCTTGCGGATGTTATGTTTTTTTTCTGTTGTTTAATTGCGACTGGGCTAGAACACTTTTTAGCCCTGAACCTCTTAAAGTGTTTTGTTGACTCAAACACTTCACCCACCCCTCCATCGGCTGAGTGGTGAGCAGATAATGAGTGAATAAAAAAAAGTCCGGTGAACTATCCCTTTAAGCACCTCTGACACGGGGAGGGGGATTGGTTTGGGAACAGGGACAGGAAAGAACTGTGGCAAGTAAGGCTTAACACTAATCCTACATACTTTCAGCTTTCATTGTAACTTCTTCATAGCAATTAGTTATTGGTCTACCAAGCTCTGATTAACACAGAACTAGTGGTGGATGGGAGACTCTTTGCCAAGCTGAAAATAAGTCTTTTCTGTTCCTTGTATAACTGGTGTTTTGATAAATTAGTCTTGCTGGGTTTCCACTCACAAAGGTTTATTGATGTAAAACACCAAATCATAGTTTCCCATCTGATAATGTCACTGAGAGACGTCTCTTCAAGTACAGATAAAATGCTCCTGTGTGTACGGATGGGTAAATGTGACTTGTAGTGCAAAGTGCTTTGAGTGGTCAATGAAACTAGAGAAGTGCTGTATAAATGCATTTATCATTTACAAATGTATTACATTACATACTGAACCAAACATCTCTTGCCCCATTCCCACCTGTCTCTCCTTTCTTACTTCTTTGCAACTCATTTCCTCTGATTGTTCTTTCCTAAAGTCTGGGCACTATGCTTCCATTTAACACATTACAGTCCTTCTCCTCTCTATTTTTGATACTTCTAACTTAGCTGTGTCCAATTCTTTCTTTGTCCTTCTCCCCTTGTTCCCTTCGCTCTCTTTAGGCTCATCAGCAGTGCAGGAAGGCAGACCGTTTGGTATCGGCAGGAAAGTATGAAGAGGCTATATCCTGCCATGGAAAAGCAGCAGGTATGTTGGATGACACTGACAGAGTACGTTACACTGTCCCCACCAGAGTCTGTCTTTCTGTCTGCTTGTCAGTCTATCCGTCTGTCTGTCTGTCTGTCTGTCCTTCCTTCCTTCCTTCCTTGTACCCATCCTTGTATCTCAACCATCCATTCATTCATTTCCCTCTACTTATCTGGGGTCAAGTCACAGTGGCAGCTCCTCCAGACAGCTTCCTGAGGTGTTCTCTGGCTAGATGGGATATGTAATAACTCCAGCAAGTTCTGGGTCTACTTGCTGTGTGTTGTGACCATGCAACCAAGTCGTAAATAATGAAATGGCCCCCAGCAGAGCAAATACGTACCCCAAGGTCCAAATGATCGATCTGGTTTTTTTTCCCCATCTAGATTCATGCATTATTCCCTTGTAAATTGGTGAAAATGTTAAATTGAAAACAATGTATCTTTTAAAGGTAAAGAAAGTGATAAAAACTCCTCCGCCCCTTTGGCCCGTGTCCCTTCCTTCCTGAAGTTTCATGGAAATCCGTTCAGTAGTTTTTGCGTAATCCTACAGAAAACTTAAAACAAATTATAACCAACAGACAGGGGTAGAAACATGACCTCCTTGGCAGAGGTAATAATGACTAATGCTAACTTTTCCTACTTGTTTCTGTCTCCCACCATCAGTACATTAAAAGGGCAGTAGTTATCTGATGTGGACATGAGCACCCACAAATGAAAGCGAAGAGACAACACTTTAACTTCTTCGTCTTTGTCTAATCTTCAGTGTAGTGCTCGAGTAAAAACAACAGCTACCTGTGTCTAAATACTTTATGACTCCACTGTGCATCAAGCTGCATGTTTTATAGTATTGATGCACGTCACCACATCATTGTGTAAGTACGTCTGTGTTTTAGAGCCTTTACATTTTGCCCCTTTTTTAAGAAATTGCCGTTTCTATCTGTTTTGGTGTAAGACTGTTTGAACTCAAGGGGCTGCAGGCAAAGTTGTTGTTAATCAGTCCTCTGTCCGTTTGTCCCCAGATCTTTTAACAGATGCAATGAAGACAACAGAGTGTGAGCAGGTGAGACGTGTGTGTGTGTGTGTGTGTGTGTGTGTGTGTGTGTGTGTGTGTGTGTGTGTGTGTGTGTGTGTGTGTGTGTGTGTGTGTGTGTGTGTGTGTGTGTGTGTGTATTTGCCAGGAACCTTGGATTTTTCTTGGCAGGTGCAATAATGAAGAACCAGGTAATAATAGTGTAGGTATACTGTTGTTAGTCAACCAAAGGGTTCGAGAGTGAGTCCCTTATGTCACATGTAACTTCTTAACCTGATGCAGGACAACAATATACCTTCCTTCTATTACAAATCTTGTTTACGCTCACAGTTTTGTCTGCTATTTTATGCTAAAAATCTCTACAAGTTACCTTATTATATCATGTACTAATTAGGGATGTCATGATACCAAAATTAGTAGTTGATACCGATACCATGAAATTCCAGGATTCTAGGTACTACTGTAAAAAAACTAAACAAGAATTCCCATGTATTTCAACATTCACTCCTTTTATTAGAAATATTTGAACATACAAAAAAACAACAGTAGCTTTGTAGCCTTCAAGTAATAACTAAAAAGAAAACACTGTTAACATTTCAAAACAACAGTGGCATGTTGGAAAATTACGAGAATTCAGTTAATGTTTATGTAAAGTACCTTGAGATGATGTGTATTATTATTTGGCACCATACAAATATAATTGAATTGATTGATACAGCAGATGCTGCAAATGCAATGTACTAACACACACACACACACACACACACACACACACACACACACACACACACACACACACACACACACACACACACACACACACACACACACACACACACACACGCCTACCTATATACTCAGTGCCAGGCCGCAAGCTGCAGGTTACTACAGTAGTGGGGTGGAGACAGGCCATTAAAACATTAAATATGTATCTAAAGTGCTAATGTTATCAGTGTTTTCTCTAGGACTCTTTTTAGCTGCGGGGGCAGGTAGGCCGGCTGTGTTTGTGTCCGTGTGTGTGTGCGCACTGATCTCTGTCGCTCCTCAGACAAACTGGCAATCACATTTATTAAGTTATTAATCAATGGTGTTGGATCATGAATCCGGATCGTTCCAGTCACTTTAACATTGATGTCCTGACTGTGCTCCGTCACGTTGTGTTTGGCAGGTGAACTGCGTGCGTGCAAAATGTTGGATGTTTTTTGGGATGTCTCAGAAACTTGAGGCTGTTCAGGTCCTGGCAACTTGTGACTAGTGATGGTGTTTCTTGTTAACGTGTAAAGTAACGTGTGAAGCAGAGGCGACAATCATTTTGCAGTGGCGGGCTGATATTGTTCAGTAACTACGGTACTGTAAAAACAGAGCACCGTTATGTTTTTAGAATTTTGGCATCGACTTGGTACCAAAGTATTGGTTCTCGTGACATCCCTAGAGCCTATATCCATGAATTTGATATATATGTATAACATCATTGACATATTTTTAAGAGTAAGTTTGCCACAATATAGACTGAACTCAACCAAAGATCATTTGTTAGTGAATATCCTCCAGTCTGTAAGAGCAGTATACAATAGGGAGTGATAACGTGTTTTCCACAGCTCCCACAAACTGATGAAGTGAAATTGATGTAATGTGTCTCAACAGATCACATCATGTCAATTTCAAGATGAGTCGTTCTCACTTTCATTCATATTAGATTAGTAATTGAAACTTGTCTTTATTGCGTTGAATCAGGATCTTCAGTGTTTCAATTCCATTTTATTTGTATAGCGCCAAATCATAATATACATTATCTCAAGGCACTTTACATAGAAGGTCAAGACCGTAAAAAATTATAGAGAAACCCAACAGTTCCCACAATGAACAAGCACTGTGTTCACAGGAGAGACAAAACTCCAACGGTCGAGGCATGCTCTATGACCACTGACACTCTTTCCTTTGCTGAAGGCTCCCATTGACTCCCATTAAAAAAGAAATCTTCACTGTTTTTAGCAATTTACCATTTTACCATTTGATACTTGTGTCTGTAGGCTCGTCTGTCCATGGAGCTTCAGAGGGACAGTCATATCAAACAGCAGCGACTGATCCAAGAGCGCTGGAAGAGAGAAGCTCGCCGTGAGGCAACGAAGGCCCGAACAGGCCTGGTGCAGCCCTCCAGCACCGCTGCCCTTCATACCCAAGCCCAGCCTGCAGGCCAGCCCCCCTGCTCCGAAGGTCTTTCAGCTTCAGAGTGTGAAGGAATCAGGGATAGGGAGTATGACACCTTACTCTACCAGCTTCAGACTCGGCAGACTGGAGGCTGCCAGCCTTTGATTCCACCGTGCCCCGGCTCTAAGACCACTAAAGATGACAAAACTCGCCTGGAAGAACAACTGACCACCATCAAGGACTTGCGGCGCGTGGTCGAACACGTGATGGATGAAAACCAGCGCCTGCTGGCCGAGAACGAGCGGCTGCGATCGGAAAATACCCGGCTGAGCTCCGAGGCAGCGGACTTTGTGGAGCGCTCCGAGCTCTGGGTGCTCCCGCATGCGGGCGGTGCTATGGGAACAGGGGGTGGGCAGGAGAGGAAAAGCACAGGGAAGGGGAAGGAGATTGCAATCCCCCAGCTGCCACCGCTGGAGATGCCTGCTCAGGAAGACCTGTGTCTGGATGACCTGCCTCCACTGGAGCTGCCAGAGGACATCCAGAATGAACTGCAGGAGCTACTGGATAGAGATAAACTGTGATGACACACACACAGTCATAATCACAAGGGTTCAATCACTATGACTTTTGACTTCAGATGCCATGTGTTTGACATGAGAATCATGATCACACCTCTGCCGAGTGCTGAGAAGATTCAGACACATGGAGTTGTTCCACTAATACAACTCAGTCAAAAGTAAAGGCTTAGTTCACCCACAAAGTCAGTTGAAACATCAGTGAGGTTGTGAGTCAGTATGGCGTCCATCTCTGTACCATCTGAAGATGTCAGGAACATGTTTTTCAGATTGCATGTGAAAGGTCATTCTTGGCTTTAAAAATGTAATTTGACAAAATAAATCTTAATGAAACATCCACCTCCCAACTTTTTTTTTCAGAGCATTGAACCATATGTCACAGATGTTTCTGTCAGTTGATGACAACTGAGCAGAGAGCAGAGACGTGACTAATTGGGTATTTTATTGTGAAATATGTGGAATTATTGTGTCTGGAAAAAAGCCATAACATGAGTGTTCTAAAGCTACATGATAGTGGTTGCTATCCATAGGTCAATCATTAACATAACATTTTGGACTTTGTGTCAGTGTCAGTACAGTAGTGAATACATTATCCTTTTATGTATGTGTGAGAGAGAGAGGTTGACATGAGCGAATAAAACAATAGACTACAAAAAGATCAACACGTGCAGGCTTCAGTGTCACTAGGTTCTAGCCAGCCAATGACTTTAAAGTTGAAATTATTACTAGAAGACTATTTAGTTTAATGAAAATGAAGTAAGGAACATTGTTTTGTCTTGATATTACGTGGATGGATAGTTAATCGTTTGTGTCATTACAAATGTCAGTGTGATGTTGAGTCACTTTTTGACTGTTTGCAACAGAAGTTGTTCTCTTTTGCCTCTTTACAGGAAAGAAAGAAGAAAAAAAGATCAGTTTGAAGTTATTAATTCTGTAAAGTGGGAATGTGCCTATCTCCCTGTGTTTATAATTGTCTGATATGAGTGTCTAGATATCGTGAGAATGTTTTTCCAGGACTCCAGGAGATAATCATGGACCCTGGGTTTCAGAACAAGCCCCAGCTGCAGCAGCACCTTTATGGCGCCTGTCTGTCTGTGCTTTGGTTGGTACATGTTCCTGTGATCGTCAGTTGTCACGGAGAAGCGTGGACTCACTTCACTCTCACTGCATGTTACACAAACTCAGATGTTGATTTGTGGATGAACTGCTCCTTTAATAGAATCATCAGAAGTGCTCAGCTCTAACTCGGGAACTTATTTACAGTTGTATTGGTCTGACCCTAACACACACACACACACACAGATCAGGATTACGTTCAGTGGGTTCAGTCACAGATGAAAAACTACATTGCTGCCTTTTTTATTTTACTTTATCAGATTTAAATTAAAGGCTTTGATGATTTTAATGTGTCGTGTTTCTTTGTCTTTGAGAATAAGCACATTTTCTTCAGATTGATGCCTTTTTTGCAACATCAGCAATATTTCTACACACAAACAAACACTGGCATGATATGAAACCCTCTAACGTGAGATGAGTGTGATTGAAGTTGAACCACACACACAGGTGATAGAGGCTCAGATCACTGTTCACACTAGTTTAATGCTTTTGGGCTCTTTAAGCAGACAGACATTTCTGAAACATAATGAATTCATCCACGAGTGAAAATGATGGTTTGCACCATGTCATGTGGCAGTGCAGTTGTAGGTTCATACTTATTTGAACTGCATAGCCATGTGATGACATCAGGCAAGTTATCTAAAGTTCATTTTCATACTATAGGCTGCTGAATGACAAGCGGTGGCTGCATGGAAACAGAGGAACACATTTAGAGGTGTAACGCACTGTTAGATGTTGCAGGACTCAATATAAATGAACATACAGCAAAATGGTCATGGTTCCTGTAAAGCTGCATTAATGAATTCCATGTCCCCGGAGGGCTGACAGCTCCAAAAGACACTTCAAGTTAAAGCACGTGAGCAAACAGTTACCTGTGCACACGCCCAGCATTCATAAAGGTGTCTCCAGCTGTAGCTCTGTTAGATCAGCTCCTGGGGGAAATATCAGGCTCTGTAGCAGCTAAATGCTCCACCATGTTGACCAGCTGCTCTCTGACTGTGTCTGTCTGCTGTTTGCTGCTGAGCAGGTCGAGGACAGTGGCTTCTTCCAGCAGCTTCTCACTGCTGGACATAAAGAAAACACACAGACTGAACTCTATGTTGTAAACGTGCAGTGAAATCCAGTGAGGAGATGGAGCAAAGTACAGTTACTTTGTTACTGTACTGAAGTACATTTTCATGTATTTTTATATTACTCATCTACATATATCAGCAAATATCTGTACTTTCTACTCCACTACATTTTTACAAAGCATTAAAAGTAATGAGTCCTCAAAGTGCATCTGCATCACTGGTGAAGAAACAGCTCAAATGGATTTGCAAGACGTCACTGCCTACAAGGATGTAGTAGACCCACGTATTAGGGTTCTTGAATGTGAATATGTGAATGACTGACAGGTTGGGGTAGGGGTGGGGTTAGATCTCGATGACTCCCCCTACCTGGTTCGTCCACTGGGTCAGGGTTAGTGTTTTCATTACCCTTTTGAAGATGACTCTCATAGGATGTGAATAGATCACGGTGACAGACACAATGTACAGATTAAGGGAGTCACTTCTCATTGGCTGGCGCGCACAGTGAAACTTTAACTGCCAACTTTCCGGTTAGTGTGACCTTTTACATCTTTGCACCATGTTAGGTGCCTTAAATCGGTGTTTATGTATATTGTTGTACGTATTCGCTGCTATTTATGTTGCTTCCTTTTACACCACACACTTCGTGAAGTGCTGCTAAACAGATTTCCGTTGTTTTAAACGATGACAACAAGGAGCTTTTCTATCGATTCTATTGTAGCATTCATCACGGCAGCCCCAACAGCTTCTACAACTCTTCAAAGATCTGCACCTTCTCAGCAAACTCAAGCCGAGCCAAGACAACTTGTATCATGTCTGGAGCTTTAGATGGATCGAAGAGGCCGTCGTTTGACAGGACGGTTGTTCAGACTGAGGCTGATTAATCACTGCTTCTGTGAAATCATCTCAGTCCTGTTTGCTCTGTGGTTTCTAACAGCTGCACACATCTGTACCAGTGACCCACTCATTTGTCAGGATAGGGGTATGATGCTGTTTTTCCACAGCCTGCTGTGACCACACTGTGCCAAGCCACGATCATGTGTTTCCACTGTGGTCTAGGGATAACCATGTCTATCCTGTGCCTTGTGGTCCTGTCAGGACTGACGTACAGTACAACCAACACCAACTTCACTGTTAGCTCGTTACTTTACTGATACTATATACCACAGTTATGTTCCTGCTATATATACTATATATTGTAGCGAGATCGGGACCCTTGGAACGGTTACCAGCCTAGCTATTTTGTAATGGCCTATTTCAGCCTAGCACTTCCAAGGTCCTTAGCGTCCGTAGCCCTATCGTCGATTGCAGAGTGTACAAAGTCTCTAGTATCTAGCCCGTTTGCTCAGAGGAGGATTCACGGTTGGAGGCACTTTAAAGGCGACAACCAAGAGAGTGATCAACTCTCAGGGTTGTCTAGGCAGAATCCGGTTACCCTGAGGTTATGACTCTACACCGACAGATAAGCTATCACTCTTAAGGAACGAAGGGTTTTACAGGCTTACGGTAGCTGGAGTTGTTATACTGGGCCAGTCCTTGGACAGTCCTAGGCTTGGAAGCGTCTTACTTCCTAGTGTTTCACAATGTTCAATCCGCACCTCGTGGCGGAAGACTCCTAGTGAGTCCTTCCCATACCTCAAAAAGCACAGTTAAGGTGACCACCTACCTGTGGATACTCACCCTTCAGACAGACGTCTCTGGTGTAGACAAGCGTGGGTCCAAGGGAGGCAACTGGCTAGAAAGTTTGGTGACTGTTACACAATGGGTAACAGCTAATTTATTCAGAAATTTACAAGATACTGATTGTCCTATGCTAACAAACTCTTAAGTCGAGTTCTATCGCTTCAGTCCTTATTGGGGCACTTCATAAAGTGATTTCAAGATAAGATAAAGTCAGTTCCTCGGTGAGGTTCTGATTGTGAGCTCTCTAAGTCTCGTAAGATACGAAAGCATTTACGAGGCACCAAGTGCGTGTGTGTCCAAAATAACACAGTGGTTATATTCTGTCTGCTGCCGGATGTCACGACTTAATATGGTCTTATGACTTTCTCAATGCTTATACAATGTATACAGGATGTAATGTTTATACAACGTATACAGAATGTAAGATAACGTGCAGAAACAAAGGTCAAAAGCTATACTATAGTTAACACAGAATGTAAGATACCATGCAAAGCAAGAGGCCAGGACATATTTTGTGGTTAAATGTACTTTCCAGTATATACATCACACAACTGATTGTGGTTTTAAGAATGCACGTAATGGAACATAGCTTCACACCTAGCTTAGCCGTTTATGCAACAATATATATATATATATATACAGGGAACGCTTCATGATCTGTCTGATGATCTGTCTATATATATATATATATATCAGATCTTGATGAACAAATTATTCAAGTTGAAAATCTTTACTGTTGTACATTGTATAATTTGTTGAGAACAAAATTATGTAACAACGGTCAATGGAAACCAAAATCATCAACATATTGAGAGCAAACTCATAATGTGACTCAGTCGTGTGTGTGTGGCCCCAACGTGGCTGTATGGACTCCCGACAACGTCTGGGCCTGATGAGTCGGTGGATGGTGTCCTGGGGGATCTCCTCCCAGACCTGGATCACTGATGGTGGATCCTGATCGTGTAACTGCTCCATTTCATTTGTCACTGCTGCTCCCTTCATCTTTATCAGACAATTTCTTATTGTATAAATAAACATTTACACACCTTTCTATTATGTTACAAACTGTTTCTTTCTAATCAATGTTGTAAATATTGCTACCTGCTAATGTGATACTTTTCCCTTCTCTATTGCACCTGATGCCACTTTCATTTGCACCAAAGCAGGTGAAATTGATTCTCAACCACTTGTGCTTCCTAAAGGGACGGATTGATATCCCTGAAGTTGAACTGACTCGGTGTTACACTGTGACGTGAAGCGTTCCCTCAGACATAGATGTTCTTCTGTTCAAACGTGCTTCACTGGCTGTTTATCTGACTCTTTATCCTAAACAACTCTATGTTACTCAGTGATTCTAAAAGAACGACGGCAGAGTGGGAACGTTGGTCAGAGCAGTGTCTTGCTTTCACCCGGAGAAAGCTAACACAGATAAGAAATGTGGATGTTAATGTTAGCATATGCAGAGCATGCACAGAATGACAGGATCACGATGCTCCGGTTTAAATTCCAGTAGATGTCCCACTTCAGACAACAGACACAGTTGTCATGGTTACAGTAATCTCTCTGCTGATCCCCCCTCTATCTGAGCTATGAGCAATATTCTTTAATAATCGGCAATAACCTCCCAATGATTGCTGTGTGGTTCCATTACTGGTTTGTGCTCATTTAAATCACTTGTGGTTGCTCTTGCATACAGGGCTCCAGTTGGCTCAACTGGATAAACTGGGTAGTGGTTGTTGAGCTTGCTGGCTGAGTACAGAGAAGCCCCACAGAGCTGAGAGGCAGAATAATGATGCACCAGACACTTTATTTGTTGCCCTCACTGTGATGGGGCAGCGTTTATTTTATTGCAATAACAATCCAGCAAGCCACACACACCAGATGTTTAACCTCCACCGATCAAACAGCCCAGCCCAACAGCTCAGGGTGACTACATGAAGCTTTGGTATCATTAGTCAGTTGTTAGAATTGGACATTAGGACATGAGCAAGTTTGGCTTGTTGTTGAACCCAGATAAAGACAAACAGAGCTTTGGTTTCCATAAAGCTGGATAAGACTTATGGTAAATATATAACATCACTTACAAGGTCACATGTAGGAGACAGTCGATTTGTCAGGGGATTAAACAGTCACTCATAGGAAGGAGATGTTCTCAGGCTTCCTCAGAAATACAGATGAATGACAAGAGGAAAATCTAACAGCAGCTGAAGACCCTGATATACTCCACTGGAAGTCTGGGCAGGCGCACACCAGTGGGCACACATGGTTTGGACGTTCTGGACAGTTGTCTGTCCTATGGATTGCAGCAGTCACACAGACATGCAGGTGTAAAAACAGCTTGGGAAAGGTGCTGTCCCACCACAACGCTCCAGTGCTTCTTGTCAGAGATGGTTCCAAGTGTGTTGAATTCTACTGGAGGGGAGAACAGACACATGCTCTGTTCATGTCTTCACAGAGATCCACACACACGCAGCTATACTGATGCATGACATGTCATATGTGCTTGAGACTAGGTTTTCATCCATCGTAAATCTAGGGCTTTCACTTTAAAAAAAAAGTTTAAGTTGGAAACTCCAACCAACATTTTAAAAACAATGTGATCATCAATTGGTAAATGGCCTTTATATGAGCCCTTTGCACAAGTGTTTCTGTTCTGCTGCATCTGAGCGGCAGCAGCAGGCGACTCTACAGATTTAACAGTAAAAAAACAGCCTTAGCAGTTTTGGCCATTATGCCATCAAGAGTCCAGAATCTAAAAGTCCTCCACACTGCTTCTCACAAACTATATTAAATGATCCACCGTGCTTGCTTGAATTTGCACAAACATTCATAATTTAACTCTCACAAGATCTGAATATTAGATAAAGCGTCAAAGCCCTGCTGAAAAAGTGTTGAGAATGGGCTGATAACTTCTTCTTTTAAAAACTGGCCATGAGGAAATCCCTTCCTACGGTGATTTCAATGCAAGTGATGAGGACAAAATCCAGGCCTCCTCCTTCGACTAGCCAGACACTCACTGTCACCACTGGATTCATGTTTCTCCTTTAATTTGTCACCCAGCGGTATCAGCTCCCTAGTTTCCAAGAACACACACAAATCATTCATAGTGCTGAGTCAGAAGCACAACGACTGATTAGAGGGACAATGTTTCTGCCAGAGAAACAGTCGAAACTGACTCTACACCACAGTCACTGTTAAAGGAACCTTCTGCAGTCTGTCAGGAGGGTATCTCTAACTTCAGTACAAGAGAACAAAAACAAGTCACACTTTACAATACAACACTCTGCAAGTTTTAGTGTCCATCATCAAGAATTTTAAGCTCACTCTGTGCTGCATCCTCACACAGCAAAGTGCATTATAAAATGAGATGACAAGCAACAACAGCAATGATAAAAATTATTTGGGAGGAGGTATATGTGCAAAACAGTTGGTTACAACACAACAACAACTTTCAAAAAGCTAATCTTCTCTGTTACAGGTTGAAATTTACAACCAGGGATGTGATCATATAAAAATAAATGCGTAAAAAGCAGGAAAATAAGAAATCAGCATTAAAAAGGAGTTAGAGTTCATCCCTGTGTTTATCAACGTGGTTTTCTCTTCCCATTACTCCTCTTCGTCGGTGTTCAGGGTCTTCCTCCGACGGCAATAAGGATCGGCTGGTGTTCATTAGTTTCATTCAAGTGTGTTTCTCTCAGACAGGTTCAATCCCTCTTCTCCTAAAGTCCAAGAGTTCAGACCAGATGGTGTCCCTCTGAGACATGGGCTCTCATACTGTTACCACTGTGTCAGGGAATGATGCAAGTGTCTGAGCCTGATTGAGTCCACCCAAAAAAGCATTCATTAGTATACTAAGCCACAGAGCAGTTAACTGACTCAAACTGAACAAAGTGTCAGTGTCCTTAAAACAAGTTCCTCATTGAATACCTGAAAGGCAGCAGAGGCAAAACGGATGCCATGTTTTCAAAAGGTAAAAGGCTTCACTTTACCTAATGGATAATTTAATAATGCTTTGTTGAACATTTATAAGCCAGAAATAAAAACTTTTGGGTTGCCAGGTTGTAAAAAATATCTTTGGATTGTTGTAATGATTGTTTTAGCCTTTAAAAGGTAATGAACTGCAATATTTATTATTCACTTTCCTCACCGGGTAGAGAACAGTGGTGTTTCACAGCTGGTTCTGATAACAGATGCCAAAGTTGGCATTTCCGAAAGAAATGAAAACAAACTAGGGATAAATGCTAACGTCGCTAATATGTTCACCACATCACCATTAAAAGGGTCCTGGCTCCGACTTCTATGAAGCCACAGGGTCTGTGGTTATTATCTTAAAACTTTTGTTTATTATAATTAAAATATCTGATCCAGAAGACGAGAGGACAGTCTACTTGGAGACAGACACACACACACACACACACACACACACACACACACACACACACACACCAAGTTCACAAACCACAGTCAAACCTGGCAACCCAAAACCTTGCTTATATTAGTAGCTCATACCTGTGCAATTAATGAAGCATTAGTTTTACATCAACTGCACATAGAGGATGTCTTATTAGAAAGTGGTACCACAAATAAAAAAATGACTTACAGATGAATCTAAAATCTGAAGACCACAGATATATAACATCACACCAAAACACTACAACAGTAAAGAAAAACGGATAAAACAAACAAAACCTCCATGCAATGTATGCATGTATGTAATCATCCCAAAGACAAAGTTCTCTGAGGGTCTCTGGTTTAAGATGAGTTAGGGGATAAATATGTCAGCACAAAGCTCACGATCGGAGAGACGAAGGAGTTCAGACCGAGAAGAGCTGGAATACAGACTGACAACACCATCCACCAACCAGCAGGCAGGCAGTCTGCTGTCTGCTGTCTGTCTCAGCAGTAGTCGTTTTACGTCCCATAATTAACAGAGCTCAGTGCTGGTCTCTTCTTGCCTTTAATCCTCAGGGATCCATAACGAGCCTGGTGAGAAAACAATGAAAATGTGGTTGTTGTTTTTTCTCACTTTGACATCCTGTCCACTCTCGTGCTGATATTTTGCTTAACAAACTTTTCCCTCAGTGTTTCTCATTAAATACGTTTTAAGTCATTTTAACAAACGCTTTTCAAAGTGCAGATTTTCAAAAACTACGGTTGCTGTGTATCAGTGTGTACATGTAAAACGGAGCCTTTGGGAAACTCATGACACTGTTGCTTTGTGTAATGAGCATGCGCCAGAGACAACAATAACAATGGCAGCTTTGTACCAGATTCGCTTCATTGGGCTAGCACTGCTAGATCTAATTACAAATGACTACATTTAGAATCACTGCAACAGATTAGCGACATTCACAGGCATCTGCCTCCCCCAATATTAGGGCGCAGTCACACATAAAAGATAAAAGCAGGTGGATGTGAACTCCATGTGAAGCCACGTTGCAGTTTGTCTCGCCACAGGAAGCAAATGTTTTATCCGGCTCCTTGCTCGCATAGATGAAAGGGAATGGCATAAATACATGACCCCTCCTCTCTTAGACTTTGCTCCCAAAGGATTATTTTTTGCCTTATATTCCTTTTTATTGACTGATATATTCACAGATTTATCTTGCTATCAGAATAGATATTTCAATCAATGCACTTACATCTTTACGAACTCTGGAACGTGTGATCTTGACACTCTGCGATCGTCTCAGGCCTTTCTGAGTAAGAGCCTCATCTTCAGAGAAGGTTGGCTCAGTCTCCTCATCCGACCTCTCCTCCTGGTCATAAAAGTATTCTGAAAAAACACACACCACCAGAAACAATGAAAAACAGCAGATGTACGTATATCACAGTGAGTCAGAGATCATGTTTGGCTGCATTGATCACACAACCGGGCTGAGAAGTTGTGCTATTGCTGAAAATCCATTAAAGAATGTTGTAAATAAATGTGTGATAAAGTCCACAATTAATCATATGTGATTTTTTCATTGACTTTTATATCTCACTGAAATTAATGGTTAAAGGTTCAGTGGGTAGAATTAAGTGACATCTAGTGGTGAAGTTGCATGTTGCAGCTGAATACCCCTCACCTCACCCTCCCCTTCCAAACATGAAAGAGAACCTGGTAGTCTTCAGTTGTCATAAAAACTCAAAAGGTGTTTAGTTTGTCCAGTCTGAGCTACTGTAAAAAAAAACATGGCATCCTCCGTAGAGAGGACCCTCTCCAGATGTAAATATAAAGTATTTAAATACAAAGTGCCCAATCTAGGGTAAAGAAAACAACAATTCTTACAATTTAGATGAAACACACTAGTGAAAACATCACTAGGATTATTTTATATTCAATTATATAGATCCCTTTCACCTAAATCTTACAGACTGGACCTTTAAGTTGCCAAATGCACATAACTAAATATTAAACGAACATTTTTATACTTCAGACTTACATTTTTGTCCACAAAAGTTAAAAGTAAAGATTGAAATTAATAATACTTTGTTGATTTGTTGATAATTTGTGTTGATGTATTGATTTGTCCAACCAACCCAAAGATATTCATTACAATAACAGAAGACACAGGAAACCTACAAATATTCATGGTGGATTTTGAACATTTCTGCAACATCAATACATTTTGGTGGATCAATGAATCCATTAGTTGACTACTCATTTAGGCTATATGCTTCAAATGCTGACATTTGTCAGAATAGCTCTATCTGAATTAAAGTTGGATTTGATTCTACTTTTGAATATAATATATATAAATAAAACATAAACATACATACTGTGTGTCAGTATTATATGCCAGAATTACCAGAAATAACTATGCAAAGAGCAGGACAGTTCAAAACATTGAGACAGAAAAAAACACTATTGATTTGAATGGATGGTGGTCTTCTAGATTTCATCAGTGACAGAACATCTGATGTGTACGTTCTGATGCACACCTACTAAAGCTAAGAGTGAGAAAGATTTATATTAAGAATATTTGATACACATAACTTCCCCTGCAATGCAGCATCAAGTTTACTTATACCTGCAGGCCTCATACAGTCAGACGCTGCTGATTGACAGGTCAGTTACAACTCATGAAAACTCCATGGGTATGTTAAACACAATAAAAAAACAATGACAATTAATCTACATTTGTTGGGTCACCACTCACATTAGCTGTTTGACAGGAAACCAGATCACAGTAAAAATGAACAAAAGGATCACGGAACATTTGGTGTTTTCAGCTCTGTTACAGTGAACGATCGCTGACAGGTGCCTGTGGCTGCTGATTGTCACTGTCTGATCAAAGGCCTGTGCTGATTGTGTGTTAGGGTGGTAGTGAAGAAAGCTGGATTCATTTAGACTGTGTGTGAACTGCGGCTGGTCCAGCAGAGGTCAGCAAATAGTCAGCAAACACCAGCTGCTGCCGCTGCTGCCTCCTCTCTCTTTGTCATAGACACACAAGGTTAAAAGATAAATGAAGTAGAATGGCACTCAGTGGAGCGAATACCTCTGCCAAGGCTCAACAGTCTGATTAAATGAAATCAAACTGCAGCAAATTACACACACTAATATATATCAGCCCTCTAAATTTACCAGATTCCCCCATCTAGATACATGCATCATTCCCTGGGAATTTGGTGAAAATGTTTTTAAAATAAGACACATACCTCTATCTCAAAATGTTAACAAATGTGATTAAAAAACTTGAAATGTGTTCTTTACAGGCCCATGTTCCATATTTCCACCAGGATTTTTTGTAAATCTGTACAGTAGTTTTTGTGTAATCCTGCTGACAAGCAAACAATGGACAGGGGCAAAAACAGCCTCTTTGGCAGAGGGAGGTTACAAAAAACCTATATGTTTCACAATGCAACAAAGAATTTGGCTGGAGATGCCATTCAAGGGACTGGCTGCCTATCAGGAACAACACATTGACATGTGAACAGGAGCCAAGAATCAAACCGCCAACTCTGCTCCACCTCCTGAGCCACAGTCGTCTATTGTGAACAAGTTCACCAGTGCAGCCACAGAATCAATGATTTGGCTCAAATCATTTTATAAATTAACTGATGTACTGATGTCATTGTGAACTGAGACACACCAATACAGATTTGTGGCACAAAGGTGTAGCATAATGTGCTTCAATACATAAGCTTTAGGGACTTTCTTCATATTTCTGAATATGACCATCGAATTTTCAATTCATTCTTTCGTTACCATGAGTTTTTGAAAATTACTTATTAAGCTAAAAATTGATTTGCTTTTGATGCCTAAGTAGTGAGTGGAATTTGCAACCAACCCATCCGCCGCGTAAATTAAGCGGACGAAAAGAAAGACAAAAGGTGAAGAAAGGTTCAGTAATTTCCCAAATCAGTTGGCCACTGAGTTTTTAACAAATGTTACTCAAACAGGAAGACCATTTGTTGCAGTGGATGAATCCACATATTGTGCTCTGTTTGTGGCAGCAGGACAGTGTGCGTGAAACGGAGTCTAAATAAACCCCAGTGTGTGTTCATGGTGATGAAGGAGCATGTCACCCAGTGCAACAGTGTGGCTCACTGATGTGCGTGTGTGATAGCCTTTGGAAACAATGGAATTCTGTGACTCAGAGGAATCAGATATGATGGTTAGGCTCTGCACATGGGATTTGTTCAAACAATATAGAACATCTTCAGGTGTATTCTTTGAGTCATGCAGTATGTTCAACAAGAAATCACCTATAGGAAACCATTGCTGCCCAGGATCAGAGGACTTCTAATATGGCCAACAGACGGTGGGTGGTTTCTTGATATAAACATTTCACATGTAGAATCATTTGAAAGAGAGCAGTTCCAAGGTGAAAGCATCTCTCCTCCCTCGCCTCTTTTCTTCCCTTCATGTTTCTGTGTCTCCCTGCTGGCTGGCTGAGCTGAATACATATTACACTCTGTCCTCTCTCAGCATGCTAATGCTGTCTACCAGCCTTCCCACCCTCAATCCATCCACCTCTTCTTCCAATTCACTCCTCCATTCATCCCTTACATCTCCACTCTCCTCCTATACATTCATCTCTGTCCCTTCCTCCACCCTCTCCTCTCTCCCCATGCCTCACTCACTGGCTGTGTGTGTGTGTGTGTGTGTGTGTGTGTGTGTGTGTGTAGAGAGATACAAAGAGAGTGAGAGGGCAAGAGAGGGAGATATATATATAGGGAACAGAGAGAGAGAGTTCATGTTTTGTATTCCACCGGCATCCCACTGAACCTCATCTCATCTCCTCTGTCTGCTGGGAAGTCCTCTCACACACTCTCACACACTCTCACACACACACACACACACACTCTCACACACTCCCACGCACGCGCGCACACACACACACACTGCTTCACAATGCTAATGTCAGCCAACCTGCAGATCCCATCAAACAAGAGAGAGGGCATTGAAGGAGATGAGGAACAAAGAACAATTCAGAAACATGTTCTACTTTTTGTTGTGCGACAATGTTTTTATCTGAAAGTCTGCAGCTTTTAAACACAGCAGATGTGTGTATATAACTACATAGAGGAGAGTCCGTGTTCAGCACTGTACGCAAGAAACCTGTTGAAGGAGACTTGGTGATATAAAAAAATGATTTGATGGTGTGAAACTAATGTTTTTCTGTCTCATTACTAATTGGAATAAACACATTCTGAGATCAAATCTTACCTCCCCACTCTATACAAACAAACACGTAGGTCATTTCTGTTCACAAAGACCAAGTTATGTAGTTTTTTCCAGTCAGAGTGTCTCCAATGTGTAAGTGAGTCTGTGTGGGCACGAACGAGCGAAAGAGAGGTAGAGAGACGAGTCAGGAGAGTCTCACTGAATCTCAAGCAGCTGTGCTGTGAGGAAGAATTATACAGATTTATGGAAAGCATCGATCATTATGTGGTGATCAGTCTTGATATTGTGACGTTGGTCTATATCCAATCATGAGTGCTTTCACACCTGTATTAGAGCTGTCCACTTTAGATCGGATCACAAAAAACACATGTTAACTCCCGGTGTGTAAAAGGCCTATGTTACCTGGTTCAGTGCTGAAAACCTTATCAATCAATACAATTGATGCACTGAATGTACTTGTTGTGGATCACCAGACACTTTTATAACATTTCAGCCCCTGAAGAGCTGATTTGTTTATGAGAAAGAAATTTTATTTAATAAATATGTTTTACCTGAACTCAACATGTCAACATCTAGAAAAAAAAAAGTTTAATATAAAAAAAGATTTCATACTTTTGTTGTGCATGTGTGTGTGTGTGTGTGTGTGTGTGTGTGTGTACCTGGTCCCTCGGCAGCATCGGTGCTCTGAGATCTCCTGATGGCGGGGTTGGCAGAGTGGGAGCTGTACTGGTACAGCTGGTTTCCTCTGTCGTCCTGCTGGCTTATCTGTGTGAGGTCATGCATACTCAAGCTACGCAGCTTCTCTGTGATGGCTCCCTGACCCTGTCATACACACAGACACCAATGTTAACATCACGAGCAAACTGCACTGAACACAATCCAACAGGGATGAAGTGAGTGGGTGTCTACAGACTGAGTAACACAACTTAAGAGTGTGGAGAGCCCAGTGTTTCCCACTGAGTATCTGTTGGCTTGAGGCTGTTTGGGTGAAGAGATCTTTATTGCAGCTAAAAAAAAATCTTTGTGTTTATATATACAGACACAAGCACAGAAGTGTATTTGCCGACAACGTTCAAATTTCTGGCCTAATATTACACATTGCAACTACTGACTCTGTATTGGCCACATTTGACTGGAAGCAGCTTGACAACAAAAAAACATTTGAGAGCTGTAATGTAAACAACCTGAGCAAACATTAACTGAGACCTTGAGAGCATTACGGCACTGACTGATACTATACTGCAGTGCAAACCGTGGCCCAATGGAGGGCCTTGGGAGGTATTGCAGGTGGGTCTAAGCCTGGGATATAAAATTCTACCATTTAGCAAAATCATCAAAATATATACTTTGTTCTGGGGGAAAAAAATCTTAATTAAAAGATAATAAAATATACCTAATAAAGTATGATTTCTAATATTGTTTTCCAAATTGTAATGTTATTTGGGCAAAATGTATTTGTGAACAGAAAGTAGGCCGAAATGATCATCATGGTTTTGAGAGCACAACTATTTACAATGATTAATCATGGATTTAAGGACAAAACAGTTTTATTTTCTTCACTTCAATGTTGTTCTGCATTCCTGCCAATTTACAAATCTGGGTGTGGGAACTGATGTCTTCGGGTCGCTCCACAGATGAGACAGAGAGACTTGTCCAGAAGACAAAACAGACTTCTGAGTCCCGACTACATAATGTACTGTTCCTATTGTTTGCACTTTCACTTTCTTTACTGGTATTCAGCACTTCCACGTAAGTGACAGTCCTGCAGCCACATACACGACCATTGTTAGTTCTGTATGCGTTTCCGATCTTTTACCTATAGAACGTTGGTGTTTGGACTCAACTGTCTGGAGAAAACTAGGTCCCCACTGAGCTACAGCTGCTAAACAACTGTTTTAAACTCATCACTCATCCAGTTCTCAGCTCTCACTTGTCCACTGGTATAGAATATTAAAACAAGTCTCAAAATAATATTACTGTAATTATATAATATTATAATTAAAGTGGTAAGGCAGACAGACTGGTAGTGACAACAGCAACTGTGTCTGTCTTCAGCTGGCTGGCAGATAAGCAGATTATAGTTTAACAACCTCTGATCTTTCCAGAAGCTTTGTTATTATTTAGAGACATGAAGGAGAGAGAGAGAGAGAGAGAGAGAGAGAGAGAGAGAGAGAGAGAGAGAGCCCTGTCATGGAAATTTAAATATAATAAGAACAGAATTTTACAATATGTACAGAAAAATATCTTTGGAGTAGTGAAACCAATTTGCACATTTACATGGAGATCAATATTTTGATATTGACCCGATTAGGCCAATAGTCTGAATAAGACTGTCATGCAAACACCATTTCTGATTACCTTAACCCAAATAAGTCATACCTGGAATAGCCTATAATCGAGTATTGCAACCTTGTATATGATGTAAACATCTTAATCGCATATATACTTCTTAATTGCATTGTAGCGTCCTATTGGAGTTTTCACTGCATGGAACTGTGGAATAAAGTTGGACATAATGACGTGGTGGACATAATGAGTTGTAATCTAGCCCTGCTCCCTAACATGGAAATGGAAATATGAATTGAATATTCTATTAGCAACTCATGTAAACACCAACTACATCTACAACAGTTTAGGCAATTAACTTCCCAAACAGTGTTCAGGTTGTCCCTAAACAGCCTGACAATATTATCTGATGTCTGAAAAAAAACAAAAAACAAATAGGATACTCTAGACATATTAATACTAATATGGACAGTGAAGAAAGTGTTATGGTCCTCAGAGCTAGTGTGACAAGAAACCTTCTACAATGATAAAGACGTCATAATGGACATGGCTCACAAAATGAACACAGGAAAGACAACACAGCGAGAAAAAACGAACGGAGGAGATTTTTGAGAAATATTAAAGCAAGAGAAAGAAGAAATAGGAAGAATAGATAATGTGTTAAACTGAAATGAAAATATTAGACACGGGGAAAAAAAAAAAATCACATCCCAACAACGAATCTAAATGAAGAAAATTTATGTTGTAAATATTTTCAGTGAAATGTATTTTTGCAAAAACACACAAATTCTTTATTACCACACTGGAAAGAAGGTGGAAATAAACACTGAAATGTATTCCTGGCTACCAGGTCTGGTAAAAGAACAGAAATGGATGGGGAACAGTGGAATAATGCTGGTGTGAAATGGGAACATTCTGTCCATGCTGCAACACTGACTGGTTTTTACCTCCTACAGCAGCCTGCTGACACACAGAAACCCTGAAGAAAGACGGATGTCAGTACAGGGAGAGAGAGAAAGAAACAGTCACAAGAAGGTTAGCTAGTAAGAAAGCTCGAGCACATCCACATATCACCGTGACCAAAATCCTTTCAAACTATACAGTGTGGCTTTCCGTCTTCTTAAAACCAGATCAGAGGAAGTCCAGGAGAACTGATTCAGTCTTTCCTCTTATTACCTGTAATGCACTTCCATAAATTTGTATTAGCAGGAGCATGTAATTGTGTGTATACTAGTATTTTCCCCAAAGGACTTGTTGTACAGTGTTCAGGGTATATTATTTTTCTTCAGGAAGTCAGCTCATGTTATCTTGAATAAGCAAACATGACTTTTCACTATAGTCTTTTTTAGTCTGTTACAGAATATTCTGTTACTGCGGTTGTACGCATGTCTTTTAAACCCTGTGTTTGGATCCAGGGATTTTGACATCCCTGACATACTTGTAAATATAGTTGAAACCAATCTGTTCCTTCACACCTGTGGAGGATTTGTAGATGCAATTTAAAATCAGCCGCAGGCAACATGCACATCAATATGCAACATGCATGCTGCATGCATAATGAATTGTCCATTATATTTGCTGTACTAGCCTTCAGTGAGTCTCAGGACTGTCTTATTTATTAAAAATCACATCAGCCATGGTTTAAATGCTCAGATGGATCTGTAAAAACAAACCACAGCTCTAGTATCTGAGCTGTTTGCATACAGAAGGATTTAATGTGCAATCCAGGTGGTTTTATTGAACTAGTAAAGGTTCATCAACTTCCAATTAAAAGATAAAAAGCCTTTAAAGTATTTCAAATAGCACTATGACCTAAAACGGTTGTGATGAAACATAGAGGGCAAGAAAAGAAAACAGACAGTAAAGACAGAGAGGCAACAGAAATATAGGAAAGAGTGGGAAGACTGAACAAACAGAACTTTTCAGCCAGAGAAAAGATAAATAGAGACACACAAGGCATGGTAGAGAGAGTATGAGATTTAGTGATTAATTCTTTCTACAGGGCACGTATAGCCTTTTTATAAAAACAGTCTATGGGTAGAGCATTTTCACACCTGGAAGTCCAGATCATGGTCAGAACCAAGGCTCATGTCTTTATCTGAGTGTTTACATTTGATCTGTTTAGTTTAGGTTTCACATTGTAATTTATGGAACGAGACTTTTGTATGACATATGTACCTCCTGTCATCATCGCCTACGTGGGCTACATCTACCTATACTGGACATTGGTTGATTTGTAAATGGCTGTGCGTCTGATGTCGGTTGGGCGGTCTCATTTATTGTGTTGCTACTGTAATATGATTATGGTATTACTACCACCAAATTGAACGTCCTCTGCATTGAAAAATGATATGATCGGTGGGGAAAACTACAAGCAATCTTGTGAGCCGCTTCTGCTTCTTTTTCTTCTATTGTTTGATGTTGACTCAACTTCCTGCAATTGGTCTGAAAGCCTGAACTATCCAATCAAGACGACATGTCCTTTTTTTCCTACTTCCTGCAGGTTACTGTTTTCACAGTGCCACCCAAGATAATTGTGATTGGTTTTGGAAGCGTCTCTACGTGTGTATCCACATGTACACAATACACATCATGTCCTGGTTTAAGAATACTGGATTTGAGAAGCTTGTTCTTGGTTCTGGTCTTAAAAAAAACTTCAAAATGTTAAGCAGAGTACCCCAAATGAAACTGTGATAGTGTGGCATGTAAACACCTGAATAAGGAGCTTAGAAGGGAACCAGGTATCCTATGAGGGTGCAGGCATGACTCTTTCAGCTGGAGGTGCTGTGACAAACTTATCCTCTTTTCCCAGCTTTTAAATGTGAACAGAAGCACTACAGGACTTTCAAAATACATTAATGACAATTCGAATAAAATAAGCATTTATTTTATTTTAACTGTGTAAGTCGCTCCACATGGTTTATTTGCAGCACGAACAGAATGTGCTGTTTTGTGATCCACATCAATCTGGTTTAAAGCAGCATTAAGCTGGATGGGTTCACCCATTGTTCCATCTAAACATCATATCAGGATATGATTTAAATTGAATACATCACTTCCTGCCTCTACTTGCTGCACCCGGCTGCTCCACGTCTCGCCTGAATAATGCGAAAGATTTGTTCCTGTGTGAACGTGTCCGTGCAGAGAACCTCTGGCTGGGTTGTGCATGTGTGGGTCCAGAAAGAAATTCTTTGGGAGACCAAATTCTTTCAAATTCTTTCTTGACTTTACTAGCAGGTCATGTCTGAAAACGGCAATAAAAAAGGTAAAAAAAAGGTAAAAGGAGACTCAGCTAAAAGGAGGTCTGAAAGCCTGCTTCAACTTTTCTGCTCACAACACCCATTCTCCAACACCATTTGCTTGAACTACTTTTGCTTACAAAAATAAAAAGATTGCTTTCTTTTAGAGTTACAACAATTATTCAGGTAATCAACTGAACGGATTTAAAAAAACAGACACTATATTGATAAAATCTGGACAAGCAAGATCTTATACAGAGATGCTATATTGTTTTGTATCACAGTAAATTAAATATCTTCGGGATTTGGACTTATGAAGATGTCTTCTCGCAAATCTGATCAGAAGTTAAAGGTCTACATGTCAATCAAGAGTAATCATCATCAATAATCATTAACTGCAATCATGCTCATGTTTACTATCTTCTACATTTAACTATACTTATTTAATTAGATCTTGCTGAACATGCTAGATGGCCTTTACTGTTAATGTGGATCTAACAACCTGACATGATTAATTCTGCTTAGTGGTGGATTCCCACTGCCTGGGATTACCTCAGTGCAGTCAATCCTGAGACAAGAGCTCAGCAGGGATTTTCTGATACACTCAGGTATTCACGCAATGCTGATATAACCAGCCAAACATGCTTCATTAGCACTGACTCTGCAGTACATGGTAGCTGACGGATAACACAGAGGATATAAGAGCATAGTGTTTTTGATATGTTAAGTTAAGTTTTTGTGCAGGATTTGTTGTTGTGTTTAATGCACCTCTCCAGCATTTTTTTTTTTAAGTTCTCCTTTGTGTGATTTGGCATCAGGACATTCTGTGCCAATAGGTTGAATTTGAAAAAACAATCTTCTTAATTGCTCTACCGTACAAAGCAGGTAGAGGGTGCTGTTGTATCGAAAGCAAAAAACATCAAAGCGCTCACTGCATTTATCAAAGGCAGATACTCCTCAGTAAGGAAGGGGAGAGGCGGGGGAGACAGGAAGTGATGGGATTTATAGGACATGTCTCAATTTGATAACATACCACAAGAGTGAGATTTCACAACTGCCTCAGCCATGCTACTGTTGCTTTCTTTTTAATTACAAGAACAAAAATAAAATATATATATACACACACATGATGAAAATAATGACACATTAAATTTAAAAGAAGATCAAGTAGAATGTAAAACAGAAAGTTTAATGTTCATAGACCAAGTAGAGACACTTGCCTTGACAGCTGCACTGACGGCGGCGGTGGCTGCGATGCTCAGTCCCTGCTTGCCAAAGTTCACCATGGTTTCATAGCTTCTCTCTTTGGCCTGTACAATGTACTCATCTATTTCCTGGAGCGAAATTTTCAGTTAACACTTTTCTTATAGACAGTTCAAATCAATATATATACATATACACACACACATAATCAAGTATACAGAGGTAGCAATAGAGGGATGGATAAGTGATCTTACCCTCTCTCTGGAGGACAGCAGTGGGTGCAGACACTTTCTGTAAATGAGACTGGCTCCTCTGGTGTAGGGGGACAGTAGCCATACCACAAAGGCTATCTTCAGCTCATAGTACAGAGGAAACCTGGAAATGTGCACACACAGAAGATGCATCCAATCATTAATGAGGGTTGATATTAACTTAGTCATTCATATTTGTGGGGATGGGACAACAGTCAACGTTTAAAACACAAATGGATGAAAGGTTTCACATCAATCTACACTAAACAATACACAATGCTAAAGTTAAAAGTTCTTTTAAAAATTGAAATCTCCTACTTAAAACAGCATTCTGGCACCTTGCTGTGTTATTGTGCTTCCTGTTTGCTTCAATTATCCTTCAGATGAGTGTAGAACTTAACTGGAGTCCACTTGTAGAAACCTGAACTGTAGTTTAGAAAGACACCTATGTGACACCAATATAAAGGTCCCGAAAAAACTGAAGTCCAGCAAACTCCCTGTACTCCTACTATATAAGAAAAAAGAAAAAAGAATAATAACTTAATATTAATATTAACTGTGAAACAGAAGAAGGTTGGAGCCAGCAGGGCTCTTTCTACTACCATCAGGGTAGCACTACATCAATCAGGCCTTTATGGTAGAGTGGATAGACAGAAGCCACCGTGAGTCAAAGACAAATGACAGACCACTTGGAGTTTGTCAAACAGCATTTGGAGGAGTGAGAGAACACGAGGAAACAGATTCTCTGGTCTGATGAGACTGACGGTTAACCCTTTGAGCAGAACTCAACAAACATTATGCCCGGTGAACACACCAACTGTCCATACTGTGTGTGTGTTACTCATGTTGTGGGGACCTAAATCTGTTTACAGAGTCACATTATGGGGTCTTGTCTTCCTTATGGGGATAAAAAACAAGTCCCCATAAATTAAATCATAAAATTTTGACTTATGAACATTTTTACGGTAATGTTAAGGTTAGGATAAGGGTTGTGGTTAGACAACTACAGTTAAAGTTAGAGTTAGTCTACAGGAAATCCATGCACTAAGGCTTATATGGTGCCCGCTGGCCCACCCTTAGCAGCGCCACTGCATCCAGGCGCATTACTCTGTGCCGGTCATCAAGCGACTCTGCCACTCTGCTCTTTCTAATCACTCACATGTAAAACTGATCTTTATAAAACCTGCTGAATTCATATTTATGTTCCTCGATAAACTGGGTGTTGCTTTTTCTGCAACAATGAAGTTACAACACAACATTGCATCATAATCTGCGGGAAGAACTTCTCTTCTGTCTGCAGGAGTTTGTGTGTGTGTGTGTCTGCTTATCTCTGTCGCAAAACTGACATTATGTTATTACAGTTTTTTTCGATTGCATAAACACTAAAATCAAAAGTATTACACAATTATCAAAACCTTACACTCAAGGAGCAAAACATGGGCCCAGATTTGCACCACTATAAGCACAATGTCAGCTTCACACATTTTGCAAAACAATACACACAGTGATTTGCAAAACACTAAACACACTTGTATACATTAGACACAGAAGTATATCAAGATGTCACTTCCTTGCAATTCCAAAGCACTGACTGTCAAATGACCCCCCCTATGAGCCAGTTGGTTCAACACAGCCATCAGGTGCGCAAACACATGATTGCTTAATTGTAGACACATCAATCAGGTTTAAGCACTATACAAATGCAGCAGGTGAGTTCACCTGTCTTCAACCAAAATGGAAGGAGTCAGAAGAGGAAGAAGAGTGAGGGTGAAAGGGGGAATCCACGGAGGAGGAGAAGGAGGAAGAGGAAGAGGAAGAGGAAGAGGCCGAGGTGGAGGTAGAGGAAGACATGAAGCAGGAGGAGAACGTGCTCAAAGAAGAAGAGGACCAAATTTATCAAATGAAATTTGCGCAACACTAGTTGGCCATGTCGTGAACCACGGATTGACGCTGAAGGAGGCTGGACTAAGAGTTCAGCCAAATCTTAGCAGATATACAGTGAAATCTGTCATTGTAACCTGTACTGGATACAGAATTTTCTGTTTGTCTGATATTTGCTGAGCTTATATTGTTATGCACACTACTGTAGTAGCATGAAAACTGGGACATGTTTTGTTGTGATTCTCCATGTTGACATGTTGACTGATTTGGGAATATGGAGAGAAATTAATTATATTTTCATCAGTCTGCAGCATTGGTCTTGTGTAGTGTTTGGTGAATTTATTGTATATTTGCACTTTCTCTGTGTACTTCACTTACAGTACTCTAATCACTGAGAAGTAGAATTGCTTTAGAAGTGTTTTAGGTTAGCAACAGCAGTGTGTAACTGGTTCAAACAGAATCAAGTCCACATGAAAAACACATTTCATATGGTAACAAAACATGGTTTTGATAAATTAGTGTATAGTTTTTACAAGAGTGTTTCATTTTGCAAAGGATCTGAGGTGTTCTGCTAATTGGGTGTGTGGTTGTGCTAATTGTGTGTAGTGTTTTGAAAAACCGAGCCCTGTTTTAAAAATCTTGCTTAAGCAATCGAGAAAAACTGTAATCGATATGTCGGATCATGAATCCAGATAGTTCTGGTCACTTTAACACTGATGTCCTGGCTTAGCGCGTTTTGTGTAGCAGATGAACTATGTGAGTGCAAAATGTTGCACTTTTTTCAATGTGTTTAAATGCTTGTCTCAAACTCTTGAGCGAATCAAAAACCCCGTTGCTAGTGCGCAGGTGTGGGGGACACCGCTGGTCATTGTGGTTGAGGCTGGACAGTTTTTACCGTGAGCTTTACACCGTGGCAAACAACCGCGGTTATAATAATTCAAATTTGACATGCTAATACTAACCGTGGGTATTTTTACCGTGGTTAATCGCAAAAGCGGTAATCCCTAGTGTGTGTGTGTGTGTGTGTGTGTGTGTGTGTGTGTGTGTGTGTGTGTGTGTGTGTGTTTATATTTGACTGAAACTCACCATGCTACTGTTTGGTCAGTGATAGTCTCCACCACAGTGTAGAGGGCAAAAACAATCCAGTACATCATCCATCGCACCTACACAGAGAGAACAATGAAAAATGAAGCTGCACCGACATTTGTACTTATCAGCTGATAAGTGACATGAAGTTGCAGAAACAAAATGCCAAGGGACGTCTGAGGTAGTTTGGAAACTGTGTCATACATTTCAGAGTTTTTCAACCAGATAATATGGACAACCTACTTATATTTCAAAACTTTAATTGAAACAAGTTAAATTGCATTTGAGAAATATTTATTAAGCAATGCAATATTTCAACAATTTGATGACAAAAGCGTTATAAAATTAATGTTCAAATGACCAACTACTACATATAACTATAAACAACTATAAAACTCTTAATTTGCCTACTCAATATCATAAAGGGAATTTATCAAGATCTGATTCACCCCTGCAGCCTTCCATGTCAACTGTTATCAGTGATTAAGAAAGTCACATTGCAGACACTTGAACCACTTTGCTTTTCTTGTTTTTGTCATCACGAATCCTGCTAACAGAGGTGTTACAAGCTGAGAAATATAGAAAAACTCATTGTGTCCTGGACTCATCTATCGAGGGAACATACGCATTATGATCTAAACTAAATTAACCCTTTTTACACTTTGTGGGACCAAAGGGTTAGATCGCTTGAGGCTTGTGTGGCATTTTTCTCTTTTCTATCACCCATGATCTTGTACTCTGCCCCCTCTCAGGCCAGTGAGGTGGAGGTGAGGATTTTATAACTATTTGCCCTTTTCCGTTTTTTGCCGTCCTCCCTGCTCTCATGTTCCTCCCGTCTCTCTTTGAGGGCTTTCCTGGCTCTTCAGGCTGGATTTCCATATCAAAGCCAGCGATAGATGGTGGCAGGCAGGCAGACAGTCACATGGCAGGCTGAGGTATTAGCCTGACCTAGCTGCAGCTGCATGACTGAACACAGACTGACACTTCCAAATGTAGTGCCCATTTATACAACCTGTTTAAGGCGGGATTGTGTCTATCCTCATTCTGTATAAAAGGTACGAAAACAGAATAGTGGGGGTCACTGTTGTTTCACCTTTATGCCAACATCAGAGGGAGTCACAGTGCTGGATCAATGTCATTGTAAAAGGGAGAGCTGACATGGTGGGACTGACACCACACACACAAACACACCCAGACACACAAACACACAGAGTGAGAGAGAGAGCACCGTCTCTGCACTGCCTGCTGCACTGGTTAATTGGTGACCTCATCGTGAACTCCCTCCACACTCACAGGCTCATGGGAATGATAAATGTAAAGGAGAGAGAGTGAGTCAGAGTCAGTGAGATGGAGAGGACATCTAATTTATATGTTTCAATCTCCTTCTGCCTCCACTGCTTCTCACGCTTCTACCTCTCTTTCATCTTCCCCTTCATACTTCTCTTTACCAGCATTTTCTCTCTTGCCCTCCCTCCTTCATCTCATCAGTAGGGAGGACATTAAGACATGACCTCAGTGAAATATACCGCGGCCATTTTGCCTTCCTGAGGCAACAGCAGACATTTACTAGCCCAGTCTGTGAATAACTGCCTTCCATTAAAAGAGACAAAACACCTGACCTCAGCCAATGGTAGAGCTAAAGTTGGCAGACAGGGCATGTTGATGGACCTGGGAAGCAGGAGAGGCTGACTAGTAGACAGAAAGGCTATAGTCCACCAGTTAAAAAGTCATTTTAAATGATTACTATCTTTTGTTATGGTTGCTTTTTATGAAAGTCATGCCACAGCATAAAATAATGGTTACAGAATATACATTTACTGACTGATTATATTATTAATCAGGAAAATAATCTATTAATCAATTTATCCTTTGGTTTATAAAATGCCACAAAATACCCATAACCCAAGTGGATAAACTCTAATGGCAAAGCCAAAATTCAGTCAGACCCCTATATTCAACTCCACAGAGGACAATTTCACATATTCATATTTAATCAGCTTAAAGCTGTGAACTGTTTTTCTATTCAGTTACTGCTGCTTTCCAGTTAGACTGGGATCCAAAATAGTTCAGTACAGAAATCCATTTATCTGAAGCAGAGTCAAACACTGTAGCCTAGGGGTCAGAAGTTTTAACTGTCCACGTTCATCACTTAACTACTCCTATGTCTGCAGTGAAGAGGTAGCAGAAGAGAAGTGAGGCATAGTACAGAGAGATGATATTTCTAACTGAGTGATGAGGTCCGGTTCAGGAGGTGGAGTGAAGGAAGCAACATATAAAAGAAGGGAAAAGAGGTTGTTTAGATCTCTGGTTTTACTTTTAGTAGAGGTGAGGGTGTTCAATAAGACACTGATAGAGAGATGCATTCATCAGCATGCAGCCACAGGTGCTGTATGGATGTACACAGAAACACTAGCTAAAGCCATAAAAACTAAATAAGAGGGCTGGGCCTCAGGAATGAATTTTAAGAGCCAACTTTGTGATGAACTGAAATAACCCCTAGCAGGGTGTGCTGCAACTCAAGTCATATAAAAGCAGCCACAGGCCTGTTTCAGCTGAAGAACCACTATCTTAAAGTAATGAACTCTGTTTCATCAACATATACATAAAAATCCTTACATGTGCTTGAGGGTCAATTAAAGAATAAGTTAAATTTTGTGATTTTTGTATGGTTAATGATCACACCGGAGGCTTGTGTGCAAACAGCAGTATATAATCAGTATATGGATCATCTTCTTGTGCGATCCAGACTTCATTCATTGATTCAGCACTTCTCTTGACCTTTTCTGAAGAGGGCGCTGAGTGCAAAGTGAACAATTTCATTCTTGCCTTCATTGAGGGAATAAGTTTGATTAAAGTAATTGAACCTGTTTAGACCTGGTATCAAGTACATCAGTTCACACCTGGCAATTAATCCTGAATGTGTCTCATGTGATCAGGCATCACTCCACCACTCTATATGCAATAAACACAGGTCATTTCTGTTCACAAAAAACAAATTCTATTGTTTTCAGCAAGACTGAGTAAATAGATGTGTCTGTTATCAATGTATTTGTGAGGAGCGATAGAGAGGGAGAGAGCAGAGGAATAGGGACTGAAAATAGGAATAGGAAATCAATAGATAGGGGTCAGTGTTTATATTGTGGAGGTGGCCACAAATAAATCAATGTATTGGCACTGAGAAGTGTAAAATTCTTTGGATTCAAAATGAAACTTTAGCGGCTTAGACGTCAGCTGAGATGCATTGAGAACGCATCTTTATGCATTTACACCTGTTCTTAGGGCTGTCCACTTGCCAGTCAGACAAATAACAATAATAATAATAATAATAATAGAAAGGAAATATTTTTGTCAAACCATACAAATGAGAGAGAGAAAGATATTACTTTATCACTGTTGTGAGAAAAAATTGATACCGTCACAGCCCTAGGTGTTATTTTGGAATAAAGACATGTATTTGAGTCCTTGTCCTTCTGGTGTTTCTTTTTTGCATTTGACTAGTTTTTCTTGTTACCTTACAAGCTCTGATGAAGAAGAGAAAACACTGTTGCAGGGATAATGATCCAACATTGCACAACCAAGGGAATACAAATGACCATGTGATACCTTAGTATTTTAGAAGCATTCAAATTGGACATCCTGGTGATTTTTTTGTGACGACTGATACCAATTTCCATACTTTCTATTTCCTTCCTTGCAGTACAACAAGGAAGCGAAGGAATCAGTAAAAGCAGAGAGAAGACAAAAGAAGCAGAGCGAGAGATAGACAGAGCAGTGGCTCAAAGGAGAGTCACTGCTATCTGCTTCTGGTGCTGGTGTGTTAAAGCTGTGTGTGAATGTGTTACTAACTCAGCCGACTGTGGTTTCACTCTCACTGGCATTAGTTACATCATCCAACTTCTTTTAGAAAACACATTTAAACCCTTCAATATATACGCAGCACAGATTCACGTCAAAAACTGGGCTGATAGGAAAAAAGGTTGTCACGATAGTTTAGCGTTATGCATTTACATTTCTAGTCACATTCATATAGCACTTCTCTCACATTTTCACATTTGCAGTCAGAAGCATAACAGTTACTGTTTTTTATACAGAATCAAGCAAAAATAAACCATATCCATAAAAATCTCATTAACTTACATATTCCTTGACATTTTTGGTCTTGACAGCTTTGTAAGAGTAATATGCAGGATACAGGGTCCCGAACAGCAGTCTGCAGGGAGAAAAAACACAGCATGGAGCCCATCATTTCTATACTGGTACATAATGACCACACTTAGCAATTTACTACGATGTTCTTATTACCTGCAAACACAAAGGCACTAATGAATAAACCTGTCTGAATGGGATATGGATAGATTAAAACAAACTATAGAATAGGAGAATGGTTAAAATTGTGTTAGCAAGTTTGCATAGGCTCAAAAAAACACAACTGTTTTGTTTTTTTATAAAAGTACAGTTTAAAGTCTACAGCACGTCTCCACATTTATGATCCAATTTCTACAGTCAATCAGTTTTCACACTGAAAACAAAGTGGCAGTTCTGTATAATTCTAAGTACAAACTGAGGCTTCTAGACAAAATTGTGATTTTCCAGTTAAAAGCCATCATCTGTGCGTGCAGAACAATCTGGTGACTTATTTATATCCTGCAATGATCGGGTGTTGGGTTCTGACCCAGAGTCTGAAAACCACTGGAACACAAGACAGTGACTCAATGTTTCCTCTGTAATCTTCTGCAGCGGCGGCGGTGGCTGGGGGTAATGTGGGGTTTGGTTCCATGCCTGCTCCACTGCAGGTTTCAACATGACCTTAGTCTACTGAAGTCTTCTTTTTTTTCTTTTGCACTCCGATACACAATGTTTGCTACATACAAATAAATATTGTTTGAATTTGATTGTGTTTAGGCAGCAGTGTTTCTGTACTGCTACTACTACAAATGCATTAATTGGAAACAGAATGGAAACAGAATGCTTTACATTCTGGGAATCTGTAAATGGACAGCTATCATGCTCCTTTCCTGTGGAATCATCTCCCAGTTTTAATCCTGGAGGCAGACAACCTCTCTATGATTCAGAGTTGACTTAAAACCTTCCTTTTTGATAAAGCTTGTAGTTAGAGCTGGCACAGGTCTACCTTAGACCAGCTCTTAATTATGCTGCTATAGGCCTCACATATCATTGCTTTTGTTTGTATTTGCCCCTGCATTTACTGTTTTTTAAAAACATGTAATGTGTTGCACACAGTATGTGTGTGTGCGTTGTGCGTGTGTGCGCGTGCGTGCATGCAGGATTGTAGATCTAATTAGCTTCAATGTGATTAGATGTCCTAGGAATCTGGGTATCCCAAAATGCAAGGAGGTCACCAACAAACAAAAAACATGAGAGAGTGAGACAGGAGAAGCATCACTATGGTAGGAATAAGATCCATGTACATTTTACTAGCCATCAGATACCTAGCTGAAATAGTGAGCTGGCCACAAGAAAAACAAAACAATGAGCTCTGTAGAGCTGAGGAGAACAACATATTCAATCCTCACTCTTTATGGTTTCATCACTGAGTGGCACCTTTCATATTATATGGAGGTTTTTGATCCTTTGTGAAATTCCAAATATAAAAATGATCCTTAATGGGGCAACAGTAGAATAGCTTTGCAGTGCTGGAGAATGGTCTGGCTGCTTACATTAATATTCTGCTATAGGGGAAAACATGCCCTGGCTTGTTATTACTTTAACCAATATAGGATTGGGGAGGCCTCACTGTCATGCAAAGAAAACAGAGAAAAAACAGTAAGACGTATGTCAACTGTTGATTACTTTATGATTCAGGTTTTCACCAAATACTGCCATTTTCGGGACATACAGTGCAGCTCAGAGGTTGCTCTCAGTTTTCCAATTGCAAAGGGGAATTTCTTCTATTTGTCAGTTTTGCAATTAATCATTCATCTGACCGCTAGCTGGCCGGTCAGGTTGATGACGTCTTCCAAGCCAACTGTGTGTCCATATATCCATGTGCCTCTTCTTATTGGAGGTTTTGGTACTCAGAATGGCACATATGATCACAACAGCACATTTCTCCCTTGGTAGCATTTTTAGCAAAGAAACAACTTGTTCTTCTTTAACAATGATCAGAGCACTCCGCAGAGACTGAGAAAAACGTACAGTGTGAGCAGTCACATCATGGCTAGACGATTGGTCCGTATAGTGCAAGCAAATAAATCATGAACTTTGGCTTTCCATCTCAGATTATTTACTTGTACAGTGCGAGGTGGAATTCAGCAATAACATTTCTAAATTGGCACAGAATATGGCCATCTTAAGACACAGAAAGAATCTAGACTCTAGATTCAGACTCTATGACTGCCTAATTTGACACAAAATACAAAAATATTAGATATATTCTGCACAAGGTATAAGTACAACGTTCTAGCTTCAGCCCATATAATTTGGGTTGCCACACATTTTACAAATCTGAAGGGACCTAGATATGCCAAGAATGTCAAAAAGGATGCACTGATACCCTGGTTTTGGCTCATTTGCTTGCCCTGTTGCGGGAACCCTGCAAGGAGGAATGAGGCACCGTGTTTGGAAATTTAATGGATGTACTCAGAGGAGCATGGAATCCTTCAGCTAAAGTTAAACTATAAAGGTCTAGAGGTAAGACAATTTCCTATAACAGCAATGAATCAGAAACACTGTATATAGTCTTGTATACAGACATACTCCCTCAGACCAGGGCCCTGAGTAGCAGGCAAGCCGCCAACAACCACAGAGGTTTATTTCCCTGCTGTTGCTATAGAAACAGCAAAGCTGCCACTGCTCCAGAACCCTCTTCTTGTGTCTACATTTCCTTGTCACACTGTATTTGCAATTAATTTGCTTTATTTGTAGAAATGTAGGGTAAAAGCCCAAACCTTGAAAGTTTGTAAATGAAGCCCTTTCCTTTCTTTCAGTAGCATGTGGCCATGTTTGTATGCATGAGGTGAGCACTGTTCTTCTTGTAGGATAATTTGTTGGTCAGGAAAACGGTGAATGGGTCTGAATGTTTCCTCTGGTAAAGCTTTGCAATCAAGAACAGGAAGACCAAGCCTCAAGTGGACAGGACTTTCTACTGACAGTCACATCAGTGGATACAAATTTCAAAGTACTGGGTCCTCATAAAACCAGAAAATCCTATGCTGGAGAATCCTGACGAGTAATTTGGTGGATTACGTCGTTTGGATACATTTAGCTGTTTGGACAGGAAAGGATTACTTCTGCTGTGATTACATTGCTAAATGCCACTCTCACAAACTATTCACGCAAGTGCATATTCCTGGAGTGAAGAGTATCTTTAGGGTGGTATTTCATGAATAGATAGCATTATGGATTATTTGGAAGCCAAATTGGTATGTAATTTCATTATAATTATTTCTTTCTGTATTTTATTACTTTCCTCTGTGTTTGTCTATCTTGTATCATACATAACTAGCTGATAGTGGTGTGTTTTATATTAAGATAACAGATAACTTTTAGGGGGAAAAAACTTAAAATGCCACTCACTAAAATCACCTATTCAAAAATATATTTTTTTCTATTGAGTTCTCTTGTCGACAGAATAACGTCTTGAAGGTTTTTTCACAGTGTTGACGATTGTTTTCTGAAAGAAATGATCTCTGTAGGCTAACGTTACATTGAACCAATTTAAGTCATAGCACATGTGGCTGGAGCGCAACCAGCCAGTGCTCCCTCTTCTCACAGAACAGCTGGCCGGTGGAGGCTGCACAGTCATCGCCACTATCGGAGCTCCACCAGTAATGGTAGTTTGCAAAACCTCCTATCAGCGCAGTAGTCGGCCAAACCAATGAATTAGTCGACCACTACTGGAAATAGCGTTATGGTATAATTAAGACAAATGGTGAGTGAGAGCAAAGTTTGTAAAGGATATCCCCATTGCTTTGTGATTCAACAGCCTAACTTCGCACTCCATGTGATGTCTCTACAAAGTTAGAAATGTAACAATAATAGGTGACATGAGACTTCGTCTTGAATACATTATTAAACAGCTAATAAAGTGTTGCTAATGTTACATAAACCACGGTTCTTATTACCACCTTTGACTTAGATACCTTAGATAACATGTTTAAATACTGATAATTAGCTACACCTTCCTTCTCCTCTGATACCTCCTGTAATGCTACAGCTAAACAAGGAGTTGACGGGATTGCCTTCTTCGGTATGTGGCCCATTAAACCCTGTCAGTCTGAATATATGTAATGACTATCATTGGTTCACTGCAGTTCCAAAGAGGAAAGGTGTTGACTGATTATTTCACTCATGTCAAAAACCCCAATGGAGATTTATTAGAGAGTCTTTAAAGAATACATGTTTTCATACTGTCATTATGGGTTATTGGGTGTCGATGGATAAAATGGCAATCAATTTTGAATTGAATCTACAAAACAATCAAATGTATAATGAAATGCACTAGAGAGACGATTGTGCATTTGTTTTATATAGGCTACTATATATAAAGTATTGTATATTAGTTCTGCCAGTTTAATAAAATGTGCCATTGCTTCAGTGTAGAGCTCTCTCTCACACACAAACACTCGTCTGTCACAGTCAAACTGACCATCCACAGTACCGAGAGAAATCCTTCCGTGTCAGTGGGCAGGTAAAACATCCATCAAGATTTTAGAGTACTTGGCAGGCAGACAGAGTTCAACAATTCCAGTTCGAGCACTTTAAGGGGGCTCATTCACACAACAGTATACGAAATGAGTTTGGTCAAAATTCATCATTGTGTTTTTGAGCTACGTTTTGACTTCTGTAAAAGGGTCTGAATTTGTTCTGAGGTCACTGTAGCTTCCTGGTTATTTGGTGCTGGAAAGGTATATTGCTACACTACTCTGACCTTCCAATACCTTACACGAGATTCCTTTATATTATTCAAGGTCTTAAATGTACATCTATTTCTTTCTGACTCACTTAGAGCCAGCAGGGACATTCTCTCCATAAAACAAAACACAAAAGTTGGACGTGCAAAGAAATGTTCTTGAAACAATTTGTTGAAAAGCAGGGCCCCCTCTTCATTTCAAAACTACCATCTCTGTATTTCCCTTCTCTCCCTCCTCATTCTCCTTCTTCTCATTTCAACACATTCTCCCCCACTCTCTTTGCCTGCAGCTGAGAAAATAGCCTGTTGCTTTTAGATGGGCCTTGACTCTGGGCTGCAGGTCAATTTCCCTGGTTTCCTGACACCGTAAACCACCAACAACCAGATGGAGGAGGGGGAGGACAGGAAGACAAGAGACAGAGAGAAAGAAAGAGAGAGAGAGAGAGAACAAGGGCAATAAAAACAGGAGACACACCAAGAGGGAAGAGAGGAAGGGTGAAAAAAAAAAATCAAGAGATCTCCAAGATTTAAGCTCCCACCATCTGGTTTGAGCTTCAGGAATAAGAATTTGATTACAAGACTTTTCCCCTAAAAACACAGAGGGAGGATTGTTGAGAGAACTGCTGCTACAGCAAACGGGACTGGTTACAGTCCAGGTCTGCACCTCCCCAGAGTGTTTCCTCATAGGGAAATAAATGGCATAGATCATTTACACGGCTCTCTGAATCTCCCCACATTTAAAAACTGACTAAACACAACATTCACAAGTTCAAACTTAAGATCAGTGTTTTTTGCATATTTCTGGGCACATAAATCTCCCGAGAAAAAAAGTGCCATAGACTAAAATACCATTTAAATTAGGGCTGCACGATATTATGAAAACATGCAATATGCGATAACGTTGTTTAATATCGTGATGGCGATATGACTTGCGATAAATACAATTAAACAGTCCCTGGCTACGGACGCAAAGACACAGCTCAACAGCCGGAAAAGTCGCAAAGTCCGTCTGCAGTGCCACCAAGAGGGGGCAGACACCAGGGAGCCATGCACAGCTCCACAAGGCCACTTACAGTGTTAATTTGGGGTCTTTTTATATATTTTGGATGGTGAATAGTAAATATTTTTACAGTTTTTAGCGGCTCTGTCAGTAATTTATCGCTCCTCGTGTCTCAAGCCAGTCCGAAGTTACCACACACACACACACCACACCACACACACACACACACACACACACACACACACACACACACACACACACACACACACACACACACACACACACACACACACACACACACACACACACCGAAAATCTAGTGACATCGCGATATCAACGTGCGCGATTGCTGTATCGCAGAAGATGGCAAATGTTGCGATAAATGGTGTGTCATGCGCCAAGCATTCACACCCTGTGTGACCATATATTTGGCAAACCAGATGGAGCCATGCTGCCTAAGATGATACATTAAAGACATTCAGATCATTGACAGGATTTGACAGGAAAACTCAATAATGAGTTAAATCTTTATTCAAAGCTCTCTCTCTCTCTCTCTCTCTCTCTCTCTCTCTCTCTCTCTCTCTCTCTCTCTCTCTCTCTCTCTCTCTCTCTCTCTCTCTCTCTCTCTCTCTCTCTCTCTCTCTCTCTCTCTCTCTCTCTCTCTCTCTCTCTCTCTCTCTCTCTCTCTCTCTCTCTCTCTCTTGGACACATGTGTAAACTCAGAATTTGTAAATTTAGGAAATGAATGTGGAACTGTAGGAAATGGCGGTGCACTCGGTTTGGTTTGACGCAGCTTAAATGACAGAGACACAAGAGAGGAGGTAAATTACTGACAGAGCCGCTAAAAACTGTAAAAAAAACTTTTCACGGTCCAAACATGTATGAAAAGACCCCAAATGAACACTGTAAGAGGACATAGTGGAGCTATGCATGGCTCCCTGGTGTCTACCCCAGACTTGGTGGCGTGGCGGTCGGGCTATGCGCCTTCTTCCGGCCATGAAACTGTCCGTGGGCTCCGCGTCTGTAGCCAGGGAATGGTAATGTTTATTTTTCGCAAGTCATATCGCCATCGCTATATTAAACAACGTCATCGCATATCTTTCTACTATTGTGCAGCCCTGGACTGAATCCATCGTTAATGTACTGTCTACTGAATACAAATACAAAACACCATTAACAAACTATGGCATTTTGATTTGCAAACATAAAACACACCTGACAAAGTACAAAAAAAAAAAAAACCTGCAGGTTCAAAAATAATGTGCCCTAAATATACAAAAAATGTATCTTAGATGTAGGAAAATGTATTTACTTCAGGGCTGTTGTACAAGGTTCCTTTTAATTGTGAAGGATTTCTGTATCTCTGGTCACTTTCTAATCGACTCATTTTGAAAAGAGTTAGATTACACTGGATATGCTAAAGTTGTTGCATCTTTCCAGACTTAACTATTAAAATCATTTGGATGAAATCCTATTTGAAAACAGTTTGTAGGTTTGACTAAAAGGCTCATTCTTGCTCTGGGCTAACACTAGACTCAGATGCTTTTGACTAAGACCAAACTAGAATGTCCAGAGTTTTAGTCAACTGAAAACTGACTAAAGAAAGACTAAAAATAACATGGACTTTTTACCTAAAGATGAAATCTAAAAAGCTGACAAAATTAACACGACTTAAAAGTTGATACTGGCGGCAAGTTTTATCCCTCTCATACATTTATCTCATCTCACTTGCAATCAAATATTTTGGTGGGTACCACCTACAAGACTTAAACCCATATAGACTAATAAAAAAACTATACTACAGATTTGACATGGGTAAATTCTAGTGGTGCACCGATGTATCGGCCGTATATCGGTAGCGGCCGATATGCGCCTTGTTTACTGCCATCGGCGTATCGGTAATAAACTTGACTTTCACCGATAACATTGGCCGATGTTCATTGGTATGTTTTCTGCAGCCTGCCAATCTGGCATCCAGATTATGGTACACTGGCCGGTTTACACGGGCGCTGAAGCCGCGCAAGCGCAAAGCCAGGCGCCTCCCATCCACCCCCTGTTAAACCTTTGTGCGGTTCACATGGGCTGCGATGCGCCGCGCCGCGCCAGCGCCTTCATCGATGGTTTCGGCGTGCGGCGGCGTATCAGGAAACAGACTGAAAAATGATTTTAAACGATATAAATGACATATTTTATATGATATAAATGATCAAATATGCATCCCATACTTTGTATTCCCCTTCTGTTGTCCTGGAGTTTTAATTTTCCCAATTTTCAATAATTAAATGTCCCCCTCTGCCCATCCACTACAGCACACAAGCAGTCATATAGATAAAAGAGAGAGGGAGCGGGGCTAAAAACTTGCTTGGAGAATACGTCATTTAAGTTCCCCCGAACAGCCAGGTTACATACAACAACTAAGCGGAGAATCCGGGCTGTTGGCTTGTGGAAATCTACAGGTCAGTGTGAACCAATAACAAATGTCCAAGGTCATTATGCAAAATATGGAAATAAGAGGCAGAGGGAGTGTATACAAAGTTATGGACAGGTTATGAGGTGAAGGACGCAGAGGCACGATACTCTACCTGACCTGTATTTCAACCTAACAGTGATTAACCTTACAGGGATTCGTGACCAATGTTTGTTTCAAAAGAATGTGCTCAGTATCCACAACACAGGGCTTGTCAGTTTCAGGAGATTGAAAGGGAGAGTCATTATTTCTCCACCACTCCCTTCTGCCTTCCCATCACATTTCTATCCTCCATTACACCTCCAGCAGTAGCTGTGTAACTACTGTTTCTGCATGTGGACAGACTCAAAAAGACAGAGGGACATGAAAGAGAGGTATTACAAAAGTATGCTGCCTAGTCAAGAAATGGGCATTTTCCTGCAAAAGTAAACACATCTACGTTACCTGTGGGAAACTAATACTGAATCTGACTTCTGCTTTAAACTCAGATTCAGTGGCATGTCCCTGGCCTGGACACGGACCAAGGGTAACCTTTCTTCCCGTGTTCTAACAATGACAGGCTTGTCAGGTTATTTTGGGCAGGGCTGAGAATTCCATATTCAAGATGGCAGCTGTACCTGGCACTCCTTGGCAGATTGAACATTTACAGACATGTCCACCTCACGATACGTTCCACATTGTTACAGCTGACTCACCAGCAGCAGTCACGGTCATGATTCATACTGTAAACAAGTCTGTTGGCTTTAGACACAATAGCAAATGACCGACCACAAGGCCGAACTAGCCACATGTAACTACTTAGACCGCTAATCAGAGATGTCTGATAACCATTTGTTAACAGAAAGAATGCATGTCCCTGTTGACAAAGTGTCCGCACTAATCTAGAAAATGTAAGGACCGAGGCCACAACTTGTCCAAAGGACGGCAACAGTTAGCCAGGCCAGCTAACAAAGCTAAACCCCTCATTTTCTCCACCAAGGTAAACTTGCCATTTTAGTTGACTTTCACTAATGTTCGTAGAGTTTGTACTTACACAACGCTTCTCGAAATGATCCAGGACACCATGTTTTCTGCCTCTGTGGCTTCGGGCTGTGGCAACGGAAGAAGAGCGTCCCGGTGACAGCGGTAATGGCCGAGTCGCTGTGAACTTCTACAGCCCAAACTTCGATGAGCGAGCCTAAGACGAGCTGGTTATCTCACCGGTCATCAGCCAACCCGTATGTCTCGCCGTTCTGACTTCGTAGCCACAGCTAAGATGAGCAATATGTCCGATATGATCCCCGTTGTTTAGAAGCAGTCACTCACTCCTCAGGGTTTCCTCCTTGGCTCCTTCCCTCACTGTCTAGCTCTCCAGCGTCTGGCACAGAGCGGCGCTCACGTAGTCCGTGCCGTCACAGGAAGAGAACAACCTAACGACGCTCCTATTGGCCAGATCAGTCTGTTTACAACCGACAATAACTGTCATTGGCCAGCCACGCTTACCCATGTGACTTCTGGTTCTGATGAAGTCGGTGGGATTTTAAACTCAGCGACCTGTATGCTGATTGGTTCTTGGTCGAATCGTGGCGATTTGTAGCCAACGGGTGAGAGCGCCAGTGATCGGTGGATTTTCCAACGTTGTTGTTGGGGAAGCAGATCTTCTACTGTTTAAGAAATGGAAGGTGACCTTGTTTCAAATTCCAATGCACGCAGTAAGGGCGGATTCAGTCTTCAACAAGTATGTCTTCTGGACGCCAAAAGAGAAAACGCACGTCACTGTGTGTTTTTATTTCATTTTATTACAATTTCCAAAGGAAGTTTACATAAACATCTGGATGGTGGACCAAAGGAAGTCTCATGGGGGTGCACAGTGATTTAATACATTCATTTAAACAATCATTGGCCAAAAGACAGCTTCTCATTAAGTCAAATGCAAAAAAATAAAAGGTCACATTTTCTTGTTGCTAAACAGAAAAAGACTTCATCCTTGAAATTAAATTGTTATATAATCCTACTCACATATTCTACCATTACTGACAATAACTCATCAATTCATTTGTCTTTGCTGCTCCCTTCAACTCTATCACACATTTTCTGATATATAAATACTCTAAACATTGACACACGTTTCCATTATATTTCTTCTAATCAATGTTGTAAATATTGTTATCTGTTGATGTTTTCAGTTACACGTGGCTTCGAATGCACTTCTGTCCGTCCTGGGAGAGGGATCCCTCACATGCGGCTCTCTCTGAGGTTCCACGATTTTCTTACCCTGTTAATTGGGTTTTGTTGGTAGTTTTACCTTACTCTTGTCGAGGGTTAAGGGCAGAGAATGTCACACCTTGTTAGGCCCTATGAGACAAATTTTGATTTGGGAATATGGGCTATACAAATACAATTTAATTGATGATTGATTTGAGAGCCAATAGGAATGAGCAAACATAATACAGATGTACATTGTACGCTGGGGTCCTTCCCAGTTTGTCATAGAGTGTAAATTAATGCCATCTTCAAAATTGCAAATGAATCAATCACAGCTTCATTAGCACTTGGAAACAATTTCCTAAGGCAAGTTTTTACAAATATGTATTATGATACATTTTACCCAGAGTTACACTTGAACTATAGCTTTACTATACACTCATATATACTCTGAGGAATCTTAGTAAGTAGCTAAGATACTGTGTAGAACCCTCTAACTCAGGACCCGAGCTTAAGGAAGACATTTTAGTACTATATCTACATTTTTTATAGATATTATTATTACCTCAGATACAATGTTGAGGAATATATTATGGTTTTTATTATGTCTTTAAAGCATGGCAATTTTCAAAATGCTGAAACTTACTTCATACTAACCAGTGCTCTTAACTAATGAGTTTTACACTCAGTCAGCTAGCTAATGTGGTAGAAAATCTGGGAGGGGCTTAACCTATTTTAGCTTTAGCTTGAATTTTGTGTCAGCCATTTTTCTCACAGTGCTCATCAGCTCGTGTTCATCTGCCTCAGTTTAAATTTTTTTTTAATGGTGCGTGTGTCCATGCCTGTGTGTATGTTTGCAAGCTTACTTTGGATAACACAACCAACTGGATACCTGAAACACAAATGTTGTGGACTGCTTTTGTCTTGCTCATTACATAAAATACACCAGTCTCAAGGATGTGATCATATTCATTACAGTTTTCCATACATAGCACTTGGCAGACACAAACCCCATCTGTGTGCATTGACAGGCCTGCCTCTTTGTTTGTGCATGTGCATCTGTGTGTGTAGATAATGATATCTGAGCACATAGACATGTGTGGGAGCTTGTAAATATGCAGCTATGAGCTTTTGACTTTATATATTTGGATATATGCATATTTGTGATCACATATAGATATACTGTATGCATGTTTTGTATGTATGCATGAGTATGTATATGTGTGTGTGTGTGTGTGTGTGTGTGTGTGGAGCAGGAGGGGGGGTTGGATTCATGGCTACTTGTTATTCATGAAGGCGGATGTTGCGGTGTGCAGCAGTGTGAGGTAGATTCCCTCTGGAGCCTCTCTGGTCACACAGCCTGTCTGGGACAGCATCAGAGGATCACAGCTGAACCGAAAATACCTCCATACCAAGCTTTCACCATGAGGGGTCCACTGACAACCTCACGATACAATATAATGTCACACACAGCTACAAAATCAAGTCAGAAACATACACATTTGAGCAAAGATAATGAGCAAGGATATACTTTTTTTTAAAATGCCAAAAGTTAAAAACCAAGTTGTATTAGGTCTATCATCATTGCTGCAAAACAGAAAGATCAAATTTTCCTTTATATACATACAATGACAGTGATTACACCAATATTCAGATAATAACCCAACTAAGCCAATAGTGTGAATGATACACTGCCATGAAGACATTACCATAACCTGAATAAGGTCATACTCCCCTAATGAGCAACAATCCCATCAAGACGTGGAGTACTCCCACCATGGTCACATGATGTAGACATGTATACATCTCAATCGCATTATAATGGAGTTTTGCGTATTACAGTATTTTGCGACATAGTAAGAATACTGCTTGACCACACATGCCCTGGGTGTAAACCAGATGGAAAAATAGTTGTAGCTTTTGGAAAATTGGATAGAAAAACACCCAAAATATTAGCATCGTGCATTATTTTCATTATTTTCGTGTTCATAATGACTCATTATCAGGCTATGCTCTGTAACATTTAAACAGGAATATGATTAGAATGTTTTATTAATAACTCATGCAAGGACCAATATAATGTCTTATTCTCAAGAAGGTCAATAGTCAGAATGTTGGTGTCCATGTAAATGTGTGACATTAACAACCCATTCAAATAACATAATAGTTAACACTACAACCTTTTTGAAAACTGGGACCTAGGAAACATTTGTCATTTGAGGACAATAGATGCTGTCCAGCGTATTGTCCTGTAACATTCATATTGGCCGTTTTGTGACTTGTGGGAATGCCAATTCTAATATGGTAGGAATCTGTATTTGGTCTTTTTTCCCCACCTGCTTACTTGAAACCAGTTATTACTAAAGGATGGTTCCACAACATTTCATCCACAAGCTGAAAAACATAAAATATCCACCACTTGAAGTGCCCTTATTTTGTTTTGCTTTCCTTTAGTGTATCATAACTTTGAAGTGCATGTAGCTTCTACTAAGTTACAAAATTCCAAAGTTCCAAAGAGTTTCCAACTCTCACACAGAAAAATCTGCTGTAGAGCCTGAAATTACTCATTTGCACGTGTGTACACCACCAATTAACATGTAACGTGCCACATGGCCACCTACCGGCTACTGTGGCTTGGTTTGGAACAGCACATCTGTTACCGTGGCTACAGCTGCGTGTACAGCTGAACGGGATGCCTACAGGTAAGCGGCATGACATTTTAGACATACACCCAGTGGTTGACCAATCACAAAGGAGGGTCCCAGCTGAGCTGAAATAGGGCATTTTTGAAAGAGGGGGAAAAGAGGTGCTGCAGCAAATAAAATATCCACAGCCTTTATGTGTCTTTTTTAATTTTGCCAAAAAACATTGTTATCATTGTCGTCATATAATATTCTGTTTATAAAAAAACGAGTATCAATAGAAGTCAGTCCATTCTGACCTTGAGCCCTGTCACCTTTATTGTCACACAGTCAGACTGAGGGAGGAGCTTTATGATTTGTTCTCAGATGACCTGTGGATGCTGCTTGTATTAAGTGTGAAATGTTCATCTCACACTGCTTTTACAAAATTGACCACCAGACAATTTTTTTCAGTTGTGGTTTATTCTCCAAAAACAGCCATTGCACTGACACAGACATTAACTGGTACACTTCCTTCACATGTGTTTTCAGCTTAGCAATGAGTCATTGTCTCAGTATATGTGCCACCAGGGTGAATTTTATATTTTATGAGTTTACATCGTCCTTATTATTATTATTCAAAGAGACTAAGAATTTGATTTGCATTCAGTCCGACCACATCTATAGGAGGACAAAGCTTTCTTAGATGATACACTTGCATACCAGAACATTGTTCCCTCTAAAACCTCAAACCGTCCTCTTTACATTTCTGCATGTGTACAGTCTAAACAAACAAGATACAGTGCAGTAATCAGTGTATTCTTGAAGTGTTAATAGGGGAACTTTTGAAATTAAGATGGAGCTCTTTAGCTTTTTCGTTGTAACATTGTTGTAAGATATTCCTAACACTTACTAAAACCAAAGGATCTGCTTTTTCTACCCTTGGTCAATAAACACCATATATGTAAATGAGACAAGAAATATGTTTGTCTCACTTCTGCATACTTACCGCATTGCTTTTCCTTTCAGTTGTTCCATTTTCTTATTCCACTACTATGAGAAACCTCTACTCTACTTTTTTTTTCTTTTTCTTCTTCCTCTTTTTCGTGCCTCTTTCCTCTTTTCACTATTGTGTCCTTGGTGTGGCTGTTTTCTCAGCATCTTTCCCCTTTTCTCTCATTGTTTCTCCTCTCCTGTTCCCCCGCTTCTCTTCCACTGTCATTCCATGTCGGTGTTTTACCCTCCTCCTCTCTTGTATCCTACCCCGGAGGTCGCTCCAGGCTGATTGCTTTCTACATGCTTCACACACAACCCTCTATACTGTCCTTAAGATCCCCTCTGCACACACCCGCATGCGCACACAAGTACACAACTGTGCAGTCTTTCGCAGTGCCAAACACACACACACACACACACACACACACACACACACACACACACACACACACACACACACACACACACACACACACACACACACACACACACACACACACACACACACACACACACACCTTCTTTCTCCTGTTCTCCTTCAGTTCTTCAGCCTCAGTCTCTTGTTCACTGATTCTCTCTTGGTCTTGCTCCTTTAGAGCCCAGGAGGCCAGAGGGAAGACAATGCAAATGAGTAAATCCGCACCAAAAGAAAGAAAGCCAAACATGTCAGTGGCATTTAAAATTCTGAATGAAATATTCACGCAAAAGAAAATTCAAACTTGAAATCATGAATGAAATTATGAATGACTACAGATGGAAGTACCTCTGCTGGTGGTCTGGTGGGTTTTGAAATTCCACTAAGGTTTTTTAAAAGCCTATTAGACAGCTGTTGATAATTGGATCTAATATTCTTCCATTCCATGCAGTCACTGGTTTCCATCCATTTCAGTGTAAAAGGAAAATCTATCAGCAGACTTCCCAGTTGGATGTGTGTAATCCATCACAGTGAACATCTAGTCTGCAATTATTTGTTTTGGTCATCATTTGGTTATCATAACACTGTAATACTGTTAGTAATAGACTTTTATACACACACACACGTTTGTAATGGACACAAATGTTTGAAATAACTTTTAGTCATACATACGTACATGTGTGTGTGTGTGGTTATATTTTGCAGACCTATATAAAATTGAATAAATCTTTGGGCAGTTACTCATTTTGCCAGGTTTGTAATCCCACCTTGATTACAATGGTAATTATTATGTAAATGACTAATTTATATAATAATAATAATAATAATAATAATAATAATTCTTCTTCTTCTTCTTCTTCTTCTTCTTCTTCTTCTTCTTCTTCTTCTTCTTCTTCTATTAATATTATTTTTATTATTATGATTATTATGATTATTTTTATATTTATGCGTAATAGTGGCTGTAGTACTACATATTACAGGTGTGATCGCCAACACTTGCTGTGACAGTCAGTTCTCCTGGAAAGAGCAGTTGAAGTCAATGTTTTGCGAAAATAGTTCCGACGGTGTTCAATATGGCGGAGGGACACAGTGGTGCCGCGTCCCTGTGAATACCATGGGATCCAGCGGAGAAACACGAGCGTGGATGGCGGCTGTGATGCGGTCCAGTGTTCCACGGTTTTTTTCAAGCTGAGAGAAAAGAGACTGACGCTCGAGCGGGTGGAGACTGCTACACATTTAAATCCCCCGGGTCGGTTTTTCAGCTTTTAGCAACAAACAACTTCACCTTTTACATTTTTCTTTCTACCGCTGGAGTCTTCCGAGCTGGGTTAATGTCGTAAATGACAGGGCTGTAAGGGCGTCGTTGTCGGGAAGTTTTTTCGAGGGGGGATTCGGACCAGCGAAGGGCCATGGCAGTCGAGGCTCGCCCGGAGCTGGTCGGGAAGCGGTTCCTCTGTGTCAGCGGGGACGACCCGCCTGAAATCGGCGACATCGGCCGGTGGCCGTGGAGGTCCGGGGTCATACGAGCCGTCAACCATCGTGACAGCGACAATCCCGACCTGACGGTAAGGAAAGCGCCGACTCCGTCCGCCGCTTGACTCTGTTACATGCAAAGCGAATGGGAAAATCTCTGTGGTTGGTGGCTAGCCAGCGAGGCAATGTTGGAGGCTTACCAGGCGGAAATTATTGTGTGGCTTTGTCTTAGTTATTATGGCTCCTTGGACCAACGTGTACACCGCTTGTATTTTTCACAGTTTCACCAAATCTCCAGATTCCGTGGAGTGTACAAGTTCGAGCAGCTATTTGACCACTTAGGCAAGTTAATGGGAGGCAGACCACCAGCAGGGGGTTATGGAAAGCCAACGGCTCGGGTCCAGACAGTACACTACTTATTTACACCCAGATCCACAAACCTATCTCCCTCATCAGTCATTTACTGAGGCGGGGGCAGACCTCCGTGTTGTCGCGTATAAGAAGAACGCAGAAACACAATGGCTCCATGTAGGTACACCGTGTCTTCAATCTATAATAGATCAGGTAAAGCGCTCATTTCTCAGTGATCGTGTCGCAGATGACAGACATCTGGGCTCTGGACTCGCTGTGTGTTGTCGCCGGAGCGAAGCCGCATTTGTCAAAGCGTGTGTAGGAATTTGAGTCCCGAGCAGCTAAATTCTTTAATCTGCTGTATACTGCAAATCAGCTGACGGAGGTAAGGTTGGCTTCCTAGGTTTACTCCGCATTACAGCCTTTACATTGAACTGATCCCTGTTGCCTCGTGGTTATTGGTCACAATCTGCGTTATGTGTGCGCGGTGATCGACCATAAAGCCCCGTCTGCCCGTGGTTTAGGCGGACAGCCAGCCCTCCGTCTCGGACAAGGACGCAGGAATGCAAGGACTTGTAAAAACATAAAACTGGCTTGCTGCGGGCTGAACAATGGCCAGTCGATCGTCATATCAAATGTTGTCTGCGATTTCAAGACAACTCACAGTGTTGTCACTTCCAGGGCTTCCAGGAGCACATCTATTTCCAGCCCGGTGTGCAATTATTGTGCTTCTCATTGCAGTCACTAGGACAGTGATGGATGAAAACCATGGCAGTGTATCTGCCTGTTTCCCACATTCTTTAGAAAAGGAGGTATTTTCCACAACAGGTTAATGCGCAGAAACCTGCACACAATAGAATATTTGCCCTGACAAGCCCTTGGCTGTCCAATACACTACTGTGTCAGTGTACAGTGTGCCTGTTCCCCGGTTTCTTTTGTTCACTGAATCCTCCTATCTGCCTATGCAGATAACTGGCCAAACCCAAGCTCGGTTGTGATTTGATTATTGAGAGTGTTGTCTCTGTACATATGTGCCATTCTCTGAGTCATCAGATACGAAATCTCTCAGTACACATTATCATCTAATTGTCATAGGTCTCTGGTCGGGCAATTCTTTGCGTATGACTTAATTTGAGAGACATCTGTGGGAGTTCAGCTCTTCTGCGTTCATCACTTGTATGTCATGGCATAAAATCCGACCAGCATACATGTCAGAGGTCCCTCTCACATGTCGTTGACCACTTGTGATCTTTTCGACACTGAGATTAGACAGTGTCGCAGGATCATAGCTTTCTGTGTATTCCCCCTTTTAGACATGAATTTACATCAAGTTGTCTCTGTTTTTGACAGGAATTATGTGGTGGCATAATTCCATGGATCAATTCCAGTGTCATGTAGCTAAACAGCTCTCATATGTGTAATTGCATGTTCCCTCATCTGCACAGTTTGCTTGTTTGTATCACACAACAAACATGCTCACAGCTTCTTAATTCCCTTTTAGAAATGGTCCTTTCGTGTGATTATAATTCAGGCAATGAGTAATGCTCTGGTTTAATTCCATACAGTGGGGCACAGTCTCATTAGCAAGGGTCTTAACTAGCTGAGTGAATGCAGGCGAGAGGGATTGGAGATTAGATTGGAAGAAGTGTGTCAAGCCAAGCTGTCAGGTCTCTGTCAAGTGTCTGGTCAGATAGGCCAGTAGTACAGGGGTATACCAGGCTCACCATGGCTCAACAAGGCTTATTGGTTCTTAGCTATGAATCTTAGTGAAAGAATAATGCAGTTTACACAAGTCGAGTTTGACTTCATGCTGATTATAGAGGTGAATCTAAAATTACCAGTCACCTAATGCCTAAAATCACCAGATTAAACCATTGCTCTAGTTGGTAGCTTCTTAAGTGACACATCTTTTCTTGGATGTATGCAGTCAGCTCAGGACACTGTTCTAAAACAGCTAATATCTGTAATGTCGAGCTGAAGCAGTGAAATTAATTGCTTTGTAAATCAAAAGAACTGGATTTCCACATTATCGTGGTAATTTAATGGTTCCAGCTGTAAAATGTAGGGATTTACTGCTTCTGCTTGTCTTAAATTATAGTGAACTACATGTTTATGGGGTATGGTATGAAAAGAAAAGCAATTTGAAGATGTCAAAGAAAGTGAAATAGTTTACAGATACAAAATATGTATGTCATCATTAGTTGCAGCCCCGATCTAGTATATTTTGTGTTGATGTTAAAGTGTAAAACGTTCTTGTTTCATAAGACTGCACATGTGAATGTTGATTTTTGCATTCATGATGTAACACAGAGCTAACTTACATTTCATTATCCTACACAGCAGAATTGAAAATACAGCATTGATGTATTATCACTTACCAAAATGGAAATAAATACTCTGCTTCTACACTTTTAACATAGTCACTTCTCATGATGGGATCTTATTATCTTTGTGCAGTAATAAAAAGTTAGTACTCGTATTTGTACTAGTTCAGTAATGATATGTAATGATATGTTGATATGTAATGATATGTTACCTAATGAGTCAGTGTAGTAATACCTCCACTGGTGTAATCATGTGTTATAACACCTATGACAGGATAATATTTGAGTAGGTAGAATAGAATTTCCTTGCAACTTTCTAAAGTGAAACTGTGATAACTGTGCCTGACAGGCATCTTTTAAAATGATTGCGTGTTGCTGTTGCTAATACTGATTGTAATTATTGTTATCATTATCATAACTGTAATTGTATATATTTCTTTAATGGTGTTTTTGTGGTTAGGGTGGCATCTGGTCTAGCAGGCGATTAGACCAGTTCGGCTGGCTCAGAGCTAACGCGGACTAAAAAATGAAAATGAGGACAACCAATTTTAGAATTACTGATATATTTTGCTGAATTGGTTTAGAGCAAAGTCTGTATAAAGGATATATGATAGCTGTAATAGCAATGGACTAATGGTAATATAGAAGTAGTAACTGTAGGCTGCATTTTAATTGTTAGCGCACATGTAGTTTATTCTTTTGGGACATTCTTTCTGTTTATTGTTGGCCATAACAGACATGCACAGCTTCATAGCCTTAGTCCGCATTATGCAATGACCTCATAGCCAATTAGAAAATGTCATATGAGCTAACTGATATGATGAAACAGTTTGGCACAGTCTTGGGTTTTATTTTCATATCTCTATGCCACTTATTTGTTTGTGTACAGGGTGGGAGTCAGTCCAGTTTTATTTACTGTATATCAGAGGTAAATATTACCAATAACATTTATAGTGGTCATGCAGCTGCTCACTATCCATTTGAGGTTGTATTGGCTGAATCCTCTTCAGTCAGTAAACCTGACAATACTTAAAAAAAGGTTCAAGAACATGTTAAAGTTTTAAGAGACACTTGTCTATTGATGACGATGTAAATCATTTTCCAGGGAACCCAGTTTTGTTGATGCAGAAATAGAATCTTAAAACTGAAAAATGGCAGCGAGAGTTCAAATTAAAATGGAGTACGGATAATCTGTGATATGCAGAGTGAAATACAGAGCATTTTAACACCTTTCTAATCTCCAGACATAGAGTTTTTGAGGGAACTAGAGGGACAAGCTGAAAGAAAAAGTAAAAGCTCAGCAGCAGAACCCCACGCTGGCATATCAGGCATAAAACCGCCACACTCATCTGGACTGGATTCACAATGGATGGAAAGAGCAGGGCAACCAGGTCATTGCCTATAGGATTCTTTGTTTTCCATTACAGTCCAATGTGTCTGCGTGTGCGTGTACAGTAGCAGTGCTGTTAGTTTGTTTTTAGGGCTGTGGCCTGAAGTTCATCTCCATGTGGCTAATCAGCAGAAAATGACAGGCTGTGACCTGGGAAGAACCTTCCACATACAGAGTCTCTGCATGGTTGTTGCAGTGCTGCAATTTAGCCACATTAGAAACATTTCTAAGCTGTGTGCGAGTGTGTGTTGGGTTGTGAATAGCAGCATTGTTTCTAGTTCAAACGTACACTAGAGAAATGGAGAGTAAACATGACCTGGGGAGTAGCTTTACCCTCGTAAGGTCAATGCTACAGTAATGTTTGCAAAGATATATACAATACCATCACATGAATTTGACTATACTTGCTATTGTTCCTGTTGTACTTTGTTCCAGTTGGACTTTGATTATTAACTAACTATTATGAATGCTGTTACGAATGCCATTATATCTATTGCAGTATCATATTGTCATATTAGCAGCCTGCCACATTTTTTGTAATTTAAAATGTACTGAAGGAATGGAACATGTAACTAATAGTTAATAAAAAAGAAGTAAGGAATTCAGCTCATTGGATTTGTACATCAGTTTGATTATGTTGAAGTGATTCTTGTATACACTTGGCATGTTGTATAATAGATATAACAGAAAATGTCCTTTAATAATATTGTAATTCTGATCTCAGCTGTAAACGAATAAACTAATACTAATATACAGCATACAGAGGTTTCTATATAAGACTTGATTTCACAATTAAATCACACGTGTTCCTTCACTACAACTGATAATCATTTTGGATGGAGCGAGTACCTGTGTGTCTACTTGCATTATGGGTTGTTTGTAACCGTAATATTGCCAGGCTAGCAAGTCTTTTCTGAGTCTACTTAGTCTGCTAAATGGTTACTATATATCATTAGTCTTTATCAGGGTGACATGCACACGCTGACATAACGTAGGTTGACTGCTTTGGGGGAGGCAATGTGGGAACTATAGGTGTCAGCTTCTCTTCCTGTTTATTTATTTATTTTCAATTTTATTTGTTATATATTCATTTTTCTTCACCTATCATTGATCTTGTGGCGTCATGAGGACTGTTTGTCTTCTCTGACAGCCAAGGTGGGTCAACGCCTGACTTTAGCCTGACTTTAGTCTGACTTTAGCTTGACTTTCAAGCGTCCATCTTTGGTTTCAGAGCGATTTCTAAGACTTGAAAGCTTTTATTGCACTCAACATAAGGAGTTGTCAACCTGTCTGTCCTCTGCTCTGCTCTATGTCTGTGTGTGTGGGGGCTAAGACACGCACAGGGAAGCAGAGAGAGACAAATGTAACTGTAAATGAGTCTCACACTGAGCTGAAATGAACACATAAATTAGATAAAGCACATAAAGATTTTTTTTTCTCTCCCTTTTTTCTTTTTCTTTTCCTTTGGTTTCTTTGGGGGAGCTATTTGGGGGGGTGGGCTGACATGGCAATCATATAGGGGAAACACTGGACTTCCAGTGTATGTGGTGTTGGGCAACTGGATACACCGAGTGTTAGTGGTTTGTTTTCTGGTGCCTAAGGAAACAAAATGTAATCTGAAGCCAGGATGGGCTGGCTGGATTTCTGGCTGCACGTACCCTTCCCCCATCTACTCAACACACACGCACACACACTGCACTAAAGCCCCACTACATCACAGCGCTACATATGGCAGCCATAAAGCTTCCTATAGGCTTGCAGGCTTCGCAGATAACCCTGGGAATACATTAGGATCTACTACTCAACAGCTGCTGTGGTTTCCTCGTATAATGTGCTACACTATTGCTATTGTCATCGCTATGGTGTGTTGGAATTTGTATGTTAGAAACATATAGCACCAAGAATACACTGTCTGTTTAGACATTGTGTCTATTTTTAAAAAACTGACAAAAGAACACACGTGGAACTTGGTAAGAACCACTTTGCCATGCACCATCCACTGGTTAGAAACCTATCACATGTACCACTAAGTAGATCCCAGGTCAGTACACAATGTGCTATAGTTAATTCCCTGTCATGCCATGTCACAGAGCAATTTCAATTTATGTACACAATAAGTACACACAGAACCCAACTTAATGGCAACTCTGAAGAAAAAGCAGTTTAACTGTCTTACTATCTTAGTTCTTCTAGTGACCTCTGTTTTCACTTGGCAAAACTGTTTGTAAGTTGGAATAATGAAGCACTAAAGAATAAAGTTTAGTCCAGTGGGGCAGGATGGTATTGCCTATAAATAAAATAGCAATATTTTCAGGCTATATCACTATAAACCATATATATTCAAACCAGTATGACAATTCTAGTCTCTAGTCTTGTGTATATTCATCATGGAAGGGAGAGAGTCCCCATCTCTGGAACTCTAAAAATACATAAAAACCTAGTTTGTGATCCACTGAGGCAGTGGTCCAGGCGTTCACAAAATATTTTACCAAAACTATAGGATTTCCTTTATGATGAAATATTGTCACCTCAGCAGCTTCTGACAAACTGACATGTTGCAAGGATTAGAAATCTCATACTGGTGTTATTGTATGCATCAGAGAGAGATGAGAGACACTCTTTGTTAAGGAGTGGGTGGCATTTTGAATTCTGAATCAAATTTCTCCCAGAGAAAGTGACTTTGCTAGACCTTTTGCAGATAACCATTGTTTGCTCCATGCACATCCTCTTTGGGATACACAAAATCCATGACAGAGGATGGATCCAGTGCTTTTTACCACGTAGATTAAGCAGCAATACAGCAGTACATTTGAGATTCGGCCCACCCCTACCACCCAGCGTCTCACATACTGACCTGTCAGTAAGTGTTTCTATAAATTTAGTTCATAAGTCAGTAAAATCTTGACTATGGTTTGAGAACAATCATCATGTTGTTTCCCCGAACAAATTTATCTGACCAGTGACCAAGCAGTAAGTGATACATTCAGTCAGGTGTCGTGAGGGTTTTTGTTGAGGGAAATTACATCCTGCAGGGATGATGTTGTCAAGCTAATTCAATTTAAATAGTTGGATGGCTTTGCCTGATGTTAAATATGCATAATAAAATATAAACAACTTAGTTTAACAATGATATGTAATAATAAACAATATAAAGAGACATTCCAATGAATATCTATGTTGTTATCCACAACAGTAGATCCAGAGGGGTTATAGTAAAGCGCCAAGTAAGAAGGCAGCCCAGACAGACTGTGACTGTGTCCTGAATATGGAATAAGTGAACCTCAGCCTGTCTGACTGCTGTTAAATCCATCACCCGATCAGACAGCCCACGTGCTCACAACTGCTCCGAATAAGTGGCTGATAAAAAATGATATGGTTCTGACACAAACTGGCCTTTTCAGACATGATGTACACGTTTGGTACTTCTTCTAAATCACGACTGCTGTTGTGGGAAAGTCCCAAGAGAGTTCAACACAGTATGTTAAACAATGTACTTTTCTGAAAGACTCATTTCAGTCCATATTATTTCTTGGACCCAGAACTGTCCTGTGTATTTTCGAACCCTGCTGTCAGGGAATACTGGCCCTGCCCTCTAACTAGACTGTTTTACCAAAGAATGTGAGGGAAGCTATTTTGGTGTAGCCAGTAATGAGGAGGTTGTGCTTGTTCAGTTTGGAACATCTCCCAAATGAATCGAGCAACTGTGGCTCATGCGTGTCCATCTAGTTTGGCTGTCTCTTTTCTGTTGAGTCGAAGACAAGCTGTCACCTGCTGCCGTTTGTATTCTGTTTATTTCTGGGGTGGGACACAGGCTCAGTAAATCGTCTCGCTGTCCACCCCCTGAGGTGAATGTGTAACTGTCACTTGTTCCTACCTTGCTGGAGGAGAAAGCAAGTCCAACGGAATGTTGTCATACCTGTCAATGACGTGTCTGTCTGTCAGCCTCCCTGACACCAGTTGACCCTAACTTAATCTTTTCATAAACCAAACACAGCATTAACATGGTTGCTTTGTGCACGTGGGACACAACCTGAGGATGAATCACAATAGGCCTGCTTTAGTCTCTTAACTTGCATTTCAAACAGAATCCCTGATCCTCAGGAAGAGTTTGTTCTCTCCGAGTCACAGACAGAAAGAAATCCGTTTGATCATTGAGGTTGTCAGAAAGAGCAAAGGTGACACACAACCTCATCAGCAGTAGATCATGTTTCAGGCTTCACGCTTCAGGGACCTCTATTGGACCCTTCACACTTGGTCATGAAGGCTCACCAGCACCTCCTTCTTGAGGAGAAACAAGGTCCATCTGTTTCTGCACTGCATCCCCGCTTCTCCACGTCCCACACTATGTATACTCCCACATACGAATGCATATCTATACATATACATATCACTGTTTATACCATAGGCCATATATCTTGTCCTTGTGCTTACTCATATCTATACTGCTGTCTTTACAGTGCATATCTGACCTTCAGTATACACTGTATTCCTGCTGCTTATTCTGTATATCTACTAAGAATAATAGTAATACTGTTCTTACACCTGCACTATATTTTTCCTCTGACAATTGCCCTAGCTTCTTTATATCTCATTGTATTCGCTTCACTTTCTTCACACTGTTAATACTTTAGCTTTTTGTTTATATATTAGCTCATTCATATAAACACCTCAGTGTTATTTATATATCTCAAAACACACACACACACTTTACTTTGCACTTCACTGCTTCTCGCACTTGTTTTCTTCGAGCTGTTATTAAGTGCAATGACAACACAGCTGAATCTAGTCTAAACTGAAAACTGATAGTGAAGCTCATAATTAATATAAATTACATACTGTGCCAGTGTCCTCAGGGCAGTGGCTTGTGTTACTACTACTACAGACTGCAGACAGACATTTAGAGTATTTGATCATGAAACCCCACGTGCTTTTGTACAGTCTGTGTCCTTCTGAGTTGTTTTTCTGTTTCTGTTTCTCTGTGCATTTACTATATTTACATGCTCCTGATCTCTCCATGACCTGTCCTAGTGGGAGCTTTCACAGTCATCCGACTTTAACTGGATTGTGTGTATCCCCAGGTGTAGTAAACATAACCATGCTGCCCTCATAAAGTTCCAGAAATAAAATGATTAAGTTGGCTTCACACTTTATTCAAGTAAACCATATCGTTATTTGTCTTTTTTTGCAGTGAAGTAAGTGTTTGATTTGGCTGAAAATTATCACAAATATTTCATTATTTTGAGACCGAGATCTTTTATTGCTCGCCTTGAAAATTATTGTTAGGTTATTCATAATATATTATTATTGCTATTAAAAAAAAAACATGCAGCTGTTTGGACAGCAAATACTTTTTTGTCTAAAACTTCAGACGTTTGCTGGTTCATCCTTCTCACATGTATCAACTGCTTCTCTCTGCCATTTATGACCCTACATGTAATCCTATAATCGTTAGTTTCAGTACTAGTAACTAAGTCTTGGTTAATGAAAATAATAATAAAAAAGACTTTCAGTAGACTTCTAATAGACTGTCAGTGGAAAAAGAGCTGGCAGAGATTGGATGGTTGCTGTTATGTTCTTTAAATCACACTGGCATGTTCAGCCTGGCCTTGTGCTGCTGGTGCATGACGAACTGGCTAGCTTTCTGATATCAGAGGGGGGGGTAGGGGGTGAAAAATGGAGAGCGGGGGAGGAGAGGGAGAGTGAAGAATGGAGAGAGGGACAGACCGATGGTGAGGTGTGCAGATGAAGAGTGGAGAGAGAGAGAGCGATGTTCCAGACAGCTGAAGCGAAAGAGAGAGTGAAAGCTATTTGAAAAATGAAGAGAAGGAGAGAAGGAGAGAAAGAGAGAGAGAAAGAGAGTGGACTCTAATTAGTCGTTTGGTTTTCTAGCCAACCAGGTTCTCTGGTAGAGAGAGAACAAGAGAGCAGAGGATAAGGGAAAGAGAACAAGAGAGAGAGAAAATGGGAATGCAAGAGAGACTGAGAGAGAGGGGTCTCTTTCTCCTCTGTCTGGCCTCTCTCCCATAGCAACAGCGGCTTAGCCACGTGAACGCCAGTTCCTTTGAGTTCACCCACTGCACAGAATTTAACTCCTTCAGCACTGGATTATGGCACAATACAACAGCACAGAGCCAGACAACACAGCAGAACTCCAGACAGAAAAAAGCATACAAATGACGCACTGTTTGTCTGATTGCAGAGAAAAGTGTAAAGTTGAACACTATCTATAGAATGCCACAGAACCTGCCACTTGGGGGGAACAGAAATTAAGGTTCCACCAGACTAAATTCATCAATTAGAAAATAGTCTTTAGTCTTTAACGCACAATATGTTATTTTTTGCCACAAGGGATCTTTTATTATCAAAACAGTAGAAAAAGACTAAGTTGTTGATGTTGTTAATTAACATGGGAGTTTGTCTTCACCACAATTGATGTCACTGCAGTCAGATTCTGATTGCTTAAGTGCCCAAGAGCTGAATTATCATCATAAGGCCTCCTCCTTTCAAGAACACATTTGTTTACACAGGAAGCTTTTCTTGCAAACATGATCAGCTCTGATGTTTGTAAAATATTCGTATTTATTCAGGAACCCGTATTTGCGAGTACCCAAAATTACGCACAAATTGTTGCACACATTTGTAAATCTTATTATCCTTTGTTGATCATGTGCAACATATTTGTGACCTAACTTCCCTCCATATGTCCAGGGGTGCTCTGTGACTTTGTGCCTGAAAAAAGTGAGATTGGAATATAACTATTTATTATGTTGGATATAAGCAAACAGAAAAGATAATTACGTCACAGGGGTTTGTGTGTTCTCAATCAATCAATCAAATTTTATTTGTATATATGTTCTATAATCACAAGCACAAAATGAAACCCGCGCTTCCCAGCAGCCACCTCTGTAGGGACCAGTCCAGACATAATACGGGCGATATGGCCCCTCCTAGGAACACATAGTTTTAAAACATGACAATGATCTCGTCTCTGCCAGGGTTTAGTTACATGTCTGGACTAATGAAAGATGGAAAACATTGAAAATAAAACACTACTTTGTGTAGGAATTGTTTCAGACACTGCATGAGGGGAATCATGGCAGTGGAATCCCACTTGCAGAGGTGGAAACACTAAACTACCATGTCAGAGGCCAGGTATTTCCCAGTTGTGCTCTGCCCATGTCTCCACCACACCTCCACTCACCTCAAACACTAACACCAGGGCAAGCAGCAACAGATCTCTGGACAAGATTGTGGCATATGGCTTCACTGAAAACAGAGGCACTGTGACAAAACACCAATCATACACGTCAAATAAGAGAGACATGTATTCGCAGACTCTGAAATCACTCACATGTTTGCACGCAGGTCCAAGTTGGTCATAGATTTAGTTTCGTAAGGATTTAAAAGGTGTCTTAAATTTAACTTGATATTAGCTGCATGATATTCCCACCGTTATATCGGGAATATAATGATATCAGAGAGGGGGTTTGCCTCAGAGTGGAGCAGCACATCACTATGTAGAGTAGAAAAGTGTGCAGTTATATCAGGTGGAAATTAAAAATAAGAGTGAAATGGTTTCACTGCTTGTGAGAGTGAAACTGGAATGGTTGCTGACTGGAGTCACTGTAGGACAGAAACGGTTTCTGTGCACAACGCAAAGCAAACAGAGAAATCAGATCTCCTGGCCACTCTCTTTGTGAGTTAAGCTCAGTTCAGTAACCTTACCATCACCACTGTACACCAGAGAAAACGTTGCCAAGCCATGTTTTATTCAAATCCGTATAGCTAAAACAGATTTGAAAATGCAGTCCATACATAATCATAATCAATTACAATAACACAAAACAGTTGGAACTGCAGTTAGGTTCTGCAGCCTCCACCAATGTATTGGATTTCAAAGCGTTGGTACACATCCTGAGTAACACTATCAGAGTGTGTATGCAGGATAAAGTGCAAGTGCAAATAGAAAGTTTGAGCTTTGATGGTTCCAGTGGGTTACCTTTAAATCTTTGACCCATATTACTTTGTACCTGTGTATAAACGATGCAGACAGCTGCATTGTCTAATACTCTCCTACATTAGTGGATCACAATCTCCATGTGAACCCATTTTAGTCTTTCTCCGTCTCCCCCATTCCTCCTTTTGTTCAAGAGCTAGCTACAGTAACTCTTTCCAGATGGTATACAGCTAAGCCTCCTCTCCTCTCCTCTCCTCTCTTTGTATTTCTCAGATTAATATCGTTGCCAATTGAAAAACTTTGCTTGTCATGATTGGTCCATTTTATGTAAATGCAGTCTTAAAGTCAAAAGCCTGTACGACTGAAGGTTGGGAATTGGTTGTGGTGTTTCTGTTTTTGATATTTATCGGCTGAATCATTATTAGTTGATTAATAATAACCATTCGTTAATTGTATTGGACAATCATTATTTGCAGGCTTACCTTTGTTGAGTGAAATCTTTTGAGGTTTGAGTTACAGAATTGTACAATAGCAGCATTATTGCATATTTAGTATTTAAAATCTTAATAGATAATACTTCTTCTAGTATTATAACAATTACAGCTGAGATGTTTGTGATCAGTCAGGCTCAGTGCACTTTAATGAAAAGTATAATGCTCATAAGGGATATCAAGCTGCGGCACCGTACTTGAACTGCTGAATATTACTGTGTATATTTGCTTTGAATACTCATATTGCTTCAGCCCTGGTGTGAGCAGACTCGGTATTTGACGTGTCTCGGCTGGAATGTGAACCGCAATTAAACAAGTTAACTCTTGTTACCTGAGAGAGGAGAGAATCTATTCACTCTTTGTCAGCACTCTCTATTTCTCTTACTGTCTGTCTTCCCGTCTCTCCCTTTCTCTCTTGAGGACCAGGCGGTGTGCCTCTGCAGTGCTGCTGCTCTATTCTGTGGGCTGTAACTAATGATTATATTCCATTCATCCTTTTGTTGGATTAAATGAATAATTTGTTAAATCTATAAAATATAACAAAATAGTGAAATAATGTCCATCACATTCCAAAGGTGACAGTGGCTTTTGAGCTGTTGTTTGGATAAGACAGATAACTTTCGATTCGCTTTGCAAAAATATAAACGCAACTGCAAAAAGCAACATGCTATAAGTGAGGGCTTGGCCTTTTTACATATTGACTGACTGAAATGACTAATCACTTATCAGAGTTGCTGCCGATTACTTTGGCTCACCTCCGGTACATGTTGGCAGTTGTAGCATTTTGAAAACAGCTGCTAGCAACGAAAACAGGGTCAGCAATGCTTGTATTTCATCATCCATGTTTCATTCACCTCTGGTAGGGTCATGTGATAGGAGCAGAATGAAGCAGGGAACAATATGCTGTGACTGACAAGATCCTAAATGTGGGTGTTTGTGTCATTGACTTAAAAAGTGTCTGGTCCTGCAAATCCAGACTGAAATACAACCAGAGAGTTTTCAGTGTTTTGTTGTAAGTGGACTGATTCGGGAGAAAGAAGGCTCCCCAGAAGGACCTAAACAACAAGCAGCACTCATTTCATCATAATGTTGCATGTATTAGGTTCCTATCACGTAGATCACTGTACGATGAGCAAAAGTAAAACAATATTCATTGCTCTGCATGTAAACATGCCGGACTCACAAGCTTCAAACTCCTGTCCTTAACATGGCATTATGTTTCTGAGCAGCAGTTGGCACAGTGGGTTATATAAAGCCCTTTGAGCAGTCATCAAGACTAGAAAAGAGCTGTATAAATACAGACAATTTACCATTTACTTATTAGCCCTAATAACGCTACATGATGGGCCACAATTAGTACTGTTATTGTTATATGTATCATTCAGTCACTCAGCAGCGGCAGCCACAAAGCTGCACAGCTTGTCCAACAAGCCGGTCACAGAACCAGTCAGCCAGGCTTATCTTCTCTGCCTCAAACAGCCGTCACCTCATCATCTTGCTAGTCTCCACAGTGAAGTACCTCAACTCTCTGGCTTCCCACTGTAGATCAGTCAGGCTAGAAAGAAAAAGCCATATCTCTATATGAATACGCATGCACACACACACACAAATAACACACACTTAGCCTTGTTTGTCAGGCGCTGGTGAAAGACTGAGTAAAGACAAGAGACTGGAATAAAGGTCCAACACAACACACCATAAAACAAATGTGTGCAGGGTGTGTCTCTGTGCTCGGAACAGTCATACCCTCACATGTGTGTGTAGTGAGGAGTGGCTGTAGTAGTGGAGTCCTGCAGTGTAACAAGGTTTGTGAATGGGGAGAGAAGCACTGTACAGGCTTTATTTACATGCTGTAATGATGAGGGGCTCCATCCTCAGAAGTGCATACAGCTGAGGCTGGGAAATGTCCTTCGTGGCTTGTGCTTATTTTCGTTGGCGGCAACAGCCATGGCAGGAAGCATTATGTTTTTTGGTAATCCATGGCTGTGTCCGAAATCACCCACTCACTCACTATTCCCTACGTCACTATAAAGTGACTACTACAGTATATAGAGAACTATATAGTGATCTCATAGGGTAAAGATGAGCAAAGAGGAAAACGTTTATATTACACTTAAAAAAAACATTGAATGATCATCTTTAAATGTAGAAATGAACTTGTTAACCGCACTTTGTGCTGTGATGCGCTCTTCTACTTTTATTTACATTTATGTGACAAGTCGGGTGGTTCCTGCTGCCCTCGCTCGTCTGGTCGCTCCGACGCGAGCCCAATGCTTGATGTTGCTCGGTTAGTGACCATCGGTTGTGCACTACTTTTCACGATGCATTGTGGGAAACAATGAGTGCACTATATAGGGTATAAAAACTTCACTTAAGGTTTTTATACTACTACAAAAATGGCAAACTCACTATATAGTGCACTATATAGTGATTAGTGACTGATTCCGGACACAGTCAAACTCTCTGTCCATCTGTATGTTGCTGCATTCACATTAAGCTGTACCATACTTTTCCATCTATCCACCATTAGGCAGAGAAGGTTACTTTAGAGATCCTGTTCAGAATCTGGTTGGTTGTTCAGTATTGGTCATGTTGGAAATGTTACTTTTTAACTTTATAAAAGTCCAAATCTCAGCAGAAACTTTGTACCTCCTGTTGTATTAAATTGTAGAACATGTGCAGTACAGTGTGTTTGTGTGTGTGTGTGTGTGTTCTGTGGAAGATAGTGGGTGAAGTGGTGTGTGAAGTCCAAAGTTTCTATTGACATTACAACACTACATTGTTAAAGCAAAAAAGCAGCATAACAAACACACCACTAGCTTTTATTCCCTTCTTTTGGTGTATTTTGTCAAACAAGTTGGTGAAACTTGGTGACTATCAGCCTGTCGACTTCCAGATGGTTTTATCTTTCTAAGACCTTGAAATGTTGTGTGAAATCTAATGCAGTGGGAAAAGTAAACTACTATTTAAATTTGTGGTTGTATTTTTTTTTCAGTCCAACCAGAAGGAGACTGTTTTTTTGTTTGTCTCTCGGTCTTAAACCCTATTTGATGCAGCAAACTATAAATACGGCTTTCTAAAACCCTTATTTACCAAAGAGTGGAACACAGAAGCCCAGCACAAAGGCCACTAAATAAAACCGTATGTGCAGTCCAGCTGAATGTGATGTGTTGCCTCTGCAGGGCTGCACATGCCAGCCTGTGAGACTTTTGTGCAGCCTTGACAAAGGCCTGCTAGACCACATGTAACATGAGATTGTTCCTTGAGAATGTAGGGCAAGGTTCCCTCTCAACATGTGCCAGGCAGTCACTGTGTGTTGTGCTTTCCTTGCAGCTTCCAAGTATGAGTACACATGTTTAGTGTGTGTGTGTGTGTGTGTGTGTGTGTGTGTGTGTGTGTGTGTGTGTGTGTGTGTGTGTGTGTGTGTGTGTGTGTGTGTGTGTGTGTGTGTGTGTGTGTGTGTGTGTGTGTTTGAACCAGGCTTGTGCATGCGTGACAACTTTCTGTCTGTATCTGTGCGTAATCATACTTGGCTTCGTGAATGCTTTCTTTCTATGTGTGTGTGTGTCTCAGTGTGTGTCAGTGCAGCAGATGAAGTCAGGGAGGGGTGTTCTAGTGCTGGCTCCATTGATTGGTTCAATACAGACTGAAACTTGACCTTCACAGCAGATGTCTGTAAGGCTGCCAAAGACAAGCACGCAAGCACGCGCACAGACACTCACACAGACAAACACAAGACGGAGTGTACAACTCTACTTCTATTATGTTGCTCTTACTTGCAGTATCTCAGTTTGTTTGTAGGTGTCTTTCAGTCTATGTGTCTTCACCTCATCTCCATCGGTGTGACAGGCTCCTAATGTACAACAATAAGAATTATACAACGTTTTATAGTTGACAAGCTTCTATCTGACATAGTACACACAGGTGACAAATAATGGAGCCAAGCATGAGGGGAAGTGTGCCGACAACCAGAGGGGCCTGAGGGCCCACTGAAACTACAACAGGGCCCAATATAAAGCCTTCACAATGCAGTTTACAGCTCCCAACACTGTGGCCAGTGGCAGAGCACTGCTGATCATGAGGGAACTGATCTTTTTACTGACATTTTTACAAGTTTGATACAAATGGAGTTTACACTGATACCTTCTTCATTCAGGAAACTCAAATTCTGACACGGGCTAAAGCTTCCACCTTCGTCCACCTCCTCCTCACCTTCTGAAGTTAAGCTTACTTTCAGCATCGCCGGTGGTGACAGAGTGAATCTTATTTTCCCCGCAGGGCTCACTGTAGCAGTATGTGCTCGCTGCTGAGACCGTTCAGTACTACAAACCTGTATACTTGACTCAACTGCACAGTAGCTGATGGTAGCTCTGGTGCAGACTTGCTGCCCTCCACACTTCCTCTACACGCTGAAACCACAGTGTGGGAGCTTTGAGGCTCCCTGGATTCATTCATGTAGCAGAGTCAGAGAGCACACGCTTGTTAGCCTGTTAGCTTGTTAGCCTGTGGATATTACTTAACTATTATTTCTCAAGCAAATGTAATATAAATTCAAATTCGTTTGTCTGTACATTATTATGTGTCCTGTTAAATTGTTTATATTATAGTAAAAAATAATGTCACAATCATACATTTTCACCCACTAAAATATCACATTAAGCTTTATGCAGTCTGCTGCATGATGTTTGGAAGGATAATTATCTATGTTGAGGTGTGGAGCAGCTGACAATAAAATAATGAGCACCTGAAATTCTGTAAATGCTCAATATGTTTCGAGGATGGCGGCTGATACAGACAGAGGAAAACCAAGGCTCAAGCACATCGGCACTGTTGCAGAGTGCAGCGCAGTTAGAGATGCATTAAGGCCAGTGGAGCACAGTGTGTCGCCTTTCTGTAGTATTTCACGTCTCTAAGACAGCTTTAGCAAGATGGAGAGAGAGAATTTTCAAAGTGTCTGCATACTTGTGTGTTTCAGAATTGAGAAACGTCATCACGCTAATCTAGTGTAGATTATTAACATTATTATAAGTGTGTTTGCATAAGCAGACAGAATAAAATGTGACTGTTTTTTATGGGCAACTGAAAAATCAGATGCTAAAGTTTGCTCACAAGTGCTGCTGGATCGCTCTGAGGGACACCAACGTTACCTTGGCACTTCTGGTAGGTAGCTTGTGTTTATCCCTACTGCCCACCGTGTGTGTAAAGTCAATTTATTTGTAAAACATTTCTTCTAATGTCCTCTTATTTTTTAGTCAGGAAGTTATACAACGTTTTTATTCTGATATCTTTAAGCTTAGTTATAGGTTTAAATAAATGATCTTCTCTATCAAACAATTAATTGCATTTGATTAGGTCTTTAAAGGGTCTTAAAAAGTATTAAATTTAACTTAAAAAATATTGCAAGAACCCTGGCTGCCACACATTTCAATATGTGCCAGGCATCACCACCACTAACTTTGACTTCATTAATAAACCTAAAGTGAATGAACAAAAGCTGGCTGTAGGTAGGTACAATCTTTGCGCACGCCAACTGTGACACATCTCCTTTCACTTTTAATGAAAGGCACGGTGAATAGGTGCAGTCTTCTCAACGATAGGATCTAGAAGGAGAACTAGAATCTCTAGTTTACACACTGACGGATCCTCTCAGTTGGTACTTAAGTTCTTTAATGGTTTTCTTGTATACTTAATTTATCTGTGTCCATTTGCAAAGAGGTAGTGGTTAAGCCCAAAGGATTTGCAAGGCCACTGATTGCCAACCAGGAAGATTGTGCGTTACACACAATCACATACACACATTGATATCAGTCATGATATAACTTCTGCTGAACTCATGCCATTTGGCACTCTGGGCTTTCCAAGCCTATTCACCTACTTCTTTATCAGCTATCACTGTAAGAGTTTGGACATTATATAATATCATTTATCAACATTATTATGTTGATGGTAAGTGTAGCAGTGCAAGACAGTTCACTTGTGTATCAGTTGAACATCAGCTTGAATCATAATTGTAAGAAGTGCATGTTCTTTGGAATAGTTTGATACTGATAAGACTGTATCTCTAATTATAGTTCTTTAAAATCTCCATGATGAATCGTCTCAATCTGTGTGTGTAGCAGAGACTGACCCCAAACCCAATCTATAACCTGAATAACAGCTGAAGACACTGAGCAGCATGAGTCACTGTTGACTTTTGTTATGTGAATGAGGAACCTGGACAGATGGAGAGGGCTAGGGGGCGGACACACACACACTGAAGAAGAGGGATTTACCAGTGAAGAGAGCAAATGAGCAAATTCGGCTATCACCACATGATTCTCTGTGCTGAGTAAACCACCTGGCTGCTGCAGGGGAGAACCCCTTACTGTTTGTTTGATTGATTGTGTGTGTGTGTGTGTGTGTGTGTTTGAAGGTTCCAGTTTTTTTACCACATGGAGAAATTCTTTCATGACTGTCAGGCTGGAGTGTTTCCCCTACATGCATTTAGCAGCAGGGGCACATCTAACAATGCGCATAACAACAAGCACCGAGTAGGCCTGTCGCGATAATTACTATTTTGACTTATCATACTATCTCTAAATATGAACTTGATAATATTGCTGACCTCGATAAATTGCACATTGTGTTTACATGTCAATTTACATAAGAATCTCACCAAGGGAGTTGTGCCGTGTCTCTCTGTGTCTGAGAGCGAGGCAGAATTTACACTCACACACACAGGGGCAGGAAATAAAACTGTTAAATCTCAATTTAACGGCACTGTTGTTCCTATATAGTATTACTGCCAAGGATCACTGCAAACCTTAAGTTAAAGATACCTGTGAATGTTAAATGAGATGAGAAATCAGAAATTCAGAATTCAACATTATACTTTGTTAGAATGCAGTTCGCACGAGCAGGAGCCATCGTAGAAAGAAATCTGAAGCTTTTGCTTTTGAGTCCGACAAGCTTATATTGTAATCTGGACGATTTGTCTCCCGTTGTGTTTTGAATGATGCCAATCGATAGTGTCCACAAACTGGTTTGAGTCTGGATATTCTCAGCAGTACACATGGGAAGAAAGATCACAATGTAATTTTAAAGATATCAAGATGGCTTTTTGGGAGATCTTCCACTATTATTTACAAAATGGCTCAGCTGTCACTTGCAGTTTTCAGGGGGTTTGCCTAACTCGTGGATTTGTGGAATGCCAGTTTCCTTTGGCATAGGATGCTTGACTTTTTCCACATCATGTTAGCATATTTGTAACTTGCCTGTCACTTGTCACTGTCTCAGTGTCCATGCTGGTTAAGTTAAATGAGAGCCGTGATGCACAAAACTATCCCTAAGATTAAACATGTTGATGCAGATAATGAATAAAGGTTAACAGTTTTCATGGGCTGTTTGAGCTTTTTGGGATAATGCATATGAATCAGTAGTTAAAAAACCCGCAGCATTTAAACACTGATTTGGATGTCGGTAACATGATAACAAGTGCTGAAGCATTGAGGTATTTAGATCATCCATATTGTTTCTGTTGATTACTGTGTCTTTGACCTACGTGTTCTCTGGCTGGAGACTCATCTAAAATGCTCACATGTGCTTCAGTTGTTAAAGATGAAGTAAGAGTGAGCAGAGCTGTGCCATGTGACCTGTGTCAAACAGGTTGTAAGCAACAAAGTAAGAAGTTAAGAACAGTGGTTGGGCGTCTCAATCTGCGACTATTAGGAATGAGCTGACAGCTCACAGCTGAAGTGCAGAGCTGTCAACACAATCACTGAAAGGCTTGTCAGGTATTGTTGCTCTACCACTGGCACGCTTCATTTCATCCCATCTGTGTTACCGAAGGTAGACAACTGTTTAGCTTTCTTCAGTTAACATTAAACAGATACAAAATGCTCAATAACTATAAATTGTTGTTTTGAATAAAGTTATAGCATTTATGGAGAAACAAGCCGAAGTCTTCCTGTAAAAATGACTGCATGGTCTTCAGCCTTTAGACTAACAGATTTGTGCTTATATAATGTATTTTCTGTTGTGTGTATGTGTGTGAGAATATGTGCATGTAAGTGAATAATATGCATGCATGTGTGTGTGTGTGTGTGTGTCTGTCTGCGTGCTCCATTTTGCAGGAGGCAGGCTGTGTGTGCACACGCTCTTTTCGAGCCAGGAAACATGCAATTTGAAACGGTGGGATGGTGGAATTTCTAACCCACATGCTGTAGCAGGAGATGAAGACACGTGAGCCAGTTGACCTCAAACCATCTCTGAGAGAGACAGTGGGGAGGGGGCGCACAGTGGTGAAATACAGACACAGCCAGGAGAATTATGTGTGTATTAAACACAGGAAGAAAGAGGCAGGGATGAAGGAGAGGCTGTGAACAAATAGTGCTGGTGACATAACACGTCCTTTAATTAAATGATCTTCAATGCTACCTGGGACGAGGGTTCACTTTCCCAGAGCAAGGCATGGGCAGCGCCAGAGTTGGGGGTTCTCTTCCCACAGGGGGCACTGATATAAACTGGAGTGAGACAGACAGAGAGCATGAGACAGACAGAGAGCATGAGAGAGACGGAGGATGGAGGTTCACTGTGTCTGGTTTCAATTAACATGCTCAACAATCCTGCTGTGTTTGTCTCTTGGCTTTCACACATGAGCATGTTAGATGTGTGCGTGCGTCTGTCTGTCTGTCTGTCTGTGTGTGTGTGTGAGACACTGTCTGCAATTTTTGATCGTTATTTCATGGTGTGGGTGTTGTTTTCTTGGGGTCGGGTCTTGGCTCATTCTGACTATGATAACACACAGAATACACATCCCATTATCATAAACAAATATGCAACACAATTTGAATATCAAACAAACATGGCTTTATCACAAACACGTTATAAGCACAATGCACAAACCATAATAAATACAATGTCAACAACAGCGCAAGAGCTGCTTACAACTAATGGTTATTTTAATTACACCAGTTCCTCGAGCCTGAGGCGACGTCTTTGTCCAAAACCCAAAGATCTTCGGTGACGACATGTGTGGTATTTTGCTCGATAATGGAAGCATGTAAATTCATTTTTTTGATCGTCAACTAATCAACAGTTTCTGCACTAATGTGAACCTTTTATTGAGATTTAAGAAATGCCTGTGCTATGTTGTTCTCCACCTTATCCAATCCGATCACTCATTCATTGAAACCAGAGTCCTTATCAGCCACTGACATTTACACTGACAAATTTATGACTGACGTCATAAAACCTCTGCAACACTAGCAGCTGGTCAAACAGCTGATATAACAGGAGGTAATATACCACAGTGAAGTCTTATATTACACATGCATGTATATAATACACTATATAATAAACAATTTTTTAAAATATGAGTGCTACCATGTCCAACAAGCTAGAAATGTTTGCATGTGAGCCTCCCATGAAATAAAAAGAGGATTAACTAACACCCATTAGTTTACTATTTACATGTTGAGAGAATTATCCTGACATAATAGCCAACACTTGAGTTTTACCTTTGACACATTTTCAGCTCATATTTTGTTATTTCACTGTATTTCTAAATAGACAAATACGTTTATATGTGTTATTTGGACAAAAATCTCTCAGAACTCCGTATGTAGTATAAATGTTCAGATATTATTTTCAGTGCACACCCTGTAATGTAACCCTTTACCTCACTATATGGTCACACTTTTTCAGCACCTGTCCCCATATAAATATGACCATATTGAGATGTGTCGCTGAAGTCAGGTGACATAGTGGAAAGGAGGTTGTGGTGAATGGATGGCTCGACAAAACATTTTGGCTCGACAAAACATTTACACACAGGACAATGCTGTTACTTTTCCGTGACTACAGAAGTCTTCAGGTATTAACAAAGTATTTATTGTGAACCACAACAGTATCTTTTCTTAAACCTAACCAAGTAGTTTTTGTGCCTAAACCAAACCCAAACTGTGAGTGTTTGATAAAGTCGATGAAGGTCTGCTACACCTGCCGCTGTGTGCGTGCTCTTCAAGAGACACTCCTGTGGGTTGAGTTGGAACATACAACCTACTTGATCATTCAGGTTAAAGGACTCACTTAATTTGAATGGGTTAATGTCTTTTTTTCAATCTTATGTTTGCACAAGTGTTTCTAGTGCAAAGCACTTCCAAGTGCATTTCTTCTTTAAACGTTTCCACCCAACAAAAGCTTATGATACATATATTTTAAAATGTTGTAAAATCTAAACACTGTGCATTTGTGATTTAAGAACAAGCTCAACTCATAGTGTGACATGGGGAAAATATATACCAATATGTAAAATATCTTCAGCCCTGTTTCAGTGCATTCTTAATGTCAGAGCCGCGGTTGAGTGTGGATTTAGTTTGAGTTTGGCTGAGACTGAGAAGTTTCAACTGTTCACTGCTAACACAGAGACCAGCTTTTTTCCTGACATGGCAGAATGTGTGTTCTGCAGCTCTGCTGGATCAATGTCACACACACTCACATGCACACACACACACATGCACACACACAGCCTTTGTTGATGTTTGAGTCAAATAGCTTTGGGTTGAGTCACAGCTCCTCTGTGTATGTCCCACTTTCACTGTATTTTTTCCTAATCAGCTTTACAGCTGTCTGTTTCAAGCCTCAGTCCAAGGCCACATCAAATCAGATGCAGAGGGTTCTTCACTTTTAACTAAAGAAAAATTTAAAATAAACTCAAGTTTAGAGGGTATAAAGGCTGAAAGTATAGTTTCCTGTTTTTGGACCGTAAAGTTGGCACTATGTCTCATTACCCTCCATGGTTTTGGCTTCACAGAGCCAACAGTAAACAGGCCTTGTAATGGTCAGATCGTTCTTATATTTTTGGATTCCAAAATAGTGTGGTGAGGTTTGAGTCTCATGTACTGTGTAATTAAGCTGGAGCTAAATTTAAACCAATCTGTGATTAGATTTAACAAGCCAACAAACACAGACAGCACTGCAGCTCCTACACCACACAGTCATGCGTACACCAAACAGGATTTACATGTGTGTTTATCGTACACAAATGAAGAGGACACAATGGCCTTGTCAGTGCAGTCCTGACAAGTGGCCGTAATGAAGCAGGATTCTGGAGAGCAGTTTCCTGTGATGTCAGTGTGACGGAGCAGCTCCGGAATGATGTCAGTGATAATTAGTTAGAGTTGTACTCATTGGCCCCAAAATGAACCAAGAAAAATGCAGAATGACTGATATCTGTAGACCGTCAGTCATTCTGTCTGCTGCTTTCTCGCCCTGCCTGTTAACCCACACACTCTGTCACAAACATGGTTTGTGGTAAATTCACATTAAAATCATGTCTGAGCAAAAAATATCCACAAGGGAAAGATGAAAACATGAGGGTGGTGGAAGGAGAGACAGGAGTGCTGACATGTGCCAGAGGAAGAAGAGAAAGAATAGAACTGTCTGGGCCAATTCATGGTTTCTGTGTCAGCATCCCTGTAACCTGGTTCATTCTCAGCGACAAAATCTGAGGCATGGAATTGAATGTGAAAACAATCAAAGCAAGCAAGAGAATTTGATCACCGTTAACTAACTATTGTTAAACACATTCTATAGACTAATTATTCAAATGGTTAATAAAGTAAAAGATAATGATAATGACATTACTTGGAAACCTGACATGACATGTCTGTCATCCTCTATGATGACTTACTGTATTGGCTGAAAGAGATGGTAGATAAGGGTTTTCATTGTGTGCAGAAAAGAGTACCCTGTTGATGCCATCTTTCTGTTGTCTTAGCATCTTCATTTTATTCAGGTTTGCGTACAGTGTGTCTTTAGTCATGTGTATCATGGGTTTATATCCTTTACACTAATCACATACAGTGAATAACTCTGTTGCTGTAGAAACACACCAACATTAGCAGCAAGCTTTGCAGCATTCCTGTTAGAAATCACCAGTATTTCCCCTTAATAATAATACAAATAATAATAATAATAATAATAATAATAATAACTTGAATTTATATAGTGCCTTTAAAGAGACCCAAGGACACATCACACAGGTGTCAGTGGGAACTTAAGACACCTAAGCTACATCGACATTACTACATTTTCATTTGGATACTCATCAACTCAGCTACGGGTACGCCTGGCGTCCACCCAACTCTGAAGACATTTGGAAATGCTGCTGTCCCCGTTTTGGTTCGAAAACTCAAGGGATGCGTTTTAGTCTGGACAGGCAGAAACGGAGATGTTTGGAAATGATCACGTAGACGCTCACAACGGCTTAGTGATTGGGTCTTTTCGGTCACGACGTAGCCTTTGCTGATTCGTCAGGCTCCTATCACATGACTTACTTCTGGTAGAAAACAACTGGCATCAGCCTCAGCCCCCACTGTTTGACCTAACATGGATAATCAATTGTTGATCAATCAAGTGTTGCCGACCCTGTTGTCTTTTGTCAGTTAAATTCTGCATTTTACAATGATACAACTACGTACAACTAACAACCAAATGCTTCATGTGTGCACAGGCATTTAGATGCCTTCCTGTTTACACCAGCACGTTCATGCATAGTGTACATGAGTGGTCATGTGATATGCGTTTTTAGGTTTGTTAGTAGGACAGAGATCGTTTTAGTTTGAATAACGCTGTTTTCATGAAAACTATGTCGTATGGCTGTAGCCTTTGAATACCATTTTTTAATTTTCCATGTTAATTAAACTTGATGTGTATTTTTAAGAGGAAGAACAGGAAAGGTCATGTCCACTTGCAACAATCAATTGTCTCATATATACAGATTTTGTTGGTTGAGTGTATTTGCACACTCACATTCTCTTTGATATTTGTTGTGCTCCTGTCTCTCTGTTACTGACAGGCTCTTCAGTATTTTGTTAACATCCCCAGTGTTTACTGCTGTGAAACCCACAGTGGAGGGAAAGCACTGATTTCAGACTACAGACACTGTAGAACTGCTTAATCTGTCCCCTGTGGATCTGACTGTGTGTGCACTAATGTCTGGTTAAACCACTGTACTATTTAGGTCTGCTATTGAACAGATGGTAGCTAGCAAGCTGCTGCAGCGTGTGTGTGTGTGTGTGTGTGTGTGTGTGTGTGTGTGTGTGTGTGTGTGTGTGTGTGTGTGTGTGTGTGTGTGTGTGTGTGTGTGTGTGTGTGTGTGTGTGTGTGTGTGTGTGTGTGTGTGTGTGTGTGTGTGTGTGTGTGGCTACATTACTGCCATTAACAGTGCTGTAGTTGCAAGTAGTTGATTTGTGGAATCATGAGCTTGCTAGCCTGTGAGTCAGACATAGCGTTGTCTTCTGCACCTCTGTGCAGATGAGTATAAGACCGGAAGCACGCCCACACCTTAACTTAAAGCCATAAGTTCGCACCCCTGACTTAAGCCTACCCTGATTGGTTCGAAGGGTGAGGCTTGTTGAGTAACTTTAGGGATAAGGGAATGTCTCCATACGGCTGTAAAGCTGTTCAATGAAACTGGCTGACAGAAACCTTTGACTGGACCTCTTCACATTAACATTGGGCAGGTTTCAATAAAGAACTATCATGGAAAACGTTGTAAAGACCATATTAGGCTTTTACTTTGAAACTGCAAGTGTTGACGGTGACATACCATACACACATAGACAATGTGACGTTAAGATTTACTCAATGCGGTTTTGTAAAAACTAATTTGGACACTATCTGTATTGGCAACATCAATATAAGAATTGATAAAGAAACTTTATCAGTTTCCTGTTGAGGTCAGAATGCATCCTTAACAAATTCCTACACAGTTCTTTGTCTTGTGTTTGGCGTTTAAAGTTGAACATATAATTTTATTATATTATAATAAAATATATAGTATTGTATGTTTATTGTATGTGTGATGAGACTGTAGACTGAACCTGTGAGCTCAGTCTACAGTTCCTCCATGCTCTGAAGCACCATCACAACACACACACACACACACACACACACACACACACACACACACACACACACACACACACACACACACACACACACACACACACACACACACAAAGCTGGTTAGATAATTATTGACTGGACAGTAACAGAGTATTGTGGTTAACCTTCTTAGTGTCTTAACACAATAGCTTCCCCTGCCTGTGTGTACTAATTCAATGAGTTGGCTCCATCAGCAACACAAGTGATCTGAGTTTTTAGGTGCTTTAATTGAACTGTTCTGTGGATTCCCTGGTAACATGACCTCGAAGACAGTTTTATATTGGATTCCTGTATTTTTTTATTTAATTATTTACCCATGTTTAATGACATGTTGGTTTCTTTGTGTTAATGAGCCATGCTGTTTTTAACCCAGGGGTCTGACTCGAAATACTGTATGAAAAGCTCATCATTTCAATGCTAATGATCATTCCATTGTATTTCAATAACTACAGATTCTTGTTCGGTGAGACTATGCTTGTGTTTATGAAAAAAAAGGCTGCTCTTCCAAATATTCCAAATGCTTGATTCGCTGATTCACATGGTCCTATTGCAGAGAATCAATTGGGTAATAAAGACTGGAATTTTTAAACCATTAGGCTAACAAAGCACAATAAATGTTTGGATGCATCATCCATCGGGGATCATCACTCAGGTCTACACAGCTCCTCTTTTAGACAGGATGCAATTTGTACCATTGCAGTGATGGCAGTTGTCTTCCTAAGTTAGGAATCTGACGATCACAACACAGGCTTGTGATGTTATCTAGACTTGCTCTCCAGAGTCCTATCACATTGAGGATTGTGAACCCACAGCTGTAGTGAGTGACTGGAAACAGGATACTGCTCATGGACTGGTCACTGGAAACAGTTTACCAGGAAACACCAGGTTTAAAGAACAGGGGGAGTGTGTCTTAAGCCCATTCTCCAAAGACCACATACACTTATTATCGCTGCTGACCATTTTACAAACCACTCTGTAGTATTTCAGATTTGTTAACTCACCTCCAGGCAACTGTTGGTTGTCCTTTATTTCCAGCTGTCTTAAGATCATTTGGCAAACAGTTCAAAAATGCTTGAAATCTGTTATTGATCACAGTGAAAGTTCCACTGTTTTGTTAATAACAATATGGTTGATCTGTTTTTGGATAAATTGTCGCGTTAATGTTTTAAACGTTCAGTTTTGTAAAATGTCTTGTTGCAGCAGGTGAAGAAAAGCATCTAAACTGTGTCTGTGCATTAAAACTCAATGTGCTGACCCAGGGAGTTTTGTCCAGGTTATTGAATATTTAGCAGTCAGATAAGTTGACCTAGATTTACTTCAAAGATTTTCTGCCATCCTTCACAATGAGATGTTTCATTACCAGGCCAGTGCATCCTAAGCTGCATCTACAAACATGCATTGTATTCTTTGTTTCTAAGTCTTGCTCATGTGGTCATCATGTGAAGAATTCATCATGCATTTGAAAGGGGAGACAGAAAGTAAGCTAAAATGTCTGAAGGCAAGTTGACAATGAGATATGCTATTCAAAATACTGTGTTCCTATCTCCATGTGCCAGTACAGGCAGCTATTAGCTATTCTAATATTTAAATCCTTTGTGTGTCGGCTCGGATGAGTTCCACAGCAGTAAATTCCTGCTTTTATTTCTTTCATGATTTATTTTACATGTTCATGAAGTGGTCAGAATATATTTAACTCACATCTAACTGTGAGCCTTGTAAAAGATAAGCCCTGTGTGTGTGTGTGTGTGTGTGTGTGTGTGTGTGTGTGTGTGTGTGTGTGTGTGTGTGTGTGTGTGTGTGTGTGTGTGTGTGTGTGTGTGTGTGTGTGTGTGTGTGTGTGTGTGTCATTACATAGATTCAACAGTGGTGTCACTGGGTTTATTTACTAGTGAGACTTCCCTCCCCAGGGGGTATGAATTAGCTGAGTGCCAGCGTATCAGATGTGTTCAGTGTAGCACAGACGCACACATTCACACACATCCATGTGGCATGACACTAATTCATTCATTAGCCAGCAAAGGAGGAAAAGAGCTTTTAGATTTTCTCTGGTGGCAGTTTTTCCTTCCCATGTTCCCTTTGTCACAGTCTGAACAGAGGCTGGTCACCAGCCAAGGTAACTGGTCAAGTTGGGTAAGCCACCAGTCATTAATGAACACTGTTTGGCTGAGCCTTCGTTGGCCAGCTATACTAAGTCTATTATACTTAATCGATGATTTAGGAGCTAGGGCTTTGCTGTCATTATGTTTTAATCAAACACAGAATCAACATTTAGGCTCTTTAAATCTGATGTCCCTCCTTCAAGAGGAAACGGTGTGGACACCTGACATGAAGTCCGTTTGTTAATGAATTATAGAATATCTCTATTGAATATGTGTGGTGGGTCATCCTACCTTAAAATAAAAAGGATCTTTTTCTTTTAGATGATTTTCTAATTCTCTCATAAGTCATTGCCACAATATGCTCTTGTCTATAAACAATGGGGTTTAGTCCTCAAACCATTGCCCTTTGTAATATTTGTGGTTGAATTATCAGCTATTTTCTGTTAACATTCTCTTATTCTGACATACAATGGTTGTGCATTTGAACACAAACACATGCACAGAAAAATAGGACAAACAGGGATAATTTTCCTTACCTTTTGTAAAGTCTGACTTAATAGAATAAGGCAACAGCAATATGTATCTATGTGTTTCTGTTCTATGAGAGACAAGGTCATATTTCTTTCACTCTCACACACAATGCGAATTATCGATCAGATAAAAGAGTGTGGGAGAGAATTACAGAGGAGGGGAATCGTGATGTGTTTTCTGCTTGTTGTTAGCTCAGTGTGTTTCACACATTGAGCTCTAAATAGTCCACCAGATGTTGTGTATTGAGAACACACCCTCTTACACACCCTCATTGTTCTACATGCCTGGCTTTCTAGCATTAGGTTTGTTTTTTCAGTTAATCTGTTTGCTAGAAAAGATACATATTGGTTATTTACTGACAAAATACTCTAACTGGAATTAAAAAGGTACCAGGATGGAGTTAACAAATGCAACTAACACACCCTGATCTTAGCTCTTTTTTGCTGACAAAAGCTAACTCCTGCACGTGAATCATCATTGTGTTTTGAGTCTGTCTCATCAAACCCAGAAGTAGTGGGTGAACGTATTTGTGGCTCTGTCTGGGCTGAATCCAAACTTTTTGCCTTTTGATGATTGATTGAAGTCCTGCCCAGAATGAAATGAACACAGCCTCATATACCCCCTTTGCCTGTGAAATAGAGGTCTGTCTGGTGGCCTAGTGGTTAACAGACATACCGTATGGCTGCTACATCCTTGTATAGATTCCTTCAGAGAATATTTGTCATATCCAACACTCAATATCCCTGCATTTCTTATTTCTATTGCCACAATCACAGGCAAATCAAATGTCAAAAATCCATCTTGAAGTTTTGAAGTCCTCATTGTACAACTCTTACAGTACCAACTCAAGGCTCACTTACTAGCAAGTTTGGGAGCTTTGAACTGTACCACACAGTCTTGATTACTTGATTAGTGAGAGTCTGATCAGTTGTAAGAGAAAAGTCACTTTTTCACGGCGACCTTTTGGACTTCCTGTAAGGACTTCCATGAATACCTACCAAACTTTATATAATATGATATGATGTGATTCGACTGTAGCACAACAGCAAGACCATGCGGTACGACTTAATGATCAAGAACTGGCTAATCATGCCACTAGGGCTATGATTGTTTTGTAGAAGTGCTGTCTCCAAAGTTCAGACTTAAATTTATCTTGAACTCAAAGGTTTGTTCATAACAGTGCAAATAATATTTGTAAATAAAAATGTTCTTATGCAAAGTACACTTGCCAGCTTTTTGTAGAACTTGATGGCTTTCATCTCACTGCCTTCAGAAAGTGCTGCCGTAGTTGTTACCGAGTAGGATCAATTCTCCTCATGTGACACAAGAATTTAACTTAGACACATGTTAACAAGTGGTGTGTGTTATTGGTTGTTGCATTGATATTGTTTCATAAACTGCAAAATATTTATTTTGAACGTACTCTGACCTCCAACTACTAACTACTGTGCATGTGTGTGTATGTGTGTGATGGTTGTAAATACAGGCAAGTGTATATGGAGAGATGGAGAAAAGGTGATTGAGGTATAAAAAAAAAAGAGAGAGGCTGAGAGGGGAGTAACAGAGAGATTAATTTCCCCAAGTGCCTGCAGTCGTGTGCCTTGTGCTATGAAATGGGAGACTGTGTGTGTGTGTGTGTGTGTCCTGAGCCAGTTCATTCACGTTAATTAACACCACAAGAATAACACCCTCTGGAAACAAGTTGTGCTACTCCTCTGGCTGCTGGAAGCATCTGTGGGGTGTGTGTGTAGAGTCAGATGTCAGACAGGTAACACTGGAATCCCTCCACACCCTGAGCATACCAAGGAGTAGCTGGAGGCTGATCCCTGATACAGCTACTCTCAGACCTATACACCATTTGTCATTTGAGACTCTTGAATATTTCCATTACTCCCTTTGATCTACAATGACTGTCTGTGGGATGCATAGTTGATTGTAATTAGAAATCTTGATCTGATTCCTTTCATATTGTTGTAGTAATTTGTTAGGTAAGATGTTTTTAGGCCAACTGGAAAAACAGAGGAAATGAAGAAATGCAGGTCGAGGAACACTGGTCATAAGTGTAAGCATTTATTTGAGGTTTCACGGCAGCACAATTACTCTACCGTTGTGCCATTAAAACAGTCCAGCATAGAATGCATGATAGTGATTGGTTATATTCATTTTCAAGAAAATGGAGTATTGACCAGAATCTTGGCTGAAGGAGGACCTAGATTTTGTGCAGTGCCAAATAAAACACTTCATCAAGGTAGTGGTGGTGTTTGTTTAGGTTGAGGATGATCTCATTCCTAAAGTTTTGAATTTGCTCGAATGAAAGTGAAACATTCATTCATACACTGGTATGAAACACTAAGTGAACCCTTTTGGAATGAACTGGTTTTCTGTATCCATTGGTCATCAAACATGATCTGATCTGTAGACAAACACAATGTGCTTAAGCTACTAGCACACACACAATGTTGATCCATCGTGTCTCTATCATTAGCAGTATCCATTGATCTTCAGCTGGTGGAAAGGCACCCTTATATTACTCTGTAAAAATACACTGATTCATTTCTGTTGGGATTCGTTGTCCCCTTGATGATGGTGAGCTGTTCAGGCTCAGACGCAGCTAAACACCACACCAACATTCATCATCTATACAACACGTTTTAGTCTTATTGACCACCCAAAGGGCTTCACAGTACCAGTCACATTCACCCATTCATACATACAGTACTCCTATATGCAGCACCACCTCCCCAAGGATGCGGCATGCGGAGTAAAAGCCAGGGATTGGACCATTGATTTTCTAGTTAATGGACAGCCCGTTCTACCTCCTGAGCCACAGCTGCCCTAAATATGTTTCCCTGTAGTGTTGTGGAGGGTCCAGGTTTTTCTTTGACAAGCATGGGGCCTCAGTAATGTTTGTCTTGGAGAAAAGCAGCTTCCTCTGTAATGTCCTGACATAGACACCAGGCTCCATGCGCCATAATTGTGTGTGTGTGTGTGTGGTCGACTCATGACGCGAATGTGAATCAGCTCCAGCGATTCCTTTATATCTTGTTACTTTGTTACTGTTATAAAGCTAACAGAATTTAACTGTCTCCGTTTATAGACAGTGTTTCTGACTATAAAAACTGGTCTGATCAATATCGATACTCTTTGAAAACACATCGTAACTCTTTCCAACCTTTTCTGAGAGGCATATGTACTCGCGCTCCCTCCATCATCTCTGTCCCCTCTCTCTCTCTTGTACCAGGCTGCTCCTCTGTAATAGCCTGAGATGTCAGAGACCATTTGTCTTCTGCAATACACACACACCACACACACTTGTTCTTGTAGCTCTCCAAACCTAGTGCAGACCTACTTTTGCTTGTTCGCTTAAATAGAGGTCTTCTTTGTTCACTCCAACAACCCCAGAGCTCGTTCTCTCTCTCTCTCTCTCTCTCTCTCTCTCTCTCTCTCTCTCTCTCTCTCTCTTCTCACACACACTTTCTCTCTCTCTTGCTCTTTTTCCCTCTCTCTCACTGTTTCTCTCACTCGCTGTACGTGTATGGAAAATTGAGGCCTCATCTCTTTCCTTAATGCTCTCGCACACGCACACGCACACGCACACGCACACGCACACGCACACACACACACATGCTTGAGTCTTAGTGAAGTCACATGAATCTGTAGTAGGACCCAGCCCTGCTCAGTTCCCCATATTAGCCTGACACAACACCACAGGGTATTCACGTGATTGTAATCTGACCAGCCTTGTGTGTGTGGGTGTGTGTGTGTGTGGTATATTTTGGGATTTGTATGTTTATTTTGAAGGTTACATTAAGTTCTATCGGATTGTAATACTTAAAAATGGATGATTTGAGACATAACTGAATGCACAGACGATATTGAGTGACCATAGAATGGACTGTATTGTAGGTAGTTAACACATAAGCATGTGTGTTAAGAAAGCACATACACATTAATATTGCTATGGACAGCTGGTCAGTGACTTTCATTAAACCTTTAGTTAAACCTATTGGTGCTTTTGTAGGAATCAAAAGCACCAAAACCCCCCTCTATCTCTGTGTATGTCAGTGTGTTGGGAGTGGTATGGGAAACACCTGTGTGTTGTGGCTCTGACATTGATCAATATGAATGACATAGTGGTTTTGCAATGTTTTGGCTTTTGTAACAGTGTCGAGCTGAGAAACCTTGTTACACACTAGAGTTCTATACTAAGATTTGAGTTATGGTTCATGTCTTGCATATCAGTGTCAGTGTGTCATCAGCAGGCAACAACTCATTAACAGACTGTTAAGTTGTATGAGGCCGGGTAGTCTGTCAGAGGTTAAAGCGTCCTTCACAGATTTCTGAAAAGATGAGGCCTTGTCCTGCTGCAAAGTCATTAATGTTGTGTTAAGCTGGTTTGTTTAAGGAGTAGGCCTATGCAGACAAGAATAGGAAAAGCTGTCAATAAATTAAGTGTAAGTGTGTCTTGGGACATCACTAATATCTCAGGGTCTCTACATTAGGTTTGGGTCAATGGCTGGCAGTCAACGATGTTGAGCCCCCCTGTCATCAGGTTAAGGAGTTACAGCTGATAGGACGAAGCACCACCAGCTTGTTTGTTATTTGAACCATTGACAGCAATGCTCAACACGCAATGTTTCACTGTACACATCGTCATGCCAATTCAATAGATATTTCCCAACCCTATTTTACAGAGCTGCTCTGTCACCACTGTGTCTTGTATAGTGAGCTCAAATGGAACTAGTTCAATTTGTCACTTTGACATCACTGTTCCAATGTGCAGTGTTTCTCCATTCCCACTTTCCAGCTGATGACAGCTTGAGTTTGGCCTCTAGACTTGAGATTATGTAACACATACGAAACAGCACTGAGATTGGATCAATAGAACATAAAACATGAACACAACTTACCTCCAGACATGTTATGACTGGACAGTGAGTTTACAGTTAGTTTATAGTAAACACACTTAGATGTGTGGTTCTCAAGGAGTGATATTTCATTTGTGAATTCTTAAATTCAGTCCAAAACCTTAATGTATGATTCGTCTTAAATGTCCTCACCACCTGATCTAGATGTCATGTCATGTCCAGGTATTTTCACAGAAGCTACAGTCAAGGTTAGTCATGAAAAGGTCAGTACAAATCATTAAAAATATCAAATGTGCATTAAATGTCACAGTTCTTCCAGCCTCAACATACCGCAGTGCTTCACTTACTCAAAAATGGTTCTGCCAACACATGGTAAGAAATTAGCTTACAAATATTTCAGAATGTTTTGACCGATATCTCGGCAACCATGAGGCGTTGACAAAAAGTCTGTTCTTCTGCTCCTTCCAATATGATCTTAACACGGTGTCAAATCCAGGTGTGTTGTTTCTATGAAGGACTTTCCAGATGTGTGGTACAGAAATTACAGTTAGAGGCATTGGCCCACTGAAACAAAAAAACACGTTAGGCTGCTGCATATCAAAGTTTATAAGACCACATTTGTGTCCACATTACTATTTCAAAACATCCAGCAGCACCAGCTCTGACAATCAACCCTATAACACTACAGATGTGTGATCATGTACAAAGTAATTCGTCCTCTCACTCTTTCTACTAGTGCATGATGAATAGAATACTAACACGCACATAAACGTGCACAGTCTGCAGGCAGGCATGCAGGCTGGAGAAGGCAACAGGGATTTTCCCATACTGCCTCTGCAGCGGCTGCCCTAGATTCCACCAAATGATTGTCTCGGTGCAACTCGGCTATTATTAGAGCTGTATTATCAGGAGAGATGGAGTGAGAGAGGAAGATGGAAGGAAAATGTAGAGAAGAAAAAAAGTAACAGGGAGAAAAGAAACAAATGACTTATTTTTCTACCAGTTTGTGTTCTTGCCTTCTGCTGAATATTCAACAATGTCTCCTTTGGTTTCTATCACAAGTGTTCCCGACAGTGTTCCATATTTAATAGCTCTGCATTGACAATACAGTATGTGGAGCGAGACAATTACTTCATTAGCAGTGTACGCGTGAACACCAGTGTTATTTCTGTTGCACCATAGAATCACACCGGACTGAACACAATTTAAGAAAGGGAGGAATTTTATTCTGAAGAGGAACAAACTTGTTTTGTTGCACTTCAGTGGCTTTACTGATTCTCTGGTTGAACCTGCCAACACACAACAAACATACAGTATACAATATGCATATGGTAACAATAATTGTATACATTCTCAAAATCCTTAAACTCACAATTCACATTGAATATAATTATATTTACAGAAAACTAATAATTTTAACTAAGATTAACTAATGCCAAAGACAACAATAAATTCAATGTAAATAAATACACAAATTGTTATAGGTCACAAACGAGTAAAATCCTACATTATATACAGTGGACCTTGATCCTGTACTCAGTTCACCTTCCATCAGCCCATACGTGACTGTTAAACATTATTATTACAACAAGTGACCACGGATGTTGGCATATATTAGCTAGTATAACCTAATGGGGCAACAAGTAAACCATTGCATTAGGTTATAGTTCCCTCGAACAATATACTTTTTTTCCTTTTCTTTTTATCTCTTGTTGAAAATGTGTTCGCTATCCTTTAAAATAAACATACTGTATGGGGTTACCCTATTGCCAACAAATCCTATGTGCTGAGCCAAACCTACTGTGAATGTCTCCCTCTAAGTATTGTGTGTATCCAAATCCTGAAGTGTCTTATTCCTCTGTGCCACAGAGCTCCACTGTTGTCCAACAACCACTAAAGCACATTAGTGAGCCCCATGTTCCAAAGGGGTGTGAAAGATTGATCATGATTCAACTTTAATGCAGAAACATGAATCAACAACTAATAATTCAAGAGAATCTTGATTAATCTTAGAATCCAAATCACCATGAGCACACAGTTTAGATCGTTGACTAAACAACACCGTCCTACTTTCCCAAATACAGTCCCGAGCACAAAAAATTGATTAAACCCTAAAGCATTGGCCGTCTGTTTTAGGACGTTACTGGAATTTGCTGAATACAAAATAAGTTTATATTTGCAATTCTGTTTAAAATGCCTATGACTTGAGCCAATGGGATTTGGGGCTAAAAGCAACTGAGGAGGTAAATCAGAAAGTGCAGAGATGGACTACCACATAATTGTTTTTTTTTTTATGGATTACATTTACATCAAGGAAAATATGTAAAAATGCCCACCTTTTCATTTTAAATTAGACTGAAGACGGTGTCCCACCTGTTGTTGCGTTTAAACTGAATATAATATTGACCAGTTAACAAGAAGTGACATGTTATAGAGAGGTACTTTGATTGCTTTGATACCTTATGTGCAGTGGGCTCCAGCTGAATTTCAAGGCTAATGAGCTATAATGGCGAAGTAAACACATTTGCATCGGACAAGACTGGAGAGCTAATGCAACGCATCGCATAAGAAAAAGTGAAAACATCTAGAATGCACCAGATTCAGTCTGAATTCTTCAACTCAGAAGGCAGAGTTTAAGTAGTTTCCTAGTAATGTGTCTACAACAACACTGAACTATTTTTGGATGAGCCCTTTCCTTCCCTCTCTTCCTCTCACCTCTCCCTCCCTCTTCTCTCCTGGGCCCACACATCCTCTGTGAGGAAGATATAAAGGAGGGGGGGAAGCTGGGTCACATCACTCTGCTCAAGGCTGTTTACTTTGCCTCTCTTTCTCTAGCTCGCTCTCCATCCTTTTCTCAGTCTATCTTTTTTTTCCTGTGTCTGCAGAGTTATTATTCCTCCTCTCTCTGTCATCTCCCTCCTTTTTACCCCATTTCTCTCTGTATTGCGTTTCATGTCTCTACACTTGTCTCTTGTCGTTCTTGCCATCTTGTGACTGCTCTGGTTCCCATGTGGGTATGACTGAGAGAGGTAAAGTGAGACAGAGAGAGGGAGGGAGGGAGGTAGAGATGACCTTGTAGAAGAGGGGATGTCTCTTCATGCTGTCATTTGGTATTACTTCAGCTCATCTGCTCTCTTATTCCATCTCTCTCATCCACATTACTCACATCCCAGTGAAGCTCTACAACAGAGCCATTCTTTCCTCCTGCTGGGTTCTGTCTGTGTCTGTGATGGATCTTTAACTGGGTTTGAGCGTTTTAAGCTCATTTTATTTTGTAATCCTGTTCATTCACACTGAGGGCTTTTTATTGGTTTGGTGACTTAGATGATACAACTTACTAAATCTTTCCTTGACCTGAAGTATCTGGATGTGTTGCTTTGATGTAAAGCTGCTCCTGAGGACTTTGACACTGTGTGAAATTGTTGATCTCGAGTCCTGCAGTGTTTTTACATCATGAATAGCCACTTGTCGTTGTTCTCCGCAGAAAGGGACGACGTGTATAGGTTTTTCAGAAGAGGTGATTGTGTGCCAGTACAGACAAACATTTGTGAAGAAGTCAAATGTCATTGATCTCTGTTAGATTGTCTCTTTAGCCTCTTTCTGGCGGCACAGGCATCTGTAATAACCCACGTGCAACATGTGAACAAGACTGACTGGAAATTCAACCTTAACAACAATGATTTCACCTTTTTGATGAATGGATTCTGAAAACTGGAAAAACAGCCTAGCCTAAAATACTGTATGAAAATGTTTATATACATGTTGAACTGGCTGTTACAGAGCATCAACAGTTACAGAGCAATAAATATAAGGAATACAAAAGTAAACAAAAACAAAACATTAAAAAAACACTGAAAGAGTTTATGTCAAGATAAGATAATCCTGGTTAATCTCACAGTGGGAAATGTTCAGTTTTACAGCAGTAAGGGGGATGTAAGAAACAGAAAAGCAAAAATATATTAAGAGTAAGTAGGCTCAACAGTTGATTTAACATTATTGCACTTTCAAAATATTGATATTACGAGTTAGATTTTCAATTTTGGTGAGAGGGGTCTCTTGGAAGCAACTCTGAGGGACCTGTGTGTGCACGTGGGTGTTTGTGTGCGTGAGCCATTAATGAGCACCTTGACAGAAGTTACTGATGTGTTGGCCTGAGTGTTAGAGAATGTTGCACTGGAACATTTACACCATGGCCCGTCCTCCCTCAGTCTGATAATGCATGGTTAGCTGCTGGGTTGCAAGATTACCAACTCTCTGCCCCTCTGTGTCCTCATTCATCTTCATGTCTTACAGTTGCCCCACCATTCTCCCCTGGAGCAATTTCAGTAGTCATAAAACACAAACACACACACACACACACAAAGTGTTTCTGTGAGTTTCAGAGTTTTGTATTAGTAGAGAACATCAAACGTGTCTTTGCCCACAGCAGCCGTACTTGAATTCTGCTTTGCATGATGAGATTTCTTCTTCTCTGCTCTCTCTGTCCCTGCATGATGAGATTTCTCTCTCTCTGATTCTGTGTCTGTCTCTCTCTCTCGCTCTCCCTCTCTCTGTGTCTGACTCTCTCTTAGTTGTTGGTAATTGCAAGGGGAAGCCAGCCAGCAGCCTAGTGACTCAGAAGCTGCTTCATATATTTATGTACCTCTGGGGAACCATCTCTCTATCAAAGTCTGTCTCCCACTCTCTCTCCCTCTCTCTCTCCCCCAACTGATTGATATTCTGTAGCAGTAGAAAGCAGCAGCAGCAGAAGCAGCATCATTTGGTCCGTTGTCAGGGACGAGGCACCTTGGTTGCAATGTTGTCTGTGTGGTTGCTGTTGTGGTAGGCTATAGTCACTCAGTTTCCAGGCAGCGCCACTCTCCTTTTATTAAGCCTTTGGCTGGAGGCATTTCTCTTTGCTGGTCAGAGGTCAAAGGTCATGGTCACTGTGATCACATATTTGGTTTTACCTCAAGAATTCAAACACAAATGTCTCATTAGATAAAATGATAAAGTGATGACATTATGTACCCAAAAGGTTTAAGTTCAGCCTCACTGGCATCATAATGACACCATAACTCAAGAACAGAAAGATTGTGACCACATTTCATATTGGGTGTGATACTGAGTTGGTGACTCTAATCTTGGTGCCCACATTGAAACTGTGGTGATTGTATAGATCATTTGTGCTGTGGGTTAAAGCTTCTTTTCAAAATCCATATGAGAAAAGGTGTCAGTTCAGCATCACTTGCGCGTTTACTTTGATCTTTAACAGTGCATTTCATTGTTAAGTCACAATACATGTTGCATAAGTCTGGACAGATGTTGACAAATGTTGGCAAAAACTGAAAGGAGACAATTCTAGTTCCTTTTTAAATCATCCACCCTTTTTTTCAGGTCTAATACAATTTGCCCTTAGTTGTAGTTGACCGTCTCATATCACCTTTTTGTTAACACATTCCTTCACTTTCCTCACATTCTTTACTTCTCTTCCTCCCTCCTCTTAATCATTTCTTCTCCCGCCCTCATGCTTCATTTTCAGCTGTCTGTCACTGATGATTCTTTCCTCTTTCTCAATTTCATCTTCCTCACATCTTTCTCTTTGCCCCTCTTGGCCCGTTTCCTATCCCATTCAATCCATTTCTTCATTTTCCTTCTCTGAGTCATTCCTATCCCTCACCCGCTCCTTTCTTTTCTGTTTTGATCTTTTCTTACGTAATTGATTCTTCTCTTTGTTGTCCTCCCTGCTCCTCAGTAGTCTTTGACATTTAGGCTTAATTAATTTCTTTCCATTTCTTTTCTGAACGTGTATCTCTTGGCAGGACCTGCAGCCCTTTGCTCTTGATGACTTCACCCGAGCACAGCAGTAACTTGTCTTTTTCTGGCTAAGCTGTGATCTCTCTCTGCCATGTCATTTTCTCTCTTTGTTGCCCCCCCCTTTTTTTCTCAATAAAAGCATTCTAATGGCTTTGCTTTGTTGTATTGTACAAGACCTCATATGGCACCCAGGGACTCTTGCAGTGTTAATGTGTCTGCTCCATCAGGACCCTGTTGTGTCATATAAGCTAACTGATAGCCAGTTGACTGTTACATTTTATGTTCCACTGCATTTTGTGGCAGGAGACAAACCACTGACATATGAGGCATGGTGGTGTTCATGTTTCCTGTTTGTTTGAAATTAATTCATTATTTTGGTAATGACGTGATTGCCCTGAAATCCTGTCTGTGTTTGCTGTAGGGCCTACATTTACAGAGTAGGCTATGGTAAAATGCAGTTCTTCACTTTACACTCTTCATTGTGTTGTAGCTGTATTAGTATAAAGATAATCTTGCCATTTTACCAATTTGTTCAAACTCAATCATTCATTATGACAAAGTGAAAAGTATGCTTCTTGAATTGTTTTGCAAAACCAGACCCTTCTCTGTAGCTCCAAATTGTGCTTGTGTTCTTCCTGTTTGCTTTAATCATCCTTGAAATGAGAAGTAGTTTACATCTATTTAACCTCTAACAGTTCATAACAGAACTAAAGCCAAGTCATGAATCCAAGCAACTCTATTTAGACTGGAAATGTTTGTGGGATGGCATAGCTCAAATCAAAGGTATAAAACAATTCTTAAAGCTCTGAGTGTTCCCAGGAGAACTGTGGCCTCAATAACTGTTAAATACAAGAAGTTAGGAACCAGCAGGACTCTTCCTAGAGTCTTACTGGTCAGAACTGAGGGATGGATAAATGCTTCCAAATGCAGAGAGGTCCTAAATCTTTCCTCTAGAGTCCAGGACCTGAGACTGTTCAGTGTCTCAACAATGGCCTGAAGTAGCCAAGACAACACTGCGGAGTGTCTTTAGGACGTGTCAGAACAAGCTTTACGGGATCAGTGAGGAAGACTGACACAATCTGTCCAAATCCAGGTGTTCAAAGTTTATAGATACTTAACCAAAAACACTGTAAGCTGTAACTGCTGCCAAAGAGGCTTCTACTGAATTGAAATTTTTTGAAAGCACGTCTTGAGTTTGTCATTACAGTTTATTGAGTTTAGACTGATGGACAAAAAATGATATTAAATAAGTTAAATCTACAACACACTGAAGTGTGTGAAATGAAGGACTCCTTTGTGAAACCACTGCATATTACAACATCCTGCATGAAACACTGATGTACTTGTACTGAATAAGACAGACAGAAAGGAGGGAGAAGGAGACTTGAGTCCTCCTGCAGTGGCTGCTGGTTGGGTTGCAACCCCGACCTTTGCTCCATGTCATCCCCCATTCTCTCTCCCCATTTCATGCTTACCATATTGTCAAAAAAGGTGAAATGTCGGGGGGGAAGGTAAATGTTAAAGTGTAGAAAAGTGAAGGCGTCTGAATACTCCTTGAAGGAACCTGGAGCTGCCCTTCAACCATGACATATAGTTAATACTGTCTGGCTGGGCAGACAAGCTCAGGGACATTTGAGTGATTTGGTGTTGCACTTCGATAAAGTGGACTCACTAATAACAAACGGATTGAAAAGAAGAGCAGCAGAGGCTGTCGTGTCTGGACTTCTGTTCCTTTGTTTGAGACAAGCTCTAGAAGCTAAGGTTCCTACATTTGAGTCACCCTTTCAAGACATCATGTTTTTTCCTCTTTAGCCACAAATAGGAAGGAATCCAATAATGTTCAAATCTTTTTGAGATAGATACATACAGTAAAAGGGTTATTGCTTAGTTATCAATGGATGAATAATTTGAATAAGACCAGTGTTGTTTCCAGAAGTTGCTCTAAAGTCTGGTTGATCAGACGTAATAGAATAGAATCATGCCAGTTTCCAGTTTATTAGATTATACAGAACAATAACTACTCCATACCAACACAACAGTCCTGTGTTATTAGAGGTGTTGATTCAACGTAAGAACATATGAAGACATTTTTTAAGTAAGTAACCATAGGTGTGTGTGTGTGTGTGTGTGTGTGTGTGTGCGCACACTTCATCTGTGTGTTCTATGTGCAAGGCAGTTCGGGTCGGGGGTTGTGGGCTGGGGGGGTGAAGGGGATAAAGGAGTCCTTTTAGCCGAGCTAGCCTACATGTTTTCTGTGCAGTCAAGCTCAATAAATCAGATTAGAGTTTTTGGAGAGCAGGATAGAGCTTACTGTGTGTGTGTGTGTGTGTGTGTGTGTGTGTGTGTGTGTGTGTGTGTGTGTGTGTGTGTGTGTGTGTGTGTGTGTGTGTGTGTGTGTGTGTGTGTGTGTGTGTGTGTGTGTGTGTGTGTGTGTGTGTGTGTGTGTGTGTGTGTGTGTCTGTGTGTGGGGATATGATTTACAGCAGGGTAATGCTGCTGCATCTGAGAGACAGACAGCATGCGACAGACAGACAGAAAAAAGGAAGTGGGTTGTGCAGCTGCATGAAAATCTCATGAAATCATAAAGTCAAAACAGCAAAAATAACAGAAAAGTTGTGGACTGATTGATCCAAGATCGACCGTACGCATTCAGGTCATTCCCATTGAAATTAGAGAGAAATGAAAATAACATATACAAATCACAACATAAAATACACACACAGACGGAGGTGGACTGCTAATACACACATTCTCTCTCAGCTTCATCATTATCTTCACGTCGTTTGTCATAGTGTCTTCATCCGTCCACTTTTCAGCCTCCGTTCTCATTTGTATTCTGTATTCTGTATCGGTATGTGTTTTCTCCAGTTTTCTGCGGTGTTCTATTTAAAAGACAGATAGTGCTGCTCCCTCTGCATTGGTCGTTTGCTTTCACAGCTCATGCTCATTGGCTGTCAGCGGCCTCTGGTGCAGCCAGCCAGAAAGTAGCTCTGCAGCCTTTAGTGATGGGCAGATTATACACTGTGCACTATACACACATTCACATATGTTCATCTATAGAAGCATATAGTGCACACGAACATGCAAGAACAATCACGGAGAAGATTGTTCATTTTCTCAGCTATTTTTAGATGTAGTCTTACTACTGATATATTATATACTGAAACATATTTTTATTGTTACTAAAAAATAAACATTATAGTTTCATCTTGGTCTTCGAGAAACAGAACGGTTGAGTCTAGTTTCAGTCCAGATTGAGACTTAGTGTTTGAGTCTAACTACAACAAACTGCTTTCAATTAAGTCTGGAAAGGTGTAACAACATTAGTAAGTCCAGTTCAATCTTGCTCTTCCAATATAAATCAATCAGAAATTCACCAGAAAAAAAAGAAATCCTTCACAATCCAAAAGAACCTTGTGAAGACTATGGCAAAACGGTGATGCTTCTATTCTGTGTTGTTGGCCTCATTGATTGTGTTGTTCTACATTGTGTTTTACAGTGAGTGTTCATAACCAACGGCCATTTACAGATATTTGTAAAGAAAATGTTTGAAACAGCAGTAAATACTGCTTAACAGACTTTATTCAGATCCAGACAATGAGTGTGACAATATTACACTTTCACTGTTGCTCTCAATATATTTGAAGTGGGTCCAAATGACAACATGTTGTGTTACCTCGCTGTATGTAACCTGACCTACAGCCACCGTGTTCAAATGCATAGCTGGGTCCAGCCTAACACTGTTGTGAGTGTGGAAAAAAGGGCCGTTGATCACACAGAGTCAGAGAGCACTTTATTAGGAACACCATACTAATACTGGGTTGCTATCAAACAGCCTTAGTGACATGGACCATTATCCTGCTGGAAGTAGGCATTACAACGTGATAAACTGTGGCCATAAAGAGATGAACATGGTCAGCAACAATACTTACATGTGACATTCAGATCATGATTTATTGGTTTTACGAGAAAACCTTTCCCCACACCATCACACCACCAGCAGCCCAGACTGTTGACACAAGGCAGGTTGGCTCTAAGGATTCAGAGTGTTGAGAAATCCAGATTCCTTCCACATAGCTCCTGCTTACTGGATTTTTTTATTCATCACCATTCTGACTAAAAGAAACCTCAACACTGTTTTGTGTTCAGACAGATCAATGTGCCACATCTAAAAACACACAGGCTGTGCATAGCCGCATGTGAGCGTTCACAACTGAAAAAGGCGGTCTGCTGCATCTCTTTTCATTTCTCATTTTCACAAGTGAAGGTTGGACTTTCACTGACTCTAAGGTGGGAATCAAACCCCTTATCCCCCAGTACACACATCACGAGACAGGCTGAACAGAAACTAGGTACATATTTCTCTGTTTTGTGTTTCTTATTGTTTGAGGCATAATTTTAGTTGGCTACAGGAGAATAATGACAGAAATGCATTTAAACTAGGAACAACCTTCCACAAGATTTCAGGTTGTTTGTTGCTTAGATTGTATAAGTATGCAGTATGGTGTTGTTGTTTAGCAATTGTAAAAGATATACAAATAAATAGATATAAATAAGCAAGTTCAGTATATATTTATGGGAAGATATGTTCCTTTAATGTTCTTGATTAATGTGTAAGGATGCTGCTTACAAGCTGTGGTTTGGGTGAGATGTGACAAACTCGGTTAGCATCTTCAGGTGCACCACTACAAATTGTGAAACCTCTGAAAACAGTTTTTTTTTTCCCAGCACTGAGCTCCTGAATCATTTAACCACACATACTCACACACCATCTGCACAGTGTGCTGCAAGGTAGTACTGGATGGCCTCAGTCTGAGGTCAGCGTCATTCTTTTGTCTAGGTCAGTGTCTTTAATAGGTGCTATCAGCAGGCCTTCAGAAGAATGACACAGCCTGTAGTGATGTAGTGATGGTGAGAGCTGATACTGATCAAATCTGATGCTGTACTGTGTTGTAAGTGTGGCATCTGCTCCCCTTTGTTCTCTCCCTTTGTCTCTTATTCTGCTCACTGTGGCTGATAGGAGCCTACAGATTCAGAGCTGTGTGTGTGTGTGTGTGTGTGTGTGTCTCCATGGCCAGCGCTCACTGCTGCCTTCCGTTACTGTGGCAACAGACTCAGCAGACACTTTTCCCTTTCCTTGCATGTGAATGTTTTTCTCAACGGAACACTCTGTGCACTTCTTTGTGAAGACACAATCCGGTATCATCCCTGCTCTGCACGTGTTTCGGGTTATGAATATTCTTGCCGATGGTAATCAGTGCATGCAGACAGATGACACTGACAGAGGGTTCGAACTTGTCTTTCTCATCTTCACTTCATATTGCAGCCCTTATCATGCTTTTTGACTGTACATGTTCATAATCTATATGCACATGAATGAATGATGTACAGGTGCCAAGACTATGTCCTATGCTTATGTGTGATCAAGTGTGTTTTCTTTTCAGAGCTACATGTGTAGGCATATACATTAAGTCCTACGTCACTGTTGGAGACTTTGAATAGACTTTACTTGCCAAACCCTAACCTTTACCCTAACCTGGATTTAACCCGAAACTTAACCACTGACCATAAAATCAGCTTGTCCCAAATGGAGACACAGTCATACACACTGGCACATGCACACACATGCGTTTGACATAAACATACAGAGGACAAGGTTAACATGAATGGTAGCATCCCTGTTGTTCCTTGCAGAGAAGCAGTCAAACAATTAACATTACAACAAAAATAATAATGATGAGGGGGGTGTAGAATGATCAGGTGCAGTATTGATTTGGATTGTCTTCAGCGCCTTACATCAGGTGCTCAGAACAAAACAGCCAGACAAGTGATGTGTGCTCTGTGGGTAGCAGGTTGTGGATGAGTCAGAGAAACCTGAGGCTGTGAATAACTCATACAGTAGGTCTAATTATGGCATATCTCTGACTGCAGTATGTTCACTTTACCAAACAGAATCAGGCAAGTCTGATGTTTTCTATGAGAAATGGGCTTTGGTCTGGTTGTTGGTGTTCCTGCTCTCTCAGATTAAATGCATTTATACAGTTGGAATGTTAGAGAAATGTATCGATCTTCAGTATACTTATGATACCATTTTATTCTTATGCAAAACTAGCATCTGTTTGCACAACTATTGTGAGTTTCATTGATCTATACTCTCCTTATTACCATGGTATTAAGTAACCTAAGTAACAACACATTTTTCGTAGATCAAGCACACATTTATCATTTCTCTGCTGACCACTTGGGCACATGTATTTGTGTCTATATTTGCACCTATTCTGTAAATTTGTAGTATTATAAGGTACAGTTGAACTACTTTAAAAAAAAAGGAGGCAGGGGAAAATCGCTGTGATTGTGGTGTTTAATGGTTTTATTTTGAGATCAACCAATATGGGTTCTTGGTTGGAGTCCGTATCAGAACCAAACTAGCATGTTTTAATGATTACAAATACATTTTTTCTATTTTTATGCTCTGCATCACCAAAATCACATATCTTTAGTTGTTTGAACCTGAAGATGTCGCCTCAGACAGGGACATTGTGTTGATCATTAATAGTTTAGGAATAAAGTTGATGAATCAGTAATGAAATTATTAATAATTAATAGCTGTGTCCCTAAATGACATTGCACTGAAGCTGTTAATTAACGTGAATTAATAACACTCACCTGAATTGAAATGGAGACCTGGACAGTGACAGATAGACGTTCATCTTTGTTGTCTGGAATGAATTAGGGATGAAAGAATCCATGGAGGATGGTAGAGTTTATGAAGAAGCAGGGAGCAGTGTCCTAGAATGACTGCTACTGATACTGACACATCAATAATCAATGGAGGTGTAGAGTGAGTCGGTTCAGATGATAAAAGCAGCTAGTAATAAACAGACTGCAACAACAGTGCTGCCCTCAGTGTCTGCTGACTCCAGGGGATCACTCTGCTTACTGCATTTTATTATGTTAGATGGGAGGGGGAAGGATGAGTTACACTGTATGTAAGGATGAACCAGAGAACAGGGCAAAGAGAGTGAAAATGAAACATTTGATAAAATATATAGCCTTTATTGAATAAAAATAGACCAATCTCACAGTTTTGTTTCAGCTGCTTTAAAAAACACTGGTTAACAAAACACGCAGCTGTGTAAATAACAACCAAAATGTCAACACAACAAAAATAACAAGAAATGTACCCTGACTGAAAATTACAGCTGCACAATACATCCAAAAAATGAATCCATAAAATGTGGATGGGCGCTGTGTGGGCGGGCTTTGCACACAGACACGGTGGGTGAATGGGTGAGGAGTTTGTGCCGGGAGTGTGGGAGATAAGAGAAGCAAACACTGGCACGGCTTTACAGGAGAAACAGGCTTACGTCTAAAATACATAACCAAACTACCCTTAGTGGGTTTAGTTTTGAATGGAATGTGGTTGTTGAATTTTGTTTTTCTCTGGTTTGCAGGTATATGTGGAGTTTGATGATCAGGAGTGGGAGAAGAGAGAGTGGGTCAAGGTCTATGAGGATTTCCAGCTGTTTCTACTGGAGCACCAGCTGGTCTGGGCCAAGAGGAAGGAGGGAGCAGGAGGAGTGGGAGCAGGCGGAGGAGCAGGAGGCCTGCTGCAGGCAACCAAGGCCAAACACATACAGTGGCCTGCCCTGGTAAGACTTTTGTTTTCTATTAATAGGCTGGACACAGTAAAAGGAACATTCATCCATATGACTCAGCTATTTGTGAGATTAAACGTTGACCACAGGGTCTACAACAAACTACTGAATGCTGTTCTTCTCAATATACCCTCACTTTGTGTTGCATGATTCTGTCTCTGTGCACGTGGATATTGGTGGTTACTAAGCGGTGGCCGCAATTTCCAGCATTGTTATGGTCTCTGTGAATTTTTGTTGAGCCTCACAGAGATTTTGGTGCTTTTTTGAGTAATGTAACTCATTCAGTCACGCAGTGAGTGTTTACCTGCCATTCTGCTGTGGGGTTGTGTCGATTTGAGATTGTGTCCTCTTCACTGCAGGGACATTTGTAGGAACCCTAGAACCATTTAAGAAACTTTGGAACTTTATCTGTGTTTCCACCAGAACAGCCGGAACCTCTAGTTCTGTAGTTGCAAAACCATAGTTACTGGTTCTTGTGTACAGCTGAAAGTCACACTAAGTGAGCACTGGTTGCCTCTAGAATTAACAATGTGACAAAAAGTGCACATGTCTTGTAATGTTTATTGATGTTAAACTGTGATTACAAGTGATTCGACTTCCTGAGTTGTCTGAAGGAGTGAGATAAAGACAGGACTGTGTGAAAGGAGAGAGACGACAAGTAAACAAGCCTGAGATAGAAGGAGGAGAAGGAGAAGAACAAAGCCTGACTTGCTACAGTATTTGTTTCATTGCAGTCAGGAACTAGAGCAGGAGGAAATAATCATCAAACCCTTAGCAGATCTGCATCATCTACTGTATATACAATAAACATGACTGTTTTTTCTTTTTGTGTGTTAATTGTGTGTCTGATAGCACTGGCACTGTTCCGTTACTGGTCTAATTTTGCCTATTCTTTAAATGTAGATGTTTTGCTAGAGAGAAACTGCACTATAGTTAAAGATACTGGATATTATCACCAGATACATAAGCCCAGTTTGAGGTTAACCAGCTGCTCCTCCTCCGCAGATACTGAGCAATAGTTTTATTTAGTTTTATTGGAGTTGAAGTGAAATTCAATATTGGTTGAGATAGAAGAGGATCTAATTATAGGTTGTGTTGATAACTTGGAGGTAGTGTTTGTAATGCCAGGCCTGTTATACCTTTTATTTTGGGAACATATAGGTTTACTATCGGTCTGTGTATAGTGAAGTGACTGTTACTGAAACCACATCTAAAATGTATTCTTCTGATAGTGGTTTTAACTGTTCCCACTCTGTTCTGTGTGTTATTATCTTTGAACACATCATCTCTGTCTCTCTGTCATCACACACAGACACACACACACACACACACATACATACATGTGCTTTTTTGTGGTTACAGTTTGGTTGCTGTGGTGTTTTTGTTGTTGTGCATGTGTACATGACACAGTTTCTCTCATGCGCACCTCAGACGACAGTGCTGTGTGTGTATGTTCACATGCTCTAGTGTGTTTGTCGCTAGCAGTGAACTCGTATTGAGGCTGTTGGAGCTGAGTGTTTTGTGTCCTTCCCTGGCTGGAGGATTTGGTTTATAAATGTTTGACATTAATGACATTTAGTTTTGGACTGTGTGCATGTTTGTCAGTGTGTTTGTCAGTGTGTTTGTGTGTTTGTGTGTGTGTTTGTGTGTTTGTGTGTGCCCAAGAGTGGCTGTGTACGTAGAAATGTGATTCACTGTTTTGATTATGTAATAGCAATGTGCACAGCGCCATCTGGCACATGCATGGGAGATAAGAGTTCAAAGAATTCCAAACACAGTTTTAACTGGTCGTTTCTCTCTCTGTCTGACTCCTCCTCCGTTTTTTTCACTTATTCGTCATATCACTGCCTCTCTGCTATTGTCATGGCAACAGCTTCAAAATCTAGTGCGCACTGACACACATAAACACACAGACAGAAATATGAGCGTTTCATGCTGCTTGCAAGCTGTACTCTACTAATCTTGTTAATAGGAATTTTACCTTAATGATTAGCACTTAAAGTAGAGCCAGAAATGTCTCAGTCTCAGCAGTCTGACTAACAAAAGCTGTCAGAAATAATGACCACCTCAAACCTTCACGTGATCATATTGTACAGTTCCACAGCACTAGTTCTATAAATACAACGCTACAGTTTTGGACTGTCAACGAAAAGTCTGAATTTGATTATATAAAGACACTACATGATGGACAGGAGTCACGCAAAGCCACTTTAACTGGTGGAGGAGGTTATGTAGGTCAAACTGAAACCAGCAGATAATTCAACATGGACAGTGTGGCAGAGCATTTACAATCCAACTCCGCCACAGACGAGAGCAATCTAAAACCTTGTTTTGAATTTCTTCAGAGTTTGGTCAGTAGACATTAAAACTGTGGAAACTTGGGATAAAGATATTCAAGCTATGTTAGCTATTAGCCGACATATCCAGCTCCCGCAATTTAAGATTACATCTTGAAAATATGCACCCCAATCAGCATGGCCACTCATATAGATGTTGAAATAAATACACCTATACAAGTAGCTATGTCTTTTTTTGCATGGGTTTTCCTACTTATGAGCAAAAATAGATCAAAATTATTCAAAGGTTGGTGTTTTTTTTAGAAGGATCAATGTCCAATGACGTTCTGGACAGTTCTGACAGTGCTAATAGAGTTATCTCATATAAGGCACATTATCAAGATAGTATTATGTACCTACATTTTGACAAGCGTACAAGCAGGAACAGATCTCTTTCCTCTGCAGAGAAGTGTTCTCTCTTACTACCTGGAAATCTTCCAGTAGAAATCGATCTACCATGGCACAAGCTCGCCTGGCTTTAAAGGGAATGGAAGAAGCCACTCTGAACACACCCAAAACACACCCATGATTATAAGAGACTAAGCACCTCTTGCAGTAACCTTTATGTGAAGATCTATCTCACTCCATAGTTGAGGTTCATAATTCTGAAATTGCTGCACAGTGAAAGCACCAAACGAAATGTCACAGTCACAACTCTCATAGTAAGCACTAAATTCTGAGGGATAATATGAAATGTGATTAAATGCATGAAGCAAGGAGGCACCAGGGGACACTTTCTACTGTGAAGCACATGCAGTAACAGTTGGCATGAACGTGCCGAGGAGGAACCAACTTGATTACAAAAGAAAGCGTGAGAGAGAAATTCTGAAAACAGGAACTAGCAGATGCTACTCTCTTATTACTTCAGCTAAAAAGAAGCAGCATCTAACAGTCTTTACATAAATGCTGTTGTTCCTCTTCTTTAAAGTCTGATTATCAACTTCTTAGACAGTCTTATTTGCTCCAGACCCACAGATGAATCGACAGATGGACGGAGGGACAGACAGACCCAGAACATTGCTTCACAAATTATTACATCATCACATAACTAAGCCCCTGTGCCTCCCAGACACTAACACTCACCGCATCTCTTGTTTCCCTGTTTTCTCAATCATTTATGGTTGTCTTGGTTTTGTCTCTGTGTGTTTTACTCTTTCAATGTCTCTCACTCTCTTTTCATATTCATTCTCTTGTTGTCCTTCTTGTTCCTCTCAGCCTTGTACTCTTTCTCAGCGTTGGTTTTTACGGGTCCTGTGGACTGTTAGAGATGAGCGTGCCTTAGTTAAGTATTGGAAAATACTGATTTCTTTAAGTGACTATGAAACGACTTGATAAAAATAAACAATTTCTGTTGATAGACTGATCTCCTCGACTAATTTCAGCTGCATAAATGGGCAGATTATCAACTACATTTTTAAAGCTTAAAACTGCGAGTGTGTAACCACTTACCTTAGTCAGTGTTTGGAATCCCACAAATAGGCTGGTGACATCATGTTATCTTTCCTACTTGATGTAAAATTTGCTGTGAAGAAGGAAAAAGCAGAATGGAAAGACACAGGGGGGGATGGTGAGAAACGGAGAGGAACAGACAAAGAGAAGTAAGGAAATGTCAGTTATGCAGCAAAACTTGCCACTGGTCCACTACCGTAGGATTAATCAGTGCTTCTGTGAGGCTAATGATAGCAGCAGCAGTAGTAAGAATATTAATAGAACATGTACTGCTGGTTGTAACAGCTGTTGCTGTAGTAGCTGTAGGAGGAGCAGCAGGCGGAGGCAGTAATCTGATAACCAGCATTGGAACTGGAAAAGATCCAGATAAAGTACGGTTAAAAAAACAACAACAACAACAACAAATGACTGCGTGGAGAGATCAAGATAGAGAGACAGAGATGGAGACAGAGTCGTGTGTGCAGTGTGGAATTAGATTGTTTATAGAGCAAGCAGTCAAACCGACATCCAGATTAGAGTTTCCATTCTTGGCTTGATTGTTTCCAATAATACCAAGGAAGACAGATATACAAGCTAATAGACTGAAAGGTGTAGACAACATAATAGTGTGATCTATGATCTCTAAGACAGGGATCAACATTTAGTTTGATGCTGAGATTTCTCCTCTTGTTGTTCTGAGCTGCACTGATAGAGTGGACACATGGAAAATCTGTAACACTATTCCACTCATCTGTTTAATTAGCTTTTGCTGTTTATTATTTGTCACATTGCTGTTATCTTATTGTCCCTTTCAGGATCCTGTAGAAAGGTGACTCTAGTTTTTCTGATTGGTCAGTAAGTGAGGTGTTAACTGGTTCTCTCAGAGGTGTAACCATGGTTATACAGTATATCCTGGTAAGAAGTAAAACTGAAAAGCCACTATTAAACTTTAAGTTACCTGGATAACAACAGATCCTCCTCTGTATTACAGATACAGCAATGGTATTTAAACATGTTTTTAACAGCACATGATCCAACCACAAGTGGACATCTCTGAGTATGTGACTTCATATCTGTGAGAAAGAGAGAGTGGGGCAAGGAGGGGCTAAGTCAATCAATGGTCTGTGTGTAGCTCTACAATGAAATAACGCTTTTGAAATTGTGAACAAATAGAAAATCAATACGTGGCGGTCAGTGTTAATATTGTTGCAGTGACCACAAATAAATGAATGTATGTGAAACACTGAAAAGTGTAAAGATATTTTGGGATCATTATGGAAACGACTCAGGTCCATGTTAATATGACACACCACGTATTGTAGCCACAGTCCATTCCAGTCTTGTATCTGTGTATCTGTGTGTGTGTACACACGTGTGTGCAAGACACAGTTTTTATCAGTACGAGCATGTGTATGAGGAACGTTGGTGTAATGACGGGTGGTGTCAGAAGATGTAAGGCTGCAGTGTCATATCTTCTAACCTTAGCCCTGTTAGCTATTTCACAACACACACACACACACACACACACACACACACACACACACACACACACACACACACACACACACACACACACACACACACACACACACACACACACACACACACACACACACACACAGTGTTTGACTACACTGCAGCTCAGACTACAGTCATCTGTTAAAGGATGTCAGTTCAGCTGTGTGTGCATGTGTGTGAGGGAGAGACAGATGATCCTTGTTGTGTAAAGCTGCTGCTTAAATGGCAGCAGTCAATTGAGCCTGGACCGGCCTCAGGCTGTGTGTTTGGGTTGGGTCTGTTGTGTTGTAAAGTTCCCACTGACCCCACCCTGCTCACATGGGCTCCATAACTCACTGGGACAGATCCCATCCCCCACGAACCGAGAGAGAGAAACACACATTTGGCTTTAATTTAGCCCTCTTGTGTTTTCCCTCCTCTGTTCTTCTGTGGCCCTGTGTTGCTTTTCCACTGGTTTCCCATAGACACAGCTGAACAACACTGTCTTCATTTTCTTGTGTTCCTCCTATAAAGAACATTTATTATTGGGTGTGATGCTTTTATGCACGGTCGTCATTAATAGTATATTTCTGTGATTGACTCTGATTCTGCTTTGTGTGTCATGTCTGTCACTTAATGATATTGTAGTGAAGATGACAAAATGAAGACTTAATGCTAATTAGCTAATTACTGTCGACGTAGGTGGAGATAACAGGCTTCGCGCTGTGTAGATCTGAAACAATTTATTGCTTAACAGAAACATACAATTTTTGAAGATGCTCCATCCAGTTCAAGTGAGTTTCTTTGTCTTGTGTGAAGACGGGCAAGGTACTTATAGACATCATTGTGATTATCAGTTTTTACTGTTTTAAAATAATTAATCTATAATTTATATTAAAGATCTTTTAATATTGAGTGGATTAAACAATAATGAAAATAGTCTTTACCTGTGGCTTTAGTGCAATGCACGTTGACAAATGGTTGTTTAAGATTTGCTAGTCCCCTCAGACTGTGGACCGACCATGAGCTTGCCACAGTATTTTCAGTCACATGATAGAATGTGGGAAATAGAATAAAATTAATCATTATTAATATAAACAGAGTAGTATTGTGTTGTACATGCTGGTGTTCTACAACACTCTTCTGTGAAATTTATATTAAGAAAAGGGGCATTATACAACACCTACACAACACACACTATACAAATCTGACTGTGACCGTTCTGCTTCCCTCTCATATTGTTTGTGTTCAGAAGAGAGGAAGCGCTCACACCACCATTCACTTCACTGTGTGTGTGTGTGTGTGTGTGTGTGTAGGTGTAGGAAATGGGTCTTCTGTGAGTGTCCTTTTTGCCAAGGGACTGATGAGGTGTTTGGTGAGAAAGGACTTGCTGTTTTCTCATTTTACTGTCTTCATTCTCTAACTAACTAACTTCATGGTCCGTATTCCACTCTAAGTCTGCAGTTACAAGATTGTTGACTGGATGCATTAAAGACACAAACCTGAGCGGCATACATTGTAGACATACTGTCATCATATAACAGACAGTAAGTGATTTGTCTAAGGCAACATCAAGCTAGACTTAAACATTGCTTTCCTATCTTTGTAAACCAAAATATATCAAATAAATGTGTATCAGTGTCCAACATGCTATTCTCCCTCACTGGCTTGCATGCAAGAATGTCAACTCAGCACTTCAGTAGGGATGCAGATGCATGGGCAAACATTATAATGCACATATGCTGAAACACCTACACAACACACACTATACAAATCTGACTGTGACCGTTCTGCTTCCCTCTCATATTGTTTGTGTTCAGAAGAGAGGAAGCGCGCACACCACCATTCACTTCACTGTGTGTGTGTGTGTGTGTGTAGGTGTGTAGGAAATGGGTCTTCTGTGAGTGTCCTTTTTGCCAAGGGACTGATGAGGTGTTTGGTGAGAAAGGACTTGCTGTTTTCTCATTTTACTGTCTTCATTCTCTAACTAACTAACTTCATGGTCCGTATTCCACTCTAAGTCTGCAGTTACAAGATTGTTGACTGGATGCATTAAAGACACAAACCTGAGCGGCATACATTGTAGACATACTGTCATCATATAACAGACAGTAAGTGATTTGTCTAAGGCAACATCAAGCTAGACTTAAACATTGCTTTCCTATCTTTGTAAACCAAAATATATCAAATAAATGTGTATCAGTGTCCAACATACTATTCTCCCCTCACTGGCCTCATGCTCAGATAGAGCTCTACTGGACCCTTGTATATTTTCACTGCCCAGCAGCCAAAAATGAAGACTTTTCTCCTTCATACTTTAATAATTAAAAGGCCCTATATTTAAAAAACACAGCAAAAATACAGTTTAACCATTCCCTTGCACTGTAAGACATTGTGTTGTTATTTACATAATCAGAGCAGAGAACAACCCTGGCCATGCCTGATTATCTGATATGAATGTTGAGGGGGTGTGTGACCTGCTTATTTCCTCCAATGTATAAAGTCATTTACAGCCAGTGAATTTGCAGTTGCCTGTGAAGTCTCTGTTCAACAAGTCAGCGGAGCACTGTCCAAGTGATCACCAAGTTTAATTTGGTCTGTTGGGACATCGGAAATTAGGTACAACACTGCCCCCCCCCCGTTCTCAGAAGAGTGTCATAGAAGATAATGTCAGGTTGTCTTGCAAATTATCAGAAGTCTGTCAAAGCAGTAAGAGCTAAGTCTTTTGTCTGCATAACTGCAAAAACTGTGCTGTTCCAAATAAGTAGATCTGTCATCAGCCCTCAAACAACTGATCACTGTTGTTGGAGCCAGTCATGTCTCGTAAAGACAGTAATTCTCCTTCGAATGAAACTCAGCAGGGATCAAATAAACAAAAATGTCTAGTTGCCCTGTATTGGTTGTCTGTTGTTTCATTGCAGGCTGATGGGAAAAACTGGACATTTCTTGCAGTGTCCTTTTCCCATATCATTAATTTGCTCTGCATAAATTGTTTGGAACAATTTGACCTTGTCTGGTTCTATCGTTTCCACAGGAGCAACAAGCTTAGTCACAAGATGAGTCCTTTTCATCACTGGGACCGCATCCCCACATTTTGGACATATTGGCTTGTCTTTAACTTCAACAAAAAATGATCATGATCATAATTGGAAAGCCCAAAATTCCACTTCAACTTTTTTGACAGTAGCCATGATGTCAGTGAGGACATGTGATAGCTATAATTATATGTTGTCTTTCATTAGTGCTTTATCGCCACTGGTATGTATTAGCAAATGTTACTACTGTAGATAGGTAGGTGTGTAGCTCTTTGTTTGTTCAGCTGATCAGATTCATGTTTGAGCTGAAATGTTGTTGTTAGGATTCTGCTACATAGACTGTCCCATTCATGGAGTTGATAGTCGCTGTGTTTATCTCGTCATCTGTCTGACTATTGTTTGTACGATGCTTTGAAATGGCGTCTCAAGGCTTCTGCACATAACAGCTTGATTTAACTCCGATCAGTAGGGACCTCTCTCTCTCTGTCTCTTTTTTCCCAACACTGTTGTGACTCCATCACTTCAGGAGAATGTCAGCATTTCAAAACAGTAGAGAAAATATTGAAGCAACACAGTTACATGAATTCCTAGCACGTATGTGTAGCTTTAAAAAGACACTGAGCATATCACAAGTGTTCACGTTCGTGTACTGATTCTGATAGAAGCTCTTTGTTGAAGTATTTGCTCTTGCTTGTTGGGTTACAGGGTTATATTTTGTGATTTAACAGAAAGTTAGATTTTCTCGGCACAGCAGCTTAATCATCTTTCTCCCAAGTAGACCAGAAAAGACAGCTCTTCATTTAGATCATTGGCAGCCTGTACCTGCTATTGACTCTTGAGACATATTTTAATTCATCCGCATGACTCTGATCTGTTCTCCCTAGCTCTGATGTAGGCTCTGATCTCATCTGACACCAGTGGGTCCAGCAAGGAGGGAGAGAGACAGACAGACACACAGAGAGAGAGAGAGATGTTTTCAAAGAGCCTAAGCCCCCCTGTACTGTACATCTGTCTATTGTTCCCTCAGCCCCCCTGTTTTCACACTAACCTTTGCTCTGTGTGTGTGTGCGCGTGCGAGTGTGTGGGAGCGAGTGCTCTTGCGCGCGCGCGCGCGCGCGCGTGTGTGTGCAGTTGCATCTCTGACTCGGATATTACATCATCTCTCTGTCTCCCAGAGAGCGTTGAGTGCTGTGTGAACTCATTAGACACTCAGTGCAGACTCCCATCAAAGACTCAGAGCAAATTCCACTGCCCAAACGACACCCAAGGGCAGAGAGAGCGAGTGGGAAAGTGAACAAAGGAATGAGAGGATGGAGGAGAAAACGCAGGGGCAGCCATGCTGCATCATAGCATCATAGGAAACAGAAGAAAGCATCTATTGGGTATTGAATATAAACACACTTAGCTCCTAATGCAGATGTTTATTAGCCTTCTCTCATATGACATTTTGCTGTCAGTTGCTGTACACTAAAAGCTCTCAGGTTGTCAATACACATTCTGAGTCTTCACCCTCTTCAGTAGTATTTGCCAGTTGACCAGTTGACTGACAATGTATCCATCTATAAGAAACAGAACAAAATTGTTAATGGATTAGTTAATTGTCAGAAAAGGAATTGAATATTTTGAGAATCAGTTCATGCTAATTTGAGCAGTCTGCTCCATAATATTGTATTGTATGTGTATCCTTGTGGACCAGGTGCTTTGAAAAAATGACTCCTATTAGCATTGTACTCACAAGATTACATTACACCCACACTAACAGGCCCACTTTAGATGTCATCACCTCCTGTCAGTGGACGTAAATAGGCTAATTTTAACCCGGTGTCATTTTCTGCTCTGTGGCCTCTCTGCTCTGCTGCTGCCCTGTGGTACACTCTGTTCGCCCCCTGGTTTCTTAATAATACTAGCACCTTGAACCTAGGGTTAAATCAGGTCAGGGCGCAGCCCAGGCACATAGGCCTATGCTTTTCTATGTTTCTATGCACATATGTCATATTTTAATACCAATCCTTGTTTTGACCATTTGCCCTGATTTTCTGTTCTCTCCTCCTGGGCGGGGGATATGCAGTGCACGTTCTTTCACAAAACGGGATCGTGGCAGAAGTGGAAGTTTGACACAAGTCTGGTTAACTCCAACTCTCTGAATTAATGAAAAGAAACAATTCTACAGTCTTGACTTAAATAGGAAACTTTATGATAATAGTATTATATTTAAGTGTTTTAATGCTGCACCTAAATGCAAAGTAATCTTTCTACAACTCTGCTGAGAAAGTAGACCCTATTGGTTCTAATACAAACTTTTTTTTTTAACTTAGGTTTAAATGAGGATGGTTATATTTCAGGACTAAACAATTGTGTGTCCATTCATTTCAGGAGATATTCTTTTTGGATAAAGTACCTTGGTATCTATTTTCTTTTACAGCGTAGCATTGTGGTAAATGTGTGGCCTTAATGTTAGGCTAGTGAGTGTGGAATCAACTATAGTAACTCATGCAGCTGACTAGTGGTCACAGTCAAATGTCAAACATGTAGTGAAGCAGAGAAGCACAATTACATTTTCACATAGTTAAATTACATGTACACCGTGCATCACTCCCAAAAGTGTAAAGGATCAGGGCATAGTGCTCATTTCCAACTACTAATGTCTGAATGTGCTGTGAAAAACAACAACCTGTCCTGTGTTTCATAAACATTGTAGTAATAATAATGTCAATCGTAATGATTATGGTCCAAAATTGAACTCAAAACTTTACCAACCCTTCCATCGGCATTGTGGTGAGTAGATAATGAGTGATTTTGTTTCCCCGTGAACGATCCCTTTGAGCGAAATAATTTACAGAAAAAATATCACTCCCCTGGTGCAATGTTCTATAGACCATGATTGAAGATTCAGTCCATACAGTCCAGCCATATGTCTGTGTACTGCCCAGTGAAAAGGTCTGCAGAGGTCTTTCCCTGCTGTAAATGGAGACAGGCGGCCGAGCTGACAGACCACATGATAATGTGTTTGTCTGCCACCTCTGTAGCAAAGGCAAATGGTGCAGAGCCAACATTAAAACTAATGGGACAATCTCTTTTAGCTGACACACACACACACTTTCATGCTGCAGTCTGGCTGAGTGCCAGTGTGCTTCTCCACACCAGTGTTATCTGGCAATCCTGTCTGTCCTAATTTCAGAGAGAAGGGAGGAGAGAGAGGAGCTGTATTTCACACATATTGTTTATGTTGAGAACTGAAGGTTATAATGTGTAGGCAGTGTTTTTTGAAATCGGCAGAAATTATTCCTAAGGATCTGTAGCTGCTGCCAGCACAGAGGATTTCATGCAAGTATCCCTGAAGAGATGCTATATATATATATATATCTACCCAAAAAAATCTCCTAGTTATGATTTGTGATTCATAAGCAGGTCGAATTTGTCTCTGTTTATTTGTTTTTATTCATATCCTCAGGAAATTATTAAAAGGATTCATGTCATTGGAGATTGCAGTGGTGGATACACTCATGTCCACAATTAGATGTACAAATGCTCACCAAGTGGCACATTATCATATTCACAGCTTCACACACACACATGCTTTCGGACTAATTCACTGTGCTCAGGCTGACCTCAATGAGGTCCTGTGAACGACTGGAAATAGATGTTTAAATGTCCTGCTGTTGTTAAAGGTTATAGCTGCCCATTGCAAGCTGTCTTAAATGACAACCATGTTTGCAATAGAGAATGCTGTGCCTCAGCAGCAACTGTTCATTATTCTGTCAGTAAAAAACTTGTTTTGCTTTGTTGTTTTGTCTAGTCACCAAAAATAAGATGTGATGTCTTTCTAGAAAGAGGGTTTCTAATACAATTGTATCAGTGTTTAATTTATCAGACTTACAAGGGCCCAGGGACGATAAGGCGACTCTTCCACCATCACTGACAAGTAAAAGTCTACGAAAAGAACCAATTTATACTTGCCTGTTGGAGAACCATATGGAAAAGTGAATCAATGCTTTATACAAGGATGTTTGAAGTCAATTTAAAGGAAATTTTTCTTTTGTCATTGTTTCTGTTAAATATGCCAAGATCCTGGAGAGTGTCATTGTATTCTCTGGAGGTATTTGGATCAGTAAGAAGTTCTCTGTTACTGTCTGAGAAAGGCTTTTTTAGAAAACTGAAGAAACACTTCTACATCTCTCAGTGTATGTCAGTGTGCACAAAGTGTCATCATCCTCAGCTCAAATTTGTCTCCCATCGTACAAGCTATTGAGGCTGACATCCTGCTGGCATTTTTTGGTTGAAGTGACAGAGAGCAGTGGGCAGAATGAGAACCATATAAACACATTTAGATTTAGAGTACATGCCAGTCTGAAAACAATGATTGTTTCAAATCTCTGATGTGATGGATTTGATGCAGTTGGATTGCATGATATTGACATCATTACTTCTACAGTGCAAAAAACTGTTACAGAGACTTAAGACAGTTAACTGAGATACACCAAACACTCACTATTTCATTGCCTTGTAACATTGTGCAGTCATGTGTGCAGTGTGGCTGTAACAGACCAACTTGTAGTGGTTTATTTTGCAAGCAGCAGAGACAAATTACAATCCGTCTTGCAGGGTTTCTGTTAATAGAACAGTTCTGTGGACACTCATACTCCACTGCAGCACCAAGATGTTGGTAATAGGCTTGAAATTACTTGAGATCTTCCGCTGACATTAGCTAGATGGATGAAATCCTGAAAGAGTTCTCTTTTTAGCATTTGGCTGAGCCTTTTATTAGTCACTCAATCTGTCTGTCCATCTGTCTGCAGGTTTTTAACACAGGATGAAAATTGAAGCAGCAGAAGATATATCTTCTGTCATTTAAATATTTTATATTCTATTTGTATAGGGCCAAATCACAACATTCATTATCTCAAGGCACTTTACATATAGTAAGTTCGATCAGATCAAATTCCAAGAGAGGGCCACTGAGGTGTACAGACACTCACTTCTTCCTAACACCGTACCCCAACATGTTTTCTACTTCTCACACATGTAGTCTTCAGATACAACTGACACTCAGTCGAGGGCGTTCATCAGACTTCTCCCACAGCTCCTTTTGCAGCCACTAATGACTTTGAGTCACATAGGCAGCATTTTCCACAAGTGTCAGCCAGTTGGCCGGACATTTCCAGGCGAGTACTTTCTTACTGTTTCCAGTCATGTCACCGTCACTTTTTATAACCTTAAAACCTTTAACTGGATGAAGGATTTTAGTCATTGGGCATCTGGATCTTAAATTATCAGATACACGAGCTGGCCATATTTAGCTTCACCATTAAAAGTAAACACTACTAGCTTACTACCACTGATAGAGAGTTAGATTCTAAACAAGCATTTAGAAATGAATTGCCATTATATTAAAACACTTGAAGGCATCTTTACTTATTTGGTCATCACAGAGAACATGGAATGACAGAAGACAAAGACTGATTGAGTGTAAGATATTCAGCGATAGAATGAAAGTGAGTGAGAGTTAAATATCTGTATCTGCCTAAGGACTGCTCCAGTCCTGCTATGTTACCTAGCAACAATGGCCCACTTTGTAAAATGAAGTCCAGTGCACGTACACAGACACACTCTCACAAATAGATATCAGCAGGCATCTTGTTATCTGGGAACTGTACTGGCTCTGTTTGTGATGACAGGAGAACAAAGGGAGGAGAGCTCTCTGCTTTGAAAGCTGTTCCTCTTAACTGTGTCCACCAGTGCAGTTTATCTGCAACACAGCCTGCCTCACACTCTGCTGCATACCAACTACTGTAACTGTCTGGGACTTGTGCCTTGCTCATAGGTTTGTAAGCCAGCCAGAGAGTACGCCAGTCAACTGTGCGAGATGTAGTTTTGGTGGAAATTGGGTCAATAAAAAGGCCAGCCCCCCTCTCTTCCCCCTGTCTCTCCCTCTTTCTCTTCCCCCTGAGCAGATGGAGCCTGGCTAGTGTAATCTCCTGCCTCCCGTGGATCAGTATGTGCATGTGTAATTATAGCTTACCTTTAAAGCAGCGAGATCTGCAGAAAAACAAAACAAAAAACATTTGTCTCCCTGCACAGAAGCAGGTCTGGAACTGACAAACCACAGCAGCAGGGTGCAGGAGGCGTTCCAGTCCAACTTTTAATTAACTCTGTTTCGTTCAGACTTGTTTTATATAGACCATGAGTTTTATATGAAGCAGTCTTATATGAAGCAGTCAATAGATTTATTTACTAAATGGATTTCTGCTGCAACAAGTATATAATAATTATAACAAATGTAACAGAAAAAATAAGCCCTGTGTTTATCTTTTGGACCAATGGTGCTGCCTTGTAGTACTAAAACCCAGGGCTTGTTGGTTGGCTTGGCTGGTTTCAACAAATTCAAGTTGTCAGACAGTGAGACACTTTATGTCAGATGAGGACATCAGAAGACAAAAGGGAGCCAACTATTGAAACTATGAGTTTTACAGAGATAAGCCAAAGACCAAACAGTACTGCTGCACTGGCTCTCCGATGGGCACTGACTCCAGGGTTTGCATTGAACATTTTTTGGAGCAAGATTACATTGAGAAAACCTTTGTGTTAGGCAAGCTCGTTGTTTGCCGGATTAACAGACAAAAGCCTGAAGTTGCTCCATCTGCTTTCAAGTGCTCCGCTGACTGCCCAACTCACTCCGACAACAGACACAAAGAGCCACCAGCCCGCTGCAAAGAAACAGCAGGGAAGAAATAGGAAGGGCATTCAGACACCCACAGATGCCGGCAGGTACTGAGACAGGACTGAGACGATGTCCATTCAAAAAAAATCTTTACTCACCAAACACCTGTCACAGAAGCCCCAGAAACCTCACCTATAGCCTAAAGGTTTCCATAGCATCTCTGTGGGATAGTGCTTCTCTGATGGAAGCTCAGATAAACAATATAACAGATTTTAAAATGAACCAAAACCATTATAAACAAACAAGCCTGGACGCATTCACCTAAAACTCTTGAAATTTCTTACCTCAACTTCACTTCAGTCCAGTCGAGCTTTTGCTGTTTAAATGTTTAGATACTAAGCAAGTCTCTCTTGGTGTTGGGCTGCAATAACAAACACCCATTTCATGACAGATACTACTGGATATCAGATTTTACAATTCACCTGTGTGTTTTACGGCTGTAACAACGTTCAATAACAGTGAGAAAATGCACCACAGGATTGTTTGAGGACATTTCCACTCACGTTAATGGTATTTTTAATATGTTTTGTGAGTAGCATTGAGGGACTGCATCTGTAATGCTGCTGTGCAATCTTGTGCTGCATAATGATCATTAAATTGAATCTTCAATCTTTAATGTGGCAGATGGACTGTAGAATACTACTGCACAACTCTCCGTGTGTGTGTGTGTGTGTACTGTTGGAGTAGCAGAGTGTAAATCTGCTGAGCGATGGACAGATTAATCAGAGCTGGTTTGTGGTCAGCTGATGAGGTTAAAGTGTACTGTTTAGGATGTGTGTGTCTGTCAGGGTTCAGCGGCAGGGCAGCCATCTCTATTTAAAACCATCCAAATAACTTCCTCACATGTTTCTTGTGGTCTGTGTCTATTTAATAATGAATCTATGTTTTAAGGCACATGTAGAATTTCAATGTGGCAGTGCTTTTGTCAAAACTTTTTTGTTGCAGGACTGCAGAATAGACTGGGACCATGGGACATGTCTTATTTAGAGCATCAAGCTTATCACACTGTTAACATACCTCACCAATCCCTGCAGCTGTTACTAGCTGATATTCTCTCTTACAAGGTGTGAGTTAAGAGCCAGTTTGTATATATACCATTGAAACTGATCTCTAAAGCTGTTTTCAGACATGACCGGTGAATTGGCTCCGGAGTTTACCCATAGTTTGCCTTTCACACATGCACAACGCAGCAGTAGGTTCTCTGCACAGACGCGTTCACACCAGCAACAAATCCTCCTCATTATTCAGGTGAGAGGTGTAGCAGCCAGGTGCAGCAGACAGCGGCAGGAAGTGAGGTATTCGGAGCTCACGGCCTTTACAACACACTGACACCGGTGTCGGCTCTTATCGCCACAAACACTCGAGACATCTTCGTCGGTGTCTTCTACATGTGTGTCACCGCTCTCTCACTGGAAGACATTTGTTTTCTTTTTGTTTGTTTAAAATTTTTGCGCCCTTTGCAAGTTAGAAGCGTCAACAACCCCCCAATTGCGGTGAATCCAGCAGTATCCCCTGCTGTGTTCACACATAGACTTCTCCTGGATTCCAAGGACTTTTACTAGGAGGCCAGGCAGAGAAAGTCTGCAGAGACTGTGGAGCATCTCACTCGGAATTTGCGTTCATCTCTGGAGAAAATACAGACTATACTGAGCTTTACCTATTTGTCTTTCATTCAATGTAGACAGTGGACATAATGCTGTGAAGTGTAGTATATAAATAAAGAAATGATGCTTGTTAATACCAGGTTGAAACGAGGTCTGAAGTTTGTACTATCCAGCTCTGCTTCAGCACATTTTCTCAGCAAGTTGTGAAGATAACTGGATTACTTCATTCCTTCAATTACTGCTACGTCTTCATACAGAGGCATTTGTAGAAGTGTTTGTGAGGATAGGTCTCTGAATAAAGCTGATCTGAACAAATCAGAGAGGGGGAGGAGTGGGAGGAAGGCAGGGTGAGAAAGAGAGAGCAAGTTAGACTGCACGGTGAGTAAGAAAAAACAAGCCTGCGTCACATGGAGAAGAGAGAGGGGAAGTGTGTGCGTCGGCCAGCCAGCCCCTCCTCTCTCTCTCTCTCTCTCTCTCTCTCTCTCTCTCTCTCTCTCTCTCTCTCTCTCTCCCTCCCTCTCTGTCCCTCTGAGCGTCAGCAGCAGTTAAAATGTCGGCTGTGTAGCTCTTCCTCTGCTCTGCTTTCTCTCCCTCTTGGCCATCTGTCTTTTCTTACCACAAGAGGAAACCACACTGGCTCTTTCTTTCTCCCTCTATCTCTCTCTTCCTCTCAGCCTTTTATACCCTCGTCATCTTTTCTTTTCTTTCTTCCCGTCTCTACTCAGCTTGTTGGATCAAAGCAATTTTTTCTTCAGAGCCATTGCTCCTTGATTTTGTGTGGAGACGAAGGAGAGAGGTAACATTACAATTTGGTATCCTCTGCTGTTAAGTTTATTTTAAGACTCCTCTGCTTTGCTGCTTTTTGTGTAAAACCAGAGTGGAGTTTGATCCATAAGAGTGAATGGATGGAAGTGACAAACTGCCTGCGAACTGTGGATATTTCCCAGAATAGAATGTGTGGTCATTCTGATCTATTCTGCCTCCGTAGACGACATGTAGTGTGTGTGTGTGTGTGTGTGTGTGTGTGTGTGTGTGTGTGTGTGTGTGTGTGTGTGTGTGTGTGTGTGTGTGGGTGGGTGGGTGGATAGGTGGGTGGATAGGTTGTTGTAGTTGAGTATGTAGCCTGTACCTCTCTGAAGATGCTGTTGCAATGTAATCTAGCAGCTTCCTCTATACTGCTTTACTACATATAAAACACTTGTAAAATGTGTTTGTTAAAGCAAAAAGAGGAAGAAAGTAATAACTTGACAAAAGTCTTGTATATTTAAAACTATAAAGACTGTAATCATAGATTCCTGTTTATTCATTTGTTTTCTACTTTAAACTCAGTTTCAATTCGTCCTATGTTCAACTCTTTTCCTATGATGGGTTTTTCTGCGACACAGATCTTTTCATTACTCTCCTTTGCCACATCAGAAACAGCAGCAACCAAATCTTTCGCTCATTCTGCTCCGAAATCTTAAGCCTCCATTGCATTTGACTTAGCATTTTGTTTAACAGAAGTTACCGCTTCCTATTCCAAGCGGTCATTCATGTGTTTCAGTACATGGTGTGTTTGCCGAGGGTCTGATTGATAATCATATGGGACATTGCTCAGCCCTGAAAATGGCCCGTACTTCCTCCCATATTTCTTATTCACTGTCTGCTTGTTTTTACATATTAATTTTCATCTGCTTTGGGAAGTAGACACATTAATCGTGACTTGCAGTCTTGCAGAGCAACCACATTTTCCACAGCTACAAGTGTACAGCGCAGCACTTTCACCTAATACAGACTAAAAAGAGTCACTCCAATAATTGTACCTACTACTCAGCCGTGAGTGGTTGTGTGTGGAGTCCTGGGGGTTTATAGAAGCCTTGTCGAGTCTGAGAAAACAGACCCTGAAAAAGTCATTAGGCCTAACTTGGACCTGGCATGGGACTTTTTAATGGAATGTCTGTCCACCAACTGTGGAAAATGGAGTCTGGATAGTGTGGGTGTGTGCAGAGAAACCAGAGAGAGTGAAATGATGTCATTCAGTTGAATTATCTGATTCATAGTATCAAATGTTTCTGGAGCTTGACCTCATGCTAAAGCTGAGTCACAATTCCGGGGCCGCCTCATTTGCAGCCTCCGTGGGCTGCTTGAGAGGCGGCCTCCATGGGCCGCATTGACCGCAAAGGCGGAACTGAAATGAGATGATCTGGTCTACTGAGGATTTCTGAGATCTAAATCTTATCCCGCCCTTACTGCTGTCACCTAGCAACAGAGCTGCAGTTAGACACGATGAGAAAGTTTTATGGCTAAATTGTACAATTAGCTGTTAGGTTGAGTTGAAGCCCGATACTCTCATGTAAAAGTGTCTGATGTCTCGTAGCTTGCCGGCGCTATTATCGCTTTGAAAAATGGTTCGTCAATGAAGCACAATAAGTCTTGGGAAAGGTTGGCCCATAAGGGATCCACCTGTTGGAGCCTTCATTGCTTGGACCCATTTGTTAGCTACATTTTGAGGAGCCTTTGAAATGGGACAGCTGAGTCACACAGCTGTGACCCAATTGCTCTTCAAATGTAGCCTCCGAAGGATGAGGCCCCGAATTGAAAAACACATTGATGATTTGTATTTCATTTGGCTGTGTTTTGGGAAATATACTCCTTCAACATTTAAATGTCAACATATTTCTGTGTGTGTCCAGAGGACAGAGTTTTAAACCAAAATTTGTATTTCTCAACAGTTAAAAATAACAAAGTGCACAGCACTTGTTTTAATATTAGACTGGCTATGTGTGTGTGCTTATATAAAAGTTATATATGACAAAATAAATGAAGTGCACATGAAATTACAAAAAAGAGGAACTAATTTAACAAACATTTGCATACAGCACTACAGCTGTAGTTAATATTAGGTGAGGTTTCATTTCAGTCACCAATTTTAGTTTCACTTCATGACTTCAGTTTGTCTGTGATGATGCACCATTGTGTTGGGCAGATCTCATGTCTCTAGAGTGTTCCCCCTCATATTAAATAATCACAGTGGAGCACACCATATCACTTCTTAGGACCTCTGTTGCCTCATGGTCTAAAACCTGTTATTCTGACTGAACATAATATTACCCCCTATTTTACATTTGGTTGTGTGTGTGTGTGTGTGTTTGAGTGTATGTGCACCCATTTGCTTGTGTGTGTGCACTGTGTGTACTGTACTGTGTGTACTAGCTAGGCTTGGCACAGTGGAAAACCACTCAGCCATATACTTGATGGAGGGCCTAGCACAGGGATCGGCCACCTTTTCTATCAAAAGAGTAATTTTGCCCCCTCTTCCACCAAATAACATTTGTCTGGAGCCGCAAAACATATTTGATAACACAGCTTATAAAGTTTTATACATAGTTATACTCAGCGTTGTGCCAGTTCACACTTAAAATTAACTAGCTCAAGGTTCCAAAAATGAACTAGTTCACGTTCATTTATTCCATTTTTTTATTGGGATGACAACTGATTTGTTCAGTTCATCGTTCAAGAAAAATATGAACGCGTTCAATGAACAGCACTGTACAGGGAGCCACTGAAGAAGAGCAGCGGCTCCAGAGCTGCGGGTTGCCGACCCCTGGCCTAGCACATGCAGGCACACTGCTAAAATAAGTCTAGAGAAAACACTGTACCGTGGTGATTTGGTTGATACTGTCCAACATCAACCAAAGTCAGCAAGTCTCCAAGATGCAGGTGCAGAAAGTGCTATAGTGTGCTATAAGAATATGGCGGAAGGAGCAGCAGGCAGGTGGGGACAGTAACAGCAGGAGAACTGTTAGTAATCTCTGGCCATAGCTAACAAATGCTAACATCCACTTTCGCCACATTGCATGCTAATTTTATGTTTTGTGTTTGATTGATCACAAGTTAATGATAATGAGTCAAATTTGGTTTATTTATAGGGTATGCTAAGGTTAGGGGTAGGGTTAGGTAAGCAGCGATTATGTTTGGGGATGGGTTTAGGGTATATAGAAACGCATCTGTGTTTTGACAACTCTGGTCATTTACCCTCACAGCAATAATCAGATGAGAACACCTGTCTCTGTGTGTCTCTGTGTGTCTCTGTGTGTCTCTGTGTGTCTCTGTGTGTGTCTGTGTTTCTAGGAAAGGAGCTGTTGTGCTGTGACCTATTTAGAGAACAAGGCTCATCAGTGCAGAGCTGTTACACACCCTGAAAATCTTTGACTAATTTCGACCTGTTCTGCTGGTTGTGGAAGAATGATAGGAAATTACTGAAATGGTCAAATGTGTTTTTGTTGGGAAAATACATTTAACATTACCACATTGTTTTCATTCTCGAGAAAGGAAATAAGGAAACATGAAGAATTCTACTCATCAAGAGCTTTTGAACTGAGTCGCATCCTGCCCCAAATTTGTCAGATAGAGGGAGAACACTTGACTGAAAATGTAGACATAAACATTCACGTGTTTAAAAAGAACAAAGTATTTTCAATTATGTCTTACTGTAACATCTACATGATTTGTCAATCATTCATTCACACCTGTGAAACGGTGACTCTGATAACAGCTATGTCAGTGATCTCTTTGAATGGATCAACCCAAGTCTCTACCTGGGGGGAATGCATGTCTGATAATGAGAGTATTCAAAGTGTACACATAGGATAGGTAAAAGGAGACATAAGTAGTGTTTCTACTAAGTCTCCAGTAGTGGAAAGCATCAATATTAACTCTTGTTTTCCTTCTATTACTATCACTTCTTTGCTTCTGTTGATGTTAGCATGCTAGCCTTGGGTCAGTTGGTGTGGCTCATCGCTATAGCATCCAGTCTTCCCTTAAGAAGTTAGAACAAAGCTATTAGCTCCCTCACCAGCACCCACTCCTGGAAAGAAACAACATTTGGTGGCACATATAGACTGTCTGGCAATTAGTGGTTTGCATTAGAGATAGACCCAATGAAACTAATGTTATGTCTATGTAATATCCTCAGTTGTGTGTGTGTGTGTGTGTGTGTGTGTGTGTGTGTGTGTGTGTGTGTGTGTGTGTGTGTGTGTGTGTGTGTGTGTGTGTGTGTGTGTGTGTGTGTGTGTGTGTGTGTGTGTGTGTGTGTGTGTGGTAGCCTCTCTAGGTCACTTAGTGATGCATGAGCTCCATCATCCTTTTTTTATTTCCTTCACATTCTGCTGCACTTCTCCCTATCAATAATTCACCGCACACATGTGTCCACACACACAGGGTAGTGGAGGATACGGCTCATGGAGTCTGATCTGCTCTCTTATAATGGCTGCAAGGAGCTTGTGTGGAGATATGTTTTGTCATTTCATCTTTCATAGAGATATTAGTGTGCATTTACCTCTATGTATATCCACTGGTGTTACTTTGTGTTTTGTTCTGGGTAACTGAGTGTGTCTCTCATCTCGTCCGTCCACTCTCCTGCTGCATGTCTGGAAAAACACAGTGACAAAATGTTTTTTCCTGGCATACTGTGACTGATGTGACCTAATTTTGTGGTGTGTGTGTGTGTGTGTGTGTGTGTGTGTGTGTGTGTGTGTGTGTGTGTGTGTGTGTGTGTGTGTGTGGACAAGTCATTTTAAAGGGAATGGAGGAACTGTCATCTCCTTTCAGTCTGAGAGAGGAATCAGAGCAGTGATCCACAGATGGTAGTCAATTTCATTAAATTCTGTTTTATTTGTATAGCGCCAAATCATAATATACATTATCTCAAGGCACCTTTCATTGAAGGTCAAGCTCTGTGTGTGTGAAGTTGTTAAAAATCTGATAATAAATTCATACTGTGGAGTCTCATGTTTGATTTTATGTATGAAAGGAACTTTAAGCTTTGTTATTTGTTTTGTTTTTGGTCTTTCTGTAGCTAAATGATGCTACATATTGCTGAATGTCAGAGTTTAAGATACTCTTCTGGTATTGTGCATTGCATCCTAGACTGGTCCATTCTTCATTCATTCTTGACACAGGGTCCACTTTTTCTACTGCTTTCCCAGTCTTCATCAGTGGATGGAGGAAAACTTGAACTCAAAATTTGCTCAAATTTCTGGTAGAGGAAATTCAGTGGACCTGTATAGGCTTTAATTTTTGTGTTGTTGGACCACAGGAGACAAAGATGCAAATATTTCTTTCAGCTGAAATTAAGTCATTTGTTATATAATGTAATAACTCAGACACCTCAATATGTGCCAGATAAAACCTGAGGCCCCCAGAACACACACACACACAGCTGAGAAACATTTAAGACTCATTTCTAGCTGTTGATTAAAATAGTGGTGATGTGATGGCCCTGGACTTCAAATCTGTTCTTGGATCTGCAGTAATTAAAAATAAAAATTTGTCTGGAGACAGAGTTGAGTAGTTCTCTTTCCCGGTGACCTGTCATACATCTTATTACCAGAGGTGGAGCAGCCTGCTGGGCCTTCAGTGGTAACCATGGTAGCGGAGCCTCCTTTATGTGTTCTAATTTAACCTGCCGTAAACCTTGTCAAGGTTCCATCGTGTTTCTGCACTGTCTCTCCTCCGCACCTATCTTTCCCATCATCCATCTGCAATAGATTCAGGTCAAGAGCAGCATGTACAGGAGAGACTTGTGTCCTCTGATGCCTGGTCTCAGCACACGGTTGCATTCAGTTGGACTTTCTTTAAAGAGCAAACTGCTGTTATGTTTGTTGATAAGTTGACATGAGATCATTTCCCTTGGAGTTGGTAAAGTGTTAGATAGTTATGGAATATCCTACAAAATTGTGTGTGTGAGTGTTTTTACTCCAGTATATGTTAGGACCAGATATGTTTAGAAGCTGGATAGGTTCTTTGTGGGCGTTCAGGCTAAAGCCCAACCTGACCGAAGTGTACGTGACTGTGCTGGTGGAGATGTGTTGCTTCAGGTGCTGGTGAGACCATAAAATAGAGTCTGCAGATTTATAAAACACCAGAATATGGCAGGCTGGCCTGTAAGTATTGAAAGAAATAAAGTTATTTCGTCTTTTGTCATGACTATTGCGAAGTAAACAGTAGATGTACAGTTTTTGTGATACAAAGTCATCCACCAGGAGCAACAGCTTGTCATATATTTGCATTGTTCCCCTTGCTTTGACAGATAAGCTTCACTCAAACCAACTGATCTCTGTTTTTTATACCATAGAGCCAAAATCTTTCTAGCCTTATACCAGTTTTAAGAAACCTGGACATTTACGCTGAAGGTGGCTAGGCTGGGTGTAGTAAAACAGAACTAGTTGGTGTGACATCCACACTGGAAGGCAGAATAGCTGTCATGGGGGGTCGGGAGATGTGATATTTAATTTTGGTGATAAAATACAGGGACAGTTTGAGAGACTTTCTCCTGGAGGACAGTTATATGAAGAGTGACTGTGTAACGAATGAATGGAAATAACAGTCTGGGAGAGAAGTTCCTACCCCGGCTCTTTCCTCACCTCTGCATAGCTACACTGTCAGACAAAGGTGAAAAAGGTGTGAGATTCGAGGTATAGAGATAAATGTTGAAGACAAACGGGCTGCAATATTAGAATCATGTGCAGAGAAATTAATGACAAGGTTATTCATATAAAGCAATCGTGTCCTGAATATAATCAAAAGTAGGATATTTGTTTGTATGACAACATACTCACTGTCAGTGGTGTCCTAATGAGTCTCCAGACTGGGACACTGGTTGAGACTCAGTCCACCGCTAGAGGCCAAGTGACACTTACTAAAATATATACCAGTGATTTCAAAAATAATGTCCGGCAGTGTGGCCTGTGCTGCCAGCTCCATGCTGCCACCGTAGGCTGGAAAAGTGATATGTGTAGACAGACAGAAATAGAGCTGCAGACACACACGCTATCATGTTTTGCTTGCACACACAATGTCCTCCTGCCTCCTGTGGGTGTGTGTGTGTGTGTGTGTGTGTGTGTGTGTGTGTGTCTGAGGAGGGGATCACAGCGGTCATGTTTCTCACCTCTAATCTCTCATCTCTCTATTAGACTTATGTAACCATGAATCATGGCAGCACCGAACACTTCTACACACACACACCACTTGCATTTATCTTGTCTGCTTTGGCTCTTTTCTATCACTGTATTTGTTCCTTTTTTTTAAAAAACTGATTGACTGACAAAATGCAATAAAAGAGATAAGAAAAATTGATGTGGTAGAGAAGAAACCATAAGAAAACCTCTGCACAATGATAAATATAGCTGTAAATAGTGTGACTGCCTCAGTCACATCAGCACACATCGATATGAGGAGGAAATGTAGAAGCCAGTGCAGCCTACGCTCTGTGCTGTATGTGCAGTAACAGCTGAGCTCAGACTGCAGGCTGACAGACATGATCAGTGTGTGTGTGCATGTAAAAGAAGCAACATCAAAGAGGAGCGGAGTGTCTTTGAACTGTCAGATTTCCTCTGCTCATTAATGTATTCACCACTCTTTTCGCTCCATCCCTCTCTGCCCCTCTTCATCATGTCTTTGCTTCTATTTTCCTCCGTCTAATCTTTTCTGTTGCTCTGTCATTCATCCCTTCTCCTTCATTCCTCTTTTTCCTCTGCCTCAATTCCGTGATATTTGGTATATAGCTTCTTTCATTGGGAACTGCAGCTCCAAAAGAATTTATACATGTATTCTCTATTACATATTTGTTATAAATTGATGAACCATATAATATTATAATATATAATATCAGATTGCTCCGCCATTATTGTTACTTAGCATTTGTTTTTGCTGACCATATTCTGTGTTTTGTGTTTGCAGGCATTTAAGCCAGTGGTGGGGAAGAGCCTGTTGTCGTCAGTAACAGCAGTGGAATTCTTGTTAGACCAACAGCTGGACTTCCTGTCGGACCATTCAACTTACCAACCATACCAGGTAATAATCACATTGATCCATGCTTTACACAACTGTTTAGCATGACCTTTGGTTTCAGAGGCCTTGTCAGCTAGCATTTCTGGCAGTACAGCAGAGATGCCTCTGTATTTCCTTGCGGTGTTGTTTATATACTCAGTTTGTGTCTTATTTCTCTTTGTTAGAGGAACTCATTTCACTGTATCCACATCAAATGAAGCCATTTTTAATGTTATACCAACTCAGTTAGTCATCATATTGGCAGTGTAGCCTCATATGATCGGTCATCAAGTTTTTCATTCACTTCCAACATCACATGTTGTGCATACATTTAGTAGTGCAATGTTTGCAGCTGCAGTTGAGCAGGCATCCATGTGAATTAAGACAGGTTGTGAATTAAGACAAGTTGTAGACCAAGTCAGAAAAAGTCTTTAGAGCTAGGACATTGCAGAGTGTGGATTGTCCTTCTTTTTTCTATTGTCATCGTTTTTTTGGTCTGCATACCAAGTGTGCACACTATTTGTGTCTTGGATATAAATGGCACCTGGTTATGTTGATTTCATGAATGTTAAAAAAGTACACACTCTGAACTGTTATGTTTTGAATGATGTGTGATAATAATAAGATGGTGGTTTAAAGCAGAAATACAGCAAGGATGTTTATTTGTAGGGAGCTGTCTCATTGCACTTGAGGACAGCAGAGCGACTAACATAAATAACTACCTGTTGTCTTGATGTGGCTAACATGTTTCTATTAAAAAAAAACTATAGATATGTTGTCTATTGGCACATGTACACATTTTAACTGGTTCTTATTTGCTAATGAATAATTAGTCATTCACAATTAGATCTAGGCTGGATATTGCAGCCCTGGAGTTCTATCTAGAGAGCAGCCAGGGCCAGGTGCTGTGTTCCATATGGATCAGAAACTGCCGGGGCTTAGTATGAATATAAAGCCAACATGCGCAGTCACAGTCTGTCCTCTGACTGATTTTACACCAGTCCTCAATACGGACTCATAAATTATACCATCATATCTACACATTAATACTGCCTGAAAGACAGATCCACTCTAGATACTGTAGCTGCACAACAAGCAGTAATTCATAGAGATGTATGCTTGTGTTATGCGGCTGTGTATTTAATTAGAGTGAGTGTATGTGTGTCAGTGCTCTGCAGCTGAACACAGCTTGTATTGTGCTGGCTGGAACACTGTGTTCCACTCAGTGTTAACCAGACGGGAAGACTGTGTTCCACACTCTGACCATCCGTCATCAGTTTGTGCTTAAGACGAGTCCCAATACCAAGAGCGAAACACTGTTTCTATTTTTTGTACTTTTATGTGCAGCCAATAAGAAGTCCGATCCTCTGTTGCCGTGTCCTCTGGTGACTCATGCTTTGAATCTGTGCAGTAGTTTCTGTGGTTGTTCACTGTGGCCAGTGCACTGACTCTGTCATGATCAGCTACCACAAATAATGCACCATCTGTAACAGAGGGTTGATGTACCACATGCATTTACGATGGTTAGTTCTCTTTTCATGGGCTATCACAACACTGAAGTAATATCCAAGGTTAACATGTAATATGATATAATTTGTCATTATTCATTGAATAAGAGCAAGAAAATGACCAACTGTCTTCACTGAACAACTGGTAATAGAGGAGAGAATATGACAGCAAACAGCTATTGCAATTATTATTATTTTTATTCCTACTTATTAGTTGTCTTCATTTTTCTTTCAGCCTGGCATATATGGGTCTGAAAGTACTTGACAAGAACTTGTTCATGCTAGTTTAAAGTCTTCCACTCTTGGTGTCCAGGCGACTGTGCTTCAAATAGCCCAGGATTCATCTCATTCACCTTGCAGCCAAATTAAGCTCCAGCCAGGGTATCTCCACACCACTGACATCCTGTTGTCTTATTTATCCACAAAAGCTCTTTATGTTTCAGGTTGTTATGACGATTGAGTTACTGTTTTCTGAACTGACACTTGCAGTTTTCCTTAAGAAAGAGCTTAACTCTCCCTTTTATATCAGAATCACAGTACATACTGTGTTGAGCTGGTATTTGGAACAAGGCTTCCCATTGGCTTCCCAAACAACAGTTGATTGATTTTATAGAAATAGCTTTAATTCTCTGATTTGGTTTTTATTAGTATGTTTTCAAACTATGTAAGGTTTGAGGGAGGTTCACTGCTGACCTGGTCTGGCTACTTAACAATGTGAAATCTCCTAAAACTGTTCAAGGAATTGGTGCATAATGACACCTCTGACATAAAATACTGTGTTTTAATAATGCCAGCAAGATGTCACATATGTAGCCTACCCAGTCCTTTCGTTATATAGAGTCCTTTATTGCTTCATTGTTGTTGGTACAATTGAATATCCGTATATATGTATGTTAACTGAATCCTGCTGGTGAAGTCCATTTAAACTGCTGTGCAACAAGCATAAATTGTGTATTCTGCTATGTAGTGCAGTGTATTCTGGTCTAATGCAGAATGCTGTCTGCATTATCCCCAGTGTCTTGTCCTATTTACCACAGAAAGCTCACACACATACACACACATAGCTGATATCTGTGACAGTGGCAGCCTGTGAACTTAATTGTGTCCCCATGGAGTCTGGCGTGACCTGGACTGGACTGAGTTAAAACACACACACACACACACACACACACACACACACACACACACACACACACACACACACCCTTTAAATTGTGTTAATGGGGTAAACTTGACAGCATCATCACAGTGGAACTGTTTAATGTAATATGCTTTACTCAGGAGTTGAATGAATGAGAAAATCCTGTTTAGCGTTTTTGGACCTTTCACACTTCTGTGTTAAATCAAACCAGGTAGCCACACTGACATGCTGCAGCCCTCAGTTGGCTCAGAGTTCAACCTATTATATTTACCTTTAGAGAATTTGATCATTTAAAAAAAGGAGGAAGCTAATAAATAAAATGAAATCCACATTTGTATGCCTCTGGGCTAGTGATAGTGAGTGGCCATTATGTTTTGGTAGTCAAAGGTTAAGGTCACGGTGACCTCACAAACCACATTTGTTGCCTGGTGAAGGGGATATCTCTGAAACGCCATTAAGTAATCCTTTCACATTTGGGAAAAACATTCACTTGTCAAGGATTAACTCACTCATTTTGGTAGCCAAAGGTCAACGGTCAAGGTCACAGTGGCCTCATAAAGTATGTTTATGTTTTTATTGAACGTGATTTCTTAGGATCAGCTTGAAGATGAACTGATTTCATTTTGGTAGCCAAAAGTCAAGGTCACTGTGACCTCACAAAGCACATTTCCTGCCTTGTCCGAAACACTTTCTCACACTCTTTCACATTTGGCAAAAACTAGTCTTCACTGCCTAATGCAATTCTTTTTTGGCACACAGAGGACTGGTGACAGTCAACAGAACATAAACATGTCTTTTTATATAGTTGCTAACTAGGGCTGACTAGAAACAAGGCTCCATCACGCCATCGTGTTGTGTTGTTAAAGCGCTTTGCTGCTCTCCTGCTGCTGCAGAGAATTACAGTTAGAACTGTACATGTGGAACTGAGACTCATACACCAGGCTGCATGGTATATTTTACAAAAGCATCTAGCAAGAAGGTCATAGTGTGGGACAAGGAGTTAACAACAGTCCTGTTGAGTTTGATATGTAGTCCAGTGTCAAGCAACACAAACGGTGGATTGTACATGAATGGGCCATATCACATTTCAATTATATTTTAAGCATTTGTTTATTTGCTCTGTGAAATAGAGCTGCTCACATACTTTCATTTCTTCTCTTTCATATTCATTCCTAAATTGGAGATAAACTACCGTGCAGTTGTTGTGTCTCTGTTCTTTCATTCACTGTGATAGAGGGCAGTAATCATAGTGAGCAGAGGGTTTGCAGTGGAATGGTTTCTTTAGATGTGTGTTACTGAAAAGCGACAGATAACTTACTTCGACTTGCTTCATATTGTCTTCACTCTCTACAGTCTCCACTGGCATCAGGAACTTGGTCAAAACAGAGGCAGCCAGCTCTAAAAACATCATGGGTAGGGGAAGAAGAAAACAAAAGAATGCTCTCGTTATTTCCAGTCTGGCTGATTTTAAAAACTGCAGCTGGCCCTGTTGTAATTATCTTTGCACTGACATTTTCAGTCTGTTTCCTTTTACTTGTGGATTTTTGCCGTGACGTTTACCAGACACATTTACCTAAAAAGTTTGTCAGCCTTATATGTACTTTATCAAGTATATCTTAAAACTTCATCATATTACAGACCCCACTCACTGAGATGTATTGTTTTGTTAGTGTATCTCCGGAATCCTCAGAATACACTTCCACACACATCCACACAGACACACAGACACACAGACACACACACACACACATATACATTCCTCCATTCTAGCGTTCTGTTCCTCTGCCCGCACAGAGCTGCTCTTTCTTCTGGAGACCTTTGAACCCCACCGCGCAATAAAAACAGTCTGACTCCCTCCCTCTCACAAACACTTAGTCTGAGCAGTGAAGCTATGGCCACGCCCCTCTCTGTTTTTCCAGTTGGACAGGAAGACTGGAGGGGGAGGTGGGGGGGCTACAATCTGTTTGGCATAAATGGTACAATGAAGTCACTGTTAAGTGGGCCAAACCAGCCTGCTGCTCGTGTGTGTGTGTGTGTGTGTGTGTGTGTGTGTGTGTGTGTGTGTGTGTGTGTGTGTGTGTGTGTGTGTGTGTGTGTGTGTGTGTGTGTGTGTGTGTGTGTGTGTGTGTGTGTCACTTCTTTGTGATTCTGTCTACTGTCTGTCTGTAAAAAGTTATGTTGATGGTGTGTGCTCAGGAGATGGAGAATAAAACTGTTAAGTGCTGACTCAAGATTTGACCAAACCACACCCACACACACAAAGCACTATACAGGGATGCAGAATAAGGTCAATGCAATTTCTATTACTTTACAGGGAAATTAATGACCAAAGCACTTTTCCGTTTCATTGGGTGTAACTTTAATATGACTTTGTGTATTGTATCTTAACTTTCAGTGACACAGATCTATATGCAAAGGGATAACCCCCTCTCTCTCTCTCTCGCTCTCTCACACACATCTGTACAAATGACATCCAAGTGTGAACACATATGTATTGGCAGTTGTTATAATAGCAATAGGTTCAACTCTGAGGTTTGAAAACAATACATGTCACTCTGGTCCAAACAAAGGATTACTGTGTTTCATAATAATAGATTATCAAATGCTCACTGGAATCATGTTTTATTGGCAGAATGAAGGTGAATTTGTTTCCAACAAGTGCAGCCCAGGCTGTTGTAACATAGAAGTAACATAATAAAACTGAATAAACTTGGGAATCCATAGATATCCATACACGTTGATAGCATCGCTCTTTAGTATTTAACTCTATTAAGTCTATTCAGCATTGTTTACCGCTGTGTTTGACGACATCTCACATGTGCATTAAGTAATTTCTTTATTGCTTGTTTCTTTTGTTTCTTTTTTTTTACATTCTTTGTAATTTCTGCGCATGTTTCATTTTCCGATGCTTCATCCAACAAACTGTGTTACATCTCAGTTCAATCTTGGTACATGTTTAGGTGTGACGTATGAAGTCCAGTGGGTGTCACGTACGAGCAACTTCAGATATGGTGTTTTTGAGGGCGGTGGTCACGTCTGAATGTGCTTGTATGTGGCTGAAAATCGCAATGCTGCAAAGCCTCTTAAATGCACTTTGGACATGCTGAGTCCTCAGTCACACCTAAAAGAAATTTCCCTCACATAAACAAACCATGCTACATCCACAAATGTTCTTCTTCTCCTTGTCATTTTAGTCCCTGAGCATCAGTTTTAAAAGAATAACCTCAGAAACTCTACCGCAGTTTGTTCCCTCTGCTTCAGCACTGCAGTCTCCATGGCAACCCGCAATGTCCCTAAAAAGAAGGCTGTTTGAAGTCTTTAAAAAGCCATCTGTCTTTGTCTCCATATATATGTTAATGTGTGTCATATTTGTTGTTGCATTACTAACTATCTGGTGCACAAGATGTCCTCGTGTCACACTGTGGTACGTAGGCCTCTTTGTAATTCACAGAAGGCCTTTAACAAATAGCCTTCAGTAATAGATATTTATATATTTCAATTCTTCATTTTGCTTTTGGAATTTTGTGTGGAGCACTTTGTAACCTCGTTTAGATAAGTGCTATACAAATAAGGTTATTATTATTATAGGTGAAGGTTGAGTAAAGGTATCCATATCATTATCTTTATCTTTAAGCACAATGAAATCCCATTTAGTGTCAAGCATCAAACGGACTCTCTAGCCTGTCAGCTTTGTTCAGTGGAGGTTAACAGAGCTATACACAAAGTCTGTTCAAAGTGGCTGGAGATTAGTTTCACACATTGGTTACTGGTATGCACTGAATTCATATCGTGAATATTTTATTGTATAGATTTAAAAAGTACATGTACACTTACTGAGTGTGGGGTTGGTAATTAGGTAACATTTCTGACAAAGTTCTATTTGGTTTTCTGCTATAAAGTTAGACAATAATATCTACTAATAATATCTAGTGTCACAGAAATTGAAATGGGGCATTTCATTTATTAGAAACTAATTGTACAATATAAATAGGCATTAATACAGGGCATTTTTAACAATTTGACTGGCTCTTGTATCAAACTCAGTGTCTGTACATCTGTAAAACAAAAGTAACCCTAACTATATCTTATTTGGTTTCCAATATTAATAGCAGATGGCCAGTTCATTTGTTTACAGTAGATGTTGGACTTGATGTGTAGTTGAAAGTAAAGTTCAGTTATTTTGAAATATCTAAACTTGATTCAAATATGAAAACAATTTAAATAGAGTGCTGCAGTTTCTTGGTATTGTGTTGACTAATTTATATGATTTGATAATATGAACCATGAGATGATGTAAATATGTCACCATCAGACTTGTTATCATAATGCTCACTGTGGAAGCCATTCCTTAAATATCACTGACTGCATTAGGTTGTTTTGGGAAATATTGAAAATTAGTACAGTGTTCGATATACGTATATAAAAGTGATAATGTAGTAGTTTACTTAAATAGTGAAAACAGATGCTCATTTGAGGTTATTTTATCCTTTCTAAATTTCTCGATGGACTTCCCAGAACATAGAAATATACATTAGCGTGTATATCATTTTTGTGTTATAAAATAATTTACCGTGATAAAAGGTCTTGTATATTGCCCAGTCTTAATATTCTCTATAACTTGAAGCCGACTTGAATCACAGTGATTCATCCATAGTGAATATAAGATGTGTTTATGTTCCATTTCTCTCCGGCCTGGAAGTAGACCAATGGGGGGTCGTGGTGACATGTTGCCTTGGTAACACATTTTCTGTGTGTGTCATGTCTAAACAGAGGTGAGCGCTGAGCCAGAATAGATTGCAGTGGTGGCGGCAGAAATAGACAAACATGTGTTATTTTCTGCTAGTGTAAAATTAAACATAGCTGGCACAGGAAAGTGAGGTCTTTATGATGCTCAAGTTCTATTTATGTCACTGTTGCAGTAGAAGGACCTCCAGCTCCAGTGTTGACACTTGTGTGACACGTTTGGTGTTAAGAGTGATAGAAAGATGAAAGATTGAACTTGTGTTGAAAACAAACTCACAACAAATACAAAAATTGGCTTCTTTAATGCATGATAATCTCCAATCTCTTGCGAAGATTGATTTGTGGTGCTGAATGTGTCGCCAGTTTTAATGGTTAGATCTAGAATCCCAAATATATAAGCATAGTTATCAAAAACCTTTTATTATGTGACAGCTTTTTAAGCTGAGGAATGTTGTAAATCAGGATACAGACATCTACTCTTTCTTCACTCTAAGGCAATGCAACACTAATGTTTGGCATGATGTGGTAATAGAAATAATTGTAAGAATATATGAGAGACATGCTGACCTCGGTTGCCTTCCAGTGTGCTATTTTTAGTGTGTATGCTGATTTGAGATAGAGCTGGACGAGGCTGGGAAACTGGAACACTGCAGCAGAAGTAGAGAGAGAGAGAGAGAGAGAGAGATGGAGAGAGACAGAGAGATAGGAAGGTGAAATGAAAGACTCACTTTGTCTGCTTCGCTTCCTGCTGAGTCTCAGCCTCCACGTCTCTCTTTGACTCCAGCTGCTCTGCACTGTGTGGAGATACTCAGGTTGCACTTTGTATGCTTTCATTTCTGTATTCTGAACAGTGTCCTTTTAATCTCATTTGGACTGTAGAGGGTATTGTCTTGAGAAAAAGATTTCAAGAGTAGTTTACTGCTGTGATTGGGACGTTCGCCTCTGAATTTGAGTCACAATTTGAGTTCAAATACAAGTTAAATGGATGAATTCATCTTTTTTGTTTGCTGTGATGGTATTTCCAGTCACTCTCAGTGAGTAATAAACTTCCCCCGCTCTTTCACTTTGCCCTCCCTCTGCACAGAGAAGTTCGACCTTTGTATCATTTCAAAATTGACAAACATCATTACAAACAGTTTTGCTGTTTAGCTCAGTATTTAATTCTGATGATTCATCTGTGATGTGTGACACACACACACACACACACACACACACACACACACACACACACACACACACACACACACACACACACACACACACACACACACACACACACACACACACACACACACACACACACACAAACCGAGATACACAACAGAAAGGCTGAGTGTGGTTTCCTCTTCCTCATCCTGTCCTCCTTCAGTGTCGAGGTTATTTCTGCATTGTGTGTGTTTGATATGAAATAGTTTTGAACACCCCTTTCTTTCAACATCTTATCTCTCTCACCCTTTGTGACCTACTGTGTAAAACAAAGGCTTTTCAGTGCTGATGAATCCCAGCTGTACTGTCTGTCTTCTAATGTATTTCATTCTGGCAATTTCCTGATGATGGGACATATATACAGTATATATATATAGCCTCTATTGTCATAAAAGGGATCAGATCTGATTCTGCAGATCCATAGCTTGATACCAGGTGCACAACAGACACCTGCTGCAGCTTTTCACATAATATCTCATAAAGTGGCACATTGATCTAACTGAATAATTTGTCTTTTGATATTCTGAGGGGGTTGGTGATGAAAGGGCAGCTCGTTCCCTGACCTCATTTCCACCAATGATGTAATATGAATCAAGGCCCAGACCCACCCAACAGCGGAACTGTTCCTCTATTTGAAACTTCCCCAAATACATTAAGTTAAACTTAAATATATAGTAACACGTGGCAGAAAATAATCAATTGTCATTCCGTCATCTTTACAGAGAACACATTTACTTTACTAGCAGCATCAGGCTGTGATTTCTGTAATATTTGTTGTTCACTGTCTGAAAGAGGAGAAATGGTGTGAGAGTCTCAGTGTGGACTAATTTAAATAAGTGTGCATTTCAGACTGTTTGATGCTGATTCTTTGCCAACGTGTGTGTGTGTGTGTGTGTGTGTGTGTGTGTGTGTGTGTGTGTGTGTGTGTGTGTGTGTGTGTGTGTGTGTGTGTGTGTGTGTGTGTGTGTGTGTGTGTGTGTGTGTGTGTCAGGATGAGGTGGACAGTCAGAACCCAGTGTTAAGAGACAACCATCAGCTCCATGAAGAAGTGAAGGCCTGGCTCAAAGACCAGAAGGTGCAGGAAATTTTCATGCAAGGTAAGCTTTTTATTATTCCAGTATAAATGTATCATCAATGCAACTCTGTATGCTGTATCATTGTTATAGAGTTTTGTGTAGCATTTTAGTTATGGCTGTAATTTGAACATGTTGTCATCTCATTACTGTAAGTTAGTCTAGACAATATGAGGAACTTGCAGTTAAGTTATTTACTTCATCAGTGGGAGCATAACATTGTTTTCTGTTCCAGGTCCCTATTCGTTGAATGGTTATCGTGTCCGTGTGTACAGACAAGACTCAGCTACCCAATGGTTCACTGGCATCATTACACACCACGACCTCTTTAGTCGAAATATGGTCGTTATGAATGACCAGGTATACTCACACACAAACACACACAACCCTTGTTGTCTGTTGCAAGCTTTTTACCTGTTTAGAGTTTTCGTTCCTCACAGAGAGGTAGATTAGTGACAGTGCTACCCACTCTACTACCCTGCCACCCCCGATTACATCATGTTTCAACTGTTTATTTGTGACGTCATATCCCGACGCTGTTTTCTCACACATAGAGCAGAGTTTCACGTGCTGTGATTGGTGTGATCATGAAGTCACCTCCTGCTTCATTATTACATCAGTACTAACTAAGATCCCGTGGTCTCAGCTTGAAATTACTTTCAGATACATACTGTTATAGAAAGACTAGATGCTGCCTTTTTTGGGCAACAAGTCAAAACAGCTAAATCAACTTGTGAGGAATGGATATGGCTTTACTGGTCAGAGCTACACTGTGTAATTCCACCGACATATAAAGGTCATATAATAAGACTTTTAAAGAAATCACAAACTTTACAATAATATTTAGTTTTAGTCTTCTTGCAGAAATACATATGCTATAACTTTCTGTGCCGAAATCTCAACTGCTCAACATACTTTCACACATGGACAGTGTAAAGTGAATCTGATATGTGTTCAGGTGCTAGAGCCTCAGAACGTGGATCCATCCATGATCCAGATGACCTTTCTGGATGACGTGGTCCACTCTCTGCTGAAAGGAGAAAACATCGGCATCACCTCCAGACGAAGGTCACGATCCAGTCAGAACAACAACTCTGCCCATGTGAGTACACACTTGCATGCAATACACACACAACAGCGTATGTGGACTACTGTGAAAGCTTTCTAGCATTAGCTGTCAGCTGATGAAGAGTATGAACACATAAAATACAAACCTATTTTAAAATACAAACCTATTTAACTGACCAAAGTGCATAAATATGATCACAGTAAGTACATAGTGCCAGTGCACTGTAGCTTAATCTACGGCCAACATGATACAATACAGAGTGGAGGGTCCATATAGCACAGCTTCAGACCAGGAGAACTCCACTGTATTTCAATTTTTCATTTCCTTTTTGCTTCAGCTTTACATTTACAGTCAACAGACAGAGACATAAACTGTTGTACTGGTTACCAATCCGCTCATTTCATTTGTTTGTGCTCTTCAAGTGAGCAAACATCAGTAGGACAGTAGTGAGAGTTTGTTATTCTTTGATCAGAAATGATAAGATTTACTGTTTATGAAAAGCTAATTGCTGAAACAGTCCATTGCTCAATCCTTTCTGGTTCCGCAGTCATTGACAAACTATGTCCTTGCCCCACATTTTCTTTGTATTAATCTGTTTCTTAACACTTGACAGATGACAGGAGGGAGACCTGGTGGGACCACTGGCAACAATCAGGTACACCCAACCCCCCACCCATACACACATCCTTATCCCCAAACACGCTATCCATACCCACGTTTTCCACAGTAAGCTAAGATGAAGACAAGGAAAAGTCGTTTTAACTGAAATATAAATATAAATTCAAAAGAGTAAGTACACCCCGGGCAAATCTCCTGCCTGCACTGTCATCTTGTAGTTACTGCATTGTCTCTCTTTGCTGCACCCTCTGTGTTAGCGTAGTACGGCTGTCGGGCTATTACATCAATGTGGGGTGTGGTCACAAGTTCTCAAACTAGACCACTCTAGCTGTGATGATGGGTGTGGCAGTGACCTCTCTGCTGCTCTTATATCTGTGAGTGTATCCATCTGCTTCAAAAGCCCAGTGCAATAAAATGTTGAGTGTGAAAATGTTAAGATCACAAATACAGAAAATGCTGCTTTACCTTTCGAAAAAATAATGATCAAACAATCAAAATCTAATCGCACAGGGTTGATCAGGAACTTACATCACTGTACTGGATTTTCTGGACTTTTTGGAATAGCCCATAACATTCAATTCCTCTGCCCAGGTAGCTACTATGCATTATTTATCCCAGTGTAAGCTCCATCTGGGCAATTGCCAAAGTCACAGTCATGGGCTCATTTAACAGTTTATCCTGCGCATGTCCCAGACAGGGTCAGGAGCACGGGACAGTAATTAATCAGAGTGGCATGCTGACCTTCTCTCAGCTAGAGGCAGGAAGGCTGTTGTCCTCTATGTGTACTCAGAGCCTGACCTAACCATGTCCCTCCTTGTGATACAACATCATCAAGTCCTGCAGTCTTTACACATCATTCTCCCCTTCACAAGGTTAACAGCTACATGAAATGACAAAATACCTTGTCTTGTAGGTGACTTGGTCAAGATTTGTACTTGACATATCTGGAATCATTACAGAAGTAATGACATAAATTTAAGTTAATTCATTTAACTTTAAAAAAAAATAAAGTGTGGCTTCCTTTGCTTTCCCTTCAGCAGAACTTCCACAGTCTATCGTTGCTACTCATTCATTGCTCCCTTTACTTCATACAGCTCCTACCCACACATCAGACAACATCAGTGGAGATATTCATGAGGTTGTTGTCTCTTAAAATACAGTCACTTCCCTCTGCCTCAACTGGTTGGGTTGAGAGGAGAGAAATAGGGGAGGAGGAAGGAGAGAGTGACCAGGAACAGTTGTGTAACAGTTTTTAGCACTGTCAGACTGATTGTTATGACTAAACCATAGCCACAATGGTGTTATCAATAACTACACAGCAGTCACAACTGTTGGCTTTCTCTCCATAATAATATAAAGTCTTATGATGTAAAGTGTCTTAATGTAAGTTATCATTTTGGTCAGTATGTTTGTCTGCATGTTTTGACATTTGAATTATTTTTGTCTCACAGAGTCATTATACGCGAGCCCAAGCCAACAGCCCCCGCCCCGTTATGAACTCATCAGGCCCCAACCCCAAAGTTTCCCAGGGGACATTGGCCTCCCAGCAGCACAGCCAATCACAGCAAAGCCAACAACCAGCCAGCCAATCAAACCACTCACCTGGCGGCAGTGCACGGGAGCAGAGGGAGCAGCGTAACTCTCGCTCCTCCAGGAGGAAAGGCTCAGACAGCAGCGTTCCAGAGGAAGACAAGGACAGGAGAGAGGAGACAACTGGCAGAGGTGAGGACAGTCACCATCAAACACTGTACATTTTTAGATAGAATGATTATGTATACTGATGTGAGGGTATGTGGTGGCAGTAGTGCCATTTTTATGCTTTCTGCCACGCCTCCTTCCTGCTGTCTGTCTAATCATAATAACATTTAGATTTTTGTTTATTTTTATTAATTGTGGTTAATTAAAATTGTATAAAACGTTGAACATCAAAAAAATCTACATATAATGAAATTAGATTTTGTTCCATAATTACCATGTGAACATTGTTGCTAGAATTATAATATATATTAGTAATATATATTTATATATATTATTAAAATATATTATTATGCCAGTGGTAAGAAGAAGTAGGGCCGAAGAATACCCAAAACAAATCTGATACAAATCATAATTTTTTAAACAGATATTATATATATATATATAAATCCCGATTTTAGTGGGAATTTTTTTAATTTTATTGTCTCTGGGGGAAAAATATATAAGAATGATTGTTTTTCACTGCGGTCTGTACCAAACAAACATGGTCCCTTCATGTCGAGAATATGATTTGTAGACACCGCACAACTTAATTTATAAAGATGTGTTTGCACTTGGCCATATTGTGATTTTTATTCATTGTTCCTACTTTTTTTGTCCTTACTTTATTATTAAGAGTTAAGTATTCCCTTACATTACATCATTATCACTAGTTGTCAGTATTCACAGGGGGAAATGGAAGTTTCCACAAGGCAATAATATAACTAATAACCAAGATAATATTCAGTTTACTTAAGGAATCCATTTGAGGGATATCAGGTATTTGGATTAAAGAATAATCAAACCTTTTTTCTGATCATTTGTCCAGACTCCAAGTCCAAGGTGAAGCAGGCGGTGAGCAAACGTAGGAAGGGCGAGGAGGATGAGAAAAAGGCGGGTTTAAAGAGACTGAAGACTGATATGACGTCTGATCTATCAGAGAGTAGTGACTCAGAAAACCCACACAACAAAAGAACCGCCCACTCCTCATGCTCCTCTTCCTCCTCATCGTCCTCGTCATCCTCTTCGTCCTCTTCCTCCTCCTCCTCAGAGCCAAACTCTGAGAATGAACTTAAGACTCGCAGCAGTGATGTAAAACCAAGTGCCGTTTCCAAAATGGAGGAAGACGAGAAGCCACTAATTCAGGGCGCCAAAATTAACAATTCCTCGTCTCTCATCGGTCGCTTGTCTCCATGGGTGGAGCTTCAAGCACCAGACGAAAGCAAGAAGGGTGTGCTTAAGGAAACGGGAAAAATTGTAATGAAGGAGGTGGAGGAATTGGTAGCGGTAACGCAGATCACCCAGTCTCCCCGACAACAGTGTGTGATGCCTGACACCATCCAGGTTGGCATCGTGGAGAGCAGCAAAAACACTGTGAAAGGTACTTTCAGATCATGCATGGTAACTGTTGTATATGTGACAGTTCTGAGTAACTGTAGCATTTTTATTCATTTTTTTTAATTCATCCTTTTTTCACTTTTTAGCGTCTCCTCGATCCCAGACCCCGTCCTCATCCAACCTCCAGAGCAGCAATGTGATCGACATCACAGATGATGCCCAGGCCACGGTGCACCGTGAGAGCTCAGAGGCAGTGTCGGCGCTGCTCGCCTCGCAGAAGGCCGAGTCCACGGCCCTATCACCTTACCTCGCCCTCAACCCCTCCCCAGTCTCCTCACCTCCTATTCCACCTTCTCCCTCACCATCAGAAGGAGGCCGCCGGACCGATGTTGAGCCTCCCATGCAGCAACAGCAGCAGCAGCAAGGCATTATGGGAAATAGCTTAACAGCAGCCAGGACTTTAGGAAATAAGATAGAGTTTGCTCCCTCTGAGGTTATCAGGTGAGAAAAATTCTATTAAATTCAAAGAACTTTATTCATACAAGTTAAAAAGTGTATTTCTTGACGATAGGTGAATATTACAACATTCTGCATTTTGAATGTGCTGATGTGATGAGTAGGTGGCAGATGTGGTTATTAAATAGACCATCGGGTCTCTGTAAAAGTTCCTTCCAATATCAAATATGTCACAGGTTATGCAGGTAATCAGAGTTTGTTTTAGATATTTATATATTGTCTAAATAAGCACCCTGTTGACTTCACATGAAAGTCACAACAGCAAGCTTTCTATTTCTGTAACATTTAAGTTTTATGCAGACAGACATGAAATCCTTGAGAATGTGCACACAAGTGGGTCTGGATTTTTTCAGTGTGTGCTTTTCACATATGTAGAACGCAGCAGGAGGTTCTCTGCTCAGACCTGTTCACAACAACACTGACATTTCCAGAGTGTTCAGGTGAGGGGTGGTGCAACAGGCAGTTTTTGTTTACTGTACATCCAAACCAGCATCAGCCCTTATCACCAAAAACTCTCTTGACATCTTCGTCTTTGTCTCCTACTTGATGATACCACTTTTTCATCCTGAGATATTTGTATTGTTTTTGCCCTTGTCGTGCGTTAGAAATGTTATCAACACACTCACTCGCAGTGAATCCTCAAGAGGATCCCCTACTGTGCTCTCACATCGGCTCATTTTGGACATTATGTCGAGTTTTTACGAGGGGGCTAGCCGGACAAACTCTGATGAAAGACCGAAACCTCTCACTTGGACATTTGTAGATTCATTCCTTTGTGATTATGTTACAAAATATCTGAATACAACTACTAGAACTGTTTAGTTTCCCCTCGTTATTATAGAGAGTGAAGGTAATCTGTGTAATCCTGTCATTTTCACAAGTTAAATACTGGTTCCTTTTTTTATTCTTTTCAGGCCTGTCACATCGATGGCTGAGAGTGTGGTGCTGGTGGAGAAGGAGAAAACTGTCCTTCCTCATCATCATCTTCATCCTCATCAACAACAGCAGCATCATCAGCAGCACACACAGCAGCACTACCCATCTATCCAACCTGGCATTAAGAGCCCTTCATCTGAAGAGACTAGAAAACATCCACAGCAACAACCAAACCCCCACAAGATGAACACAGTCCCCCCCTCTGAAATAGCCAAACCCAAAATGAGTCCTAGCCCCAACCCCAGCACGCCTCAGCTTGACTCTCTGAAACAGAAACCCCAGCACCCCAACAACTCTCAGAGCCACCCCTATCCCAACACTAACCCAACTGAACACCTCAAAACTAGGTCCCACCCAGGCCTGCTGGAGATCTCCAGACCTAAACCCAACACCTCTCCAGAGGTCTCCAAACACAAAATACCAAGGTACCCTGATACATCACCTCCTCCGACAGGCCGTTTGTCCGCTAAATTAGAAACAGCAGAACCTCTACGGTCATGTTTCAAGCCGGTGCCGGCACGGCCCGAGTCGGTTGGGGTCTGTATGAGCAGCAGCAGCTCCAAGAGTCCTCTGATCATCGATAAGAACGAAACCTTCACCGTTTACAGGGACCCAGCACTGGTCCGCTCTGACGCAGAGAACTCTGTTGCCGCATCACTCTCTTCCAACCACGTGGCAGCCTATCTCCATCCCCACCTGCACACCCTGCACTCCCCGTCCCCCCACCCCCCCTGCCTCACCCCTGCATCCCACCCCCATGCCACCTCCCACCTCCTGTCTGCTTCGCACACCTCTGCCCTACCTCATCCCCACCTTTTACCCCCTGGGGTGCTCTCAGCCATGCCTCCGCCCACAGCATCTCTCCTCGGGGGCCACCCACGGCTCGACTCCCCTGGTGGTTTGGGTCACCTCGGACTACCTCATCCGGCAGCGGCACACCAGCAGCAGTTCCTACAGGTGTGACTTCAGATACCTACAGATTGTTTTAAACTGGGCTAGGAAGGATTGTGATGTAAATATTAGTTCTGGTGGTTGAGATGGGGGGAGGTTGGAGAAGGGAGGAAAGTAATGTTTCTTCCCCTCCTGATTTATCCAACCTAACATTATTTACACCATTTCCTCAAAATGTTAACCTAAACAGTGTTTTTGTTTTCAGAGTCAGGGCCCCCCTCCACCCCATCTACTAGCCCAGGCTCACGGAGGGGCAGCAGGGCTGGGCCTGTACCCCATCCTCTGGCAGTACCCCAATGGAACACCAACCTCCTACCCCCCAGGACTCAGCCTGCCCCCCACAGCTAAGTGGGTCCACCCTGAAAATCCTGTCGGCGTGAATTCTGAGGCCTCTCTCAGGAGGGTAGGTGTATTTATATTTGCCTAGATGGAAAATACCAACTAAGATGTTGCTGGGCCTTGTTAGAGTACATCGTAAAACTGATTAATATAGTACCCTTTCAATTGTTTTTATACATGAAAGCTGTATGGGATTTTGTTTCATACTAATGTACTGATGTGACAGCTTTAAGATGTCAAAGTGTTCTATTCTAAATGTGTTCATGAAGACACTGGCTTCAAAGGACCCAAAATTCAACAGACTGCAGACCCAGATTCTGTCCGCCTGACAGGGAAGAGCTATTTTGTTAAGTTATCACACAGCTTCTATTTGCTCAAACCAAATATGCCAACACAAACAAAAGCTGCCTTTCTAAGCTGGGAATCAGAACACTTGATGTTGACAGTTAAGTGTCACCGTGTGAAATTGCTACACTGACACAGAATTAACTGAATCTGTGGGGTAGAACTCTTTTTGTTGGATATTCAAAGAAAACTTTACTTTATATGAATTTAGGGCTTCAAACTGTTATTCTTCAAATGTCCTCTTATTTCATTATAACACACAGTGTGCAAGGGGTTGTTCTGTTCACTGCCTGTGGAGATTGCTCTGTAGGACTGTCCCTTTTAATTGGTTGGAATGTAGAGTCGCCTCCATCAGCCCCCTGTATTTGATATGTGTTACGTCCATGTAATAACAATAGAAAATAATAGATAGACAGCTGAGACCTTTTACTGCTCAGCTTTCAGTGTCTGTAAATAGTGAGGACGACGTGCTTGTGTGTTTGTCTGAATCCACACATACCAACTAATTAGAACTGAGTGTCCATGGCTTAGGACTATGTTGTTTATTGACCATTTAGGTCTAAGTACATTAGGTTAACTGTGTGTGTTTGCACATTCCAGGTTTTTATGTATTATGACATTTATGACCACATTTTCTGACTGAAGATTTCACATTCAGGTTCATTATTTTAATGATGTTGTGTCTGTGTGTGCGTGTGTGTTGTCTGTGCAGAACACATCCAGTCCGTGGCTGCACCAGGCTGCTGGTAGCACTGGTGATGGTCTGGGTATGCTGAGCCACATTCCTGTCAGGCCAGCAAGTGCTGACGCAAACCGCCACTCCATCAAGATGAACACACACGCAAGCCCTCCACTTTCAAAGACCAGTATGGATATTCACAAAGAGTAAGTAGTCCTGGATTGGCTTCAGCTGAGGATGTACGAGTTAATGGAGGAGTTCCATGGAACTATTCAACATGTGCACAACCATTACTTCCCACATTCATAACATTAGATCATGATCAGCCCAGCTGGACTAGAAGCTAGTTGGTGAAGCTCTTTTGTGTGCGAGTGGAGTGAGTGGGAGCACGAGGCATCCCTTTTGTCTGCAGTTTATTTCAGCTCTTTAGAGTTGGACTGAAAGAAATGCCACAGGAGAATGTTTGCGTTGGACATTTGAACAGCCTGCCCTTTTCCATAGTAAAGCTCAACATTAGCCCTGAGAGGCAGACAACCAACGCCAGGTCAGTCAGATGAAGTGAAGTGGCACTAATCCAATATTAAAGCAGTTCAGACAGACCGCTGTTCATTCAGCAGCTTGTGCTCCCCTTATGTAACCGCCGTTTACATAATTTAGACGCCACTGAATACCCATACACACAAACACACAGCATCACTGAGGAAACACATCACACATCACTTGTCTGTCTCATTAGCCTAATTATGTCATGCTCATTAAAACTGCTGAACAGGCAGCAATACCTCAATACTCTGCCTGTTACCCAAGTGTATTTGGACTGTCACACATCCACAGTAATCATTTGTAGTCATTTTTTGTTGGTTTAGATTGACTGTAGTGGGCTGCTTGAACACAGATTTGTGTTTTAACTGTTGGCATTTATGAGATGTAGTGAAATACAGCTGTTTCATCTTATTTTATATGTTAATAAAATAAAGTACTTTTATCATAACAAGAAAGGCAAGAAGGAAAGCATGAACAAACCACAGTGGTGCAACTCATGACAACATACAAATCTTGCCTGAAATTTAACGGGGAAACTAATGACTTGGTAAATATTGTTGACTTTTGTTTATGCAGAGATTTGGATAAGAAAGGCTATGTGGACCCAATCAGGACTTTGACGTTTGCCCAGCTGAAACAGGAGCAGACGGACAGGAGTCGCACCCCCACAGGGAAAGATGTCCATTTACACCGCATCTACCTAGACCCCCTTAGCAAGGCTCGCCTGGCAAATACACAGGTGAATTGCCCTTTGACTTTATGAGAAACTTCATTGTTTCTATGAGTAGCAGTCATCATATTAGCACTTATACACATTGCACAGCATGTTCAGATGTGTGAAATTGTTCAGATGTGTGAAATTGTTCTACATAATAACTGTTTATAAAAAGCTCTGCACACAACGTCCAACACACAAACAACAAAAAGTGACAGTATATTGTAGAACTGTTTGAGGAGAACTCACTAATGAGGAATAATTCTGAAGTAGCCCCAGAGCATTACCACAGGCTAAGAGATCAGAGCATTAAAAACAGGCAGGTTTAGAATGGGCACAGCACTACTGCACCAAATGTTGTTGTCTTTTGAACAGTAGTATATTTATTACATTGCCAAAGAACGCTCAGCACCATACTTTTACCTACATGTAAACCATGTTACCTCAAATGGCGAGATTCAGTATTTCTGTTTGAAAGTTAGAAATACACACCTTAACAGTGTTTGCATTTTCTCTCCCAGGATACAGCTCAGGCAGCAGACAGAGCCAGTAAGTACAAAGAGGAGAATCGGCAAATCCTGAAAGAGAGCATTGAAGTCGCTCCCTTCACTGCTAAGATTCAGCGCTGCAGTGACCCTGGGATGGACAGGGACAGAGACAGAGAGAGAGAGAGAGAGAGAAGCAGAGATTCTGCCTTCCCTGTCCGAATACCAGCTCTCACCTCCCCCAGCCCCAAGGCCAGCCACGCCCATCCCCACATCATCCAATCAGAAAAGAGCAACTATTTCACCACACTGTCCAACAGTGTAGTTAATGAGCCTCCAAGACTGTACTCCTCCAAAGAGCTCAGCTCTTATTATGAGAAACTACCGGTTGTAGCTCCAGGGGTTGTTGCCAGTATTGGGGCTGCTGTGCCCAGCCAGGGAGCTCTGTCCCTGGGCAGCCACAGCTCTAAAATCTCCCTGTCCAAGCCCCCTCCTCTTATTAAGCACCAGCCAGAGGGAGGAGAAGGTTTAGCAGGGAAAATCACTGAGCAGCTTAGCCAGCAGGTAACACTAGTCCAACAGCAACATCAGCACCACACAGGTATAGAGAGGATCGAACGCCGAAGCCCTGCCATTTCTCCTCCCTCCTCTTCTACGCTTTCCTCTACAGCCCCTAATCACCATCATCATCACCACCATCACCACCAACAGCAGCAGCAGCAGCAGCAGCAGCAGCAGCAGCAACACCAGCTCAGGGCAATGCCATCGCTCCACCGAGCACCTGTCTTCCATCCCCCCACACAACACGCGCTGGAACGAAAAGAGGCTGCAGAGCGAGAGAGGGAGCGAGAGAAGGAAAGGGAGAAAGAACGGGAGAGAGCTGGTTATGGTGGACGCCTGTCTCCACCAACCCTCACACCCATCCAGCCAGTTAGCTTAGTGGCAACTGGTAGCAAAACATCAGCAGAGCAGCAGAAACCTCCCACACTGCTGCCAGAACTCAGGGACGTCAAAGGTCATGGAAACGCTGCCGCCATCACCTCTGTAGCCTCTGTCATAAGTGGGGAGATTATGACTCCATCAACAGATGGCTGGAGAGTTGGAGAGATGATTCAGGAAAGAGGAGTGTACCCTGGAGAAAAAGGAATGTCGAGGGGCAAGCCCCAAGCTGCAATGGCATCAGTCATTGTACGTCCATCGACATCCATTAAGTACGACAGTCTTATTGGTGCTAACAAATCTGGTGGTGTGATCCATCAGGATCTCCCCCATGGGAGGTTTTACCCTTCCAAGTTTCAGGGGGAATGTCCTAGGTTAGGGGAGAGTATTAGAGAACTTGGAGCTGGCAGGGTTATCCAATCCAACTCAAATATGGATGACATGTGTGTCCAGTATAAAAGGAACTCTGTGTGTGGTATGCAGGGAATTATGGGAGGCAGTACCACAAACTCTTTGTGTAGAACTGTTGTTTCAGCTTCATCAACTTTTGGCATTCAGAATAAATCTGGTGCAGCCACCCATGAGCTAGGTTACTCGGTTTCAGCCCGGGACGAGATTACAGCCCATAAAACTAGCATTGGTGGCTGGGTGCTGGGTCACTCAGGACCAGGAGAGCACCAGGAGGGCTTTATCTCGCGTACCACATCTCCAGGGGGGTCATTGCCTCCCCCTAGTCCAGCAGGGACACCCCAACCCAGTCCAAGCCTCACACCAACACCTAGCTCAATTTTTGGCTCCGGTCAGCCTTTATCCTCCTCCTTTGTCCATCTCAAGAAGCACAAAGCTGCCCTAGCTGCCGCTCAGTCCAGGAACAACTTCTCAACTGCTCTCACATCCATCACAACTGGAAACCCTTCCCTGTCTGTGGATTCAATTGACAAAGCTCGCATTCACAGCTCCCCGCCTCCACCCTCCTCAAGCCAAGCCTCATCATTATCAGTTGACAGCAGTAGCAGCAGCTCAGCAAGTGGCAGCACTACACCAGGCAAGTCCAGTCCCCTGCCCAACAACCAGTGCGCAGGATCAGCCTCAACAAGCAGTGGCCAGTCCAGTAACTACCACAAGCTGAAGAAAGCCTGGTTAACCCGCCACTCGGAGGAGGATAGGAATACAACTGCTACAACAACTTCCACTAGTGCTAAACCAGAGAAACTGCCAAGCACTACCACCACCACCATCACCACCATCACCACCACCAGCACAAGTAACACAAGTAACACCACAGCCATGTCAGAAATTATCAAACCCTGTACAGTAAATCTCAGCGCCTCCACCTCCAGTGAGGTGGAAATGAGCAAGGACATTGTAAGCAAAGGTGAGAGAGAGAGGCAGGCAGAGGAGAAGATGGCAGCTGCAGCAGCAGGAGGAGGAGCTGGGGAGGAAAGAAAACCAGCTCCTTTATCAAGGCGAGGTAACAAACGGTCATACGAGTCCGGTTCAGAGAGTGGAGGAGATGACTCTGACACCAGTGAGAGCAAGATGGAGGGCCGAGCCAAACGTCAGCCTAAACCCACCTACAAGAAGAAGCAGAATGACATGGCCAAGAGGAAAGGAGACAATGAAAAGGAGGAAGATGACGTGAAGCCTAATGGTATCTTCAGATCAGCCCGGGAGAAGACCAAACTCAAACTGGCCAGCAGCAGTAAGTCTTGTATAGATATTCACTCCAGTACTTTTCTAAAGAACTTCCAGGCAGCAAGTTTAAAAACAGTAGTGGAAGTCAAAGGATTGGGCTTCTGATATTCTGTTTGGGACTATTTTCTGCAGATTAATCTACATGCAGCAATCTAGTTGAGATTTAGGGCAGCAGGACATGCATGTGTATGAGACCAATATAAACTGCAGTCCGTGTGTTCATGGTGATGACGGTACATCCCATTCAGCGTAATGTGTGACTCACTGATGTGTTTGATAGGTTTATACAACAATTGAGCTCTATGGGTCAGAGGAGTCAGATGTATTTGTGATAGACACAGTACTTTATAGGATACAGTCATTGTTGTTGCACATGGGATATATTGATAATAAGAAGAGTCACCAGGCTCTAACAACTGGGGCTGATGCAGGGGTCATAATGTGGACATAGCTAATACCTCTGAATTGTCTATGTCCTCTATGTGAATGAAAAAACTTTTGGCTATTCAAAGCCAGTTACTGTTTTATTTTCCAGGTTTAAAAAAAACAAAACAGTATTATCTCATGATAAACCGTAGGTACTGTTAATGACTGCATAATGTGTCCCATTCACAGATGGCATCCCCCGCTCTGTGCTGAAGGATTGGAGGAAGGTAAAGAAGCTGAAGCAGACAGGAGAGTCTTTCCTGCAGGATGACTCATGTTCAGAAATTGGACCCAACCTGCAGAAGTGTCGGGAGTGCAGGGTGATCCGCAGCAAGAAGGGAGAAGAGCAGGCACATTCTCCTGTATTCTGTCGTTTCTACTATTTCAGAAGGTAAGCTCTCACCTGCTGTTTCCTTTCATTTATCTTATTTTGAAACGCATACAGGAAGTGTTGCAACCATTTATGTTTGTGACATAAATTCACCAGATAAACATTATAACTCAGGTGAAAGATCATTTTCTCTGTTTATTCCGCTGTGAACCACAATATTTATCTGTCTATGTCACAAAGTTATGTATTTCCAAAGCTTTCCGAACCCGTTTCAAAGCACTCCAGCATTTCACTTTCTGAATCCATTCATTTGTTCTAATGGGGCTTTGATTGCTATCGACAGACCGGGAGATGCACGTCTTCATACCGTAGTGTCCTGGTATTTAGTTTAGTACATAATCCGACTTGTATTGAAGGAAATGCAGTAGATATACTTGCAGCTCTGCCGCAGTAGCTGACACGCTGCCCGTGTGAACAACAGACACACAGCTGGTCTGCAGCACAACCGCAGCCAGTGAGTCCAGAGCGTTTCGGGGATAGACAGTGAAGATCGACCAGATAGACGGGTTGGCACAACTGCTCTAGATCTTTCAAACTCGCTGTGAACTCGTTTGTTCCCTTCTTACCCCTCTAGAACATAAATCCCCTAAATGAATCGTCATACATTTCCCTTCACTGCAGTTTATTGTCATGAGAGTCAGCACTTGGTTTAAAATGCTGCATGTCTAAACAGAATTCCACAAATGGAGAGAGATGACAGGAGAGAGAAGGGACAGACAAGCGACAACACATAGATCATTAATCACGTGGCTTGTGCAGTATGCCCTGCCTTCGTCTGTCTCTCTCTCTCTCTCATACACACATTGACTGAGAGCACACAGACATGCACTTGTGTTGGATAAGCAGCAGCTGCAGTCTGGGGTCTAACAAGGTAAATCTGCCAAAGAGGATTTTCTGCTCTATAATCTTTTCCCCACTGACTCACTACGAACTGCTGCTACTGCAATCTCTCGCTTGCTGTTTCCCTCCCTTTCTCTGCATCTCCACTTCATATTCTTGCTGTCTCACCTCATCTCACCTCATCTCACCTCCTTCCTGTCTGACCCAGTACACAGGGATTCCATTAACATTCACCTGAGCTGGACACCAAACACAGATGTGGTTTTAAAGAAAAACGAGAAAGACATCCCCTATTTTAAGTACTGAGTACCTATTTTCAAGTACTGAGAATCAGATCGTACTGAGTCATTCTCAAAGTGGTGATATTAGTGTCCACTTTGAGATTAGGTTTGTTTAACAGCAATACCATCTGCCAAGGTGCATATCAAAGCTTTTCTACCTTAGTAGCACTGTACAGTCTCTCCAACTCCATGCTAATAAACCCTAATATGTTGTTATGTGGTGCACAGTGTGTGAAGGCCTTCAGTTCTCTCCATCATGCTGTATGGTTCTAAATAAAGAGTGTCCTCAGTGGTTATGGATGTTGCTAACATGTTTCTGTAATGCCATCATCATTGCTGTACACAACTGTAAGCTGTAAACCTATTTCCTCCCATCCAGGCTTTCCTTTAGTAAAAATGGAGTCATCCGGATGGATGGTTTCTCTGCTCCGGACCAGTTCGATGATGAGGCCCTGGCCCTGTGGGCCCCTGAGGCGATTGAGGAGAACCACCTGGACCAATCCACAGCCAAGTACATACTCAGCTTTATTGGAGACAAGTTCTGTCAGATAGTTGTGACTGAAAATACTGCAGCTAGCTGGGTCAAGAAGGATGGTAAGTTGTTTTAAAAATGGCTGACGTTTTGATTAGCTGACCCTTACCAAGTTTCGAAACTGATCTTGTTTTCTGTGCTTTTTCAGCCAAGCTGGCATGGAAGCGAGCAGTTCGGGGGGTGAGGGAGATGTGTGACGCCTGTGAAGCAACACTCTTTAATATCCACTGGGTCTGTCAAAAATGTGGCTTCGTGGTCTGCCTAGACTGCTACAAGGCCAAGGAGAGAAGGAGCTCCAAAGGTCAGTATTGTTTTTGTTGACAGTTAGGAGCCAAGACAAGCTGGCCCAACAGAAAAATCTTGTATGCACCATTGTCACAGAAAGCTGGTGAACTGACCAGCACCAGTTAGGCCTGGACTTAAGCCCATGTTGAAGCCTCAGATGTCTTACAGTGTGAATAAAATGTCTACTTGTGTAGATTCTATTGTTTTTAGATCTGGCAACACAGGTAACAATGACTAATCACCTTAAAATAAAATCTGAACCTGAATGTGACCTCACAAGTAATTCAAAGTTGACATTGGGGACTACTGATCTTAAGTTTTTTACTTACACATATACATGTGAATTTAGAGTAACCCGACTTGGTTTCTTGTGTGCTTCTGTTCCAACCCAGGTGACAAGCTCCTTTTTCAGCTGCATTATGCAGATGTGTGTATTTTAATGGCAACTGACTTGTGTCTCTCTTTCTTTGAATAGATAAAGAACTATACGGCTGGCTGAAGTGTGTGAAAGGCCAACCCCATGATCACAAACACCTGATGCCAACTCAGATCATACCCGGCACAGGTACACCTCATACTGGTTACACCATGTCTGCATTCCACTGTCTTCTCCTAATCTTTTAGCTGCTTTGTCTAATCATTTATTCAGTACTTCAGTAGATAAGTATGATGCTGATGTAGATTAAAGATAAATTGTGATATTTATCAAATGAAATATTCAATTACAAAAAAATCTTCATTGCTTTGTTTTCTGTTTTAGGTATTGAGCTCAACCTAGTGGTAGGCATTATGTTACTGCAGTAGCAAAATATTTATCCCTGCTCTGCTGACTGGTTCACGTTCCCTTGAAAGAAGGTTCATGTTTGTATTCTCTTTATCTTTTAAGTTTTAACTATTTGATGTTTCAGTGCTGACAGAGTTGGTGACTTCCATGCACTCGATGAGAGATAAACACGACATCAAATCCCACTGTGCCTGCACCAACAAACAGAACCTCCTCATCAAACTACCAGCCACCAATGGAGTCTCACAGGTACCACTGACCAATTCACTTGCCATACTAGGACACACTTTGTCAGAATAAAGTCAATCTTATTTATTATGTTTTAAGTTTAACATAGTTTGTAACTACCTGATAACGGTAGTTTGGAAGTACATTGGAAGTAGTGCTTTGAGACACCAGACATGTTAAGGCCACAACAGACATTATTCTGATGAGATTAGTTATTGAAATGACAGTGGGACCCACATACAGTGAATACCAGGCAGACTTGATTTTAGGCAAGACACTTGCTGCAAGTTGGATTGATAGAGGCATTGTTATACATGTTAATGGGACAGATAGATATAGCCATTATGATCTGAAGGAATAGCACTTAAATCTTTTCCCACTTAAACCACTTTTCATTTGATGACTGTTTAAAGTGGCTTTCCATCCTCTCTCTCTCAGATTTTCTATTACAAAGAAACCACTTACAATTTGTGTCATAATCAATATGATTACCTCATGATTCTCCCTTCTCTCTGCCAGGTTCTGCAGAACGTCCTGAACCACAGTAACAAGCTGTCTCTGGTGAAGTCTGAGCCGGGCTCTCTGCAGAACTCTGATCCAGTAGGAACCAAGGCAGAGACTAATGGAGCAGGCAGTCCAGGCAGCGATACAGGAAGTGCTCCTGTCACCCCACCAGAGTCCCAGTCACCTCTGCACTTCCTGGCTGACCTGGCAGAACAGAAGTCCAGGGAGGAAAAGAAAGGTGAGGGGAAGGTTAAGATTCAGTATGGTTTTAATTTTTCATTCAGTGGTTCTGTAATGATTTCCTCCAATTGACCGAATTCCCTCATTAAGCCCTTTAGTATATTTCACCTCCAGAAAGGTTGATGGTGATCAGTGACATATCCGCTATTTAACCCTGTGTCCTTCTGTCTCTCTCTCTCTCTCTAACAGAAAACAAAGTGTCTGTGTTGTTGGGCAAATCCGTGAAGGAGGATAAGGCAGGAGAAAGCCTGGAGGTCCTGCAGCAGTGTAAAACCACCTCCCTGGTAACAAACAATACAGAGCAGGGCTCCACGCTTAGAGATCTGCTCACCACCACAGCTGGGAAGCTGAAGCTGGGCTCTACTGACGCAGGAATCGCCTTTGCACCAGTCTACTCTACTGCTTCACAGGTACACACACACACACACACACCTAAACCAATGTGTTGAATCCTTTAATACTTCATAAAAGTGTAAGTCCTTGTTTCATCTGCTTCACTGCCAAAAGAAAGCTTGTGCCTGTTTAATATATACTTTCCTACAATTCCTACAATGTCAGAAGAAAAATCACAGTTGTATCACCAAGTCCTCTAACATGAAATTATAAAATTGAGTTTCTGACTGAGAAATAATTTTTTAAAATGTATTTCCTCTTCTTCAGACTGGAAAGAGTGGACGGTCCATGCCCAATATCCTTGATGATATCATTGCTTCAGTTGTGGAGAATAAAATCCCTGCCAGTCGCCAGAACATCACCAAGCTGTCAATCAAGCAAGAGCCTGTCACTGCAGGTTGCGGCGGCACCAACAATGCCAACCCCCCTGCTGTTACTGAAGATGTCAAACCAGAGAGGAAGAAGTCAGTGCCTGTTACTGCAACTGTGCCAGAGGATTCAACTAGTCAGTATCCAGACATCCCCCACTCCTGGTTTAACAACAGACGGTTACTTTGGCTCAAAGATCACCGCAACCAGAACAACTGGAAGCTGTTTAGAGAATGCTGGAAACAGGGACAGGTACACACCAGGCTTGCAGTATAGCACTAATTGATATAAGTAGATACATGACGGATAATAACAGTCATATGATGTGTTTGTTCAGCCTGTGCTGGTGTCAGGGATCCATAAGCGACTGAATGCTGCTCTGTGGAAAGCTGACTCCTTCAACCAAGAGTTTGCAGACCATCAGGGTGACCTCCTCAACTGTAAAGACCAGGTGGTGTCCAACTCCGGGATCAAAGAGTTCTGGGATGGATTTGAGGACATCACCAGTGAGTTCATCTTACTCTTCTGGTTTGAGTTATTAAATAGCTGCTTAAAACCAACCACTGAGATAAATGAGAAATCATTGATTGAGTCTGACAAAAGTCTTCATACCTTTTCAGAGCGGCCCAAGTCCAAGGATGGAGAACCTATGGTCTACAGACTGAAGGACTGGCCGTCTGGAGAGGAGTTCATGGCCCTCATGCCCTCAAGGTATGCCTACATACTCTTTTATGTACATAGAGTGGGAAGCATATTCAAATTGCTCAATTTGAATATGCTTTGCGATGCGTACGTGGACGATTCTGCATAGATGCAGTAACAGAACATAACCTATTAAATTTTTCCGCTACGTTCCTTTTGTAGCTGTGCCTTGTTGCTGCATAATTATTGCCACTGCAGCTTCAGGGCAGATGCACATTAAAGGTCTGGTCGACTTTTACTGTGCTAGAGTAGCCTGTCAGTAGCCCACTCTCCTGCTGGCCTAGGCTCAATTTGCACTTTAACATAAATACCAACACTAATCAGAAGTTATTAGGACCTGTCCAGTACTTTGTGTTTGTTTGATTCACTTAAGAACTTATGAGACAAGCATTTAAACATATTGAAAAAAAAGTCCAACATATTGTGCGCACGCAGTTCACTTGCCACACACTACACGATTCACACACAGCCAGGAGATCAGGGTAAAAGTGCATTCATGATGGGACACCATTGATTAATAACTACATAAATGTGATTGTCAGTTTGAGTGTGAAGAGTGACAGTGGAGCAGAAAGACACACACACAGCACACACACACACACACACACACACACACACACACACACACACACACACACACACACACAGACCACTGTTATAGACTGTTGTAGTCATATTTTTGATTTGAAAACCTTATGTTGTAAAATACTGCACTCTTGTAATAACATTAACAGTCTATAATCCTTTTTTGAAGCACTTTCTAAATAACAAAGGAATTCATATTTATCTGACTGATATTAATTGATGATGAAGTAGCTACGTACAGTCATACATAGAAATGCATCAAGATGCATCGAGGATCGAATAGTTGTATCGTATCAAAATCAGATTGAATCCTGAGGCTAGGGAAGATTCACACCGGTGTGGGTGGCTGAGGGTTAGATCAGTTGTTCTCCAACCAGAAGGTCGGTGGTTCAATCCCAGTCTTTCCCATCTGCATGCCAAAGTGTCCTTGGTCAAGATGCTGAACCCCAAATTGTCCCTAATAGGAAAAAAAGTGCTGCTAATACTGTATGAATGTATGTGTGAATGGGTGAATGTCAAACTGTAATGTAAAGTGCTTTGAGTGGTCTAAATGAAATGTTTTTTCAGATATGATGACTTGATGAAGAACCTGCCCCTGCCAGAGTACTCTGATCCAGAGGGCAACCTCAACCTGGCCTCCCACCTCCCATCTTTCTTCGTCAGGCCAGATCTGGGGCCGAGGCTCTGCTGTGCTTATGGTAAGAGGGAAATTAACAGCAGCAATGAGATCTCTTTACTGGTCATTTTTCATCAATTCACCTAGATTCTTTGTGTCATGAATGTTCTGCTAATCGGAAAATGAGCGAGGAGATATAAGATAATAGATATAAATAGAAGATGTAGATATAGCTTAAATAATCTGAACAGGTTCCATTTAAAATCCCTATCTGCCCCTTTTCTTATGAATGAGTTATCTTTCCTCCTCTAGGTGTAGCTGCTTCTCAGGACCAGGACTTTGGGACTGCCAACCTCCACGTGGAAGTGTCAGATGTTGTGTCCGTTCTGGTCTATGTAGGAGTAGCTAAAGGCAACGGAGTCCTGTCCAAAACCGGTAAGAACTTTTAAGACTGGATGGATGGACACAATGGTGAGCACAGTGGTGAACAGAAGATAAATGAGAACTTAGCCCATAATTGAAACACAAAAATACAATTAAGTAGTGGCTAGACTGCCTAACTCAGGATAACAGCAGTTTTCACTGTCCAAACTTTTCTATCAATATTTTGTGTTCATTTTTGTGTTAAGTGTTAAGCAATTTACTCAGCAAAAATACTGAACATAGATATAAGGAGAAGGTTTGCTTTCTTTCTGCGTGTGTGTGTATGTAGGAGTGTTGAAGCGTTTGGAGGAGGAGGATCTAGATGAGGGGGTTCGGAGAAGGCTCAAAGACTCCAGTGAGACACCGGGGGCGCTGTGGCACATCTACCTCAACAGGGACATGGACAAAGTCCGGGAGTTCCTGTACAAGGTCAGTAATCTGACAAGCATATTTAACGAGTGCTCCAGCTTTAATTGAAAATGTCGTGAAATTCAGTACAAGTACTGACCTATACCATCCCTCCCAAACCACCACCATAGCTCTGTAAGGAGCAGGGATTGGAGGTGTCCCCGGACCAGGACCCAATCAGAGAGCACGGCTGGTATCTGAGCAGGAAGCAGCGCCAGCGGCTGCAGGATGAGCATGGAGTTCAGGGCTGGACTGTAGTTCAATTCCTGGGAGACTCTGTCCTTATACCAGCAGGGGCTATGCACCAGGTATGCAGTATATTGACACATACTCACAGATCACTGTTAAGATACAGAAAAAGTACTTCATCTTACTAAAATGTGACATACACTGGCTGTCTGTATTTTGGTTTGATATGCTGTTTATGTTTGACTGCTAGAGACTGCTCTCCATTTGAGACCCTACAAAAACTGCACTCTACACTCCTGTCTTCAACATATGTAACTGAAATCAATCTGGTCATATTCTATAGCTCCTCTACTGTCAACAAAATCCATGTACAGAGGCCATCCAACCGGGGCCATCTCCTATTAACAAGTATAGTGTGAATCAAAGCCTGAGCCACAGACCTCCAACACATCACTGAGTCACACTGTTACACTGGGTGACATGTTCATCGCCATGAACTCACACAGAGTAGTTTATTTTGACTCGGTCCCACATACACATCCTGTTGCCTCTAACTCATAGCACCAAATGTGGGCTAATCTACCAAAGAAAAGGGTCCCAAACAAATGCACCATTTACTCACGCTTAGGTAACAGTTGTTAAAAACGACAGCATCCACCTGTTTTAGGAAATAATTAAGACTTGAAGTTACTAAATACAATATAACACTTCATATTTTTTAGGTGTTTTTTGTAACTTCATTTTATTAGGCTAGTCCATTGTGCAAAACACAGACATCTTGAAATATGGGTATATGTATTCTGTTAACAACACTAAACCGATCGCGATAGCGTTTTTTCAAAGACCCTCCTCCTGCAGACTGCCGTCTGAAAAGACGGCAGTCTGCAGTAAGAGGTTAGGCGTTTTTATACATAGTGATGTAAGACATTTGAAAATTGCCAGAGAAGCCAAACAGGGATGAACAGGACCAGAACATGTGTCCCAGAGAGACTGGCGTATAGTCGCATCTATGACAGTTTGTAAGGACAGATGGATACATTTTGGCCAGTTCATTGGAATAATGAAGTCAGTGAGATACTTAAAATTGTATCAGATTATGTCTCACATAGAATCATGAGGAGTGGATTAATGAGATAGCGGAGTCTCACAGTCTCTGACCTATATCCACTTCCCAGGCAGTCCTAGTGCTGTTCCACGAGGGAATAAAGGGATAACTGCTGTATCGCACTGTTTAGAGAGTGGGGGGTATGATGAGAAATTCAATTCCAATATTGACCATAAGGGTCCTTCTTTAATGTATGCTTTTAATGCCTCCCAGACAGTACAATTAAGCATTCTTGGTGTGATATTTATTTCAGAGAAAACATTTCTATTTCAAATTTGTTAATCAAGAAATATTTTGAACTGTTGGAATGAAAATAAAGTGTTTTAGGCCTCGATCTATATAGCTGAGAGTGGAGGACACAATTTAAGTCGTCTCTATTCAAATAATTTATCTATTAAATAATGAGAATTGAGATCAGGAAGAGATGCAATAAATTTGGAAAAAATTGTTGGTCATTCCAAATGGGTCCATATAAATTGACCAGAAAAACATGAACACTGCAAAGTTTTTCAATCACAATCACGTAACCGCCATTGTTGTCTGAGAGAACATTACTGGTCACAAATGGGACCCCTCTCATAATTAATGAGTAGAGTATCTCCTGCTTCATAATTAAAACTAGAATGAAAAACCTGACCAGTCCAGTTAGGTTTGAGTCTTTAATAGCCTTGAGATGAGTTTCCTGAAGATATTATGTCGGAAATTAAAAGACTTTAAATGGGTAAATATTTTGCTGCGCTTGACCATGTTGTTTATCCCCCTAATGTCCCAGCTGATGCAGGACATATCACCAGGTACTTTGCAGGTTTTTCCAGTCATATCTTAATCATATAATAGTAAACTGAAGTAGGAATAGTAGGCTGAAGGAAAAATGAATCTGGCTGCTGTTTACATTACATAGAGACTGAGCTGTGTCTACAGAAAGTATCTTAAATAACAAACACAGAAACAGACGGATAATAAACAAACCCCCTGACCCAGGAGCTCTGAGCTGCTCTTCCCTCAAAAGGAGACTGCTCCCTTACTACGTGAGCCTAACACTAACATGTAACTCGTCAAAACAATCCTCACCCAGGTCATATTCAAGTTACCAAAATAGGACAAATGAACCAAATCGCCCCCATGCAATATCTGATAGCCCTGCTAAATGAAAGGAGGTAGAAGGCATGAAGGCATTAATAATCCGAATGAGAAAAAGACAAAACAGCAGGATGAAATAAATAAATACAAATCCAGTTTAAGCTTTGCCACAGAAAAGGTAAACAGAGATAGAATCCTTTTGGCAGCCTCGCATAGAAAGTAGCTCATAAGCTGGATATTGCACTTGCCCAGTCAGAACATATGTATCCAGGCTTCGATGTTCAAATTGACAAAATAAACAGTTGCAGTCCAGCTGAGTGGAGGAGGCAGAGCACTGAACTCAGCACACTTAAGTTTGCCTCTCCAAATGAAAGAAAGAGGAAAGAAACACTGTTCAGGCTGTGTCGTGTCCCAAGAGAGAGATATAAACAGGATGGTCAGATCACGGCCCTTCTCACTATCGAGTCATCGAGGCTTTAATGATGACAGACACTGTCATCAGCTGTCGTGGCTAGCTGGTATATTAGCATAAACAACTTTCTCATTGGTACCCTTATAGTGAAATAATGTTTACTCATTCTTGAGTTTTTTTTTAAAGATGTTTGTTTTACAAAGGAACCAGTGGGTTTTTGGTTGGTTGTTGGTTTTGGTCTTTTTAATGGGATCTTTACAATATGAAAAATATTATGTTGTAAAATACAGAGCACTTAGTTTTTGGTCAGATGTCATAAATGATCTGAATTTATATTTAAAAATGTTCAAACTGACAATATTTCAGATTTCTAGTATTTTTATAGATTAAAATTAATAGTTTTTAATAGTTTGTATACCTTTTATAGGTAATACAGTATGTACATTGACATCTTTTGCTACTAATCGTTGTTGTGTGCTGCTGTGTCGATGCTCAGCCTGCTTATGACCTGCTGATTTATTGCTACGCCCTCTCTCCTCTCTCCTCTCTCCTCTCTCCTCTCTCCTCTCTCCTCTCTCCTCTCTCCTCTCTCCTCTCTTAGGTCCAGAACCTTCACAGCTGTGTACAGGTCATCAATGACTTTGTGTCTCCTGAGCACGTGGCCAACTCCTACCATCTGACCCAGGAGCTGCGGCCCAGTAAAGAGGAGGTCAACTATGAGGATAAACTACAGGTGATACACAGCAGTTCAGGCAACATTACATCATTAAATATCCTTTATGCCATATTTGACCAGTTGAAATCCTGCTCATAATTGTCACATTATCATTAATAATCTTAGTTTGGCAGTGCAGCAGTTAATACTCAGGAACTTCTCTCATTAGAGTTGATCTTTATCATAACCTGGTGAATCAATATTTGTGTGTGTGGGTGTGTGTTTGTGTATAAAATAAGGAGAGACAAAATGGCACAGTGAGTCATCTTCAGTGATGTATTTAGATGTCGAGTGTGGCTGCTCTGTAAACACACCACACACACTCGGGCTGTAAATGAGATGCGTCACCCTCCATCTCCTGTCTGTCTGTACTCAAGCAGTGTACACACACACACACACCCACACACACACAGGCTGCTGTGTGGTTCTACTTAACAACACAACAAGCATCCGATCATTGCTGCAGGATCATTAGTACCACACATTATTTGTGTATCAACACTAAATGCTCTGCTCTGTCTGTCTAGATGTGCACATATAAACCATCATAACTCTAAAGAGGGGTTTTATGAATTTTGTGCAGTGTTGAGGTTTCTGCGGATAAGTTTAACTTAGACTGGCACAGCTCATACCCACTGTATTGTCAACAGTATACATGAGCATTTACCTCAGTGGAAGGGATGCTGTAGTCGGAGGAGCAGTTTGTCTAGACTTTGCACTGAGGAATAATTTACAGGAATGAAAAATAATCCCAACAGTCCCATCTCAGAACAGGTTTGCCAGAGTGAATTAGGATATCATACAGCTTTTTAGTCAGAGCAGACCTCCACTCCATGTAGTCACTACACCTGAGGAGCTCTCTCTGTTAGAGGCCCCAACACAGATCCACCTCAGACACCACTTTCATGGACTTTATGTCACTTGGTTTTTGCTGGGTATGGTGGGAGTGAATAAAGACAGGTGTGGTCATGCAATACATTATTGATTAAAGAGAACTACTAACATGTAATCTATTGTAGTTCAAATCTGTAACTTTAAAATGTTGATTTGCAGAGCTGCTGCAATTTCAGATAATTGGCCTCAAGTCAACTTTGGAATACATATTTGCATGTTTTGCGACTGTGGATGTCGTCTCCTTCACTTTGACTGAAAGTGTATCGTGAAGCAATTGCTTTACAAAAATTGTGAAGTGGAGGAATTATTACAGCAACTAAAGCCTCTATCAGGGTTCATGTTGGCACCTGATTATTGTTTATGACCCGGCCTGAGAAATAGGGAATTTATCCTTTAGGTCATGTTCAATTGTTCAGTAGTTATGTAGTAAATCCGAGCCTGCTCCAGAAAAGTACACAAAAAACAAAAGTCTAGTTAGTTATGAAACTGTTATGGAATCAGCTCAGCTGTTAAAGCCTTGCCCCTCTTCCTCCTCAGGTGAAGAACATCCTGTTCCACTGTGTGAAGGAGGCGGTGAACTCGCTGAAGAGGAGCAGCTCTGAGGAAGACAATGAGGAAGATAACTCATGACGCCCCCTTGGCCTCATCCACACCTTCCAGAGAGGGACACCACTCCCATCAGCACCTCCCCCCTCACCACGCCCTCCACTTCACATGGAGGTCTGTGTCACATGACCACAAGAGGTGGTTGGGTCGGAGCTGGTCATGTGAGCTCCACCTGTCTCACTCATCCAGGTGGCCAATCAGAGGCACGCCCACCTCGATCATCATCAGCCCAAACCTTGAGTGCCAAGAGGAGAACAACAGAAGAGCAGAGGCCTCTGGACCGACAGGGATCAAACCTCCACACACCTCAGTGGGAGCACACTGAACACAGGCAGGATCGAGGACCTGTGTGGGCGAGTGGGAGCCTTGTTAAAGCCACTTCAAACCTCCACTGTAACACAACCCAACTGATTGCTGTGACTGTGACGGTGCATCATGCTAAGATCCAGTCGCCATGGAGACTGGGACTGTCCTGTAAGCAGCAGTGATGATGGAGACTGAGAAGACGCACTGAGCCCCCTGCTGCTCTCAGTAATCTGCTGTGGAATTAAACGGCCAGGAGGTTTAATCCCTGTCTGTAGCTGGCCACACAACGTCTTGGACAGAAGATTTCGCTGATCACGACAGCATCACCAGCAGCATCAGGATCAAACTGTCATCTCTGATGTTAAAAAAATAAAATAAAAAAAAAAAGGATTCTAGGGGGAATAATGCAAAACATAAATCTCAGATATTTAGTCAGCAGTGTCTGCTGCTCCCTCTTTACTTGTCTCATCTGTAACTTGTCTGGTCTTGTCCTTTGTCTAGTTCTGTCTGTCTGTCTGTTGCTGTTTTGTTCTTCATTTTCTTTTTCATACCAACATTGTTTTATTTCCTCTGTGAAGATGTATTTATTTTATAGCTCTGTGATGATGCAGTGTTATTGAGACAAAAAGCATTCATGTAAATGTGACCTGTACAGTTTCTCTTTTTCTTTTGATATGTGGTTTTCAGTTGTAAAACGGCTCTACTGTGATGGAGGACACACACACATACACACACACACGCATACACACAAACATAAACACAAACATACACAGAGACACACACACACACTCACACACCAGCTAATGCCTGTAACTTTGGGAAATGTTGATGCTCTACAGTCCTCATGCCATAAATACATTTTTGAAAATGAACTGCCAAACTATTGTAAAGACTGTGTAAAGTTGTATTATGTAAAGAAAAAACAAAATGACTTATACACTCAGCATTTTATGAAAAAGTATTCTCTGTAAAATGGAGACATTTACAAAAAAGATGTAATTTATTTAAGAAAATAATTGTCTTGTTTTTTGTTTTGTTAAGATTTACTATAGTGAACCTTTGAAGTAAAAGTAAAATAATGAAAAACTTAACTGTAATGTGTAAATATATACTTTCACTGAAGTATTTTTTTAAAATATGGCTTGCTTCAATTTCAAATTTTAAAGTGCAAGTGTTAAATGCTTTGTACATTGAAGTTCAAAAGGGTTTTACATTTTCCATTAAAATGGATTTATCAAACGTTTGGTGTCATGGTTTTGATGCTGAGGCTCCGTACACATTCTGACTGAATGTGAAGACATTTAAGGAATGAATTGAAGAGTTAATAAATGTCTCTCACTGTGAGTTTGCTAATTCTTTGTTTCATTAAGTATATTAGACGACAGCAGTAGACTTAAAAAAAAGCAGGAACCACTCTGACAGCACAGTCACAATTCACTTCACTGAAAATCGCTCCGTGTCAGTCACTTATTTGTCTCTGCTGCAACATAAGAATTCAATATCTGAACAGAATTCATGAGTGTTGATCAATAAAAGGAATAGGTAAAATAAAGGATTGCCTGATAGTCAAATGACAGATAAATGATTCAATCAGCACATCGCCCCCTTAACAAATAACTATCAATTTGTTTCAAGCAAGGGAAATAGATAAGGGGTTACACTTTGTGTGTAAACATCCTCGCCCAATAAAATATAGAGTAGATGTGAAGTTAATTTGAGGCTCCAGCAGACAGACGTAGTCAAGTTCAAGTCACCATTTGTGTTACACCGAAGCTCAGCAAGGAAACACACTGTAACTTTGAAGAAACCCAGTTGACACGATGACCTCAGACTCCTGGAGTCTCATATTAACTTGATATTAAACTTTTGAATACGTCTTTGTAGACAGAGGCGACTGTTACCTAATTGTCAGGATGACAACAAGCATGGACTCGTGGACACAACAGTTGTTTCAAGGCAATGATGGGAACATGTATTGGAATTTGCATTGTCTCATTATGTCCACTAGATGGTGTTGTAATTCCATGTTAGTTGTGTTTCCAGTGATGGTGACAACTCTCTTCACTTGTGGCAGACTAAAGTTAAAAAACAATAAACAGATCACATTTACAAATCAAAACTGGCTTCGCCTCCTGTCACTGCAGCACCTATGAGATCTGTTGTCCCTCAGCGTTTCAACTGTTTAACCTCATTATTCAGGAAGCTGGAGGAGGTCTGAGGAGGAGGTGCAGGTTCCCACTTTGTGAATCCACTCGTCTGCAATGAGATGCAGCATGTATGCTAATGCTAACCCTGTACAGTAGCTCTGCATTTAGAGATCTGAGTTTTTTCCAGAAATTGTGGTCACAAATAATTTGTCACATTTCTAAATAATAAAGGCACAGGACTAGAAATCATCCATTAATACATCAGTGTAAAGATGTTAGAAACAATGCATCACAGGTTCATCCTGAATAGAATCGTGTGCACACTTATTTAATTGGGCCTGAACTTTAATGCTCCTCCACTGATGTGAATCTGTGAGCCTTCCCCACTCAACAGATTTGTGTAATCCCAGTCATGAACTGGGTGCTGTGAAGTTCCCCAGTCCGGCTCATGGTTTCCTCTTCCCCTTCTCCACAGAAGTCCTCTGGTCTGTGTGCTCCGGGGCCGGAGCAGCATCCTGTGGCCTCTTCTTTCTTTTCAAAACATAAACTCACACCTCACACTTTTACAATCTTCTACACATTGGAGGTTACTGCACCAGCACTGGTACATGCAGTCTGCAGTAAAGTCTCCATCAAGATGTTGTCAGATACAGAGCAGATGCTGGTTGAACACCTCACTGGTTTACTTTGCATGTAGCAAGAAGGAGATGGACTCATGTGAATAACTGCAGGGGGAAGTGATGGTTCTCCATGCATACTGGGAGTGAGCCAGTTGTGGCTTGGTGTAATGAAATACCAGTTTCTGAGGGCTATGCAGGGAGCCATTCTGAGACACCTCACTCACACCACAGCTGTAACCTGTAGTTTTTTTTAAAGTCTCTGGCTGCCACAGATATGAATGGATGATATTAAACTTACCTTTCCATTCTTCATTGAAAGCCACTTACAGTATTTTGAAGGTGAGGTGTCCCTTTAATTCAGATGATCGAGTTCTTTAGTGCTGTAACGTTTTCCGTCCTTTATCCCTCACCAGGTCACTAAGTATCTCACAGTCTCTGATTAAGACCCTTTTTGGTGCTGTTGATTTTCACATGAGTTCCTTTTATTGCGGAGACCCTGCTACACGGCCTTTAGGACCCCTCGTTGTCCCGCCTTCGAAGCGACATCATATTGCTGCCCAGTGTGTGATTTCAGAGAACCTGCTGGCGTTCATAATCAGAGGTGTGAATATGTAACACAGCAGCGTTGGCGTCTGTCCCACCGCACCAGCCATCATCCCTTTAACTCAGACATCTGGCTCTGTGACAGCCTCCACTGCTGGCATCGAGGTGAGTCAACAGCCCCCCCGTTCTGAGCTTACACCATTTATACTGAATGCCAAGAGTCATACGATCTGGTGGAGTCCTGAAGAATGAGCTGGACTCAAACACTGCAGCGGAGGTGATGGAGCACAGGTGTGCAGGTGAGTTGGCAGGAAACAGTATACAACATTAGTCCAGACACCACACACACACACACACACACACACACACACACACAAACACAGGACCAAGGTCAAAACGGGGACAAACACACAGGCGGAGGAAAAAATGGCAGGAAAGTGGGAACAAAGAGCTAAATCCTGACCCTTTGCCTTGTTCTGCTGCAGCCAGTTAGAACGTGCAAACCTTAACATAACACAACATAACAGCACATAATATAAGAGATGAGAAAAGCCTCTTGTAGCACAATATGCAGTGATTTTGTTGTGAAGTGGTTTAAAGACAACTGTGATCCATGTAGTGAAGCTTCTGGGTATTTGTGTTTTAAGATCATAGTGACTGTTGGGAGACAAATGGGGTCAGTGGTTTAGTTCCATTAAAGGTCCTGAGATGTGGATCAAGTAACTTTTCACTAATCCTAGTCTGCAGGCCGAAGTGTCCTTGGGCAAGATACTGAACCCCATATTGCACCTTCTGGTAGAGAAAGTGCTGCCCATAGATGCACTGTGTGTGTGTGTGAAAGAGTGAATGTAACACTGTGCTGTTAAGCTGCCTGGGACGTACAGCACAAACTGATCTTTTGTCTGAGATGTTGATACAGACATCTTTATTCTAAATCATCTCACTGCAGTTCTCTTGTCAGGTTCAAACTGTATATTATAATATCATGTTTATCTTTGAGTTGAAATGACAGTATTTAGTTCAAATGACGAGCAGATGTAATGTATTTAGCAGACAGTGATGGGCTCGGCCTGTTTTTCTGTCCAATTTCATGTTTTCTCTGCTGGGACCTGTTTGCTTTGACAAACTGGAGGTCACCTCTGGGCTGCTGCCTGCTTGTGCATGTGTGTGTGTGTGTGTGTGTGTGTGTGTGTGTGTGTGTGTGTGTGTGTGTGTGTGTGTGTGTGTGTGTGTGTGTGAGAGAGAAAGGGAGAGAAAAGAGAGAGAGAGAGAGAGAAGCCAGTGCTGACATGAGTAATGCCGGGATCAGCGCCCATTCATGCCTCCAAAGCTGAACTGGAAACACACATATTATCCTGCTCTCCATTATATAAGCTGAAAATGTGCCTCCTGGCAATGTGTGTGTGTGTGTGTGTGTGTGTGTGTGTGTGTGTGTGTGTGTGTGTGTGTGTGTGTGTGTGTGTGTGTGTGTGTGTGTGTGTGTGTGTGTGTGTGTGTGTGTGTGTGTGTGTGTGTGTGTGTGTGTGTGTGTGTGTGTGTGTGTGTGTGTGAGACAGGTTAACTGGAGTACACTGAGGCAGAAGTTCACCACTGAGTTCAGACTGAGGTCACTCTCTCTCCTCCTCCCTCCCTCACTTTTGTCTGTTTGTCTCTGATGCTCCCTCTTCCTTTGTTTTCTTGCCCTTGTTTATTTTTATTTTTCACATTTTACTAATTTGCTCTTCTTTCTTTCTTTCTTTTATCTTTCTTCCTTTCTTCGTTCTTTCTTTCTTTCTTCGTTCTTTCTTTCTCCTATCTCTGTCATTCTTGACCTCTCTACCTCTCTCAGCGTTAATGGCTTTTTAACAGGATTCATTGTTTGCTGACTGCTTGTTTTCTAACCACAACAACTCAGGTGTATGTGTGTGTGTGTGTGTGTGTGTGCGTGCGTGCGTGTGTGGCCCGTCTTCCAGAGTACAATAGATGAAGTGCCTTCAGGGTTCAGCTGTAGGTCAGTAGTAATGTAATTCCACCCACACACAACCTACTGCTTTCCAAGATTGCATTTTGGTTGTAACGTTTAAAGTCCATGTATTTAACTGTGTCATCAGATCCAAAGTTCAATTCAAATATTTCACAAGAGTATTTTAGAGTTTAATTACCAAACTTGAGTGTGATTAGTGATAAAGATTTGCATTCATCATCAATACATGTGTGTGTGTGTGTGTGTGTGTGTGTGTGTGTGTGTGTGTGTGTGTGTGTGTGTGTGTGTGTGTGTGTGTGTGTGTGTGTGTGTGTGTGTGTGTGTGTGTGTGTGTGTGTGTGTGTGTGTGAGAGAGACACAGACTTGTTGCAGCAGTCAGTGTGTACGAACAGAAACTGTTCTTCAAAGTGAAACGACGTGTCATAAATCGTGTGTGAGGACAGGAGGCAGCTTCCTGCTGCTCCTCCCTGTCTGAGGCTCAAAGTGGAGCCACACATGCAGGACAATAGTCCACACTGGGTTCCACATGTACCTGCAAACAGGATCACACCACTTCCACTGCTTCTATTGTACATATACAACCGTGAACTGGATAACAACTACAGTATAACCACAGCAACATGAAGAGAGCGTGGATTCCTCTCCTACAGGGGGCGGTGCTGTTCCAGTGCTTAGAGAAAAGCAGGGTCCCTCTGAATGGGTAGTGCAGGAGCAGTGATGTGCCTCCAACAGATCAGGCTGCTACAAACTATACGATTTATAGCTTTTTTTTAAATCACTCACATAAACAAGCCTGCTGTCAAACAAGAGACAAATAAAACACCCCAAGTCAGAAGTAGTAGCACAGCTCCATTCATTGCACCAGCACTAGAGCCCCAATTTCATACAAGGAAATACACATACGGAGGTGGGAGGAATAAAGTACACATATACAAGTAGGGAATGGTACTCAGCACAAAACTGAGGTAGTTCTGTTCAATTATATGCTGCTTTCACCACCACTACATTTCAGAGGGAACTAGAATGGCAGCCCATCATTCTCCTTAAATTCAATCAAACTGAACCAAATTGCCCACAGTTTTCATAACTTTTATTTACAGAAATCAGTCCCCAAAATATGTCTGATTTGTTTTTACATCTAGATCCATGCATTATTTCCTGGGAAACTTGTGAAAAATGTCCAACAAGCAACATTAAAGAAGGAAAAAATTCCTGCAACTGGCCCCTGATCTGGATCCACACCAACATTTTATTGGTTCTTCCACCAAGTTTTGTGGAAATCCCTTTTGCATAAAATAGATTTTGCATGATCCTGTTTACTAATTTACAAACAAACAGACGGACAGGGGTGAAAACATAATTTCCGTGTATTTTTAATACTTTTTATACTTCTGTGCTTTTGCCTAAAGACCCAGTGAAACAGAATAGGTGTAATCCTCATATTTGCATGTCTCCAGTAAGAGCATGAAGCTAAAGAATGTTATGATATTGATCGGTGTTTATGTATGTCAAAACATGAGACATGTCCTGTTGCAGAGTTGACAAATAAATGAAAAGTCATGACGACAGCTCTCTGGTGTCGACACACTCTCCTCACCACCGATCACCTGATGGAGAATGAGTGGGAGCCCCGGAGGTGAGTCATCAAACTGTGGAAACCGTTTTACTGGAAGAGAAAGACAGAGATTTAGACGTAGAATAAACTGGGAACACATACGTTTCATTTCATTGGGTCTTTAAGAAGTATTTTAAATAGAGGACTTTTACCTACTTATAGTGGAAATACTTTCATAATATAGAAGTGCTTTTACTTAAATGTAAGATTTAAGTGCTGCTAACAGAAATAAACATCAGTGGATTCTGTCTTTTAAAGGAGTCCAGTTTCAGGGCCTACGAAAAGGCTCCAATGTGGTTTTAGAGACAACAAAAGAGTTTGTCAGCCAACAATAATTCACCCTTATCTTACTTCTGCTATTCCTCACACTGATCCCCCTGGTCCCCAAACAGTCTTAGTCCTAAACCTTCCATTAAGCAACACGATACTTTCTTTCATTAGACCGTCAGCTGAAAGAAGAAACCCCTCAGTTTGAGACACACACACTTCTTATTATCAATTTGTAGCCTCCAGTGCCAAGCTGAGATAAGCGTGATGACCTCAACATGACATCATCTGAGTTCACTTCTCAGAGATTTAAAAATCAGGGGACTGCCCCTTTAATGATTTGAGCAAATCTCCTACACGCTGCTTCAAAACATGTCGGCCAGTTGAAACAGCTCCCTGCTGCAGCTCAGAGTTCAACATCAGACAGATGCACAGTCCTCCCTCCCTGCTTCCTCCATCAGATCCCTGTGTGTGGAGGTCGCAGCCTCCTGCTGTGTCTTCACCACCGTGAACTCTCTCAGGGCTTTGTGTGTGTGTGTGTGTGTGTGTGTGTGTGTGTGTGTGTGTGTGTGTGTGTGTGTGTGTGTGTGTGTGTGTGTGTGTGTGTGTGTGTGTGTGTGTGTGTGTGTGCAGCATACCTCCATTTGGCAAGCTGAGGTTTGCTCCCAGTAAAAGTGGACCACAGGTGCTTGTCTCTCACACCTCGACAGAAAGCTCCTCAGGACTGATTTCTGACCTCGCTCTCACATTCCTGCTGCCTGTTGGTTTATTCTACTGACATTTCAACACGAAACCTGCATGAAATTACATATACCTGAGTTACTGAGGGTATTTGAACACCTACAGTTATGAGATTCACATTCGAGCAAGGGAGATGTTAAAATGCAAGATGGTTACAAACAGGAACCTTATCACCTACTGAGCACACTTGCTAGTAATGGATGATGTGAATTTGGACACGTGGACACACTTTTCCTTTTTAAATAGACTTTATTAAATGTCAGACAAATGTTACATACATTTAGAAAATAGTGGCTGGTAACATGGAAATAATGAAATGTGGTAGAATCCCCTCATGATCAATGAAAGAGAAAAAGTCAACTTATACATTTGGTTACATTTTCCACAGTATCGCAATTTATAAAAAGATCAAATGCCAGGTCTTGAGTCTTTTGTTTGATATCAAATGATCTTAGTTTTTTCAGTTCAGTGAGTGTTTGTTTGCAGACCACGTCACTGGGGATAGTGGTTTGGTACAGAGCACCAGTAGAGATCCTGGTGTGAACTGATCAGTTTCTCAACAAATTCTCCATACATAACAGATTTATCATTTACATCCAATGTTAAAACCAATAGATTGATTTTTGAATTTTCTCACAGTTTAAAAGCAGTTGATCCACAACATGTCACCTGCGCAAAATCACACAACCGAACGCAGAAAAATGCAAAGTGGATAAAACAATCAACATAAAAACAGAGAATCCTATGGTGAGTTCTGCCTCTCAGAGACTCACAACACTGAAGAACCTCATTACATTTACAAAACAACCAGGTAAAAGGAAACAGGAAACAGCTTCAGCCTGTTTATGTTATGAATTAATCTGCTTGAATGCGTACTTGCATGAATTTGACCTTTTCAGATGATGTCACGTTGTATTGAAGCGAACACGGAGGCAGGTTTGACTGATGCACTGGATCCATGCAGCACTAATCTCAGTCTCAATCGGGAATTTGTCTCATGTTTCTTCTTGGTTTCGATGAGTGGGGATAGGACACAGTCTTGTAGATTGACGATATCATACATTTATTTATAGAAAACCTTCAGACATATCGAGATGTATATAAGTTAAAGATCTGTCGTGAGGATGGACAATATTTCACTGCTGAGATTCATGTTTAAAATTGTTTTTTCCATTAAATAATGTAAATAAAAAGAACCAATGTTAGACGAGATTCATATGTATAATTGTGACTTAACTGCTGTGCCACAGAGAACAGTACCATCAGTATGACCCCACTGCTGCTCACACCTCTGTGACTCCACCACATCTGGAGTTGAATGAACTGTGAGTCATCTGGTTAGTTGGTCTGAAAGGTAGCATCTATCTAGATCTCAAATTGTGATTTGTGAATATGGGCTATACAAATAAAACTTGATTGATTGATTGATTGGTTATCTGTAGAATCCCCAAAAAACCTCTGCAAGTAATATGATGGATTGACTGCATTTAATACCTGATTATGTATAATTACTTCACATCTCTGCAGTTTGTTTTGCAGAAGAGAAATACTTTCTACAAGATCAGAAAAAAAGGCTTGTGTTTTCTTTTTCTGATAACTGCAGACACTAAGTCACGAATCACTGATCTCAAGTCATTTTGAAAGAGAGAGAGAGAGAGAGAGAGAGAGAGAGAGAGAGAGAGAGAGAGAGAGAGAGAGAGAGAGAGAGAGAGTGTGTGTGTGTGTGCGTGTGCTGGGGTTGGGGGAAGATATGACAGAGGAGGGGGCGAGAGAGGTAACAGGGTTAACAGGGAATTGGGCATTGGATGTTGGGTGGGGGGTTACAGCTACGTGGAGAGGGCTGGGGTAAGATTGGGGTGAGGGTTTAAGTTGAGGCCAGAGGGGAAAGAGAGGAGAGAAGTGTGTGTGTGTGTGTGTGTGTGTGTGTGTGTGTGTGTGTGTGTGTGTGTGTGTGTGTGTGTGTGTGTGTGTGTGTGTGTGTGTGTGCGCGTGCGTGCGTGCGAGTGTGTGTGCGTGCGTGCGTGCGTGTGCGTGTGGGTGTGTGGTGTGCGTGTGTGCGTGCGTTTGTGCGTGTGTGCGTGCGTTTGTGTGCGTGTGTGTGTGCGCGCGCGTGTGTGTGTGTGTGTGTGTGTGAGGGTTTAAGTTGAGGGCAGACGAGAGACTGCCTGTGTGTTTCTGTCCTCTGAACGACCCTCTCTACTTCTACACATGAACGAGAGGCTCCCATCTTAGCATGTGTCAGTGTTTGTGTGAGTGTATGTGAGGGGGAACAAAGCAGTACAGGTGGGAACATTCAGTTACTGTGCACAATCATTTCTGTTGCTGAATCCCAGAAAACGAATAAAGCTGTGATCCAGCCCGTCATACGGACGTTTCCACCACATGTGACTTTTCATCTCACAGAAAGTGGATGGATTCATCTTTTATTGTGTATGTTTGTTTAGCAGATACGATAAAAAATAGAATCCCATTAATGTTAACTGTAACAGCAGCAGTATCTGAACTGCTTGCTATGTGTGTACTTTGGAAAGTGTTCAGGTTGTTCAGGTGAGGGGTGTGGCAGCATGCAGGAGGCAGGAGGCAGGAGGCAGGAGGCAGGAGGCAGGAGGCAGGAGGCAGGAGGCAGGAGGCAGGAGGCAGGAGGCAGGAGGCAGGAGGCAGGAGGCAGGATGTAACATATTGATTACCCTGTGGAGATCCTGTGTTTTTTGTTTACACTACATCGACACTGGCGTCGGCCCTTATCACCAACAGCTCTCCTGACATCTTCGCCTGTGTCTCCTTCATGCATGGCTCCTCTTTGTCGTTCTCATTCTGACATCCTCTGGAGTTTTAACCAGGGTGATGGCTCTGGAAACTCTGGACATTTGCCTTCTCACATCCGGCCCGTCCAGAGAATGTCTTGAGATTCTCTGGATATTCTCTGGAGTTTAGTGCATGTTTGAAAGCAGCTTTTGTTACATGTGGAGGGTTAGAATAGAAAACATTAAATAAAGCTGTTTTCAGACATGAAGGGGGCCGACCTACAAATTCTGCTGCAGAAAGCACTTCTGTTGTTTACATCAACTACAGCTCCCGCCCTTATCGTCAAAAACTCTTGTATCTCATTGTCTTTCCAAGTTGACATCTTTGTCGGCATCTTATTTGTGTACAGCTCCTCTTTTTGCATCCTGAGACATTTGTGTTCTTCCAGTTTCATCAACACGCCCACTCGCTCTCTGTGAATTTTCTAGACATCTTCCTTCCGATTCTCACACAGACATTTTCCGGTCATTTCATCAGTTTCTGACAGGCAAACAGACTAAAGGAAACCATCACCTCTTCCATCTCCACAGGATCTCCAGGGCTCAGCCTGAGTGGTCACCTCTCTTATCAAGGCCGTTGTCCCTCGATTGCTCAGTTTGCAGCTCCTTCCACCTCTTGGTTTTTGCTCTGATGTGCACGCGAGCTGTGAGACAAATGTGTGTCTTTACAATCCATGTGTCATCAACTGAATTTCTACAGGGGGACCCCGAGTTGTAGAAACATCTCAAAGAAGATCAACAACATGGGAGGAACCAGAGTTAAATGGTAGTGTCATAGTAACGTGTTTAAATACTTATTTCACTGTGACATTTCTGTTTTATTCCTTTTAATTAATAAGCTAAAATTTGCTTTGCAGTTATGGGGTACTGTCACAAATCGTCAGTCTTACAGGGCTTAAAATGGGGTCCTATTTATTATTATTATTATTATTATTATTGTTATTATTATTGACTGATTGCAAACTTTGCCACCACAGTGGAATTCTAGTTAATGATGGAAGGATTGTTGAATGATGTGAGGATGAGACTCTCCGTGCAGCTGAGGAACTTCCATTCATAAAACTGGAAAGCAGGTGCCACTATCACCTCGTTGGTTTAGCTGCTCTATGAAAGAAAGAGGAAAGATGAGATCAAACTCAGTAAAGAAATATGATGTGAGTTTATGATTTATTGGGTGTTTCTCTTTCGGTGTGTACAATCAACACTGAACACACGTATATGAACACACACACACACAGACTCAGCTGGGCTGGGCTGGGAGCCATGGAACAGACTGCCGGTTTCACGCTCCAAAACATTTTACCGGAACATTCTGCAGGAGCCTGACTCCAGCTGGTAGAGTGGACAGGAAGGACATGTGTGGCAGAGTGTGTGTGGGTGGCTCTCTCTCCTGTCTCTGGAATCTGTGCATGTGAGACTGAGGAGTTGTAATATCATATAGGAGCTCCTGACAAACACAATGGATACGTTTTCTTCCACACAAAACATTTGCAAAGTTGGTTTCTCAAATAATATTTCAAATCCTGTGTAGTTAACATCCACATTTGCCACCTTGCAGTCTTCCTTGCTGACTTTGCTGGCTCATGACACCAGGAGCAGGAGCGTGTCCCCCATGCATCTCTGTCCTTGTGTGTAAGATCCAAACATGAATAGGACTCACCCTTAAAGTGGTTACATCGTTACAACCAACACTAGTCTCTGCTCTCTCTGACAGCAGGCGTTGCCCCAGTTGAAAGTGTTGAAAATATAATCAAATCAAATGTTATTTGTATAGCCCATATTTACAAATCACATTAAGCCTCATATAGAACTTAACAAGATGCGGCATCTTCTTCCCTTACCTCTCAGCGATAGTAAGGAGAAACTACCAAAAACACAGGGGGACACAGAAATCACAGGAGAGTCACAAGTGAGGGATCCTTCTTAGAAGGTGGACACAAGTGCAATAGATGTCACATGCAGTAGAGCACATAACATTATTTAAAACATTTACGAGTAGAGACACTGTTGAAAATAAATGTTTAAAGCATTTTAGCTAAACGAAATCAGTAACAAGTATTGATGGAACATAATTGTGATGAAGAGGAAGATGAGGAAAGAGAAGCTGAATAAGAGCTGGTCCAGTGTCTGCTTCCTTAACTGAAACAACTCAAATCTACATAAAAACCTGTTGGTTTCAAAGTTATGTTAACAGTACAGTAGAGTCAGGAGGAAAAACCTGCTGGATTAAAAAGAATTATGGATAAAAACTATGCAGTGTGGCAAGCAAGAGGTATTGTGGCATTCCAATATTTGTCATTTCAAACCCTTGGATCCAACAGCCTTACCCCTGTGTTGGTAAACTGAATGGGCAGGGAGGAGCAGGAGGAGGTGTTACAGGGACGGGGAGGAGAAGAAAGGAGAGGGAGAGAAGTGCTGAACTCTCTTTGACTGTGGAGGAGGTGACTCAAGTTCAAATGTTACATAATCTCAATGGCCTCCTGTAGGAATGCTACCACACGCACACGTACACGTACACACACACACACAAACACACACACACATACACAAACTTTATGACTCTTAAACAGTTTGTGCTGTCCTCCACTTGCATTAACAAGTGTGTTAATGTATTTACATCTACATGGAACGACTTTGTTCTCAACTTGCAGATGTCTTCTTCACATTGCTGCTGAGTGGAGTTACAATGGTAAACAATACCTAATTAACAAAGCCACTGATCCATTGGAAATGATATGAAATGTCAATCCGTCCATCAGACAATCCACCACTTTCACTCAAACTGAAATATCTCCACTTGGTGTTTTTGGTGCTAATTAGCTATGGTTATCATTAGGAAACTGCATAAGTTGCTTATTGGTCCAGCTTAACATCAGCATGCTATAATAAAAAGGATAGTTCACCCAAAAATGAAAATTCACTCATTATCTACTCAGCACTATGCCGATGGAGGAGTGGGTGAAGTGTTGTGGGTCCACAAAACACTTCTGGAGCTTCAGGGGTAAACAGCGTTGCAGCCAAATCCAATACAATTGAAGTAAAAGGTGACCACTTCTTCAAACGTAAAAAAAACAACAGAAATTAAACATAAAATGCCTCCATACTGCTCCTGTGGTGTCATCCAAGTGTCAGTAAGCCCCGACATTCAAATTCGACTCCAAACAGCATCATTTACTACATGTTTTTAACCTAAATGTCCTCTGATATCTTCCTAGCCAGCAACGATGTTTACCCCTGAAAAACCCTGTTCACAGCTCACTGACAGCGGAGTGGGCCCTTATCACCAAAAGCTCTCTTGACATCTCCATGTGTGTCTTCTACGTGTATAGCATCGCCTCTTCATCCTGAGATATTTTTTTCTTTTCATATTTTTTTTTTTCATTTTTTATCTGTCGAGTGTTAGAATAGTCAACAACACCCCCACTCCCTCACCTATGGTGAATCCTGTGGAGGATCTCCTGCTGTGTCCACACATCGGCTCAGCGTTAAGTATCTAGGTAGTACAGGTTGTCCAGGTTCAGAGAAGTCAGTTAACGAAAACATATCCTGGATATGTTGAACTTGCACCTGGTGTCAATGTGCTATTAACAAAAACATGTGATGAGCCGCAGCGGAAATATTATCATGTCCTGCTGAATTGTCCAGAGATTTTTCTGTTGTTGTGAACTCCGGACAATATCAGGACCCCACTGTGCAGACATTTTCCGGAGTTCATGTCTGAAAACGACTTAGATCTGAAAAGAACACATTCTGAGCCTCCTTTGCCATTTCTGCACGTAGACATGATCACAAACAATCCATTTTTTTTAACTGGCCCAGAATTGATTATGGATGTAAACTCAGAAACATCCTCAGAAGCTCATGGATGCTTTGTATTTCCAGTTTGCGGCCCTATACCACTTCTATGCTATGCTCCCAACTGCTGCCCATGTTGAATGAGTGAGGAGGGTTAAAGACCAGGTTAAAAAAAGGTGCATTTCTGAGAAAGAGCATTTCAGAGTGAGACAGCAGTTCTCTGCAGTGGTCTCATCAACACATTCAAGTGAAAGTTTCAAGTCCTTGGATGCACCAATGAATTTGTTGCCACAGTCCAACCACAGTTATTTCGTCACTTCCCTGAGAGAAAAGTCTGTGCTGTCCAATGAAACGTTAAGGGCTCAATGCTACTGGCAGTGCCGCCTTTAGCTCGGCATGTGATTACTTCCCAAGGCCCAGAAAGGTCCAACCCTGCATTTGTGGCTAAAGGTTGGCTCCTGCTGTAGGCACTCTGGGGTTAAGCAGACATCTGTTGCTGCTCTATCATCTCTTTTATTCCTGCACATAACACATAAGGCTGCTGATAGCTCTGTGCTAATGGTGAATACATTTAATTCACACTTAAAACAAATTTCTAGGACCGCCTTTTTCCACTTGCGTAATATCTCAAAAATCAGACATGTCCTTTCTCAAAAAGATGCAGAAAAACTAGTCCACTCCTTTATTCCATCCAGACTTGATTATTGTAATTCCTGATTATCAGGCTCCAGCAGTAAGTCGTTAAAGACTCTGCAGCTTGTCCAAAATGCTGCAGCACGTGTCCTGACAAGAACCAAGAAAAGAGACCACATTTCTCCAGTATTAGCTTCGCTGCACTGGCTTCTGGTTAAATCTAGAATAGAATTTAAAATTCTCCTCCTCACCTTCAAGGCCCTTAATAATATGGCACCATTATACCTCAAAGAGCTGTTAGTACCTTATCAACCCACTAGAGCACTGCGCTCCCATAATTCAGGCTTACTTGTCGTCCCTAAAGTCTCTAAAAGTAGAGTAGGAGCCAGAGCTTTCAGCTATCAAGCTCCTCTCCTGTGGAATCATCTCCCACTTTCAGTTCGGGAGGCAGACACCATCTGTACGTTTAAGAGTCGGCTTAAAACCTTCCTTTTGATAAAGCTTATAGTTAGAGCTGGTACAGGCCTGTCTTAGACCTGCTCTTAGTTCTGCTGCTATAGGTCTAGAAGGTCGGGGACACATGACACTCGGAGCTTCTCTTTCCAGCTTCTCCTTCCTCTTCTCAATCATTATCACATCAAAGAAATTCATCTCATCACTACATGTTACTGACTTAACTTCTTCCCCGGAGTCCCTTTGCCTTATCGCCGCAGATCCAGGGCGGCTGCGGCCACATCGTGGATTATGATCTGTGGATCCGTATCAGAGGTCGTAATGGTGGATCCAGTATGACGGATTCTGCATCGTGCTGGCTGATCGTGATAATAATGGCGGATCCTGTATCGTGTTGGCATCTGATAATGGTGGTGGACCACGATCAAGGTGGCAGCTGATGATGGATCCTAATGGCGGCAGTGGACAATGACTGTGGACTATAGTGGCATCCGATCTTGATGGTGGATCATGATCGTGGTGGCAGCTGACCATGGACTATGATTGCAGCAGGACTGCTCGATACATAGTATTTCTCCTCAGATACTCGACCATTAATGACAATAATCCATCAATTCATTGACCTTCAGTTATACTTCAAAATGTTTACCCTTATCAATGCTGCTAAAACCTTTATCTTGATGTTCTCCTTTACACTTGACATCTATTGCACTTCTGTCCGTCCTGGGAGAGGGATCCTCACATGTGGCTCTCTCTGAGGTTTCTACCTTTTACCCTGTTAAAAGAGTTTTTAGTAGTTTTTCCTTACTCTTGTTGAGGGTTAAGGGCAGAGGATGTCACACCTTGTTAAAGCCCTATGAGACAAATTGTGATTTGTGAATATGGGCTATACAAATAAAATTTGACTGATTGATTGATTGATAAATAGAATCACAAGATGGTGCTTTACAGGCATGTGGACAGGGTGAGCCTTAACCTTTCCCAGGTCATGTGTGATTCGCTCATCTACCCACAGAAAGCCATTGTCATTCCCAAAGAGCAGGCGTTTAGAACACCAGTGGGCGTACCCCGCTTTGTTTGAATTCATCCAATCTCCTCTGCATTTCTGCAGCCACTAAATGATCATGTGTTCTGCCTTTGTGAGCTCATGTAGAAAGTTCTGCAATCAGTCATAGCAGAGCGATGGCCTTAGTGTGTGAAGAGGACTGTGATATTGGGCAAGAGTTCCTTATCCTTAGTTCAGTCAGACAACTCACGTTCAAACAGTAGAAGTGTAGTTAGTGTTTGGCGTCTAGGCTCCGACTAAATCACTTCCCCCGATATGATTACATATGATGGGAGTGATGAGCAAATACTTGTAACCCCCCGTCGGAGCCTAAAGGTGGATGCTGGGGTGGTGGAGGGGCTGAAGCAACTGATGGCAATACTGCGCAGCAGCTAGGCAGCAGAGAGAGTGATGGGGAATTTTCTCTGCTTAAATAGACCACCTAATAAGGTGGGTGTGTATTATAGATGGTTGTGGAGAGTGAGGTATGTCACATGATGTATGTCACATGATTGGAGCAGCGCACCTCGTGTTGTCTGCCTGAACTAGCTCGCTGGGTTCGCTTCATTTGTGTGAATTGGACCTTGTTGGAGCTTTGAAGTTGTCCTGCCATTACTGACCTCGTAGCATGGTCTGCTGGATTGTTCTCTTTGGGAACACGTCTCCACTGTTCAGGGTGAATGGACTGCCTTATACAATACACATGGTTTTTCATATACATGTAACATCTTCTCGACTCATGTACGGACAGTGAAGAAAGCTACTTAGTCCAGTTTTTATCCCAAGCTCTCTTTGATTCAAAATCATGGGATGGTTAACTATACTAAAGGGGCCTGCTTTGCTATAGCAAGGACAAAACTGACCTGGGTGAGACTCAATTATTAAGTCAAGTCAAATATATATTATTGTGTTTATATATTTATTTATATAGCCTAATATCGCAGATCATTTACACATCTAGGAAAACAAATCAAACACACAAAAGGAGAAAGGGACATGGAGGAGGCTGGAACCAAGATCAATCCAAAACATCTGGAATTAGGCTCAAGGGGGAAAGGTCAGAGGACGATACCACACAGAGAGTCCGAAGGGAAACATGACCTAGATAACTCGTGCTTCAGGGACAACAAACAGTGGGTTGGGCATGATTGGAGAGAGGAGAGTCAGACACACCCTGGACACTCATGTGATCCGGGGACAGCAGAGGGTCAGTCGACCATGGTGCCAACTCTGGGGACAGAGAGGAACCCTGAGTTCTGAGAACACAGAGCACATGATGGAATCTAAGGTTTAAGGAGATAAAAAGGGTACGAAGGCACCTGTCCATTTTGAATTGCGTCTGTCAATAGAAGCTATTTAAACATTTAAAGGTTTATAGTCAATAATCAAACGATCGGTTCATTGGGGGCTTTGGTAGATACAGATTTTTTTTTATGATAATGTATACAACTGTTGAATCTGAATGAATTTGACTACATTGATAAATGTGTCAACTGACTCTATACCACAGAGAGAAAAGGACAAATTATCCACTGCACCAGCTGCCATGAGACAAATCATGCAGTGCTGGGACATTTTTATTTTCAATCGACAATGAACTTTCAGGACTCAATGCAATAAAAGCTCTTTTAGAAGTGCTCTCCAAGGAATTATGGCAGTTATACTGAAGCATAAAATTCAACTAAGCCCAGTGGCTAAAGAAAACAAAGTCTTCCAACAATCCTCCCTCACAGCCCAGCTCACCTCTTTTGCTTAATCTGTTTTCTCTACACAAACCCTACTAAATCAGCATCAAGAGTTGATAAAGGCATTTATGAGTGCTCCTCTGAGAATCTTCACAATAAAGAGACATTACAGGGAATCCCACCAAGTACACTGCATAGGACCAGAATAATACCACACACTTTCATGTGCATATGTCCGTACGTACACCAAAAACAAAAACCATTCAAACAACAGACTCCTGCATCATGTCACCATAAATTCACTGAAATTTGTAACCTGGAACATCTGTGGAACCCGTTCACAGGCAAAAAGACTTAAAGTAATCAACCACATAAACAAACTAGAATGTCACTCAGTAGGACACATACCTCTGCCAAGGGCCAACATTCCCCTTAAATTCAATCAAGCTGCACCAAATTCCACACACTCATAGATATCAGTCCCCTTGATGTGCCAAATTTTGTTCATCAAGATCCATGAATTATTCCCTGGTAAGAAAGTGAGAATGTTAAAAATGCCCTATTTCACAATGTTAAGGAAAGTGAAAGAAATTCCAGCTATAAAGACTCAGATCACACTGTCAACTGGTCAAAATCCACCACTCTCCCACTCAACCCTTATCGCTGGGACGATTCAAACTAGTAATATTACATAATTAGAAGCAAATATGTCCCTGAGACAGTCAGAGTCAGTCAGTCTCAACTTCACTAATCAAAAGAGGACAAGCATCAGCAATGGATGAATCTACCAATAGATCCAGAGGTTCTACAATCAGAATGAGCCCAGCCTCCTGGTTCATATCCCTAGACTCCACCGTCTCAAAATTCTACTTGAAAAACAAAACACCTAGAATCAAACTAGCTAAACCTGAATCCCAAACACAAGGAGAGCTGGAGGAACCATAATTGATCCAATACTTCAGTACATTCACAATTGGAAAAAATCACATCAATATAACAAACATGACATAAAGAGTTCCATATGCTTGTTTCAAAAACCATAGTTACAACCCTGACACCAAACAACACAGTGTAATGTCACCTCCCAAACACCCCCCCTCATCTGGAACAACCCGGACTTCTCTCACTCAACAGAAAGATACAACCTCAAACACAACGGCCAGAACACTCTGATCTTCTTTCCACTTTTGGTCACAAATTACAAATAGACAAATGAAGAAACTCAGCAGTGTTAGGCAAATTACTGAAATTAGTAAATTACTTCTTTCAAAAGTAATTGCTGGAGTGCTGTAAGTACAAGTACATGTGTGTTTCTGACAGAAGAAAATAGGGAGAGAGAGCGAGGTGTGTCTCCCTGCACTGTGTTACTACCCTGAATGAACTGCTGCTGAACTCTGCATGACTGTGGTCATGAAAAAGTCACACACACACACACACACACACACAGGCATGTTGTGGGGTTCTCTCAATGGAACATCTGTCTTTTTCTAAACCACAACCGTTCAATGTGTGTGTGTGTGTGTGTGTGTGTGTGTGTGTGTGTGTGTGTGTGTGTGTGTGTGTGTGTGTGTGTGTGTGTGTGTGTGTGTGTGTGTGTGATATTGTTATGTTGGTGTGAAGTAAGTGTTTAGGTGTACAGCAAATGGTTCCTCCACTGCTGACCCAGAAGCTATAAACCTGCAGTCACCACACATTAGTCATCAGTTAGTTGTGCATCCCAGTCAATGATCTTACATGAATATGCAAAAATGAAATCATTGATGTGCATTCACGTTTTTGTCATTTGTAAAAATGTGTTTCTCTTTCGTGTTGCTCTATATCTCAATCTTTTATTTCATAATAGTCCTGCACATGCTCACACATAACATGCCAACAGTAAACCTACAGACATCGCCATGAAACCAGCAGTCTCCACAATATGACAAATACAATTTAAAAACTGGGTACTTTAATCCCCAAACCCCAGAAATCAGTTGGCTTTATATGACTAGAAATAAGCTTAAAAGGTAAAGCTGATTATAATCCAGTCACTTAAGTATATTTACAGATTCACTTCCTGTCGACACCAGACTGTTACTCTTGCGCCCAACTTGATGTCCTAAAAACGATCAAAAATGCTAACAATAAACTCTATATACAAAATATGAACAGTAGCTACTCTTTAGGATATATACAAAGCTAACTGTGAGAGTGGAAAAAAGATTGAAGCACAAGAAAACACTGTGTGGAAATCAAAAGACCCAAATTATGTCATGCACTGCATAGCTGCTCTGGGACGATTAGCAGATATAAAACTGTCATGGTTTCAACTTTCATACTACAAACAGTAATAAATGGTAAATAATTTGTATTTATATTGCACTTTTCTAGTCTTGATGACCACTCAAAGCGCTTTACAGTACAGTTTGCCATTCACCCATTCACACACACATTCATAGCAGCACTTTTTTTGTCTTCCTATGAGGGGATGGAGTTTGCATGTTCTCCACATGTCTGACTGAGTTTTCGCTCCACTTCCCAAACCCATGCAGAGTTGGGATTAAGTTTATTAGAGATTTTAAATTAACTGTAGGTGTGAATGTGAGTGTGAACATCTGTTTCTCTCAGTATGATGGCCCTGTGATACGCTGGTGTGCTGTCCATGGTGTACTCAGCGTTCTGCCCAATGTCAGCTGGGATTGGTTCCAGCCCCCCCCCCAGTACCCTTTACAGGATAAGTGGTACAAATAATGGATTGATGGATATATTAAATATTTAAAAGATTCCACTATGCAGTATTAGGAGTTGGAAGTTAGGAGGGGTTGACCCAACTATATCAAACAACAATTCAATCGAGAAATTAGCATCAGTTAGTTGTGCAATTTGTAATTTTTTTGTAATTTGTTTTTGTAATTTGTAAAAATGTGTTTCTCTTTCGTGTTGCTCTATATCTCAATCTTTTATTTCATAATAGTCCTGCACATGCTCACACATAACATGCCAACAGTAAACCTACAGACATCGCCATGAAACCAGCAGTCTCCACAATATGACAAATACAATTTAAAAACTGGGTACTTTAATCCCCAAACCCCAGAAATCAGTTGGCTTTATATGACTAGAAATAAGCTTAAAAGGTAAAGCTGATTATAATCCAGTCACTTAAGTATATTTACAGAAATGCAATGATAGTAATATATGTTTACTGGTCCTCTGTCAAGCTCTGACTGTTGTTTTTCTTGAATTAGTTCCAGCATGTATCTCTCCAAATCAACATTTACATTTTTTTATTTGAATATTAAAAACTGATCGTCGGACATTCTAACCCGCTCCCTGTTTTAATGAAGTGGCTGCTTGACCCTCATTGTACTGTGTGAGACTATTACACACCCTCATTCACTTGTGTATTGTTTCAAGGAATTTGAGCTTGTTCTACTTCGTTCATTGTAGCCCCGTCTGTCTGTGGTGTCACTTGAGCCGTTTTCAAACAAGGTTCTTCATTGGGTCTGGACATTTTCCAACATTTGCCTTTTACATATGAATAATTCAGCAGGAGTTTGTCTGGGTCAGACTCATTCAAACAACAGGAACATGTCCAGAGCATTCAGGCGAGCGGTGGAGTCTGAGTCGAGATGCAGAAGGCCGGACGGAACGTTTTAATGCCGCTGCAGCGATCACGTTTTTCTTCACAGGACATGGACACCAGCGTCGGCCCTGTATTAAGATGTTCAACAGTTTTTATTCTCGAGGCGTTGCCATAACGCAAATGCAAACACACACAGTTTCAAACAAATACAGTACATGTGTACAGAGTTATTAATAGCTATCAGTGTCATATAGTAAGACAAAGACACAGACAGCGGTAAATGAACATGCACACACACACACACACACACACACACACACACACACACACACACACACACACACACACACACACACACACACACACACACACACACATCCATACACAGAACACACATAGTTCATCTTAAGGCCTTTCTGCACCTTTGTTATCATACATGCATTCATAATTGTGTGTTTATGAGAAGTTGATTTACTGACATCAACTTACTGACATGGACCAACACTTTCAATTTGACCGTCTGTCATCCCTCCATGTATCAATCCATCCATCTCCACCTCTTCCCATGTCTTGTGTTTCAACACCAGGCAGTTAAGTGTGCATGTGCTTTGGAAACATGTGATGAATCTGCCTATAAATCAGAGTTGTCACAGTTTGAGTGAACTATTGGCCTTTAATGGCCAATAAATACAGGTTAGCAGGACAGAGGTTGGCTACAGGTCACAGGGTGGAGGTGTGTGTGTGTTTGTGTTTGTTGGGGTGGGCTGAGAGTTCACAAACAGGCCTAAAAGAGTCATTTGAATTGCTAATTTGAATCACAACTTCCATTACATTCGCTTTAAAATCATTGAAAACATCATAAAACCATAAATGAGATGCCTTTAATTTATTTTCATTCACTGAACATTATATTGTCATATCTGTATCCATATTATTGCCATCATTTTAGAAATCCCCCCATATACCAGTTTTTCACAGATACAATTCTTTCACTTCCTTCTACCTCTCCTCTCTGACTGGTTTTCCATCTGGAACCGTCAACAACCTTCATCTTGTCCTCCTCCTCCTCCTCCTCCTCCTCTCATCTGTCGGTGTCTGTCTCTATGAGACAGCGGTCACCTTTTAGCCCTGTGCAAGGCTCAGGCTGCGGTCCCACCTCCCATCAAGATGACAGGGTCAGAAGCAATCCAACCCAGGAAGTGATTTTACGCCCTTCACACATGTGAGGAGCTTTTAAAGAGCAGAGGAGATGAGACTGGAGGTGGTGTGATAAACACAACAGGCCTCACATCTTCAGACTACCAGCCAGTCATGAAGACATTTTTGTTTGCTCTCTTGATTCCCCTCTCTCCACTCCTCCTCATGTTCTTTCCAAAATTGTTAAATGAATAGTTTGATAGTTTTCCCTGACTCTTGTTGAGGATCAAGAGCAGAGGAAGCCGCACATTCTTAAGCCTTATGAGGCAAATCGTGATTTGTGAATATGGGTGATAAAGATTCAGGACAATTCAATTTTATTTGTAAAACGCTGAATCATAATATACATTATCTCAAGGCACTTTACATAGAAGGTCAAGACCCAACAGTTCCCACCATGATTGATTGATTGATTGATTAGGGGTTAGGTGGAAAACAAGACAACCACATTACAAATAATTTATTATGACAAAAAATGTAAAAGCAGGGTCAGTAACATGGCAGGTTCACTGAATGAGATCACGGATTAAGAAATACTAGTTATATCAGAGGTCAAAATATATCTGAATCTCCAACCTTCCGGTTAATGGACGACCCTTCCTACCTCCTGAGTCGCAGCCAGTACATCCTAGAAATGGACATTTATAAGAGAAAAAAAAGTTATATAAAGCAACTAAATCTTCATTTGGTGGAGATTGAAGTGCATGAACGGAGGCCATGATTTCTATCTTGTTGTAGCTGTGGCTCAGAAGGTAGTTGTCCACTAACCGTAAAGTTGGTGGTTCAATCCCCAGGACCTCCAGACTGCATTCCAAAGAGCCTTGGGCAAGATAATGAAGCCCAGATTGCCCACCATGGCTGTGGCGACAGTGTATGAATGGTGTGTGATAGAAAGTGCTGTGTGTAGAAGCACTCTATGAATGTGTGTGTGAATGTGACTTGTAGTGTAAAAGTACTAAATTCAGTCCTTTTAACTGTCAGTTAGAAACAGGATGTGTACTTGATGACCACCTCATTAGCATAACCCTATGGCTATTATAACCATGATCTATCTTCTGTAACCAATGTACTTATTTTAATCAAACCATGACCTTTTTCTTATTTTTGTGCCTTAATCCAACCAAACCTTAACCAGTAGGTTTCATCACATCACATAAACATTCATTTTTTAAAAGTAATTTGCAACAGTTTTAGAAGTTACAGACAAATAACGTGTTCCAGCTGATAGGACAAATAATGTATTTTGTCATTGAATGTGAAGGACTATATAGTGTATTTACTCTATATTTATTATTTCTTGCACGATCTTTTCAGTCCTGATGCTTCTGACAATATGGTGCTGATGTGACATAAGATGAAGTATTATCTTATATGTGAAACCTGTACTAAAGTAAAACCCTTAAGTGCTCCACATTCCTCGTTTAAAAGCAGGCGACAGATTGATCCTCTGCTATTACCCATCCACAATGACACACAGCCTAAAATGATATTATATTCTATATATTATATTACGACTTTTTTCCCCATAATATTACAACTTTATTCTTGTAAACGTATGAACTTTGTTCTTGAAATCTCAAACATTTCTTTTCCCTATAGATTCTTTTTCATAAAAATGGCACAACCGTCAGGGGTAATTTAGGGTTCAGTATTTTCAGGACATTTCGGCTTGCGGAATGGAGAAGACTGGGATGAAACTGCCGACCTTCTGGTAAAAGGCTGAGCCACTCTGTCCCCTGAGCCACAGCCGCCCTATAAGAGGCAAATGGATACAAACTTAGCTGAAGGTGAAGATTGCAAAGATAAACCGAGGACGGTCTGAAAAGAAAAACATTATCTGTAGCGTCCTGGACTTGAGGATATGAGGTAAAAGCTGTCCCCTCCAGCTCCAGTTAAACCCACCAGGCGCCATCACCTGCCCTTATCTCCCAACCGCCAATCCATTCCAGCCACTAGATTGGGTTGACTCAAACAAAAAGGAGTATGAGACACTGCAAACACACATTGTCAATTTCACTTCTACATTCCTACTGCAACTAAATTGTGATGCTTTTCTTATTTATGTATCTATCAAGTCTTATCAGGCTAATTTTGTTGCTGAAATCAGTAAAAGCTTCACTGACATCATACTGGTTTTCTGTTAGAACCTTTTTAATGCTCACGTCCCACCACTGGCAACCCTTGGTTAAGATCAGAGAAAGATTGTGGTCTGATTTAATCTAGATTAGTAGAGAAAAAGCCCACAGTGACTTGATGTGTTTCTAAACAATTTTAGCCCAAAAACGGATCTTTCTGTATTTGGGACTCAACTTAGAGTGTGATACAAACTGAGCCCTTAAACATGGTTAATTGAACTATGCTTTGGTGCAGCCATTGTGTTTCTATCCCGCAGCAAAAATAGGAGGGTTATCTAGGTGATAGGTGTTTCCTCTGGCTGATGTCAATGCCAACAGAAACACTGTGATGAGAAGCAGCCACTTCAGGATCACAGTCTGCAGTGAGAGAACCAGGAACCAACTCCAGAACCAACAGATCCCAAGGTGGAACTGTAGGGACTCAAACGTGTATTTTGAATTGAATTACAAAACTATCTGCAACTTGACGCTGAGTTCAGCAATGGCCCAGGCATTGATACATTTTTTTCACATGGTGTTACAAATCTCTCCTAAGCTGCTTTCAGACAGACCTATCGGTTCTGTAGCCTACTCCTCAGAGCTGCAGCGCACAGTAGATGTATCCTTCAAGACTGTTCTCATCCCTTACATAAGCTGCTTTCAGATATGCACTGAACTCCGGAGATCCTCCACACTTTCTCCGCAGGGGCTGTATGTGTGAAAGCAAATGTCCCAGTGAGAGCTTCCAGAGTTTCTGCTGCTTTTCTCTGTCTGGCACCCTAGTATAAAGTCCGCAGAAGGTCCAGAGAGGAGCTGATGTGAGAACACAGCAGAAGATCCTGCTTAGTTTTCTAACATTAAAGAAAGAAAAAGAATAGAAACATCTCTGCATGAAAAAGGGGTGCCACACATACAGAAGACACCGAAAAAGAGGCTTGTGGTGCTAAGAGTAGACGATGTGCTGTAAACAAAAACACATGATCTACGTTACACCCTGCCTCTGCCTGCTCCACCACCCTGTACCTGAAACCCCCCGGAGGGTTTTCTGCTGTTGTAAACGAGGCCGAGAATCTCTTGCTACGTTGTTCATTTGTGAAAGGCAACCTCCAGAAAATCCAGAACCAATTCTCTGGAGTTTCTCCAGAGGTCGAGTCTGAAAAGGCTATAGGGAATTCCAGATCCCTCATTCCCACCGTCGTCTTGTAGCATCTGGGTGGAGAACTAAGTCATACAGAAATGCTCTGTACATTGAACTCCTAAACAAACTAACACAGCAAAACTTTGGTATTTTTCTTGGAATGCTGAATATCCCATTTGCACAGAAAATGTATTGGCCCCAGAATAAGTTAACCTGTGATGATACTGTGATGTGTGCACGGTTTGAACCTCTCACTTCCACTGAGGGAACCAGCACAGTAAATCTGTGATGGAAACACCAACATGACCTGCAGACTGTTGAGTTTGTGTAGCTCCACATTCCCTTGAAGCATATCTGGTGGAAGAGAGGTATCTGTCTCTATTTGAAGCCATTTCTGATTCTTCTCAACCTTCACCTCTTTTCCTCTCTCTTTAAATCCCTCAGACCAAAATATTTCTTACTCATTGTTTACTTCATTTTGTCTATCTCTTCTCTCTCTAATGAACATATCCATGACCAAAGCTTGTGGCTGATCTGTTTGTATGTGATAGGCAAGAGAAACACACACACAGCCAGGCATGCTGCTACTTTGGGGTTACGAGGTGAGCAGGGTTCATGTGCAGGCCAGATAACAGTATGACATGGAGGGGGGGTACAGCCTCTACCTTTTACTGGTGTCAGCAAAAGCCTCTCAGCATTAGTGCCAACATGTCACACATGTGGAAAGGATGTGCTATAATAACTATCTTGTTGTTTTTCTTTGTATATTCAAGGGACGTGGTGGAGTTTGATGGGTTTCACTTTTTACTTTACATGTTTATCAGATACATTTAATGAATTAATGAAAAGAAACCTAAAAAAAGTCAAAGAAACAAATACAAATATATATATATATAAAATCATCAATTTACAGACCAGACAATATCTCACAGCATTGCAAGCAAATAGAATTCAACATGCCTGAGTACACAGCTATAGTGATTAAAAAGAAGAGAGCAGACACAATGCAACTAATATCAGCCACCACATATGACACTCAACATATTCTCATATATCATGTTGGTTAAAACTGATTTTATTCACCTTCATTAGCAGCTCTAGTATCAATCAAATTTAAAGTAAGGCCGATCAAATTCTGTCAAAATAAAAGGAGAATGAATTTAAAGTAGTTTAAAAACTATTGATGCATCTTCATATTTAACCTTGTCTCCTTGAGAGTATATTGCTGTGCAACTTATGTCTTGATTATGTTCAGAGGCAATATATACCCTTTAACACCAAAATTTGCGGGTATACGAGGATTTTCTGAAATGTGGGTAAACCTGCTAAAAAGGTGATTGACCCGTTTCCCATTGCTGGTCGAGGAGTTTGGCATTTCTGTGGTTTTCCCCCTGGTGAGTCACGAACGTGTCAGACACTGAGAAGCTCTCTCACCTCACTGTCTTGCCAGTGTTGCATTTTGCAAAATACAAAGAAGACAAAACCGCTGATGTTCCGAAGCTGTAGAAAACAATAAGAACACAAACGTTCATGGGTATTAACGCGCCAATGCCCATAGGTTAAATTTGTGTCATAATGTAAAGTGCTGTATCAGAAGGTCGTGGTTCGAGCCTAGTCTCCCCCATTCGCTGTGCACATAGATGCACTTCATGGATGTGGTTAAATGGCTGAATGGCAAAACTGTACTGTAAATCACTGTCGTCATCAAGACTAGAAAAGTGTTTGATAAATACCAAACTCAAATTCAAAACAACTTTATTTGTAAGAACACAGATAAATACTGAATGATAAAGTGATCGGAGTGCATTGAGGTAAGTAATACAGACAAAGATTATGTACAGTTAATGTGATTGAAGTGTATAGAGACATACATTTTATGAAACTGGCATTACATATGTAACCATATTTTCTTTATTGAAATGATCACAATGAACCAAAATGTTGTAATGATGGTGACAATAGCTTTATTTTTATATTTCTCAAAACTCTTTAAGCCTCTGATGTATTATGTTGCATGATCAGATGACCTCTCTTGTAGCTGATGAAAAACTGGACTTCCTCATTTCCTGTTGTTCTGTTGCTCCAAGGACAACAAACTTAATGTCACGTTGTGTCAAAATCAGCTAAATACTTCGTTACCACTGCACATCCCTGTGTGTGTAACACGCAGAGCGTACAACTGTACAGTAGGTGCATGGTCGGTGCATCATAATTCATCTGCAGTTGTTCACGTTGTACACTAAACAAATGTCGTCTCTTGAGAGTATTGTCTAATTTCTTTGTCTTTCGTGTGCAGATGCAAATGAATATTGGAAGTTGTGATTTTTCCAAACACTGTTAACGTTTGCTTGTGCTGTTGTCACATCGAATGAAGACATACAATACAATTCAACGTAACACAAAGCTTGTTCCTTTATCCAACTTGAATAATAATAATTGAAGAAGGATATCGAGAGAGGGAAACAGAGACAACTTGCCATCAAAGTGAAAATGTCGGATTGTAAGGCCTGTTGGCTGCAGCAGAATGTAGTATTTAAGCCTTCAAAGGTTTATCCATGCCTTTGAGGCCACTGTGGCCTATGTTAAAATATTAATGTATTCATATTTGATGTCCTAACATCGCGTGCCTTCACTGTCAAAGCTGTAAACGTGACAGGAATATCCCTTGGAGTGGCAGCAGGGGTGGGTTGGCCATTGGGACGTTCAGGAAGACTCTCCAACCAAACAATACATTCCAGGCCAAACCAGTGGAGAGTATACTGACAGTATACAGGGGGGGGCTTAAAGGGATAGTTCACCCAAAAATGCAAAATTCTCTCTCTACCTAAATGGTCAATGGTTTTGTATTTATATAGTGCTTTTCTAGTCTTGATGACCACTCAAAGCTCTTTACAGTACAGTTTTACATTCACCCATTCACACACACATTCACACAGTGCATCTATTAGCAGCACTTTGTTGTTCTATGAGGGGCAATTCTGGGTTCAGCATCTTGCCCAAGGACACTTCGGCATGCAGATGGGAAAGACTGAGGATCGAACTTCAGGTTGGAGAACGACCTAGAGAACGGCTCTACCCCTCAACCTACTCACCCCTATGCCGATGTAGGGGTGGGTGAAGTGCTTGGGTCCAAAGAACACTTTCAGGGGTAACCAGCGTTGCAGCCATATCCAATACAATTAAAGTAAATGGTGAACACTTCTTCTGCACGCATGGATCACAACCTTTAAAGGCGCTAATCGCAGTTTACTTTACATCAGGAAAGAAAGAATTAAGAATTAAAAAGAGAAAAATGTTGGTTATAGATGAAGCTAAATGCACCAAACTGATGGAGGATTTCCATGGTGGCAGCTGATCAAGCAGGACTCGGCAGCAGGGACCCAACAGGTGCACCATGAATAATGCATTAAAAGGATGTATGTATATATTTATATACAAGCCCATATATTATATATTGACTTTTACTTCAGACATTAATGGAGTCGTAGACAGAGTTGCTCAGATGCTTGCTGGTGTGTACTGATCGGACCAGTTCATTGAACTGCTCTGTGCTGTGCTTTCATTTGTGTGGTTATTGTCTAAATTTCTCACATATGATGTCTCGTCCTCCAACCTATATGACATTATAACTATAGCTATTTGTTTCTCTGTAAAATTATAACTGCTGCTGTGAGAATAGTTACCATTATGTGTAAAATAAACCATGGGATTTGATGCAGAAAATTGTTGTTGTGTTATTTCTTTCATGCAAATTGTCCTTTTTTTCAGTTGTTAAAAACATTACAACAAAACTCTTCTTCCAGCTCCTGCCTTTTCTGTTCCTCTCTCTCTCTCTGAAACACATCACTCCACACAGAAGACCAGATAATCCTTTGAAGGTGACAATGAAAGATGGCTGATAGCAAAATAAACATTCAGACTGTGATGGATCATGGGAATACACAGAACCAACATAAAGTGAAACTGGATGATAGATGTGTTTGCACAAAATGTGCATTTGTGGGTGTGGGTGGGTGGCTTTGCATGTATACGTGTGTGTGTGTGTGTGTGTGTGTGTGTGTGTGTGTGTGTGTGTGTGTGTGTGTGTGTGTGTGTGTGTGTGTGTGTGTGTGTGTGTGTGTGTGTGTGTGTGTGTGTGTCTGTGTGTGTGGGACATGGCAGCATGCCAAACAGAAGTCCGGCTCTGTCCCATTATCCTGGATTCAGGTGCAAATTGTGTGTAGATCCAGTTGAAACCGTTCACACCTGACATCAGAATGTGCCTCTAGTGACCACTGGTGGTCAGCTTTCACTCCCTTGCCCCCCCCTTTGATCTGTGGGGTAGCTTCTAATGCTGTTGGTCACTGTTTAAACCTCTCATTCATTTGAATGGTGCCCGATAGTGACACAGTGGGGTTCTAGCAAAAAAGAAGAAAAAACACAAAAAGTTGAACCCTTTCTCCTGTCACAAGTAATCTAGCATGTCATTAGGCGATATGGAAATATCAGTAATTGCACATCAATAACAAATGAGAGCTTATAGTATGGATCTCCAAATGAAAGAATAGTGCATTTCATTTCCCCTACTTGTAGCTGTTTATTCGTTTAACTGATGCACCTTGGTTGAACTGTAAGCTTACACCAGACTTGCTCTCCACCTTAACACGCTCTGTCTGTCACCAGCCGGCTCTTACAGACTCAGTACATGTAGCTAAGTGCTGCTCTTTGTGGAAAGTGCTTGGATGGTAACCTCTGAATGCATTCCAGACCTGGGCATTCTTTCACGCCTACTCTGTCTTTCCCTCCCTGTCTTCTTTTCAACCTTCTCTTTTTCTTTGTTTCATGATGTGTCTGATCCCCTTCACACATCCCCCCACCACAGAAACGACTTTGTTGTGATCAAACTTTCTCTCTGTCATCCTCGATCTCTGTACAGACACCGATGTGGTTCCCTGGAGCTGTGGGCAGACTGTACGACGTAGAGATGACTCGCAATAAAACTAAGTGGTGTCATCATCCATTTCTGAATTTATTCAGCCTTACAAATATGTCTTGGACTTTAGTCTATATTCCATAAATACCCATATCTATATAAAGGGACTCTTTTTACATTGTTAACAGAGATGGGACCGGATAGCTCAGATGTGTAGCGTAATCTGACTTTTGGGAAGAGTGGTGAGGCCTATTTATTTTGTGCCATGCTGGCAACATGTTCCTGGGGATAGTCACATCTGTCAGTTGGTTTCATCCCACACAGGGATCATTATATTACATTATTATTTTATCACTAGAAATGCAACTAGAGCAAGATAAAAGTTTACACAGATGCTAAGTCATCAAAAAAAAAAACTCATTTAAAGGCGCTGTTCAAATCAGGCATTAACATGTGTCATGGAAGACCCAAACCCAAATACATGAACGTATGAGAAACACTGACAAGTGTAAAAAATACTTTTGGATCAGTATGAATCTGTAGTGGGTCAAAGGATGTCAGCTGAGTAGGCAGTCGTTCAATATGGCCCAGCATTAACCTTCACCCAGCTAAAAGAATGTGGCCATATGTGACCTCTGAATGTTGCGTGCATGTGTGCATGTGTGTGTGTGTGTGTGTGTGTGTGTGTGTGTGTGTGTGTGTGTGTGTGTGTGTGTGTGTGTGTGTGTGTGTGTGTGTGTGTGTGTGTGTGTGTGTGTGTGTGTGTGTGAGAGAGAGAGAGAGCGAGAGGGGTTTTCTGTCGTCCCTGTCAGTTTGATGTAACAGCTATATTGGCGTCTGCCCCAAGACAATAGCCTTTTTCTTTCTTTCTCTCTCATCAAAGGACTAATGGTCTCTGAGATGTGGCATAGACCTGTTAGATCCTTTGGCCTCTCCATGGCACTCTACCACACCATCAGATAATCTGAGGTGTGTGTGTGTGTGTGTCTGTCAATGTACATGTATGTGTACATGCAAAGAAGGATAACTGATTTGTAGTGTAAATATATACTTAACAATTTATTTGTTCGATTTTTTGCTGTTCAAATTTACTCTTGATTTTTTGTTATGCTTTGTGTGTGCGTGTGTGTGTGTGTGTGTGTGTGTGTGTGTGTGTGTGTGTGTGTGTGTGTGTGTGTGTGTGTGTGTGTGTGTGTGTGTGCGCGCGTATGTGTGTGTGTGTGTGTGTGTGTGTGTGTGTGTGTGTGTGTGTGTGTGTGTGTGTGTGTGTGTGTGCGCGTATGTGTGTGTGTGTGTGTGTGTGTCTCCGAGACATCAGAGAGTCTACTCTGGGCAATCAGTGCTTATGGGGCAAGGTGTGGTATTTGGATGTAAATGACGTGTTGGAGTTGTTAACATCACTGGAGGAAAAGTGTTGTTTGTGTCTTTTATTTCCTCTTTATTGTCTTTTAGATGTTTGATTGCTCCCCAGGCTCATGAAAGTGGGGAATCCTTGTAAAAGTTCAGTGACGTGACCCTCGTGACCTCCTCACCTCCTCACCTGCTCTGTCCTCTAATCCTTCCTCAGCCTTTCTTTCAGCCTAAAACAGAGGGAGAATGTTAACATGATGCCCGTTGTGGGTCTTAAAATCAGCAGACGTGTATTTGTTAGTGCTCTTTTAGAAAATTACCATGTATGCAGTTCATGTTCAGGGTCCTCACTTGAAATGAAGACTTTAAAATCTCTTGTATTCAAGACTCATACTGTTAAGTAGGGCTGGGAATCTCTAAGCAGATGGACTTACTTGCACCCTGTGCATCTCAGAATCAAGAAATGTCCCACCTCTACTATTAAGTATATTGATAAATGGACATTATAACTGTTTGTCAGTACATTACTCAATGGCAGTTCATCTGATCTTGTTACACGCTCCATACTTCTCCATACTTCTGGTTTCAGAATGTCCACAAGATTTTGAATCCTGGCTGCAGGGCTTTACACAAATTCACAAATTGCAGTATCCTGCCATACAGTACAACATAGCTGAATGCCTTCTACAAATGTGACCAGATACACGTCTGTTATCTCACACAATTTCCTGATGGTGGATCCAAGATCTTAAGGCATGGCCTTTATGATGTGTTGGATCTGATACAGATTGGGTAAGATTAAATAATGACCCTACAAGGATAGAAACTCACTAATCACAGGTTTTGACAGGGAGCAGATGTTAATGTTAAAACCCCCAAGTTTGAGCTCTTTATCAGAGCAAGCAGCCATGAATGACAGAAGGTCAGAAAATTTTTAAATAAAGTTATTTTTAGTTTTGGGAGATCCGATTTTTGCCAAATAAAATAGCAATATAAAATGAATGTCCTATAAATTAGGGGAATTAATTGGGGCAAATAAAGAATAGAGTTCCCTAGATGCTGAGTTGCCTGCTTCGATTGGTTATTTGTGCAGAATTTTAATGGGCGTAGGTTTGCAATCTTCCAATAGGCTCACTGATCTTGCTTTGCTGTTGAGAGCAATTTGGCCAGTGTATCAGGATTTGATTGCAGAGGTGAAGTAGGGGTAAAGTTTAAAAATGGAGATTGGGATTGCTGATAGAGGTGGTTGTTGGCAGAGATTGAAATAATCAATAAGAAATAAACTGGAATGGCCAATAAGATTATAGCCCTAGAGAATCTAAATCCGCTGATGAGTCACTTATCATTATGAAGAAGGAAATCTCTGTGGACGCTGAACCCTCGTTTCCTCCTATTCCTTCAGCCTATAGTCCTCCAGCACTGCCCGCATCCATCATGCAGCATGACGAGTGACACAGCAGTATTAATGTTCACAGTAGTCAGACCAATTGATTCACACCTTATCAAATTGATCACGACAATCAGTGGTATCCTATCCTCCACCCTGGGACATCATCTGTAAATGTTAATTTGAAGGTGAACAGTTTACTTATTTTTTGAGAGTGGTCTCCAGTCCGAACTTATCCTCAACTGTCTTCCCTCGCCCACACTTATGTGCTTGTCTTGAGTCACACAAAGAGTCAAACACGGTTCATCCTTCACTTTCAAATGTATCCTGTGCATCACCAGGTGATAACTTTGTCATGTTCCTCCCTTCCTTCTTCTCCTTCTCTCAGTTAACGGATCACTAATAACAATGTGCATACCAACACCAACTCTGCAAGCTGCTGCTGCCAGGACTTTCCAGTTTTGGGCTATTGCTCAGACATTTTTTGCACATCCTGGTATCGGAATCCTTTTGCTTGAAATATGGACACTTTAGACCATTTAGTCTTAGGCATTTTGTGTTTGAGGTAACTACTAGCTAACTGTAGGCTAATGTTATGTAGTGCCAGAGACATATATATATATACCCATTTTGCACCAAAGTGAACCGCCTTAGAGCCACATCATTGTGTTACCATATACACCACACGGCTGTGGCTGAGGGGTAGAGCAGTTGTCCTCCAACCTGAAGGTCGGCAGTTCGATCCCCAGTCTTCCCCATCTGCATGCCGAAGTGTCCTTGGGCAAGATGTTGAACAAGAAAGTGCTGCTAATCGATGCACTGTATGAATGTGTGTGTGAATGGGTGAATAAAGAGCTTTGAGTGGTCATCAAGACTAGAAAAGTGCTATATAAATACAAAACCATTTACTGTCTATGTCTCTACGCCTCAACTGCACTTATTATATTAAATTGTATATATTCATTCATTCAGTCCAATCTTACTTGACTGGCTCACTTCTGTCTCTCTCTCTCGTGATGACACGCAGACACACACAAACACAGACTGAGTTGATGCCTCTACAGTTTAAAAATGGATTTGTTCGTAACCATCACTACACATTATGAAGGTTACTAGTTTCTTGAATGAGTAAAATCCTTCTTCAAAGTTGCATGCATTCATTGTTTTATTAAGCCTTGGATTTAGCCCTGAACCTGTCTTCTGAAGTCTTCTGACTTGTGCAGCACCGAAGGTGATGGTGTCCATATTTCAACTTCCTGTATCTGATAGAGTATAGAGCAGAGGTCACTAAAAGTCAGACCTAGTAATAACCTCTTTTATCTCTGGGTGAAAAAGAGGTGCCATACACATAGAACACGCCATCAAAGATCTCTACTTGGAAAGACAACGATATTCGGAGAATCTGTTGTTGTATTGTTCATATATGTGAACGGCAACCTCTGGACCCAACTGTAAGGACATTCTCCACAGTTCATGTCTGAAAACAGCTTATTTGTGACCATAGTCATGTTTGCTGTTTGAGTGTCATCATTTCTTTAGAAATAAACACCAGATTAGTCTAAACCTTACAAATCCCTCACGTCTATGCCCTGGTAATGTTCATCTCAACACAACAACGCAACAACACAACAGTGTAACCTATTGGGAAATCCATCACTTCTCAAGATGTAGATACAGTTACTTTAACTAAGATAGTGTTCAAGTAGCAGTGTACTCCTCCTTCAACACTACCAGGAAAACAACCCCCTGCTATCTGGGTCATTATACTTCTATCTGTAATGACACCTGACCTGTGGGTTTCTTTCTGTACCATAGTCAGGTCACCAGCCGTCAGGGCTGACATGTAGGGACAAACAAGCATTTACACTCAATTTAGAGTCGCCAATGAACGTAACCTGTGTGTGTGAGGAGAGGCACACGCAGCAGCCTTCTTGCTGTGAAGCAACAGTGCCAATCAGGTGCCAACCACTGTGGTCTGTTAAACGCACGTTAACAGTACCAGGAAAACCAGCCCTTGCTATCTGGGTTACTGTTCTCCAGTGTTGTGCAAGTTCACACCTCTCATGAACTAGTTCAAAGTTCAGTTCATACAAGTAAACATGAATAGTTCACGTTTATAGTTCACCATTTAAATTCTGAACTAGTTCATAGTTCAGTTCATTTCATAGTTTTAAGGTGGAAAGTGAGAATGAAAGACTTAACTTGTTTTTTAAAGAAAACTTTATCCATCACTACCCCTTGCCTTAAACTGTACTTCATATGTATCAATTCCTAAAAGATTTTTTTTCTAATTTTGCCTGTTTATTTATTCATACCCTGCAAACAAAAGGCACAACAAATCATAGTGCTATGCCTTGCTATGAAACCAATTATTAGGCTAGACCTTAAATTCTATCATTTAAATTTATAAAATAAATGTGTGGACAGAGGACAAAAAGTTTTTGGGGGGGGTTTGTTTTATTTGTCTGTTGCACCTACCTTTACAAAATGGATTCAGTTAAATAGGCTATGTAATATTGTAAAAAAACATGAAATGAAAATTAAATGAAATGAAACATGAAAATCAAGATGGCCATTTTTATCAAACAGCTCAAGAGAGGTAGGTTGTTAACTTTTCAGACAAAGTCCTGAAATATTACTTGGACAGCTTAACAAGTACTGATGACATGCATTTGAACATCAAAAACACTTTGTAACTCTTTATACTGTAAACTGCACCCCTGTAGAACTCAGGTGCCCCTCTGTTATGGGACTGACACTCAAAACTCTGAGGAAACAAACATGTAGACAATGTTCTTATCAAAGAATCACACAAGCTTGCTTAGTCCACAGACTAGACTACTGCTTTTTGTTAGCATTTAAAAGCAATTGCTTTTCAAAGTTGGCATCTCCCAACCTGTTTCTCCTGGGCCTAAAGATCTGGCCACCAGTGCTGAATAGCCTCTCTACTGGAGCGCTCGAAGGGAGTGCTGTGTTGTATTTGACAAACAGCTTTGTCAGTTTTGGTAAGACTATGTACTCTGTGAAGTCATCATTGGTCTGTGCATCCAGGTAGATGTCCACCTCAGGCTTTTTGACACTTGATGGGCGGTTAAATTTGAAAAAGGATGACCTTTTGCTCTCAGAGCCACCAGATGACTGGGCCTGATTAGAGTCATTAGCTATGTCAACAGATTGAAATTCTTGCTTCAACATCATGCGATATTGCAAGTGCTTAATCTCATCCTCCACCCAGTTCATCTTGAATGCTGGCAGTAGTATAGGTGCCAGTATGTTTTCTCTCTTTTCGAGCATGCCTTCCACTCTTGTAGAGAGTGACTGTATCATGTTCTGCATGAGGGGACGACATGCAATTAAACCTTGCGTAGCCATAGGCTCGAAATAGGCCATTCAAATCATTCTTCAGCTGGACAATAGTGGGAGCCAAGGAAAGTTTTTCTCCCCCTGAAGGATGTTCAGGGCAGAGGCTAGGGGGCTCATCACATTCACAAACTTGTGTATGAAGTCGATTTCTTCTGGAGTAAATCGACGTAGGCCAAACTCATCACAGACAGTGTGCAGGAGGAGTCTGTCATATTCAGGATCCGTAGACAGACTGGCCTGGGGAATCATAGTTGCTATTTTAGACAGTCGCTGCATGGAGAGGAACATAGAGTTCCAACGTGTATCATTTGGTGTTACAAAGCCAATCCCAAGCTTTTCCTCAACAAAATCGGAGGCTTTTGGACTTCACTCTGTTCCATAGAGCAGACGCCTTTGAAAAGACGGGCCTCGCTCGCGTTTTGTACTGTCTATCAGATACCTGTTCTGTGTCTTTGGCAACCAGATTTAAGGTGTGAGCCATGCACCTTCTGTGAGGTGGAAGGCAAGGATCCTCGAAATCTGAGAGAGGTGCAGGCTCAATCCCATCATCCTCATCTGAGCTCTCACTAGCAGGGCCAGATTCTTCTGATGCATCATCTTCAGTTGCTTCATCAGCTGCATCAGTAATGGCAACACTCTCTCCAAAACAGTTGAATGCTTTAACAAAATTTGAAGCGTTGTCCGTCACAGTGCACACAATTTTGTTTTGAATTTTAAACTCCTTATACACATCTGCCAACACTTTTGCCAGCACATCCTATGTGTGTGCTCCTCTGACACGGCGGCATGCAAGGACTGCTGACCTTCTCTGTGATATATCATTTTTGTCCAGCCAATGAATGGTAATGCCCATAAATCCTTTGTTGACAGCTGACCAACAATCTGCTGTTGTGCAAACATGGTCAATATCAGCAAGTTCAGCTTTAAGGTTACTGATAACCTCACTGAATTCTTTATTTAACAGTCCCTGAACCTGCCTTCTTGAAGGCACACGTCTGCCTGGTTGCAAACCATTCACTAGTCTGATGAAGGAGGCCTTTTCCACTTTACTCAGAGGCTGTAAATCTCCAACAATGTAGTCAATTACGAGTTTGTCTACCTGTTGCTGGGAAATCCTACCCTTGAAGGCTGCAGACAATGTGGTTTGGGTCATTTGGGGCTGTTGGCAGGGGGTCTTGGTCTTTTTTTGACTTTCAATTACTTGGAGATAACTTTTTAGGCTAGCTGGATGCTTCAGCTCCACATGCCGTTTTAAATTAGATGCGGATGAGGCTGACGTCCGGACTTGCTTTTTCAGCGCAGGACACAATTTGCACAGAAAGGTGAGATTTTTACTGTCGGGATCTTTATCAGACAGTGTGTAAAAATCCCGCAAATAATAATAAGGTGCATCGGATGTAGTCGCTGAGTCTGCGTCTCTGCTTTCACTTGCCATTTTATATGAGACCGAGAGCTGTTGTCTTGGAATACGTTGCTTGTTTGGACTACATGTGTGTGCGATGAATCATGGGTAACGTAGTGCGAAAGTTAGTTGGTTTAGGTAAGGCTACATCGCGGAAATTTTACGGGCACTGAGCACGACATCGTGCAAGCATTCGATTTAGACAGCGTCTCTCCTCAGGAGAAGGAAAACATTCTGTAACGTTTTAGCTAGACCTCAGATAATATGAACGTGTTCACCGTTCAAATTCATTATTTGTCATTAAGTTGCGTTCAGTTCATCGTTCTCATAAAAATGAACGTGTTCAATGAACGCGCTCTTTTGAACTCGTTCATGCACAACACTGCTGTTCTCATATCTGTGACCACACCTGACCTGGAGGGTTTTTATGGAAAGTTTACTGCTGGCAGATGGCTAGATAAATATAAACTCATGACATCAGTGATAATGACGGTCACATTGTGTTTGTATGCTAGAATTATGAATACAAGCATGTTTTATTACCTGTTATAGGGAAAACCCTTGTATAACTCAAACTGAAACAGTACAATATAGGGTTAGGGTTACAATGTATTTGTCTTCTGTGACAAGCTTCATCATCTGAGAGAATAACCCTGATTAAGTCTGGGTCTGCATTTATACACACATTCAACCATTCACACACATATTTTACACATATTCTTAAGTCACACATGCATTCCCTCCCAAGTGAGAAGTGAAGGCACCTGGACCACTGTCTTCAGTCAGAGGCTGATATAGGATGGATGCTGGGAGAAAAGACACAAGCTAAACTGAAAACAATAAATGGCAATACCTAGTTTCATCCGTTTCCTGGTTTTGCCTGTGACTATCTCAAGTGGGTCAGAAGTTCATTCATACCATACTTTGAGGAGCAGTGTCCAACAGCTTACTGTGACATTACAACATTTGGTTTTGGTTACAACTTTTGGTTTTCACCATCCATCCAAATCTAACACAGAAGCACGGAGATGACATATTCTTTAGCTAATCTTTTCCATTCCTTTTCCCCTTTGTCCTTCATCTCCACTTGTGTTATTTAGTTGACAGGATGACAGAGGTTGTTCTCAAGCTGTCAGATGTTTTATGTTCAACTGTGAACGGTGAAATCATCTATAGCAGCTGAATGTGGACACAGTGAATCAGAATGGCACCCCCTGCTCCAATATATCCCAATATATCACAAACTATCCCTGCTCAGTACCAACCAGTAATATTATTTACCTTGGCAACAGGGTTTTTTTTTACGTTTAAATCAAATTCCCAGATAATAATGTAAGGGGATACAACAGGCATAGTTAGGGGAATTATAGGACTTTGAGCAATCTGGTGCAGCTTGATTGAATTTAAAGGCCACTGGCCACTGGTGGAGCCCAAGTATTAGCACATGTTTAAATGACATTTAACATAAAGAACCTTTGAATGTCGGACACGCTGTTCATTAGTTAACAGCACTTGTTCTGGTTAGATTGAAGCAAGTTCCATCAATTTAAAACTTTCCATATTTTACACATGTAATCTAAACGTAACTGTGGAATCCATGACAAAATATAAGCTATAATCTAATTACAGTTGTCAAAAACATGACCTGATTTTAGTTCAATTCAATTCAATTCAATTTTATTTGTATAGTGCCGAATCATAAAATACATTTTCTCAAGGCACTTTACATAGAGAAACCCAACAGTTCCCACAATGAGCAGCACTTTGGCGAGTGTGGAGAGAAACAACTCCCTCATTAACTGGAAGGAACCTCTAGCACAGCCATTCCCAAACTGAAGAATGCCGCGGCCCAATTTGAAAACTGAAAACTGTGTGAGGCCCACCCACACCTTTGAACACAACTATATGATCCACACACAGGACTAGAATCAACTATTACCATACATATTATTTAGTTTATAGCCAAAATAATTGTATATGAACGTGGGCAAATCCAATAACATCCACATTTAACCGTAACAATTTGCAAAGCAACAAATGTAAAAAACATGAAGTGCAAATAGTGGATTGTTAAACATATATTCTTGCTGTTTGTATAACAGAGCACAACAATAATATCAGGGAGAAGAAAAACACATTTGAGGCGTTATTTATTTATTTATTTTCTGATGACCTCTCACGGCCCAGCTGCAGTGGCTTCACGGCCCACCAGGGGGCTGCGGCCCACACTTTTGGAATGACTGCTCTAGCAGAACCAGAGTCAGTGTGGGCGGCCATCTTCCTCGACCGGTTGGGGTGAGCTGGGAAAAATGGGGAGCGACCTGTGCACAGGTAAGCCCACTCTTGCATGTATCTGTGTTTGGGTGTATGTGAATTTGAAAGTGACAATATAGCCGTTTTCAGACATAAACTCGAGAGAATGTCCGCAGACTTGGGCCCAGCCTTTCTTTCTTGGAGGTTGCCTCTCACACCTGAACAACGCAGTGGGAGATTCTCCTCTCAGAAGCTTTTAGAACACAGAAATCTCTGGAGTGTTCAGGCGAGGAGTGGTGCAGCAGGCAGAGGCAGGATGTAATAAATTCATTCTGCTGCAGAGATTATTTATAGCCCATTGAGACCGATGTCAGCCCTTATCACCAGAAGGTCCCGAGACATTTTTTTATCGATATTTTATCTTTATTTTTATGTTTTTATTTCGCATCATGTGTCAGATACAAATTGCCAACACGCCCAGTTGCTCATGGTGAATCCTGCAGAGGGATCTCCTGTTGTGTTCTCACACTGACTCCTGTGGACATTCTGTGGACTTTTTACTAGGGGGCTGAAACTGAATGTCCGGAGTTCAGGGCAGTCTGAAAGCAGCTCATGTAAACAAAAGCTTAACTTTCCCCTTTGGGTGTCCCTTAATGGCCCTGGTGTCTGACAGAAAGTAAATGAGACGTGACTTGAAGATTCCAGAGACTCTGACGGTCAAATAGTTCCGTCCAAGTTATCTGCAACTAAGCACATTTAAAGGTAGGGTCACTCTTTCATGGGGAACAACAGTGGATATTTGAAAACAAATACACCCCTTCCTTCACTGCTCCTTCAGATCCACATTCATGCACAGGCATTATCAAGGTGCACCACTGATCTCAAATAGTTGGAATCAGCCACCACAAACAGTAGCATTATCTGCAGACAAAACACAGCATCTGTATTTATACAAACTTTATACAAACGTAATCCAAACGTTCAACAACCAGACTCAGTCTCGACAGTGATTGTCTGTCTGCTTTTGAAGAGGCACACATTCAGTGACTGATGCATCATTACCTCTGTACCACTGGTGTTCGTGACTGGGGGCTGCCCACTCAGAAAACTTTGTGTGGTCGCGATGGCGGCCTGCAGTGTGGTCCGCAAATAGGAGGCGTTGCTGATCTCAAAAAGTTGAAATTAGCCACCACAAACATAATCATTATCTGTAGACGAAATACACCCCCTGTATTTACATAATTAAAGAGTGAATTTCACTCAGTTGCTCAGGGAAAACACGGCGCCAGTGTGTAAAGATACTGAAACAGAGAGTTGATTCAGTGTTCTCCTCAAACCAGACCAAATGCTCAGCGTTGTACAAAACGACCTAAATCTGGTTTGGCTTTCCTACCTTTTCCCTGTTGATTTACAAACATCAGTGGTTGCAGCAGAGGATATGGTATGCAGGTCATCCGAATAACGCAGAGAATTTTCTGTTATGAACATGTCTGTGCAGAGAACCTTCCGCTGTGAAAGGAAAACTGGGGGTGAAGTCTGTAGCTTCTCTGGATTTTACCTGGAGGTCATGTCTGAAAAACGGCTAAAGATGTGATCCTATGTTGTCATGATGTTGTGGGCGGCTGTGGCTCAGTAGGATGAACGGATGGTCCATAAACCAGAGGGATGGTGGCTTAAACCCAGTCTCCTCCATTCCGCGTGCCGAAGATTTACCAAATGTTAATGTCATCCTTAAACTCACAAATTTGATACAGACACATACCTGTGTGATATGGGTTTAGGAGAAAGAAGAATGATTACAATCTCTGACCTCTGTAAAACAAGACTAATCGTGATGAACCATTGGTTCATACAGTTAAATGAGAGGTTACAGTCATTTCACCATTACCACAACAAACAGTAGTAGGTGAACCTTGATCAGAGATAGTGTGATAAAGAAATGTTGACGCAATAAGCAGCTCTCCCAGAGTGCTCACCTCTATCTGACCTGCTGAACTTGTCAACGCTCTCTCAAATTATGAATAATCACAGTGAGCCACTAACAACCATGCTAACGATCCCATTAGCATCTCTTACTGGGCACTCATACAGCTCCACAGCAGGGGCCAAGGGGCCAGCAGACGCTGTGCAAACGCAGTTTGAGGAATTAACACTTTCATTGACTTACATTGACTTTTTCACCACAGATGCTATAAGCCAATTGACTCTCTGTGAAACTCGGTCATCAAACCAAACAGATGCCCATTGACATTAAAGTGCATCCTTACTGTGCGCGATTAACCACACTGACTTTCATTTGATAAGACTATTTGCCCCCTCTACCATATGTTTAATGCACGCATACATTTAGGCCCTGATCAGTGAACAAAGGCCTTTAGAAAAGAAAAATATGACATAAGAAGTTTTTGTCTGTGTAAATTGGTAAAAAGCCCATCACATGATCCCATATTTAGAAATCTCTAACAACTTATTAACATCATTAAAAGACATTTGCATTTCCAGTTGTTGACCAGCTGTTGTTACATAATAGAGCTCAATTAGTACTTGTCATTAGGGGTTTCACAAATGTCCCCCTGAAGATGCCAAGAGTTGTGTTTACATTCTTTGATTTTATTTTGGTATGCAGCACGACATTCGAATTACCTTGTCTCATTTCTGTTATGGAATCAATGCTATTCAAACTGTGTTTACTAAATATATTTTCCTGTGTTGGATATCTGTAGTAGTGTAAGAGGCAGATGTAGAGATAACATGCAATAATGTGGTCAAACACTGGATGATCAATGCACATGATATTTCTGCAGGGATATTATCATCTTGAAACTCAAATAGAATCTTCAATCTCTTGACTCGCCCCCTCACCTCTCCTGTTCATGGCAACAAGTGGTTCGGTGTATAAACACGCTGCCCTCAATAACACTACTTCACCAGCTATTACAATGATTTACTCTGGACCGTGTTCAGGCCTGAGGATCTAATTGAAAGCAAGCTAGTTTCAAACCTCTTTCAACACTGTGTTGTAAATTCACTACAATGGTCACAAATGTAGACCAAAATGGCCTTGGCCGTGGTAAGTTTTGTCTCCACTGGGTGATGGGGAACAATGGAGGGAAGCAGACGGTTCTTTAGAGGAAGGACAGGAGGCAAAGTTCAGAAAAGTTCATTCACATCGTTCGAGGGCTGAACCAACGTGGATAGGATGGCTGGACATAAAGGTGTCAGCTACAATTTAGTATTATAATCTGGCCATTAAACTGAAACTCTGAGCCACTGTGACTAACAATAAGTACAACAGTTCAGCATTTGTGGATCCAATAATTGCAAGTAGCACAGTAATAAACAATGACCAGGGACAACAGTACAATGCTAAGAAGTCGGTGAGGAGTGGAGGGATGCTGGGTTTAAATCAGAGCGGCACCAGAGAGAGAGAGAAACAACCTGTGAAAAAGGCACATCTGCCAGTTAGGCCACCATCAGCCTGGAGGCTTTTATTTGGCCACCTAAGTGAAGACTAGTATCTTACAAATCAAGCAGTGAAAGTGTTTCGTGCTGCAGCTGAGACTGACAGCACCTCAAAACATCCACAATGAGTTGTTCTTATTACCAGGTAATCTACTGCAGGGTCATTGTAAGGGACATGGGGTGTATACAGTTTTACATGCCAAAGATCAGCTCTAACCTCCAAGCAGAGAGGGATATTATCCAGCACATGGTTAGTCTATTCTTTCCTAATTTGTGTAATTAGAGAATAAACAAATGTAAAAATGAAAATGTGTGATTTGTGTGTGTGTTACATGCTGGAACTATATATTCTGTGAGCAGGTGCAGTGACTGTATCCAGATTCCTGAGGTTTTGGCATCTTAGTGACGTTGCCTGTGCCTGTGTGCAGACCAAAATCTGTGCTCACCAACCGTATCCAAGAAGCCTCGCTACAGCTTCAGATACTCCACAGAAGTGCTGGGTGGACAAATACACTGCTTCAGGGGTACTGGCAGGAGTGTGAAGTTAAGATAAGATAAGATAAAACTATATTGATCCACACACCAGGAGAGTTCACTTGTTGCAGTAGCAGACATAAAAAATAAATTGCAAAAATACAGAATATGTACATAATATACACCTTTCACTACAGAAATATTGTTTGTATAGAAATGTTATTGAGTAAAGTGCAGAGGCACAGGATGATTACTCGAGCATGTAAAACTCTATTTGTGCATAAGTATGAGGATATGTCCACATATGTGCAGATTAGACTGTTTATACTTATATAGGCAGATATGGTATACAAAAAGAATGGGTATAATATATATAAGCATTGTGTTTTGGGGTTGTCTTGTTCATCACATTCCTGTTAACACAAAATCGCCAATATAAATTGGTACAAACATTCCCTTCGACTTAAAGATGAACGAATTTGATTTCTGTGGTCGAAGGTCAAAGTTCAAGGCCACCCAGACTTCCTGTTCTTGTGAATGTGATATGTCAGGAACATTCATCAGTAATTTAAATACATCTGGCACAAACACTCACTTGGACCCAAGGATTACCTTGGTCAAGGTCACAGTGGCCTCACAAAACATGCTTTTGGCCTGTTGATCACAGTGCATCAAGTCTGCCATTATGGAATTTGTTCAAATTTGGACCAGAGATCACAGGTAAAGGTCATGGGGAATCTGGAAACAAACGTATATAACTGAAACTGCATTGGTTGGCGGAGGCATACAAATGCAGGACAGGATTTCTAGTCTCAAATGAAACTTTGTACGACTGAGCTCCACTCCCCTTCTCCTTACAAAGTGTTGAAATAAAAATAGTTTAAATGCCGTGATCCTAAAGATTAACTTTGGTAAATGACTTTCAACAACAATCCATTTTCTGGTTGTTACCCTAAATAAGCAGAAAGAATGATCCCTGTCAGTGAACATGTATCCATACTACTGGCTTACTTCCACTGTTCCAATGGGGGTGGAGTGTCCTGAAACTGAGCTGAACAGTTTGAACTCAGTTTCACCCTCTCTGCTCATCTGCCAGGGTCATCAGCCTGTTTCGCTCCCCCCCCCCTTCGATGGATTTTAGATTTGTCTTTTATTTTCCTTTTCCTCTCACAACGTATTGATTATATAAAGCTTATGGAATGTGTGTGTGTGTGTGTTTCTCAAACCCACCTGGTTAGTGCATTACTGTCATCAGTGAACATTAACTCAAATTCCAAACACAATCTCACTGCTAAAATAAAGTGTCCCAGACCACCTCTGAATGTGGTCTGAGTGATCGGATCTCAGGCCCTGTTCACACCTAGTATAAACATCGGTCCCGATCTGATCACAAGAAGACAGCTCTTTGTGTTTCTCCATTCAGACCTGGCTTTAGAACGTGACTGTGTGATTGGACCTCACTTCCCTGATGTATATGCTAATAAACACGTATATCATTTCTGTTCGTGGAGAACAAATGATGTTGTTTTTAGCCAGTCTGACTCTACTGATAGGCCTGTGGTCAAATGTACCTGTTGGTATGACAGAGAAAAGGCGGAGCCAGGAGGGGCTGAGCAAATCAATGCACTGTTCAGAGCTCGACCATTGAATACGATTTTTATTTTAGGAAAACAATATGTGCCAGTCAATGTTACTATTGCTGTGGTGGACACAACTAAATCAATGTATGTGACACACTGAGAAGTGTAAACATCTTTCGGGTCCATCAGGAATCGGTTGTGGGTCAGGAGATATCTGGTGAATAGGCGGTCGTTCAGTGTGGCCAAGGACACATTTGTGATCACGCCGCTAAAAGAATGTGGCCACATGCTTACCGTGATCGGATCTCCGATGAGATGAGAGAGAGGCTGCTGTCGGGAGGTGCGTTCCAGTAGATGTTCTACACATTTAACTTTATTCTATCTAGTTTAAAATAAAGGTTAAAATCAAGATTCATTGCAAAACAGTTTTATTAAATAAAAAGCTGATACAATGTAACACAGGTCATTTAAATAAGGTGGGATAAGAAAAAGAAGTTATATAAACAGACTCTACATTATATATGTACATAATCCTATAGATACACCTCTGAGTTGATTTAAGTGATCCATGTTTGTGTATAGTGCCTCTTGTTTAGTTTGTTCATATGTTCAAAAAATGAATATATACAAATTCAAAATTAACACTATCATATAAAATATGAAATACATTCTCAATTCATCTACAGTATATACAGTTCATGCCAAAAGACCACATGGACACAAATCCAAAAGAACCTCTTTTCTCTTCACGTCAAAATGCAGCCTTTGTTTCCTAAGAACACCTGAGTGCTTCCAAAACTTTTGGATTTGGAAGTAAAAACATACACGCCTCATATTTCACACCACTTTTTAGGAAACAACCCCTTGTAGTCGCAGTTTAATTTTGTACATAGCTGGTAAACTTGGTTGGCAGATTGTCCACAGGATAGACAGTAGGTCCTGTTTTCATGGTGGGCAGCCCATTTAAAAGAGTCCAGTGACACTTTGTGACCACTTCCACCAGGAAGATCTTCAACAGGACTTTGGCAAATTCCTTGCCCACACACATTCTGGAGCCGCCTCCGAACGGGATGTACTGGAACCTGGAGGAGTCGGCTGAGAATTTGGTCATGAAGCGCTCTGGCTGGAAGGCTTCCTTGTTGGGGAAGATCTCTGCCACCTCGTGGGTGTCACAGATGCTGTAGATGACGTTCCAGCCTTTGGGGATTTGATAACCCTGAATTGGTGAGGAGAAAAGAATGAGTGAGCAGCTAGTTTGGACACATTCTGTCAAATGCCTGTGGGACCCTTAGGGTTGCATGATCTCTGAACAGTGCACATCAATCTGCCAATCAAACAAACGTCAGAAATCTTTGTTAACGTACATTGAGTTCAAAGGTCTTGAGGGCCACTCTGAAGCCCCCGGGGACAGGAGGGTTGATCCTCAGAGTCTCTTTAATGACACAGCCGGTGTATTTCAACTGCTCCAAGGACTCGATGTTCAGATTCTGGAAGTCCATCCCCTGCTCCTCCTGAACACAATGACACAAAAAGGAGCATATTAAGAAAAGAATGGTCGGGAATTCAATAGTGCTAGTTGGTCATTTCAGCTTGATTTTCGGACTTGCTAATTTATAGAAGTGAAATAATCTCATTGGTTGAATCAAACCACCACTGGTTTACTGCTGACACACTTGTTTGTCCAGCTCTCCTTCCAAGCTCGGACAAGACTTGATATCCAGTGACTCAAATCACACACCAAAGCAAGCTACACAAATAAACGCATGTTTGTCATTGATGTGAGCAGCTCAGTGCTGTTCATCAGACCTGCCTTCTTGATCAGGGTTAAACATGACCAATTTATTTGACTTTGCAATAGTGATCTCTGTGGCAAGCACAGTCGATACTAAACCTACCCAAAAAACTACCAGCCTTGATTTATGGATTTATGGAGCTCAAGCTATGCATGTAACTCACCTTGTCCATTAGTTCCTGCCTCAGTCTGTCCACGACTTCAGGGTTCAGGCCCAGGAACATGATCAGAGAGGTGGCTGTGCTGGCTGTGGTTTCATGCCCCCCGAACAACAGCTCTGTAGCAGACTCCTTAATGGCCTAGGAACAGAAAGGCAGACACTGCATTAGGACCCAACTTAGGCAAAGGCTTTATGAGCAGGATAGAGGCAAATGTGATCGTGCAGTCATTACCTGCATGCTGAAGGGCTCTCCACTCTTTTTGCTGCTGTCTATAAGCTGCTGCAGAGCGTCTCTGTGATTCCAGCCCCCGTCTGACTCCTGCACCTTCTTCTTGATGTTCTCCTCTATCTTGGAGTGGATGAAGTTCCTCGCTTTCAGACCCTGGAGAATAGGAAGGATGACAGGAGCGTGAGTCAGGCAACCCCCCACAGTGAATATCATGTGTTTGACGCTGATGCTTTTAAATGTTAAACATTGTTAAATATCGTGCGAAATGACTTGTATGGTCCTTCGAGTTTGGATCACTTAGCTCCACTTTAAGGCATTGAAAACGCGGCGTAGCTACAAGACAATTATGATTTTGTCTCTTACCCTGTACAGTCCGCTGAAGGGCACCTCGATAGGCAGAGAAAAAAGATTCTTGATCATTTCCTCGAAAGCTTCCACCAGCTCATGTTCATCAGTCTTGATCTGCTCTGGCTCAAATCCCAGCAGGATCCTCATGGCGATACGGAACATAAGCCGCTTCATCTCGGGGTACACCAGCACACAAGGGTCCCTTGCCAGCCACTCCTTCACCGAAGCCTGCACCTCCTCCTGGATGACGGGGATGTAGAGCTCCAGAGCTTCCCTGGAGAAGGCTCGCATGATGGCCTGGACAAGAGCAGAGACGTGAACATCCAAACTTAACTTCTAATGACAAAAAGTTACTCTTTGGCCAATGTGCTTAATCAACAGATATGACAACTCAGAATATACATCGTCTGAGTGCATGGCAAAAATCTTATCAGGTATAGTGTGTAGTTCAGTCTTTAAAGTGTATTGTTCTTATGATAAGACAATCAACCACTGCTTTAAGAAAGTGAAAACAAGTTCTAATAGCTACAGAGCAGATTCTTTTTATTTGATTTGAAAATAAGAGGTTTCTTGTGAACATCCTCATTTGGTCTCTGATTAATATCAGATGCAGTAATTATAATACGACAAGCTGTAGAGTGTGGCTGGAATATAGATACTTTCTCCTCACTGAACATTATGCACTTAAATCTATTATTTGCTTTAATCGGAGAGCAGTGCCACAGGCTGGGCCATGTTTATGATGACACTGAGGTTTCACAGACTTCCTGCAGACTTTCAAACAGAATCCTGACGTACCTTTTTCTTGCTCCTGTGCAGGGCTCCGTGCACATTTGACAGTGTGTCCGAGCCCAGGATGGTGCGAACAGACGCGGGCCACTGCACAGACACGAGCCTGTGCTCCCCCAGCAAAATCTGCCTGACGTTATCCGCTCCGGTGACGCGCACCGTGGGGTTCCCGAAGAGATGTGTGCGGTAGATGTAACCGTACTTCTGTCGCTTCATCCGCAGGAACTTTCTCCTCTGCAAGCACACACACACACACACCAAGACCATTAAACAAACAGTGGGACACGCCTGCAGACTGGTGGCAGCACACAGCAGCAATGGAAAGGACAGGTAAAACGAAAAGAATGAAAAGTAAGTTCAAACTAGAATATCTTACAAACATATACTTCCAGATCTTTAACACTGAGTAGAGTTGGATGGAGTTAATTTAAAAACGTGCATTTCATTCATATAAACAGCTGGTGGAAACGCAGGAAGCTGAATAAAAAGTTATCATGCATCTGCTCAAATTGGAACATGTGAAGTGTTCAATCCCTCAGTGTTTGGAGCAGCCTGGTCCACGCGTGGATCAGGCGCCGTGGAAAGTTCCCTTGAGACAGATGCATCTCGGCCGTGCATTTACCTGGAGGATGAGCTGCAGCGTCTCTCCAATGAAAGGTAAGCCCATAGATCCGGGCGGCAGCGGGCTGGAGCAGTTCGGATCTCTGCCTCGGATCATGTAAACCTCCCACAGCTTCACCGCCACCAGGAAGAGCAGGACGGGCAGCACGATGGTGCACAGCAAGGTGGCCAGCAGCGCGCTCAGAGCCATGGTGAGTGGGTGTCAGGCAGCGTGTCGTTGTCCGAGGAGCTCAGGTGAAGCTCTGTCAGCTACTGAGGCTCCGGGCTGCTCATCCAGCGCTTTTATAGGCTGCCAGGACTGCGGACAGCCCGTTACCTTCTCCTCCCTCAGATAAATTAGTTCACTCAAAGTTCATCTTTAATTGTGGGTGTCGCTCGGCTCCGCCTCCGGCCTGTACCGACTGACTTGCCTCGGCCATTTGTTCCTAGGGTCGCATCTTTTAATCCCTACCTCCTGTTGCACGCAGACAATCCGCAGCGGATTTCACTGAGAAAAGGTGCCGATTCCCTCCGAGACAATGGCAGCACGGCCCAAGACGCCTTTGTTGGCGATGCGGCAGCTAGTTTACACACTCATTACCTTGGCTTAAGGCCGCTGGCAGGCTCAGGGATCATGCCTGCAGGGCGGCCTGCATTCAAGAGCAAAGCGCTTTTACGCAGCGCATTTTCAGCTGCTTCACGAAAAGGAGAAGAGGCTGGAGAGCGTCTTAATCCGTCTCCCGCGGCCCCCGCTGGTGCCATTCAGAGTTTAGATGTGTTTTATTTTCACATGTTTATTTGTTTTTATGATATTGCCTGACTGACACTTGAACCAGCTGGGATTACTCCAACATGATGGTGGTGCCAACATCAGGGTGCATACGAGTGAAAGATGATTAACAGTGGAGTGAAGCAGTCCTGTCCTCTGAGTGACTCGGCTTCTATCTCACCACTTTCACATCCGACCTCTTCCTAATCTGGAAGACTTTAACCTCTGTGTGTGTGTGTGTGTGTGTGTGCGCGCGCGTGTCTGTGTGTGTGTGCGTGCGTGTGTGTGTGTGTGTGATAAAAATGATCTCTCTCTCAGCGAGTTCAAACCTGGGTCAGCACAGGCAGCCGGAGGGACGGGCGCACACATTGGCGCACGCGCACGCAAGGTCATCCCCGGCTCCAGCGCATGAAAAGTAAACACGGAGCAGAGGCTCATCGGCCGTTCACCACATCCTCACCCCGCGTTTGGACTCTTGTGTTTTTTATGACCGGCCATAACGCCAGGGTGTGTGTGTGTGAGCCAGGGCGCAGTGAGACAGCCTGGCTGCTGCTTTTACTGCGACACATTACGCGGATGGATCCCTCTGTTCTGGCTGACTGAGGGGGTGCCCTGAGGTTCACCCTGGTGGGAAGGAACGAAAACTATCACTATTACATTCTCACAAAAACCTGGACATATAATCTGATCTCCCATTTTGGCTCGGATGTAACATTCTTTTAACCACAGGACACATCCTCTGTAGCCGCCTCCAGGGATTTGATTTATTGTCTGTTTTTAGACTGATACTAATTCTTCGCTATATGATTGCTGATGGATAACCAGTAAATAAACAATTCAGTTCATCTCCACCTGAATTTTATTCAGCAGTTAGAAGAATTAGAAAAAGCACAGCCACATTTAGATGTTATGGGGCCCTGGGGCAAAGATTAGCCAAATGACCCCCACCTCTTCTTTCACTCTGTGCAACATGTAGAGTATTTCTCAGATTGGATATTCCTTGGCCCTGCATCTATCATGTTAGTCCATAGTATACTTTCTCCCAGTTGGTAACCCAGTCTTGGAAACAGCAAGTAGACCTTCATTTCACTGATAAAGCATTAATACTGTAATGAGTGTACACTTTGCTGATAAGGATGAACTCCCCGGAACTAACAATATAATCAATTACTAATCAAAAGATAATATGTTCTGATTGTTACATTTATGTGAATTAGAATAAACTCTTGTTTTCAGAGGGATGTCCTTCGAACATCCATTCCAAACAAATATGCCTTACTGTTTGCTGTAAAAAAATTATAGAGCAACTAACTGTTGCACGTGTATAAAATAACAATATATATATATATAAAACTCTGGGTTATATTAACAAGAGTCATTATTACTTTAACCTTCGGCTTCCATTCCAGTTAATCGTTTAATGTGATGACTGAGTACGTTGGAAATCGTGGGCTGCTTTATGATTCTAAGGGATCACTGTGTTGATGGCAGCAGTAGTGGACAAACCCTTGTTTACTGTGTGTTCAGGCAGAGAGCAGTGGGTGATGCATGTTCAGGGTGAATGGGTTTCCAGCTGGTCATGCTGTAGCTGGTGAGTTTTTCTCATCACAGTGTGAATGTGTGAAACAGGATTCTGCAGTTCAGGTGCGATAAAGCAGGGGGAAGGAGGAGTGGGTGAAGCGAAGTTCAAGTGTAGAGAATGTTTCCTGGCTGTTTATATGTCCACACTCGTGTTTATGTCCGCATAGGAGCATAAAGGTAGCATTTAATTTAGAGTCAACTTTTTTTTAACCTGGTCCAAATACTCATTTCCAGGTCAAAATATTACAGACTGGAAACATTTAAATATTTTGATGATCCATTTCACTACATGAACGCTTATCAAGCACCAACAATATCAACTTCACTAATAACATTATCTCCGCCCGTGTACCCTACAGTCTAACAGTAATCAAATAATGGAGCATGGTCCCAACATGTTCATTCAGCTGATTATTGTGTGAGCTAAAGGACACTGTAGCCAATGGGGTCCACAGGAGGGTCTTTGGGCCTTTCAAAGACTACGTCCACACTAATGGGTTTCAGTCTTAACGCATCACTGTTTTCTATTTATGTCTGGCATCAACGCTTCAAGTTTTTGAGCCCTGAAAACAGAGGCAACATCCATACTACTATCTGCTACGGAATACACCTGTGGTCCACACTACGCCGGAGTTTTAGAACAGCTAAAACTGAGAAGTTTTAAATGCTGCTGGTCCGTTTTAGCTTGGAACTCAGTGGCTGCGTGTTTTTCTGGACAGGTAAAATGGGTGGAAACAATGACATAGCCACTCACAACCGCTTGCTGATTGGGCCATTTCGGTCAGGCCACTATCAAATGTCCCCCTTCCAGAAGAAAACAAACAGTGTTACCAGTGTGGAACACAACATGGATCAATTACAAGCGTTGCTGACCCTGGTGTTTTTTGCTATCAGCTGTTGTGCAGTAAACTTCTGTGTTTTTTCTGTAATCTGTGACAATTCCTGATTTGCGTTTTCAGGCCTGTTATTGTTGGCAGGGATTAAAACTGATACACAGCCAAAAGGCTTCTGTGGATATGTTTTAGTCTCCAAACACAGACGTAGAATTATGGATGTAGCCAGAGACCTTTGGAAACACTGCTGGCCCCGTTACGATGCCAGCTAAGGAGCAGCAGCATAAGGATACGTGCCAGTAGTCTGGTCCACATGTAACTTCTTTTCATTTTCTTTATTTCAACAATGCAGGTCACAAAAACATAAGGGCCTGCCCTGTTAACACAATTAGAGCAAAATGTGGCTACCAATAATACAATATGAATTGTCAGGTATTGAAATTATTTAAAAATATATATATATATTCATGAATAAGACTTTAAAATAAATAAAATTTGTGAAAAACTGAGATTGTTTCTTTTAACATTTAAATTTGTAGGTGAAAAAGAGAAAAATAATTACTTTTCTATATTTTTTAGCTGTTCTCTATGTCCTCCACCAAATATTTCCTATATTGACTTATTGGCGCTACAGAAAAGAATGCAACACTTTTTTCTTTATCACCAAATGAATGGGGGTTAGAAAAAGTTTAAGACTTTTAAAAACTCATTTAGAATAATTGGATATACATGTCTTAAATTAAAATCGTCACTATAGAATTTGATCCTGTGTCTGAATAATTCAAATAGGTTTGGACTTTATTTTACAACAGTTCTAAACTTGTCATACAATGTTTTGTAGGTTAAACAATATGCTCCGTAGAATGTAGATTTCCCAGCTGTGAGTTACAAACTATAGAGTATATTTCCTCTGAAATGCAGTGGAGTACCAATCACCTGTCAGTAAATTGTAAAACTGTACTTAAGTTGCCTAAGTGTATGTATTTACTTTTCATCTGTGCTATGGTGATGATGGAAGCTGCAGGTAGCATGGCTCTGTTCCAAAGCTGCACGCTCACAAGTACACATACACGCACGCAGATACACACGAGCGCGCAGTCAGCACAAGCGCTAAACAAGCACTGTGCGTGCACACGTTTGTTCTCTGCCTCCTCCCCCAGCTCGCACACTGGCTGACCTGCTTGTGACCCTGACATCTTGGTGAACTCCATGGCGCAACCAAGTTCACTGGAAGTCAAAGATAGGGAGAGGTTGGGTGGGGTAGGGGGGGTGCTGCAGAGACATTAACTGGTAGGTTACTCCCCTTTGAAATGATTGAATAATGTCTGACTCCTGTCTACATCATGACTTTTCTCAGTGCTGTAAGACTGTGGCAATGCAGGGCCACTCCAATGTTTTTTGGGGGTTCTACTTTAAATTTGACGGCAAATGGGCTCCTGTAAAGAAAACACAACATACACGTAAAATGAAAACCAATGTCTCTTTCTTGTACAGTGCAGCTTGAAGCCTCTGCACCCTCCCACGACCCTCTGGACCATGTGTGGGTGGACAAATTGGCTTTGACTGACAGCTCCACACTCCTGTTAACTTTGTAGCACCCGTTTGGGCAGGACGACTTGTTGACCTGTTATTATCATTATTGGTAGTTAGAGTTTTGTGAAACCATAAACTCTCTCCATAGTTCCACCCATTCCAACCTGAGCAGGTCTGATCAGCCGGAGTCATTAAACACACCTGTGTGTGTGTGTGTGTGTGTGTGTGTGTGTGTGTGTGTGTGTGTGTGTGTGTGTGTGTGTGTGTGTGTGTGTGTGTGTGTGTGTGTGTGTGTGTGTGTGTGTGTGCAGATCAGTACACGATGATTGTAGAGTCAACAAACCAGCACACAAGCCAAGTAATAACTTAAATGGTTCATTCCTTTCACAACTGTTTAATAGTTTTGAAATGACCCTTGTAATGATCATGGTAAATACCCCAGCAAAACTTAAAGAAACAACTGTTTAAGTGCAAATGTAAAAACAGGAGAAACACAACAAAATGTGAGTAAACACAGTTTAGCAGGGGACCCTTAGTGGTTGCTCAGGCACTGTTTATACCAGTGCCTGAGCTGTCCGTTTGTGATCCAATCACAAACGGACAGCTCTAATTATTTGGGCCCTATGTTGCCACAGAGAAATTTGTTTTCTTCTTCCTTTAGTCTCCAATTTCTAACCAATCAGAGTAGCCGAAAGTCAGTGGTGGGTGCTCACAGCTTTCAATCAGTGTGTGAGTGGTCCTCTGGTCTTATACTCCTGTGGCACAAGACTTGCAGCTAGTATTAGCTGCAGAAGATGTTACCTGCAGGTCAAATCCGGAGAGTTTACCCGTAGTTTACTTTTCACACATGCACAACACAGCGGGAGGTTCTCTGCACTGATGCGTTCACAACAGAATCAAATCCTCCTCATTATTCCAGCCAGAGGTGGAGCAGCCGGGTGCAGCAGACAGACGCAGGAAGTGACATATTAACTCCGCTGCGGAGATCACGTGATTTTCTTGACAATGCACTGACACCGTCGTCAGCTCTTATCACCACAAACTCTCTTGACACCTTTTTCGGTGTCTTCTACGTGTGTGTCACTGCTTTACAATTTGTTTTCTTTTCGCTTTTTAAATTTTTGCCGTCATCAACCCCCCCCCCGCACTCGCTCGCGGTCAATCCAGCAGGAGATCCCCTGCAGTTTTTACACATCGGATTCTCCTGGATTTCTTTGGACATTATACTAGGAGGCCAGGTGGAGAGAGTCCGCAGAGACTGTGGAGCGTCTCACTCTGACATTTGGGTTCACACATGCACCTCCTCCTGAAAAAATACGGTGGAACTGCAGAGTCCAGTGCATGTCTGAAAGAAGCTTATGACTCAAGGCTAGCAAGCTCCTGATTCCTGCATTAGCTGACACAGCCGACATGATAGGATGCAGGTGAAGCTCTGGGTGGAGAGTAACACTTACTGCGGCTGGGGGAGGAAGGATGGGACAAACAGGGTGGTGCTTCTACCAGGCACATTGGTAGCACTAGTTACTTTGCCTCAGCTTTTCAAAGTCTTTTAGCATCTTTCTGCTCATTGTTCTTCTGTCCGGAGCAGAACTTAGCTGTTCTGGTTCACTGTCACCGCTCTCATAGCTTTGTCAACAGCTGTAAAAAGCAACTGTGCTCCACCTGCTCAGCAACAAACACGAACATGGTCAGAGAGCAGCTGGTGAACATGGTGGAGCATTTAGCAGATGTTTCCCTCAGGAGGTGGTGGAGACCAAATCAGAGCTAAAAGCAGTGTATATTGGAATATTTGACTGATTTCTGCATTTCAATTGAAGACCCATCTTTAAACATTCACTTAGTAATTTCTACCTCTAACACTGACCTTGTAATGCTGTATATTTATATACGTTGTATCTGTTTTAATATTCTCTTTCTAAGTTAATTAACATTTTTATTTCTGTAATTATATTCTTTTGCATTCCGTACAGCACTTTGAATGTCCTTTGTATGAAATGTGTTTTATAAATAGCTTACTGTAAACAGGTCTTACCTTTGACTTGAATTCAGGAGGCAGACACAAAAATGACTGAATGAACGTTAATGTTGTTCTGTGTGCTTGATCCTTAACTGTGCACTTAAAGGAAGACAATACTGTATGTCAGTATAATGTTAACCATGCAGCTTTAATAATACATTTGGACGCATCCCACTCAGTGTCCAATTATGACTGAAAATGTCCGAAATGTTATAACTGCCTCCGGTCACTGTCATGACTCTTGTGGAAGAATACTTCAACTAGGTGAGTAAGACTACATTTATGCTGATTTACAACACACTTTATGGTAACTGGTCTGCGTGACTCCTGCGTTTTGTAGTTTGAGGTGCAAATCTGAGGTGCATTCCCAGAGGGAGGAGGTCAGAGGGAGTGTCAGGCTCCTGGTTCAACACCAGGTCACTCACAGTTTGTCTCCTGATGTCACGGTCTCTCTGCGTCTCTGTCTCACATTGTGGAACTCTTAAGGATTCAACAGGAGAGAGTGAAAAACAAATTACGTTCACTAGCTGCTTAATAATAACAGTTAAACCAACGATCTATGGTTTTCAGCTAGTTACAGAACATTCTGAGGTACAGAGTGGGCTCTTCTCCAGACCTTATTCTATTCATCACTAAAGATATGCACTGTATCATCAGATATAATGCAGTCTGGATCCGTATTCAAGAACTCTGAATGGAAATGATCCCGGACCTTAATAGAAGCACCTCTACCGAAGTAAACAAACTGGGGAGATTCCTGCATAAAAATCTGCAAAAACAAATCGCCGAAAAATTACTGCAGAAAATTTAAAAGTTAGAAGATTCACAAAAGATTGAAACTAAGAGAATGTGACTTCTTTACTTTTAGTCTCCCAACATGGTTAAAATACTGTAGCCACGCTTTTCCCAACTACTTCCAAGATGCCCTCTCTTTTTCAGACTCCACACCTGAACTTTGTAACTCTGCTTTAAACTTTCTGTTAAAATGTTAAGTCTCAGCCCAAGCTCGGCTACCCCTGATGACATCCTCCTCAAGAGCCACAGATGCAGTTATAGCCGTACACAGCCTGTCTACTAAACTGCGTGTGTAGGATTGTTGGACTGATGCTATATTTATATTTTCAATGAATAAAATGAAATAGTCAAGAACCTCAACTACAAGAGAAACCAAAAACTGTGTAAGAGGTATCTATAGAAGAATCCAATTCAACCCTGTATTCTACAGTGGAAGAGGGTTCATTAGATTCAAGTAGTGAGACTTTAGTGAAACACTAAAATACTGGTGAAGTCAGTATGTGGGTCAGAGCATGTGAATAAGCAGAGGTGTAGAAGTATGTGTCTCCTCCTCTGTCTGTCTGCTGTATTGTTGAAGTGAATGTAAAAGCTGTTTACTGCCTTGTTTAAGTGTTTGATCTCTGCACTAAAATACTTGTCACTCCTGTTGACACACAGGAAGGACCCCCACCTCCTATTCTGGTGACTTATAAATAAGTCATAATAGGCTGTAAATAAACACTGGCAAACCACATGTGGTCTAAAACATATATACATTTAATATATAACATTTCAGGAAGCAGTAAAGTAGAAAATACTCCACTGCATATTAAAATTAATCTAAAAAGTATTATCAGTGAAAGTAGCTTTAAAGTAAAAGTTCCACATAAGAATGGCTGCCATATAATAATATATATTAATATCACTGAGACTTAATCTATATTAAGTATTTTAGTGTAGTAGTTTGTTCTATTCATTTAATTTGCACAATGAATCTTATAATCAAACCATATCCATGTTCTGATTATAAGTATTTGATTACATACATTTATATAGAAATGGGATATTTAGTACAGAGTGGACCAACCACTATAGTGGTGACTGAGCTCTATTTTATTAGACCAATCAGATTTGTAGGTACGAGTACTCACACCTAAAAATGTACTAACAAGTACTGTACATGACTGCATGACACCTCGTCGCTGCACTATTTCCAAACATGAGCCAATACAGGAGTCATTTACTGTATATCTGGGGATTTGTATCATATGAACATATGTGCGACTGCGAGGGACTTTGTCAATACTGGTCTTGATGTGTTTTACCCAAGTGTCCAAGCACATGAAGTCTACCCAGGCATGACCACTCTCCTAAACCAAAGGAGGTGAGAGCATGTGTCACATGGACAATGTAGAGTTGTGTGAAAGGGCATCTTCGGACAACAATCCAGACAATCGGGACAAGGTCCGGAGTTCATATGTGAAAACAGCTTAGGTGTTGAAAAGTGATGAACCCATGGAGATGAAGGTCATAATGTTGCAGGGTTAAGACAGTTGAGCTGAGAGTGCACAGTAGCCCTCTGAGGAAAACAAACACATTTGTGTGTGCGTGTGCGTGTGCGTGTGTGCGTGTGCGTGTGTGTTGGCAGGATGGCTGCTGTCCAGTGATAATAGAGGTTTCTAAATGTCTCTCGCTTCATTACATCTGTGGCGACAGGGATCCTCGCATTCAAATGCTGACCCAGGCCAAAGTTCACCGGCTGTTTGTTAGCGTGTGTGCGGTGGAATACAGCGAGGGTGAAGACACAAGACAGAAAACCTTCACACAACAAGTGGCGCTTCTGTCTTTGTCTCTGTGCGAGAGTGTGTGAGCAAGAGCGAGAGAGAGAGAAAGAGCACCTCTATTACAATCTAAGGCTTTAAAGGGCCACGTCACCCAAATTAAAAACCAAACTCAACCTTTCCTGTATAAAAGTATTTTTAAGTACTATTATTGGTCTCTCTCTATGCAGATAGCTTTGGTTTTATTTGTCCAGGTTTTGAAAGGTTTGTCTGTGAGATTTATGCCTTCACCAGTGATGTGCTGTCAGGACAAGAAAGGTGCTGGAATGTTTAAATCTAAAAACAGACATCAACCAAAAGCAGACCGAAGCACGGATTTCTCTTCTTTCTTCTGACCTCAGAACAGTGTTCTATACCATACAGGAAATGATGTTGCCTGTTTGGATCCATTTTTTTATTTACTGCCCTCTTGTGGCTGCAGTAGGCTAGTGTCTCTAGAAGCTAGCTCCACTTTCAGCCATTACTCATTGTTTCTGTCATTGTTGTGATGGTCTTACTAAATCAACATGGTCAATATGTGTTGACAAGCAGTCAGGATGTATTGTGCAGCAGCTTTAATAACTCCCCCGGCAAGGGAGGGGGCCCAGGTGGTCATAAAGGAACGATTGTGACATGTTCGAAGTGTTTCTCCTCAAGGGAGCATCAATAAATATATTATGTTGAGCATTACACCAAAATCATTGGCAGCAGTAAAGTTGTTGTCTGCTATCTAAACTGGTCAGATTAGCTCCTGGATGTTTAGCTCACATGATCAAAGCTAATTGAAAACCAGTGCCGGGCTGGCAGAGCCTGCAACATGAATCAGATCCAGTGTCCAGGAGCACTGGGATTTCCCACTGACTCAAAGCAGCTCTGGACAAAGAGAGGATTGGACAAAACTTGTGCACCAAGGTTTTTCAGCTGTAGTTGGATGGGCATCATTAAACAAATTAAACACTCTAAATAATCATGGTGGCATTGATAAAAGTGTTCTAATAAGCATCCCATTGAAAACCCCTGCAGAAGACAGTGAGGACAGCAGGGCAGGAGCGTTTCACCAGACTTTGGGGGTTCCAGGTAAAAGGGACCAAGGGGCCCCTGCATCCAAAACCAATAAACCACTAATGTAACCAGCTGTTCCCAGGGGCCCCAGGCTATTGTCTGCTTTGCCTAACTTAACACCCCTGAGACCTCACCACCAACCATGGACTGTTTGTCCCTCTGCCCTCTGTGAGGAAACAGCATGAAAAACCAACGCCTCCATGATATATAACAACTTCTTCCCCCAAGTTTTGAGACAGGTGTATACTCATCTCCAAGAAATAAGATAAACCTAAGAAGCTCCTAGACGTGCACTGAACTCTGGAGAACCTCTGGACCTTCTCCGACGGGGCTGTATGTGAGAACATGACTTCTGCTGACTATCTCTGGCCAGTCCCCTAGTAAAACCTCCACAGAATGTCCGAAGTAGCTGATGTGAGGGGATCCACTGCAGAGTTCACCACCAGCGAGTGGACATGATGATGACGTTTCTAACACGCAACAGATGCAAAATTTGAAAAAAACGAATAGAATACAAATACAAATATCTCCTGATTAAAAAGAGGAGCCATATAGGTAGAAGACACAGACAAAAATATGTCAGGAGAGCTTGGTGTCAATGTGCTTTGAAACAAAAACATGCAATCTCACAGTAGCGGAGTTACTTCGTTACATCCTGCCTGTGCCTGCTGCACCACCCCACACCTGAACACACCTGTTGGGAACGTGTCGGAGCAGAGAATCTCCTGCTGCGTTGTTCTTGTGTAAAAGACAAACTCCGGGGAAAGTCCAGACCAAATTCTGCAGACATTCTCCATGTCCAGCTTTAAATACAACTGGACACTCTTCTTATAGAGGCTGCATCTGCCCAAATTTAAATTCATGCACTACTTAAACTTACTCTTGGGTGTATTTTAACGTAACATTTTGATTTTACATTGAACATTTAGTTTGAAGGCTTTTTTCGTCTAGTGGTACTTATTTGATTGTAACTGTCACGTCACCAGTGTCTGAGCACCACTGACCCATGAGAAACATGTTTGAATTCAGCTGCAGCCTCGATGCTACATATGGAACTAAAATGACGGATTAATCATTTGAAACAGCATCGATAAAATGACTCCACAAGGCTCCACCACCTCCTTCATATGTGCATGTTCAACCAGTGCAGGGTTGATCTATCTCATTACTGATGGACGGACCAGCAGAGATACTGGTGAACTACAGTATATCAACACTGAGTAGAATGAGTCTAAACTGAAATCGATTTGATAAAAAAAAATTAAATAATGAAAAGTCAGCCACTGCTGGGTCGACCAACAGCGTCAAGGTAATTTTCAAGATTGGTAAGATTGATAAATATGCACTTAGACGGTTGATAAATATGAAACAACGTGCAATACTTATCTTCATGGACATTTTGGTTCATTTTCAGAGACTGCTTTGAACAGTTATATTTAAAATTCTGAAAACAAATGTCAAATGTTTTCTCATTGTTTCTTGTTTTTTCCAGTTACGGAACAGAACAGTGACCCCAAACCTTTGCACGATTACACCTCTCATGTCATATGAAATTACCAAAACCACATCAGAGCCAACTGGTAATCAGCTCGAATTAACCTTAATTATTCACAACAAAGTTCATGACCCCTCCTCTTCGTGGCAGCGTTACAGGAATACTCGCTACAGGGCTCCATGAATGACAAATGTTAAATCATGTGGACAAACAGCATTATGTCAGACATTCCTGTTGAATATGTTTTTATTACAGCACACAAAATAAAAACGACAAACGTAGGAAAACAACATCTCAGTCAGGGCGTCTCACTGAGAACAACAAAGGTAAAGCTGTTAACATGTACCCTCTCTCCACCCACTCTCCATCTCTGTTAAGGCAAGAACAACTGTCCCACCTTTTATCTGAATTCAAAGAATCACTAACATACATCATGTAAAAACTTGATTTGTGCCATTATACTAGTATATTTGAACTAGTAAAGGCTCTGTTCAAGTGAGCAGGATATTATGTGACACATTATATATTATATAAATCAACATAGATTTATTTGTTAAATATTTTCCTCAGGTAGAGAGAGCAGTGACCCTGTACAGTTTCACTATTTACTAAGTATTTGATCATTTTTACAACCATGTCTCCTGCTAAAATTGTATTTGTATTCAAATTATTTGCAATTGCGATTTCTATTAATATAATGAGGGCATATTGTCAATGTATTGAGCAAACCACAAAATGTTGAACTGTACAAATCAGTAAAACATTAAATTTTATTTGTTTGTGGTAAAACTTTGGTGATTGGTTTTTGTTTGTCCATAACCGAAACCGAAGTGCATCAGGACCCACAGTCAAGAGTCCTGGCCTCCGGTAATTAGTAGCACATACTGTACACAGGATTTCTTGGAGACTGGGTTGTATTGAATATGAGGTGTCTCCTGTTTTAGCTTACGCTGTGGAAATTCAGAGTACAGGTATTACACCTATCCTCAACGTTCTTTAGCGAGCTTGTATTTGTTTAGACTAGTCCTGCTTTCATTTCAGACTTGACTGTAATTCGAGTATTGGCTATTATAAGAGAATTTATGTTAAACTGGGCATGAATACCTGCCGGAGATGGAGAACTGAATGACACAGGCCTCCAGCAAGGAGAACCGGAGAGGAGGCGTTTGCACAGAATCCCTGCCACAAAAACTGATCTGTAACCACACTCTAGTTTGGATGTCTGCCTGTGTTGAATGGAGAGAAGGTACCAACATGAGTCACTGAGCTCCTCATACTGCACTCAACCGTGTTCACCAGGTAAGCAAACAAAGCAAATTCAGAATCTTATTAATTACATATTTACTGTAGGTGTTGACCGAGGGGCATATCACAGTGTCAACCTCCAGTTCAGTTTGTTGCAGACAACCTGCTGTAATAGTTTCTTTACAAAATATGCAGTATATACAGTGGCATTTACAAGCAACTATTAAAAAGGCAAAAGAAAAAGAAAATAAAAATAAAAATAATCATCAGCTTCAGTGCAAAAATGCTAAAAGTAGAGCACAGACCCGAAACATAAACAGAATAGAAACAGTCTCATTACAAAATGATTTTATCAGGAGTCCTGTGCAAGTTTTAATTAATTACTCAACGTGCCTGTGAGGCTGTAAAGGAACCAATTATTATTGCTGTGCTTTGTGGATGTCTGTGGGTTATTTTATTCTAAAGCTTATTTTCACCCTGAGGAACAAAAAGAAAGAATTTAGAACGTGAAACTGTTAAATATATAAGTTAATTAATACAAGTGTGAATCAAATCATTTGGGTGGACAGCTGTTAACTTCGCATAAATAATGCCCTTCACTGTACAACTGAAGGATTTACCGAGGGAGGAAGAGGGCATGCACTGTCACCTGCCACAGGAAACCCCCCTCACAACTGAGTCGCCCAACAAAGCTCGAGCTGCAATCAATGAGTACAGCTAACGGTCGGTTACATCTGTAAAAAGATTTTCTCATCTTTATTCCGAGCTGGTCCCTTGAAGACGTGGTTAAATTTGAGCTAAAGAAATGTAATCACAGCCAGTAGAGACGGTCATTAGCATTATTCCTGGCTTGGCTAATAAGACTGTCACGTGGTTGCTCCAGTCTCCTGAAGGGATACTGTGAGCCCTCTCTCTCTCTCTCAAATGAAATGCATACTAGAAACTTATTTTGACACAACTGTCTTATGAAATGAATGAAAACATAGGTTAACTAGAATCGCATACTTCCACAAAGGGCCAACAGTTCCCTTAAATTCAATCAAGCCGCACCAAATTGCACACAGTCATAGAAATAAACATTTTTTCCATCAAGATCCATGAATTATTCTCTGGGAAGATGGTGAAAATGTTAAAAATCGCCCTATCTCGCCAAGTTATAGAAAGTTTAAGAAAATCCTGGATCCACCCCGATCCAAATCTGCAACAAAATTGAATGGGTTCTTCCCTGACTCATAACACATCCTTCAAACAAGTTTTATGGTAATCGGTCCTGTAGTCTTTGCGTACAATCAATCAGACAAGGGTGAAGATATAACCTCTCTGGCGCTGCTGTCAGATAAACTACACAACAGATTATACTGAATAATAACAGAGGCTGAGGTCTCACTGCTCTGTCTATTTCTTTACATGTTACACAGTGGGACCAGACTTTTGGAGCAAGCTGTGCAGCCAGATACAGACTGCATTTTAATACCAGGTGCCAGTATGCTGTGACAGACGCATACTTCTCATGTGATGTCATCACACACCTTTGTTAGGATGGCTGCATGCTGTCCACACTTTGACACTTTAACCCAAAACCATTGTGGGCTCCATGGAGCCTTTCCTTTATAAACCTAGATGTGTCCATGTTTACAATCTAATATAATCCATTAGAACAATTTGAAATGTTCTGACCTATGTCTGCATGAATTGCATTAGTTGGTTCAGGTGTTATGTTATGTGATCCAACTTCTACACACATATTGGGCCAAATCACTAAACACCCTTATTTCCAAGCAGAAAACATGTGACGTCTCAAACTTCAATCTGGGAGTCAAAGACTCACACTCACAAACTCGTCCATGTTGAATCACTGTGAGGCTCTGTCTGCAAAGTTTACATGTACAATATGAGGATGAAGAAAATGAGACAGAAAACAAAGCTACAAATGAGAAAAGACAACATTTCACTCTTTTCATGAACATCAGTCTTTCAAGACGTCATCATCCACTCCTCTATTCTTCCACCAATCCATGACCTCAGCATGTCACACACGCACACGACCGCACGCACAAACACACACACACACACACACGCACGTACACACACATGCAGTAACAAGAGTTCAGGTATTGGGACAATGAGCTTAACTTGGTCAGAGCCATCTAAGGCTACAGTCCCATACCCATAATTCTGTGGGCATAGACAGCAGGTGAAAACCATGTGGAAGCAGTGAGATTTTTCAGCAGAATCTGCAGCACATGTGGTCACACCAGAAACTTTCCCAAGCTTCACAAGCGTGCTTCTTACTGATGACGATTGTGCTGGGAGTTTATGTGACTATTCAGAATAAAATGATCCATGTCAATTAGTCTGCGCGTTTACAGAGAGAATGGTGTTATGGGTAAGAATTCGTCAGAGGGGGGCCGATAAGTCTTAACATCAAGCAAGACGATTACTTGAGCCAATTGTTGTCGAGAGGTGTGTTTGAAATGGAAAATAAAAATGTTTAACGTTACACTCAAAATCTGTACAGGTCTTTAAGCATCTGAATTTTCTCCAGACAGTAAATTAAATAATTTAAGACGAGGGAATCTAGATTACAGTCATCTGTAAAGTCCATCTCTCTAGATTAACAATGATTTCCTCCAACTAAAAAGCTAAACAATGTGTTCCAGACACCATCCATCTAGAAGAGAGGTACTGTTATTTTGTTTATAGCACAAGTGTTAATAAATGTATCTACAGGAAATGGTTCATCCCATTCACGTGAGGGGCAGAAAGTGTTGTTGACCTTTAACCTCATTGTGCCAGTACTTAGGAGTGTCACTTCCTGTGCTGTATCAGTCTCCCTCTGCAGCTGCAATCATAGCACTCTCACAAATGTACAAACATAGCTTGTCTTATCATCATCATGAAAATACTACAAACATTTTTACTGTTCAGTACAATAAAACTGTTAAGTGTGTGTGTGTGTGTGTGTTATTTACATTGGATATTCAATCTAGTTAAACAGTACGGGGAGGACATGACTTCATACAGATCCTGTGTCTGCTTAATTTCCCTGCATGCCTTGTACAGTGTGTATTGCTGTTCCGTTATATGTGTGTGTGTGTGTGTGTGTGTGTGTGTGTGTGTGTGTTTGCATGCATGCTTCATCCACTCTCTGTGACAGCAATATGTGCGTGTGTGTTCATGAGGACATTCCGTTGACCAGGCTCCTCAGCTGTTTGACCACAGTCTCTATCAGCTTCTGTTTGTCTCTGTCGTTCTTCCTGAACTGAGAGAAAATGTTGTTCTTCTTACTGGTGTCCTTCATCCTGGAAACAGAGAGGAAGAGGCTGTCAGACAGATGTATTCTCTCAGCTGTCTGCTATTAACTCCGCCTTGATTTTGACAAAAGAAACTTGTGATATTATAATTTAATTTGGGTCAGTAGACTTAGACTTAGACTTTGTCTACTAGTGGAGGTGGAAGATTTTCTTTTGAGGTTTGATATGTGATGTAATGTGGATTAACTATATAACTATATGACTATATAAGTGGTGAGGAGCCAACATTTTGTAACTATAGAAACAATATGTATGTAACGTGAGATTTTATATGATAGAATTAAAGGGATAAGTGAAAAGAGATAAAAAAAATAAAAGTGTGTCCTGCTTGTTTCCTACTTAGTGTATTTTGGTAGTTCTCGAATAAAAGTGAGTGAGACGTAGTGATCACACAGTAGCAGGATATATCCCTCTGTAATGTTATGCTACAGTTGCATCTTTTTATCTGTTATTGACTATTTATGATATACTATATGCAGTTCCCGGTTCGAATCCCGGTTTTGCTGGGAGGTCTTCCTGTGTGGAATTTAAATGTTTCCCCAGAAACTTTGGCTTCCTCCCACAGTCCAAAGGCATGTTATTTGGGGTTAGAATAATTGGGGAACTTATTTGGCCGTAGATGTGAGTGTGAATGGTTGTTTGTCTCTGTATATTGGTCCTGTCATAAGCTGGTGACCTGTCCAGGGAGTACCCCACCTCTCACCAGATTTCAGCTGGGATTGACTCCAGCTCCCCCAGTGACTCTAAAAGGATAAGCGTTATAGATAATGGATGGATGAACGCATAGACTTGCGGAGCCTTTTCGTGACAGAGATGTTCACTGCACATGATCCTAAATTTATGCCAGGTGCAGAACACCATATTATCAAGTTTCTGCAAACTGGAGTATCAATTAAACTGAACAGACAATGTTTCTGACAAGCAAGTGGCTACATGACAATGGTCAATGTGTATACACAAAACCTGATATCGAAGTCAGACAACTTTATAATAGGTTTTAAGAAAAAACTATTAGACATACAAAACACATTAAAAGAGTTTAGTTTCAAAGACAAAAGACCTCACAATGAAAGAATCACAAAAGTGGACAACTGCAGCTAATGCATTCAACCATGAGCCACTAGATCACTTTGTGTAAATGTATGATCAACTATGGTAAAATAAGGAAGTCACAAAAAGTTGAATAGATGAAAATTTCACCTCCATATATAACAATTGGTTTTTAAAAATTAGATTACGCATAGTCAAACAATTAGGCAGCATTTGTGCTGAGTTTAAGAATAGGAAGTAGAACCACTCCTAGATATGAGAGTGTGAATGTAGAAGACAAAAGAAAAGCTAGGAAGCTGCACCTACCCCCTGTAGACTCTGAGTAGCAGCCGTTAGCAGCAGCGGAAAAACAGTAGACAAAATAAGATTTAGAGGAGCAGTAAGAAAATTTTAACCAAAAAACAGAGGGAGAGGAAACAAAGCAGCCACACACAACTCAAGCTTTTTAAGTTAGCTTTTAACCTTTTAAATGATATGCAATGTCATACACTATCCCCAAAACAGTGTAGGCAATTGAAAGAACAAGATTGAGACCACATTTAAAGTAGAGCATGCAAACTAGTGCATGTAAAGTCAATGCACAGTCCAAACGTTGGGCTACATGCACACGTCCCCCTAAGGGTTCGTCGTGGACACTCACATGAACCGTAAAGCCTTTTTTGAGGAAATTGGATTGATTGCTTTTTTAAACATTCAAGACCTGCATATATACCCAGATTAATCTGAGAGCAACTTTGGAACCAATCACAGACTCTTGACTCATCAGTGTCTAAATAGAATGGTTATCACTGCGCACCTTTGCGGTGACATAAATACCCTGGCACTGAAAACTTTTAGGTTCAAAAGACATTTTAGCTGATTTGTTTCTTGGTTCAGAGATCACGTCCCGAGTAGTGTTGCAATATGGAATGCACTCACTTCTCAAGTAGAGCCAGGGCAGTGGCTGGATTCACTCTCAGGTATTTGGAGGTTGGCTGGCCATAATCTGCCAGATAGGTTGACCAGTCCCACACCATGAACAGGTCCAAGAGCTATGAAACACACACAGAGATATACAATGTTTAGATATACAGCAGAAGTCGATTAAAGACAAAAACCTTAGAATGGTAAAAAAGAAAGATGCCGGGTGGTACTACAGGTTCGAGTTTGATGGGGGAGTGTGAACAGAAGAGATCGACATCATCGTTTGCATCTCTTTAGCTGTTTTCACACATGCACTGCAACCCTGAACTTTTGTAGACATTCACCAGAGGAGCTGGAAGTCATAGTTTTACAGAGTGATACCACCAACTGCTTCTCAGCTCTGAATACACCACGTCTCTTTCAGATATTCAAGAGTCAATTATGTTTACAGGTAATAGTGGCATTTTGTAGTCTGCCACACATTAAGTCATGAAATTAGCAGTAAATAACATCTGATAAATGAGAAGCACTGATCATCACATAATTGATTCTGTCCTGGATTCTACGGACATTTGGGAGTTTTCACACTCCTGAGATGTTTTATTGTTGCAAAGTTGAGGCCAGAACCAAATCCTGTAACTACATGGCCAACCCATATGTCATAGGTTAACAACTTGTTTGTAAGTGTTCAATCATGAGATAGGTCTACAATATAATTTAAACAACAAACTTCAGCGTTTCCCACAAAATTAATTCAATCTATGGTAGTAACTGGGGTGCAACCGCACGAAGGTCACTCTCAAGCGAAACAGATTCATAGTGACTGCAGCTGAAACTATGAGGTCTGAATCTCTTATGCTAGGTGTATGCTAGTGTCAAATAATTTGGACAGATTAGAAGTGGTGGGCTGCCACAGTGTCGATATTTAAGGGAAAACACTGGACTTCCATTGGATCTTGTGCATTTCCTATACAGAGATGTAAAGTTTCAGGCTGAAAAGAGAGGTTTGGAGTTACCACTTCAATACGATTGTTTGAGAGACACCTTCCAATTTTACCTTGTGGAGGTTGAGGTGACCGGTGTGTCGATGCAAGAGAGAGATAGCGAGAAAGCAAGATGTGACAGGATGAGCTCTATGAATCAATGATCTACTATGACGAAAGACTTTATATTTCCATATATGGCCCAGGACGCATTTTACACACAGCAAAAAGCATGTGGCCACTTAAATCCCTGACCACCTCTGAAATGTGGTCTGAGTTATTGGATCTCATGATGTAATGCGGACGCATTTGGGTGCATCCAGACCTGAATTTAGTGCTGACCACTTGTTATCCGATGACATTGGATGGATGTTAATACCAGGTCTGAATGGGGTGGGGTCTATGTCAGTTTCTGTACGTCCAGACTAAAACACAATCCTCCAGGTTTTCAAACTAAAACAGGGCCTACAGCATTTCCAAAATTTTAGGGTCTCAAAAACTTAGGAGAAGTGTGGATGGCTGACAAATGTAGCAGAAGTTAAGTATTTAAAATGTCTAAATTAGTGTGGATGTAGCCAGAGACACAGAGAGCAGGCAGAAGAGTGAGAGTTGTAGAGAGAAGAAGATAAGGGGGGGGTGCCTCTTCTCCTACATGATTAGTGTTAAGTGTGAACAGGAACATTTAAAATGACCACCCCACGACCCCTGGATAACCTGATGGAGATGACCTCCCTACCCCACCCACACACACAAAGTATGCTAATGTCACAGGGTGAAACAGCTGGGTGTTTGGGTCATGTTGAAAGAGCAGTGAAAGAACAGCTTAGTGATAATAGCATTATTCAGCTGACTGAGAGACTCTGACACACAGAGAGGGGCTTAGCAACAATGCCACGATTCTCACCTGGAGCTAAGTGATGAGCAGGCACGTAGAGGAAGCCACTCACTGAACTCACCACAGTTCACAACACTTCACAGGATCCAAGTGATTTGGTACAATAACAACTAGGAACTATCATTATTTCTATCAGTTATGGACATATTGTATCCACCAAATTAATTATTGAGACCTGGGAACACAAGCATATTACTTGATGGTTCGACTTTGGCCTGAAGTTCTTGCAATAGTTGTGAACACAGTTTTCTTGTGCAATGATTAGTGACATTTCAGATGTGCAAACTAGAGCCTGATGTATCCTGCATTTTAAAAATGGATAGCTATACTGATGATAGTTTATCAATCATGAACTTCAGTTAAGGATCCCTTCGTTGTGGTTATTTTAGAATAATGACCCACTTTAACAGCAGAAAGCTGCTCCTTCAGATTTGGCTGCACCATCTGCAGGGTTCAAAAGAGCCATATTGCAGAGCCATTTATTTACTGCTGCTCTCAGACCAGCACTGTTACCACAAGCCCACATCTCCAAAGGACACTACTTTTTCTTTCTAACAAACCGTTGCCTGCTGTATTTGCAAAACTAATCTTATGTTGACAATGTGAACCTCATGTAAACAGACTGTTGAAGTTAATATTTTTCTCTCTTGATATCTAACCTTGCCCATATCCAGCTGCTGCTGCAATGAGGAAAATCTCCCCCTGTGGGATTTAAGTGAGTCTATATCTGACAAAAACAGTCTGTTATCTTACAGGATCCTGCTGGGCAAGCTGAGTCATGTTATCATACGAGTGAAATAGTAAACACCTCTGTGTTGTGTGAGTGGTAGTCCACTGTCACTGTGCAAGGGTTCACAGGTAAGAATACAGAACAAGATCTACTCGGAGTCATTATGTTCACAGCTTGCGCCAAACTCTCATCATCAATTTTTAAAATGAGCTTGAGTACTGTTTGAAAGAATAGAGCCGGGGGTACAAGCAGCTGAAACTGAGTTTTATGGATTCCTGGGTTCGTCATTAGACGTGAGGTGTCAGTGAAGAACTGGCATGCTGCCACCACAACTTGCAACTGTATAACCTGCAGAAAATTGCCTGGGTCCCATTGGCAGCGTGAGCGGCATGTGTGCATCTCAAAACGTCTTGCTTTTCATTTAGGAACTCATGAGACAGCATCAGACGTGAGTCTCAGCAATGCTGCTCTTCTAGAGAATCGGAGTCTCGCCTTTTTCCTCCCTGTGCTGCATGTGGTTCGCAGCAAAATAGAAGATAAAGATGATATTTCAACACAGTTTCAATGTCTATGTGTCGAATATGTCACAAAAAATTAATATTTGGAACACTTCCTCACCCGTTATAGAGTAAAACACTCTGAATCCTCTCTGACTGAATCCATGTACTGTGTATGTTTTAACAAGGTTTTTGTGGACCGGAAGATGCACAGCTTCCTGCAGTAGAGTCCTGGCATTAAGTAATGTATTATATGGATTCAAATAGTACAATTAAGTATTCTAAAAATAAAAAGCGTGAAAAATACTTGCATATTATGCCATATTATTCTTCACAGACCAGCAGTACAATAATCAATGATGAATTGAAAGGTCAAATGTTAAAACTAAAATATTTCTTGCACGTAAAGAAATGGAAATGGTCATTAAAAAAAACCTCCATAAATGAGCTAGTTTCTTTTAAGTTGTAGGATATCTCTGAATGTTATTGTTTTGCCACCTAACACGGTTTGTTACCGGGTGGTGGTGAGGTTATAATATGTCCTCTGAGCAGCACTACTTCTTCAGGGCAGGCTGGAAGCTACAATGATGAGACAGACTGGGGCTAGCTCCTTAGCAAGCTAACTTCAGGAGAAGCAATAAAGTAATAGAAGCAATATGAGAGTTAACACTGACGTTACATTCCACCACTGGAGACTCCTCTTGGTTCGTAGAAATGAAGTTTCATGGTGCACTTACATTTCTGATTGGTTGGTAAAGCTAATCTCAACTATATAGCAATAGCAAAACCTACAGGTTCTTTTAAGACCATGTTTGTTAAATGGCGCATTTAATGACTGAGGTGTAATATGTTATTAACCATGAATGGTTTTAATTGATACATTAACATCAACTCTACTGCAACAACTACAAAAATCCATTCAAATGTCCAGCCCTTTATAGAAATTCCCTCTATCACACACAAGTTTTGCCTTTCAGTCATTAAAGGCTTACAGGATAACAATCTAAAATGCAGTTACAGCTTAGAAATTTAAAGCCATAAGATAAAGGGAAAGTAAAAGGATGACCTGTGTGTAACCTCAGCCTGTGGATGCCTCCAAACCCCTTTACCCAAGGCTGGGATTAATAGGTCAACCAAGCAGCATGTATGAAAGAGAACATGGACACATCTTGTCTAATGAGGTGCATCACAGGAAACTTAAGGTCTCCTCAGAATAATATGATTTTGTCTGGGAATTTGGGCAAAATCAATTTAAGCAATTTCTACAGATTGAAAAATACATCTTATTTGGAACGAGACAATTTTCTTATCCAAATATAAAAAATATAATAATAATAATAATAATAATAATAATAATAATAATAATACAAAAAACAATGCAAAGTTCAACATTTTCATTTTACTTTAGTTGATAAATCAGTCAACATAAAATAAATCAACCGTTTGGATTATCAATCAATTTTCTATTTCTTATTTTCTATTCTTTTAATGAAAATACTGTAAGTAAGTTGCAGTGCTAGTTGTGTTAAACTTATAAGCAGTGGCTGATTTCTCGTAGGCTTTCTCTGAAAGAACTAAAAATATTCATTCTTTATTTATTTATATTTGGAACTTTAGCTTAACATATATGTTGAATTGCTTGTGGAAAGATTTCACATGTTGCGACTTGACTGAAACTAAGACATTGTTATCCATTTCATGACATGACATGGATTTATCAGGAAATGACAGTCCATAAATCTTACTTAGGTCAACTAAATAAATAAGACTCAGTGTCTTTCAAACCTGAATTTAACTCACGTCATGCCATGTCAGCTTTGAAACAGCCTTTAGACCTTAAAAGCCCCTGGACTCAGTTAACACAAGCAACACACCAATACTACATACACACTATGTACAACAGAATTCTAGCAATATGCCTTCATATGCACATTGCTTACTACTGGTTTTCCTTTGTTTTGCTTTAAGATTTGAATTTAATAAATAGAGAGGGAAATTTGATTCATCGACAGTACTTTACTAGTAACTATCTTACTTTTTTCAGTGTGCTTGCAGTGATTTCAACAAACTCCCTCAGTATAGTGCAGTGACCTGGACTAGATGAAGCGCTAAGCCTCCACCTCAGGCTCAGATTAACAGGTCAACACAGACTCAAGTTAATGAGACGAAGCAGCACTTTACATACCACTGGTGTTTACAACAAAAAGGGAAGGGGGGCAATGTGTGTGTGTGTGTGCCTGGTTGGTGGGGGGCTGTTTTCAGGAGCAGGTGAACTACAGTACAGGTGAACGTTGAAAAGGCCAGTGAAACATAATATTGCTGGTTGTGATACAGAGAGGTGAAACGTGGGGCAGCTGAAGTACAAAGAAAAGTGTATAAACGTGGAAAAAGATCGAAGCAACAAAGATTATTTTGGCGATCACTGTATTGGTGAGTCTGCCATCAGCTTCTAGAACAAATAAATACCATTTGGTCCCCTGTTTGTTCTTAGCATCCTTTATCGTAATTATTCTGTGCTGTCATTGCTCAGCTCTTAGCATCAGACCTTTAGTGTCACGCACAGACAACTTCTGAACATGGAGTGCTTCAAACACTGCTTTTCCTCTTCGCTGTGTGATTGACTGCTCATCAATTAGTTAGCCTTTTGAGCATCATGGCATGCACAACACAACTGTGCAGTATTTATTAATGGAAGAACCAGTGCAGGAGAAACACATTACACATACTGGAAGATGATATGGATAAATCGGGCAGAAAATGTGAGCTTTAAATGAAATAACGACCAACTTTTGCTGATAAGTCTGTTTAAACAAGTAACTTTAGCTCAGGGAGAAACTTTACCTGTCGTAGGTCGATGAAGGCCAGCTGGAGTGTGTCTCCTTGGAAACCAGGGACGGGCTCAGAGCTGGCAAACACTGAGAAGAGACAAAAAACATAACTTAAAACTTGCAGTATGCAGTACACAAAGCTAGTGTCAAAAATTGCAGCTCCAAATCTTCTTTTTATAACTGGGATCATGTAAAACGACAGTGTTAATGTATCCTATTTCAACTCAAAGCTAAGTCACGGAAGGAACACACATCAGTCTTACAAATGCACCATGGTTACCTGCTTCATTCCAATAAAGACCACTTCCTCTTAAGCCGACAACTTTAATCAATCAATTAGAATGACCTGTGACATCAGAATGTTTCCAATTTTTAATGATACTGAAATAAAATTTGATGTGACAATTTGGATGAAAGATTTACAACTTGTTTGCCTCTGGAGATTAAATAGTGGAAATTTAGAGGCCAGTACCAATATCGATTCATGAATAATTATAAAACTTGAAAAACATTTTTGATAAGGACCCCTTGAATTTGATTATTAAAGAATTGTGACCAAATATGTACTCAGCAGAACATTTTCACTTTAATAAAAATAAACTCAGTACTTTGACAAGCATTTTTGGGGGATTTCTAAACATGTCTGTAGCGTTTTCAGACATGTCTAATGGAGGAACTTGCAGAATTGGGTCCGGACTTTCTCCGGGGGGGAATCTCTGCTCAGACTCAACAGCCACAAATAATCCGCACCAATTTTATAGTCAATGTTTTTCATAAAAATAAACTGAATTTGCTATATTACTGTTCATGCGTGTGGCTCATATATAAGTTTGAATGATTTACTTATACATTGCATGTCGGCTATTTCAGAGGTCTATTAAGCAATCGAAACAATCTTCAGAGCCAAATTCACAACTTTTCAATACAAAAGCTCTGTAATTCACCTTGATATAAAGCATAACAGCAAAAACAACGAAAGTTGTGCTTTTACTTTGTAGAGAAATTGTTAAATAGGAAGTGATTCTATGAATGTTGTTGCCATGATGGAGATCAGCATCCACGACCCCTGTGAATGTCTGTTTCAGTCCAATGTGGTTAAATAATAATTAAGTTATTAAAAGGATCCTGCATGCCAGATATTATTCCTGATGGGCCACATTTCACACTGATTAACAAGTTTTGCCACTCTTCTGTCACTAAGAAGACAATTACAATACATTTCACAAAAATGTCTGCATTGACTGCACAAATTACATTTATGCATGCACCTCAATGCACATTTTAACTTTCGCTTTCACAGATGTTTAAAACAGACCTTGGAAATGTGTTTTGTCATTTCAGTCTAATTGATTAGTAAATCAATTAGTAATAAAATGATGTCTTTCCAGCTCTGTAGATGCAAAATAAATAAACATAACTATTACACATATTTATACTCACATTCACACTGAATGACATCTAGGTTGAATTGCTGAATGGCTCCCATACTGATCTGTTTGAGTTCCGTGTCCAGCAGCATTTGCATCAGTGATGTGGACAGATGCTTACAGGCTGACATACAAGCTGTCTGGGCCACTTTACCCTGCAGAGAGAGAGACAGCGGGAGGGAGAGGTGTGAAGACAGAGGGAAGAGATGGAAACATGTGGGAAAGATTAGGATGGGGATGAGGAAAGAGAATGAGGAAACAAAGGAAGGAAAAGAGGTGGAATGAGGTCATTGACAGGGGTGAACATTAATAAAAAAAGGGAGGGGTGCATTGTGGACAGAAATGATTTGGTCAGGAGAAAGTGAGTAGGAAGGGCAGATGAGTAAAAAGGAAGAGAGTGCAGAGATATAAAAGAGATAGTTTGAAGCAATTGGCAAAGGAGTAAAAGGTTAAATGGCAAAAGACCAGGAGAAAGGTTTGTGAGAAGAATATACAGGAGAAAAATAGATTTAGGGGATAAAGAGCAAGGAGGAAAAAATATAATTCAGCGTTAGGTCTTGGCTTCACCTTGAATTCTAGATTTAAAAAAATCAAAGCAATCAGCAATTTATAACATCTACTAATTAGCCCAGGGGTCAGGAACATATGGGCTGTAAGTTCTAATGTTTTTTTTTGACAGATACTTTTCCATTTCTGCGAATTTGACAGCTACAAAATGCCACTTAGACAGAGCAAAAAACAGTAAGCCCTCTCAAACAATATACTGCTATAAAAAAAACACAAGTTTGAAACTGAGCTCTGGATTAGGCTTGGCAGCAATTTTGGACCTAACATTGCATCTAAAGAATGGAGGAAACTGAGCGTGATGATGAGATCGGTTTCAAGGGACAAAGTGAATCCAAAGATACTGCATTTTCAGCTTTGGTGAATAACAGCAAGATGCAAGATTTCACTGATGAGTAACTGAAAACTAAATCGCCCACCCTGGCCTTTGAGGGTCAGTCAGAGAGCCCTAAACCGAGAAAGCTTAACGGCACTAGACTGACTAGCTGTAGCAGTTAACCTACTACTTCTACATCAACAAGATTCTAGCACCAGCAGTTCAGGATGAACACTGCTGTGCCACAAATTCCTTATCTTTGATTTGACTGTTGCTAGAATGCCTGTTTATATAAAGAGAATATTATCTGTGACGAAAGAACACTGGGAAAGTGGATAGCCAATTGCCAACAGTCAGTTAACAAGCACAGACAAACCCCCCCAAAAACCTCTGCTGCAAACATGCTGAGAGAACTTTCCTCAGCAAGGGCAGCACAAGACTGGAGTCTAGAGAGGCAGCACTCTCTGCATGCACAGTCAACCTACTCTACACCACATATATATTTACATCAGAGCAGACACTTAAGTGGTGCACAAAGCTTTAAAGGCACTGATTTGTATCAACATTATGTATGATGTTGAAAAAATCACAATATGCAAACAACAGAGAAAATGGCTTATGTATGTATATGAGGTTTTATTGGCACAGTCAATAGACAGTACATAAAGACAGATGACACGTCTCCACTTCCTCCCACTGTTAATATCGAGGATACATCAGCCCGACCAATGTCCCATCTGCTAACATGGAGGGGGCAGGCTTTATGACCTATGCTGCAGCCAGACACCAGGGGGCGATCAAGAAGTTTTGGCTTCACTTTTAGAGACATGTCATGCTGTCTATTGTTATATACAGTCATCGCTACACACATGGCATTTGAATGTCATTGTGAACCACTCACGAATGCAATGTACATTTGACCAATGAAAGAGAGGTGATGTAAAGTATTCCATTTAGATTTTTTAGTTTTCATTTTGATTTGTTAGCCCAAAGCTCAAATATATCACTTGCCCCTAGTGGTATCTACCCCTACAGAGTGCTGAGATCGTGATCCATGGATTCATGCGCTGTTCAGTCATAAAATTTGTTTTGCTTTGCCTTGATTATACTGATGATGACATTTCCTTCAGTGGCAAACACAACAGGAAATAACATCAATGACCACTGACCATTGATTAATGTAGATACAAGACATACGTCTGAAGGTCAGAGAATGTTCACAATTAATGACAAAATACATCTGTGAGTCATTTACATGAAATATGTTATGACTTAATAAAGAAAAGCTTCAGCAAACAGGTTTGTATAATGTGCTTAGAGCTGGGTGATAAAACGATAAAGATAATTATCGCAGAATAACTTTTCCTCGATAGAAATATAAGACATGGTCGATAGAACTCATTCCATCCATGTTTTGACAAACAACAAGGACAGCCAATAATAATGAATAGCTCCGCGCTAATCCAATCATATGGCTGGAATAGAGTTAAAGCCACATCAGGTTAGGTTGACGCACACAGTACAGAGCGTAGGAGTAGCAGCCGGCAGCAGCACACGTGCTAAAGTTTGGGCTATTGCAGTCGTGCCTACCAGTACATCAGGCGTGTGAGTGAGATAAAAGAGGAAATGACGATAGAAATGTTAACAAAAACTCGATCGACAGCGTTACCGAAGAAAACACCCCCAACGAACACAGCTCAAGGCTCAAAAGACGAGGACATTGTTGAAAAGAAGGGTCAGAGGAAAAGGTAGTGTGGAGATATTTTGGCTACTTTGGTAATACTGCTAATCTCTTTTACCATCTGAAGCAGAAATGATTGAAATAGTGATTTGATTTATATCGTGATATATGGCATATCGCCCAGCTCTACATGTGCTATTAATCTAATTAATAACATTAACATAATGAAGGACAATTCATACACTTCAAAAGATGAAAAGGTTCCCAACCCCTGGACTAACGTAATGAACAGCTACTGTGCAATAGCAATCCTTGCGCATCAAACAATTCTTATCTATACTGGATATTTTTAAGACATTCAACATTTTACATGTCATGAATATATGATAAAGCATGCTTTGATTACTGAAATTATAAAATCTCTCACTATAAGATATAAAACTGTTTACGGTGCCGTTAATTTACCAAGATGCGATCTTTTCAAAACATCATACACAATTAAAACCAGATTCCAACACATGCAGATGAGGCACAGCACAATATCAATCAATAACCATACACATACAATGCTTCACATACTTATACAGCATCATGTTTACAACTCCAAATTGAAATTGAATTGTGAGTGTTTCCATGACTTGATGTGTTCTTGACTTTGCTCCTTTTGTGAGCAGTCATGTTGTAACTTGAAGGATGAGTTAAATGTTTGAGGTGAACAGGGACAGCAGATCAACACAAGTCATTCTCACAGATACTCATGCAATAAGTCTCACAGGGGTTATGTGGTGACCCCAATGGCAAGGACAATGCAACCACAGTGAAAGTCATATTGAAAAATAGCTTCATAAGGAAACATCCATATTAAAATTATACAGAGTCATTTGTGTAATCAAAGGTATATGAGTGAGTGTTTAACTTCCTTTGTTTCAGCCCAACAACATCTCTGTTACTATCCTTCATGCTGATAATTGACGAGCAGAAAGACAGCAGTGATAAATGATGCGACAGCAGTAAAGCCTGCCTATTACTCTAAACGCTTTTTCATCCTTAGATATTTGTATTCGAGTTTGAATCCTGCTGATGAGTTTTTACCAGGAGGCTGGTTGAAAAAATTCCGGGGAAAGTACATATAGGCTCTCATGCGCGCATTTTCATTCTCACATACAGCCCCTCCGGAGAATGTCCATAAATCAGTGCATGTCTGAAAGCTGCTTAACAGAAAGGGTGAAGAAGAACAGAGAGGACATGCTTTCCTACTGTTTTCTTCACTATAATCTAGACAGAAAGCTTTACGAAAACAAACAGCACTTTCTTGGTGCGATGTTTTGGCTTGTAACACCTTTTAAAAAGAAAAAAGAAGCTAGTGTTAGTGTGTATGCAGTCCTGTTGCCTTGGCAGCAAGTTGCAATGAAGACAAATGCAAAGTGCAACAGCGTTTGCACCTTTTCCAGCTCATTGTTGTACATGTGTCTCCTGCTTCTCTGTATCATCAACCACTGGGGGCTGAGCATTTTCTCAAAGCATTTCTATGAAGTGTGCTTTTACTTCTTCTTAGAGTAACACAAACTGTACAATGACGTCATATGAAAGCAAAGGATGTACGAGTAAATAAAATATGCATCCCAATTGCATTCACTCAATAGTTATATAACACCTTTCATATCTCACCAATATCTGATTAGACAAAAAAATACAGGAATTAATAAAGGATTTAAAAAATGTATGTATTAGTTGAATAATAAGTAGCTGAAAAGCAAAAAAGTCAATGTTAACACTTTCCTCCAAGTGTTTTCACTAAGTGTTACAAAAGGAGCCAGACCAACCAACAAGGCAACAAGTAGTGGAACTTCCACTGTCAAACATGAGCATGCTTTTCATCTCCCCACTGCCTGTCAGATGGCAGCACAGTGTTGTAACAGTCAGGCAGGAATACTCACCGACATCGAGGCATGGTCATTGTTGTTATTCTGAGCAGACAACCCCAAACCAAGCAAAAATGGAAGAGGGGGAGGGAAGGAAGGAAAGGACAGGAAAAGAAAGGTGGCAACAATAAATGGACTGGAGGAGGTAAATTCAACTAGCGATATTTGGCATGCTTAACAAGTCAACATAATAAAGGAGTAAAGCAAATCAGTTCAAGCACAGTTCTACTGCAGAAGGTGTGGATGGGAGACAAAAGATATTCTTGGAAAACATAAAACTGAGTTAAATTCGGACAGGATGGAGAGAAAAGCAGGCAGGCGGTCCATAGCGGTCCAACCAACAGGCTGCAGCTGACAGCCAAAACACACATTTACTGACCAAGTCCTTCAAACTTTACTATCTCCAAATGTGCCTCATCCAGTTGTAGATAATGTCATGGCACCCTATGAGTCAGTAACAGCACAGTTACCATGCATAACCACAGACCACCAATGCAACACACTCAGTTCAACTTCAAAGTCACAAAATCAATTCACTTTCAGATAGTAGACACACTTTAATAGGGATGTGATGTAGATAGCAAGACAGGGATTGATGTAACATGGAAAGAAGGAAGGGATTATCACATTCCTATAATTCATAGCCCAAATCAAAAAGACAATGTCCCACAGCTCCCAGAAAGAGAGGTGCCGGATTCAGTGGGTCAAAGTTAGTAGGGGGATTAGACTCACTGGAAGGTGTGTGAAGACCTGGAAGGTGGACCGCAGGAAGTTGATCAGATCCATGAGGTATCCGGATGCACGGCCATCTGACTCAGTCATGCCCCATTCATAGTCTGCAAGCTGGATAAACTCATCAATTTTCTGGTTGAGTTTGGTATAGATCTCTCCCTCTGCAGCATGACGAGCATCCTGAAAAACATTCGCAATTTGTCAGACTTGAAAAAATCCAAAATCCATGCATTCTTTTTCTTTGTCATAAAACCAGTCCCCTAGCAAAGGCAAAAAAGCTGGCCCATTAACTTAGGTATTATTGCAACACTGATTATTGCAATATCCATGTTCATGACAAACCATTGCCTAAAATCAATATTTCCCATTCACAATCATTGGATGAGAAGGGGGTGAAAAAATTATGAATACATTTTAAGCTGCTAAAAGGAGTCATTTTATTATTAGAACTTGGTCAAATTAGTCCAATGTAATTTGGTCTAGTAGAGCCATATTAATGAATTATTGTATCTCTTTCATCTGAGTGCTCCAACAGGAAGTCAGCCAACATGGCCTAAGGTCTCAGACATGCATCTGTCTCTCTATAAACACAAAAGCAAAGGGAAGCCTACAAATACGTTTCCGCATTCAAGCCCAGAGGACAACTTTGATAACAATAAATAAGTTGCAATCTTTGAAAACAGTAACTTCTTAATAAACCCATCATCTAAACTTGATACTTAGATAAATACAAGGAAACTAGATCACCAAAGGTTTGGTTACAGATTCGGTGTGTAATGGTATTATCAATTAATGCAGACTGTAATTTAAATCAGACATAAGGAGTATGCTACAGAGATCTGATGACTTTCTAATTCCACAGCTCCAAATGTTTTCCCTTTCAAACTTGTAGTCTCTGGTCCCAACTGTCAGAGACTCAGATCACTGATCAGACTTCACGCTCCCCAACAAGCTTGTTATCTGACATTTTCCTTGAAGCCTTAAACATTAGTGTGGCTTATTCACAAGTAGCTGGATCCTGACAGAGAGTTGAAAGGTTAAACCTCAAACCGTGCACTAGGAGCCTGTACACCTGCTGATGCAATTATCCAATCAGCCAATCATGTGGCAGCAGTGTATAAAATCCTGTAGATTTAAGTCATGCGCTTCAGCAAATGTTCAGATCAATGGAGACAAAATGTATCTCCATTTTATTAGAATCAAAAAATGTATAAAAATAAGTACAAAATAAAATAATAAAATAGCCATCTGGACTTGACTTAAGTATTAATGCTGTTGATTCTGACTCTATCATCTGCAGCTTTAGCAGAAATCCAGATTCATACAGTCTGTATCACTGCAGCCTCACATTTCTGTTCTTGGTTGACAGGAGTGAAACCTGAAACCTGCTGTTGTAGACCATCAACCTTAAAGGTTGTTAATTCTGAGATGCTTCTCTGTTCAACCAGTTGCAAAGAGTGGTTATCTGAGTTACTGTAGCTTTTCTGTCCGCCCAAAGCAATCTGTCCTCCGACCTATCTCATCAACACAGAACTGCTGCTCACTGGATGGTATTTGTTTTTGGATCCATTCTGAGTAAAACAAATCATTTCCGAAACACCCAAACCAAAAATGTCAATCACTGATATCACGTTCTCATCATTGATGTGAACATTAACTGAAGCTCACCTGAATCTACAGGAGTTTATACACTGCACAAGTTTATACACCGCACTTCTTAAACACGATTGGCTGATTACATGAATAAGCAGGTTTATAGGTAAATAAATAAATACAAAATAAATGAATAAAAAAAAAGCACAGATCGATGTTTTATCAAACCTCAGCCAAAAATAGGAGACAGCTGAAAGTTTATACTCTCTGCTTATGTTGCTTTTATTTACCATGCTGTCTCAGACTATACTTGCAACACTGTGTTATGGCTGAGATCATGGTGCTTTCAATATGAGTAGGACAGCTTGTCAAGAGTTCACGTCCATGCACAAAAACAACAGAAATAATGTTTGTATAAAACCATTTGGGCTTGTGTGTAGAATTTTGGAAATAGGAATAATGAGACATTATTCCAACAACAAACTGCACAGTTAACACAAAGACAAAATGAAGACACAAAGAAGAGTCCACATTAAATTTACCTTAAATGTGGATAAGCCATAGAGTCTTGTGGTGTGTACCGTTTCAGGGGAGACATTGGTGATGTTTGTTATAAACTCCTCCAAATACCTGCAGGCCTGCTCCAGGTGGGTGGTATTAATGATGATCTGCACCAGCTATAGAAAGAATGATGCAATTTTAGACGTAACATATCTCAAACCTCTGTCGCTGTGTGCAACTGACTAGTAACAGCAGTGTTGTTCCCACCTCAGTCAGTCCTATGTGAGGTTTCTTGATGAGGTTTTGCAGACAGCTGCTGAGTGTTCTTGTCAGCAGCAGGTTGGTGGATTTCCGCAGCATGTCATCAATCTCTGTTGAACTGGATACACAAACTCAATTTCACTTTGAATTCACATATTCTCAAGCTGCACAACAAAGAGACATATAATCAGGGAAGACCCAACGTATATGGAAGTGTTCTAGTTTCCATCATGATTAACTCACACTGAGCATAAGGTAATTATACAGTGACATACCTGCGGTGTAGTGACTCCGAGAACTTGAGGCTGGCGTAAATGAACTCTTTGACCTGTGTGTAGATCTGAGGGACAGACTGGGACATTGGCAGCTTCTTCGGAAAGTCCTGCTGCATACGGACACAGACACACGTTCAAAAAACTTAGAACTGGCATTAAAGGACTCACTAATTAGTTAGTTAGTCATTTTAAACTTTGCTTCTAGAGATATTATATTTTTTCATGTTTAAGTGAAATAATTAAATGACTTACTAAATGAATTACCAAGACTGCCACGATCATATAATGAACCAAAATATTTTTACACTTGCTTTATGAATATTTGCTCTTAACTAACTTTGTATTTCTCTGTTATGTGTCTATATGTCTGTAGAATTAAGTAATAAAAACTTGCATTCGATGTAAAGCTAGAGCGTAAGAGTCTATGGTACTTTGGTGTAGTTGTTACCTTCTCTATCTCGGCATCATGGAAGGGAAAGCGACTGATAACCAGTTTATACTCATCCTCTGTCTCCACTGGGATGGGACTGTAGTTATCCAACTCAAAGATCTCCCTGTGGAAAAGAACACTGTTTAGTGTTCGTGTACACTTCAATTTTTGGTATGAGTAGTGGAACTTTCTTTCTTTCTTCTACACAATATGTTGTTCTAAAAGTAGTTTGTTGTGTTTTTGGTGGTTCTCTTCAAATTTCATCCAAAGACGACAACATGCTGTGGGTGTATTATTTTGTAGTAATCAGTAACAACAATCACTGTCAATATTTAAACAAAGACAACAATAGGAACGAAACACACCTTTATCTGACAGCTTTTGTTATTAAGGAGGGACCTCAGCTAAGAGGGTTAAGTAACAATCTTGTAAAACAAACAGATTAAACTAATTTAATTTATCAAATTAAAGAACAAATAAAGTATTGAGAGCAAACTTTTTGTGAGACTGACAAGTGTCGTTGGGGACAAATAAAGCTGTTCTTAATACCACATGTGTTGATGAAGATTTGATCTATTAAGAGTGCTTTCTCTTTTTCCATGCACTTTGCAAATGAGTAAAGCTGTGCCAGACACCACCACTACCAACACTCACTCCTGACAGAGAAACATATGAGGAAACAACACAACTGCACGTTTTTTTCAACACAAAATTATGCAAATATCTCTCACATAAAATGATGGATAGAAATACAATCAGAGACAGTGACACATCAGCAAAGCCCACCTGAAAACCAGCGCCCACTTCTTCAGCAAAGTTTCATTGTACTGGTCTCTGACCTCGAAAAGTAGGTCAAACAGGCGGTTCACTGGGAAACCATAATCCTGTTCATACACACACAGACAGTACAGAAAACAAAGTGTGTTCACGTCAGTTGTTCTAAACACTTGAGATTAACAAGCTGTTCAAATGAGGTTGGGCTCTGGACCAACCTGTAGTGTGTCAGCGAAGATCACTATGAGGTTCTTCAGTTCCAGGACCAGGTCTGGGTCATCACAGTAAGACTGGAGATAGATATCAAATATTCAGCATCACAAAAAGTATCTGTGACAACAGAAGCAACAACAAGATGATCATTTTTGAAGAAATGTTAATAAGATTTGTCTAGTGGGGTCACAATGACCTTTGAGATATTTTGTTCATAAGAATAAGACAGAGAGACAGGCTTATGCAAGTACTGACGGAAAGACAGACAATCCCTCAGACAACATGATGCTTCCAGCTCAAGCTTTGTGAGTGTGGGAGCATTTTTATTTATTCAACATCAGTCATGGTGAATTAAGTCACAAAAAGAAAATGAACATAACTACTCAGATTACCTTACTCTCTTCCATTTCCCTAAACTAATCATCAAAAATATTAGTCAAGGCAGTGGCTGTCCAATATTTGCATGTCGGTAATAAATGATTAATTATTACTCATATAATAGGACTGAGTCTGTTAATCTGCAACTTGTTCCATTACTTTACTAAAATGAGTAATAAACTTGTAGTTTGACTACTGAATTCAGAATTATTTTTTTTGGTATTGCCACTATACTTTTGATGTTTTTTACAGTCATTGAAACACTGAATAATAATGTGTGTGACCATCAGAGTAATTAGGAAAGCTGTGGGGAGTTTGCCAGCAACATTAACTTCCTTGAAGTCAAAGCTTCACTTTTGGTCTTCTATGCTCTATTAATATAAATGATAAATCTGGGTCCGCAAAATCTGCCAGCAATGGTTAAAGCTCAGCCAACATAACTCATGGTTAGCAAAAATGCTAATTATGTAAATTAAAGTATTTATTATGTAGGGAATAGTGACTGCGTCAGTAAAGTCATTATTTTGGACTCAGCTTCATTGCAAAGAAAAGTACTATTACTTCAAGTAAGAGTCAAATCTACCACAGTTGTCCTTGTAAAGTCAAGCTGCTTTTAGACATGCACTGAACTCTAGAAAACCTCCAGACATTTTCCGTAGGGACTGTACAGCCGTTTTCAGACATGACCTGAGTGTAAAATCCGGAGAATTGGCTATGGAGTTTACGCAGAGTTTCACACATGCATAACACAGCGGTAGGGCACAGACACGTTCACAACAGCAACAAATCCTTCATTATTATTAGGATTATTCAGGCGAATCTTCGTCTGTGTCATCTACGTGTATGTCTCCGCTTTTTTACCGGGAGATAATTGTTTTCTTTTTGAGTTTTTATTTTTTGCGTCTGTCACGCATTAGAACCCTTCATCAACCCCCACCCCCACTCGCTCGCTATACTATACTAGAAGGCCAGGTCAGAGACGGCAAACTTTCTCCAGCCAGTCTGATATAAAGTCTGCAGAAAGTCCAGAGGAGCCGATTTGACAACACAGCAGGAGATCCTCTGCAGGATGATGGTTTCAACACCCCCACGTGACGGGGCCACTGATGAAGATGGCAAGAGAGCTTTTGGTGATAAGGGCCGACGCATGATCGACACATGATCTTCATAGCACAATTAATACTTTACATCCTGCCTCTGCCTGATGCACCAACCTTCACCTGAATGCTCTGTAGAGTTATGTGTTCTTGTGAATTTGTCTGAGCAGAGAATCTCCTGCTGCGTATGTGTGAAAGGACACATCCACAGAAAGTCTTGACCCAATTCTCCGGACAGTCTCCGGAGGTCATGTCTGAAAACGGCTATAGTAACAGCTTGACGGAAATAACAACAGTCCCTCAGGAGGGAGGGGCTCTATTTTTCAGGAGGACAGAGTGATTTATGACCCTGAGAGAAATAGAGTTGAGTGTGTAAATCAACCGAGTCAATTAACACAACCTGAGGTCTGATGTAAAGCAGCGGCTGCCAGCCTCTCTGTTTACTCAAACACACACAATCACGTCAACAATCAGCTGGAGACTCCGCTAAACAGCAGCACATCACAGCAGTAGCAAGGATGTACCCTCCCTATATTAGTCCACGGCTTCCATATCATGATCAATACTGTATATGAATATGGCATAATGTTTCAGTCCTGCAGGGTGCAGTATGTTAGTGTATTCTTTTTATTTGATGTTATTACTGATGGTGTACAGAACTGGTAACAGTGTATTTAGAGTTTTTTACTGATCAAATCCTGGGAGAATGATTAACATTTATTACAGGATTCAACACAAAATTCTCTGTATGTTTACAGTGAATTAGTGGCGGGCTGGCTTACTTTTTCTCTGTGGGCTGACAATGCAGTGGCTCTAAGTGCAGGAACCTGTGTGGCACTGCCTGAACTGTGGCCCAGCAGAGGGGCTGCAGGCCGGGGGGGACATAGGTCCTTTGTTAATCTTCTCATCCCATGCTGTGCAGTCCATTCTCTGACCTGTTAGCATAATCCTCTCAGTCATTTACAACTGACTGGAACCCAGTGGTCAGGAATATGCCTTCTTAATCTGCTGTTATTGTTGCAATCTGTCTCTCATTAAGGCCCCAATGACCTCCTCTTTGGCTGCATGCGTATGTGTGTTTTGACCTCTTCTCTTGAGAGTGACATCAGTGGTGTGTATGTGGGTGCACTGACCTCCACAGTGTCCTGTGTGTGTGTGTGTGTGTGTGTGTGTGTGTGTGTGTGTGTGTGTGTGTGTGTGTGTGTGTGTGTGTGTGTGTGTGTGTGTGTGTGTGTGTGTGTGTGTCAGACTGTGAATGAAGGCTCTTCCAGGATAAATAGATCCACAGCAGGCTCTATTATCTCTCTTAACTCTCAACAGTCTCCTTCTCATTTAAAATCAACTCCCTGCTGGCTGTGTGTGTGTGCATGCTTGTGTGTGCGCACGTGCGTGCGTGCATGCTTTTGTGTGTGTGTGGATGCATGTTTCTGTGTGAGCACCTACAGAGTGTGTGCGGAGCACAGCGATGATCTTAGACAGGGCCATGTTCCACAGTTCATCAGTGAAAGCTCTAGTCACCAGCCCATGTGTGGCATGGAGGATATGATCCTCCACAACAAAGAACCTGATGACACACACACACACACACACACACACACACACACACACACACACACACACACACACACACACACACACACACACACACACACACACACACACACACACACACACACACACACACACACAAATACTTTTATCACAGTTCATTGAAATTGAAACAGACAGAACTGATTGTCTAAAGACTTGATTTGATTGCCTTATGACACTGAGCTTTTAAAGGTTCAGGGTGTTGAATTTAGTGACATCTAGTGGTGAAGTTGCATGTTGCAACTGAATACCCATCAACTCACCCTCCCCTTTCAAATATTAAAGAGAACTTGTAGAAGCCTCAGTTGTCACAAAAACTCAAAAGGCATTTAGTCTGTTCCTTCTGGGCTACTGTAAAAAAAACATGGCAGCCTCTGTAGAGAGGACCCGCTCCTGATGTAAATATAAAGTATTTAAATATAAAGGGCTCATTCTAGGGTAAAGAAAAACAACAATTCTTACAATTTAGGTGAAACCCACTAGTGAAAACATCACTAAGATTATTTCATATTCGATTTCTGCCAATAGATCCCTTTCACCTAAATCGTACACACTGAACCTTTAAGGTCAGCTTAATCTAATGTTCAGGGTAAAATTCTGTACAGAAATAGGAAGAACATCTTACCCTACAATCTGATTGAAGTATCTTCTGTAGCCTTCCACTGTCTCATGCTGGATACACAAAGACACACGCACAAGATGCCATGTTTACACAGAGTGGATAGATGCATATAATATTACATAGGTTATCATTGTGTAGGATTGCATCAATGAGCCAGGATTGTTTTGCAAGTTGTAATCGCTGTGGGTTAAGTTAAGCAAATTTGATTTGGCTATTTGAACTTCATAAATATGCATTATATGCGTGTCATGATGTGTGTTACTTACCATGTTAGCCTGTGGCTGCAGCACTAGCCTGGCCTGTTTTTTCCTCTGTTTCCTGTAGTAGTTTTCAAATGTTTCTCGATCACCCTGTGGACAAGGAGAAATACAACACATTTTAATATCCATCCTGAAAATACTGATGGGGAGAGTTGTTAGCTCAAGACTGTATTTTTGTCAAAAGAAAAACAAAATTCATTTTAGTGGAGAAACAGACAGGGAATCACTCGCCCAAACAGCCACATCTTAAAACGTAATAATGTTACTTTTTCCATGAAGGATAAATCTACAATAATTCTTATTTTTGAAATAAAGCTATAAATGATGAGAGGTGCCTATAGCACCCTCCACTGCATTAAGTCATAGCTCATAGGTGCAGGATATTAGCAGATTTGAGCAGTTTATCAAATTCAACTGTACAGAGAAATGTAGTAATCAGCATACACAGTATACATAGTATACATGTCATTGAACCTTCACGGAACATGTGGTAATGCCATCATTAAAGTGTGTGTGTGTGTGTGTGTGTGTGTGTGTGTGTGTGTGTGTTTGTGCACAAAACCTACCAGCACAGTGTATATGTGTAAACATCTGTAAACAGGTGAGAAGTCCACAAGGTCCTGAGCTGTAAGAACCTGTCAAACACATATGAGGATATGTGATTACTGTCAAATATTTACTCTACATTGATGCAACAGTGTTGTTCCTACAGGAAGGGGGAGCTAGTGTGCATGCATATGTATTAGATGTGTTTGGTCAATGCTTTTCTCAGAGGACTCCCTCTATCTGGACTGAGGGCATGAAAAATTCTGAAAAGTCAAACATTTCCCACAAAGCCAGGCACAACAACTACCGAGCCACTGGAGCTGTTAAAATGAGCATACAAACAACTCCCACTGCATCAGAGAAACCACCGCACTAAATTTTGCCTGGAGATTTCCATGTAAGTTCTACATACAAGCCTGAAGTTAAGTATTTAAAGCTAACGAAAGAGAAAAGCCAGTTCCAAATTAAAATGCTTGACATAAAGGCTTTCTCTCTGAGTCAAATATTAAGACTGTGGTAACACAACATACAAGAGGGTGAAGAAGAAGGTAAACCCGCTGAATTTGTTTCAAGACTTATCGTCACGCACGGTTAAAGTGGACCATGCACCCCATTCTGTCCAACCCAACCTGGCTACTGGGCCCAAGCTATGCAGCAATGCACAATGAGGTGTAGTTTGACATCACAGGTTTTCTGGTCAACCTTTACTTCTGATGCCTTCCTGGTGAAGCTGTTCTCTTTCTGACAATACTACAGACCAACATTGCAGGTATACAGTATTATGGCCTCTGGAACCATTCATTTTTGCAAACAAACCTTCCTGTACATTTATGACCCAAACATAGAAAAGCATTTGATTGAGAATTCTATAGATTCGTTGACATCCTCACCCCGCTCCTCCTCAGAATGATATCCAGCTCTAAGAGAGACTCATTCCAAAGAAAGGTAAAGAAGAAACAGATCTGACCAGTTATAGACCCATTTCACTGCATATCTTTGATAGAAAGGTAATTAGCCAGATAAACACTCCCCACTTATCTTCCAACCCGATACCTCATCTCATGCAGAAGCCACATTTATTCTACATGTACTGATCATGGGAAAGCCAGTGGAGCATCGATGTTATCCCTCGATGGATGGAAGGCTTTCAACCATATTGACTGACCCTAGATGTTTGAGTCTCTTCCGCCCAAATATGAAGGGCTTCCTATGTTTGGGCACTAATGTTCTCCAGGTTACTTTGCCGCTGAGGCCCCCTGGTGGCTGCATATGGAGGCTAACATTTTTCAACTTGTCCCTGGCAGCTATGCTATCGTAGTCCAAAAAAGAGAGTGAGGCACCTCAGATGCCACTTCTAAGCAGATTGAATGAGGCTAACTGTCCTTCTACATACAAGTCCTACAAATAAGACACTGCATCCAATAAAATATTTGCAACGTTGAAACCATCCCAGGGAAGCATGTATTTTTCCAATTTTTTAACTGGCCGGTTTTGAATGGGCAGAAAACATAAACCTGATTTAGACCTGGTAAAAATATCCATCCTGAGTGATCCAAACACAAGTGCAGGGTTTCCAATTCATACAATTTACAGCACTGTCACTTCTTTAGGATCAGGGAAGACGCACATTGGCCCAGTTGCCTTGTTCCATACCGGAGTACTGTCCTCCCTCCCTACTCCCCCGCTGGCCTGCACTAATTCTGCATTTTAACAATAGAAAACAACACAGATCAGAAATTATTATGGACCCAACCAGAACTGAAGGGATTACTTTGTGTTTGTTTGATTTGTTCTAGAATTTATGAGGCATGCATTTCCCATACACACAATGAAAAAAAGTGTGCACAAAGTTCATCTGCCTCAAACCACACAAGACGCATACAGTCAGTACATCAGGTTTGAAGTGGACCCGAATGATATGGCTTCATGATCCAACACAATAGATTAATAACTAAGTAAAGCTGCTTTCAGACATGCACTGAACTCCAGATAATCTCCTGACATTCTCCGGACTGGCTGTATGTTTCATCTGCCAGCACTGTAAGAACTCTGGATAATGTCCAAATGAGCCCATGTGAGAATACAGAAGAAGATCCTCCGGAAGATTTACCACAAGTGTGTGGGCGTGTTGATGTAGAATATCCCGGGATGAAACAGCAGTGCCATACACGCAGACACCTACAAAGATTTCAAGAAAACTTTTGTTGATAAGGTCCGACGCTAGTGTCACTGTGCTTGTTATGACCCATTAGGAGGTTTGTTAATATATCTATTTTTGGGTTGAGGTGTCATGTTAGGCGTAGAGCGAGGTGGTAGGGAAAGACTGACACTCCACACAGGGGTTGGTACTAACTCCCTTTTTAGTGGACAACTTGACACACCTGATGGCGACACACACCCAAGAGACCGAGGAGCATAACGGCAGCTGACGGCAAATAGCAACCCAACAAGCCTCCAGTCAAGACAGTAACTAACCTGCTGGTTCTTTTCTTCTACGCTACTTTATTATGAACGGGGACAATTCCCCATCACTTGAATCAACTAAAACCAAACCACAACGCCCGCTGGACGTCGGGAGGTTCGGCGGAAAAGTGCAAGTAATCCATAATATCCCTAGTCAGATAGTCTTGCTGCACATAGGGAAGTGAGGCACATGATTCAGGTAAACTGCATACAGCGCAAGAACTGAATTAAATGTTATTTGGTGAACATAAAGGAGCTAGAGATGAGAATAGGGCCAGCATTTATCAATAGTTAGCCAGTTCAGTTAGTCTCGTAACAATGTGATCTCAGAATGTATGCATTACTTCCTGCCTCTGCCTGCTGGGCGACCCCTCTCCTGAACAGCACGGAGATTCGTCTGTTGTTGTGAACACGCGTGATTGGAGAATCTCCTGCTGTGTTGTTCATATGCTAGAGGCAAACTCCAGAGAACCGGAACCAATTGTATGGACGTTCAGAGGTGGTGTGGGACACGTGGCCACATTCTTTTTTTACTGTGTACACAATTATTCCTTACCTCTTCATCTGCTTCATCCTCATCTCCTGTGTCGTCATCCATCATCAGGCCATTGTGAGTGTGTGTTCGTCCATTAAAGGAGTACACAGGCTTGGTGTAGTGACCGATACTGGCCTGCTTTGTTACGGCTCTGTTAAAGGTCCTGTGGTGCTGTGCCTGGTGGGACATCACACACGCACGCATGCACACAGACCAGTTAAGTGATTAATAGCTATTACCAGCCAATGAGGAAATGTTAAAAACACTTTGAAAGGCTCATACCTGTCTCATGGCAGTCTCTCCAACCTTGTCTGAGTGTTTTCGGATGCTCTCCAGGAAGTCCTTGAGGTCTGACATTGAGATCTCCTTGATCTCCTCTCTCAGTCTGGGGAGGTTTTCAGCCATGATTTGACAGAACCTGTACTGGCTGACTCTGTAGAGCCAATTAAATGTTGTCAACGTACAATTAAATTCAACTGACATTTATTTTTGTATTCAAATGAATGCAATTCAACTGGAAATTTAACCAAGTGAGACCATTCAACCATTAAGGCAATATTACAGTCAGCTGGATTTCCAAACTGATTTGATATTTATTCAATTTGTTTGTGTACTTTCTCTTGAGTACTATTTGAAAACGTTTTTAAAAGGATGCTCTAATACAGAAGATCATTTTGATTTCCCATGAAATGGCATTATTTCTTCCATAAGGAAATATAATTCCTGTTGAAACAAGTAATTGGAACAGGACAATATGTAAAGCAGAATAAGTCTTACAGCTGCACTAATAAACATTACTAACTCTATTTTTCCCTTTTTAGCTTCTATCAGCTCATTGTTATGGTTTATTGGCCCACAACTTTCTTTTTCGTTTCAGTTTCTCAGTTAATCAACCCAGTTTCAGCCTGTGTCAGACTAATAAGTTAATATTGTAATTAAGGCTGTCATGATATCAGATTGTCATGGCCAATAGAATTGGTAAATTCTTTGCATTTATATAGCACATTTTGTAGTTTAAAGAAACACAAAAATAACTTCTACTTAACCAAATTCACAATAAAAATATTATCAAAATATCTACAGGAAGTTTGAAAAAGATGAATAGTAATTATATTATTCAAATTTCATGTTTAACTTTATTTAACCAACAGTTGTGACAACAGTATTGTAAATAGTAGTTATTGTAGTGAATACAGGTTTTGAGAGAGCGAGGTAGACAGAGACAGGGAAATAATTCTAACTAATACCTATCATGTTGGTGTGTAAACCAAATAGTTACTCTGCATCACGATGGAAAGACAGAAATGTGCAAGAGATGCTTGAACATTTTCCTGTGTGTATTTTCAACATATCAATCATTAGTTTTTAGTATTAGTATTGTCAATACCAGGGTATCGCGACAGCCCCCAGTTTAAATAATACTGTTGCTCTGTGTGTGCTGGATCTGTGGACAATTACTTTCCAACATGTTTGTCCTCATAACTTTTTTGTGTTTTCTGTTTTTTCTTCAACAAGTGGCCAAACGTGCAATTAATGCAGCTCTTAAGATGAGGTAAATGGTATAAAGAGTTTTTATGATTTTGTAATCCTACCTGGGGATGAAGACCTTCTCCAGCTGCTCCATGGTTTTCAACGCAGCATAGTATCTGCAGAAACAAATGGTAAAGTATCAGTAAGGTGGCACAGTAATTTTGTCCTCTAACTTATTAAAGGACAGATTTCCAAATTAGTCTTAAAAGAAAGGTCAGGTGCCAATATTAAGTTTGTTTAAGTTTAACTGCCATGATCCTTTTCTGATGCTCTTACAATGTAACATCCATAGTCTATTTTTCTTTCCAATCTCCTCTCTGTAGACTTGAAAAATTGTGACTATCCTTTTGAAGGTCCAGTGTGTAAGATTTGGGTGAAAGGGATCTATTGGCAGAAATTGAATATAAAATAATCCTAGTGATGTTTTCACTAGTGTGGTTCATCTAAATTGTACGAAATGTTGTTTTCTTTACCATAAATCACATCGGAATCCTAACCCAGAGCACGGATTCTTTTCACGACACTTATTCACTTTGCATGGGGATACTGCCCATCACATCTTCCACCAGTGGGAAGTTCGGCTGAGGAGCGTGAGTACTCCATGACCTCCCTAGTCAGTTAGTCTGCCTACACATAGGTAAGTGAGGCAGACAAAACGAATAAACTGCATACACCGCAGGGAATGAATTAAATGTTACAGGGCGGATGTGAAGGAGTTAGCTCTGAGCGTAGGACTAGCAGGTAATAATAATGAAATCTGTGTTTCATTCTGTGGTCTGTCACAGTGTGCACACATCACGAGGGTTCAGCTTTGGGTCAGTGTGCTGAGCTCCCATCGTTAGGCTGGTAGGCAGGCTGTGAAGGGATCTAATTGGTCGGTGAGTGTGTAAAATGTGTTGCATACACATGAACAGAAGACAGACTCATAAACTGTACAGTGAAAAGGTTTGTCAGAGTGCATGGCACCAGGACAGAGGACACAAAGGCTGCAAGTGGCAGATAATTGTATAGAATGTGACCTGGGCATCAGCACATACAGTTCAAAAAATGTGCATTTGAGCAATACAAACTCATTCCAATACATGGTAACAGTGTATAAGCCATGTCATTACTGCTAAAAGTACCCTTCATGCACACAGATCCCACAGGGTGGCCAGCATGGTCTAACTGGCTGTGACAGAGCTGAAGTGAGGGGGCCTTGTTCTAAACAAGGGCACACTGAGGGTCAATTGTCCTGCCAGTGAATGGCCTTTTCCTTTGGTACACACTAATGAACAAGAAAGGGTAATTATTTTCCTGTCTAAAGTGAACTCTCCTCTCCTCTTTATACAGACAGGCATGTAAATGTGGCCAAACATCAAGTTTGTGGGGGTAAGAATAAAGTTCAATCAAACCCGCAGAGCAGTGGAAGAGTTGAAAAGCTAGTGGAAACCTGCATCATGAATACTGGTTTAATAAGATGTTTGATTAAAATAAATTGCATTCAATTAAACTGTATTAAATTAAATTGTATTAAATTAAATTGTATTAAATTGTATTAAATTAAATTGTATTAAATTAAATTGTATTAAATTAAATTGTATTTGTATAGCACCAAATCATAACATACATTATCTCAAGGCACTTTACATAGTAAGGTCAAGGCCTTAAAAATTGTAGAGAAACCCAACAGTTCCCATAATGAGCAAAGATTTTAGTGACTTTGGAGCGAAAAAAAATGTTGAAAAAACTAGTGTTGCTGACCACTCAAAAGGCTTTACAGTGCAGGTTATGCCATTCACCCATTCACACACACATTCATACAGTGCATCTATGGCAGCACTTGTATCTTGCCCAAGGACCCTTCGGCATGAAGATAGGGAAGACTGGGATTGAACCGCCAACCTTCTGGTAAGAGGACGGCCGCTCTACCCCCTCAGTCACAGCTGCCCCACATATTATTAGTTGTTTAATTCTTTCATTAACACTACTATTAACTTAAATGTATTTCAACACCTTAGCTGTAAAAGCAATCTTTCACTGCCCTCTGTGGTTCTGTTTCACATTTGATCCGATTATGACAGATTAGAGAAGCACTGAGAATAGGGTTGTAAATGAAAACTATTTGATTATGTGTATTTGCTATACTTCTATAGTGTCCGTGAGCCCCGACATTCAAATTCCAAACCAGTGTGTTTTTCACAAATGCACAACACAGCAGGAGTTGGAGAGGTGTAGTAACCGGGTGCAGTATAGGCAGGAAGTGACGTACAGTGCATCCGGAAAGTATTCATAGTGCTTCACTTTTCCCACATTTTGTTATGTTACAGCCTTATTCCAAAATAGATTGAATTCATTTTTTTCCTCAGAATTCTACACACAATACCCCATAATGACAAAGTGAAAAAAGTTTGTTTAAAATTTATAAAAAATTGAAGCGCTGTGAATACTTTCCGGATGCACTGTATTACCTCTGCTGCGGAAATAACTTGATTTTATTTACAACAAACAGACACCGCCGTCAGCCCTTATCACAAACTGTCCTCTCCGTCGGTGTCTTCTATATGTATGACACTGCTTTTTCATTTTCTGACTTCATAGTGACTTCTTCATGACGTTGCTTATCAAATGAAATCATCTGATGTGAAATCACAGTCTAACCAACATTAGCGTTAGATTATCTATTATTAGATTGTTTAATATCATCTCATCTCTTAAATTGAATCATCTGCCCATTTGCTCTCACATATTATACCGACTAAATTTGGTAAATAGTTTTCCTCGAGTTGTTGAATTATTTTGTCCATGCACACACACACACACACACACACACACACACACACACACACACACACACACACACACACACACACACACACACACACACACACACACACACACACACACACACACACACACACACACACACACACACACACACACACAGGAGTGAAAACAATACCCCTATTGCACAGCTATGTTGGTGTGCAGGGTAATAAACAAATTGTTATTTTTAACATTTACTGTACATCAGCCCAGAATTTCACAATCAATCGCTACCTTATGCACCAGCATGTAAGCAGGGCATTGTTTCCACCCGTGTGTGTGTGAGTGTGTTTGAGTGGAAAAAATAACCAAACAAAATAACACAAGGAAAGATTTTCAATGACTAAACATGGTAGATTAATTCTTTTCAGTAGTTATTTGCTTTATGAGCCAGAGTGGCTCTGTACTTGGTGACTCTGGTCTCTAGTGAATTCACAGCTAATTACTGCCACCTATTGACACAACAAGGGCATAACATGACATGCGACAATCGACTTGGGCAACAAAACACGTCGAAGAGGTAGATTATGTGGTAGGAAGATGGCTCAGGGTTTCAGCGGTTTGTGTTCACTATTGGCTTTCACTCTTCATTTAGTTTATGGGTCTCTCGACCACTGTTTCTTTGTCTTTCCTAATTAAGCTGGGGAAGCAACAGTTGTCAAAAGTGTGGAAAAAGTTAACATTAAAGCCTCATAGAAAACCAGCGACAAGCTGATTTCCCAGGCCACAGCAGCACATCACTGCAGTATGAACTTTAAAGCTGTTTATGATCCGCCAGTAAGACCAAAGAAAAATGTCTCCAACAAGTGTTTCCACACTTTTGACGACTTGTCTCTGCTGTATCATTAGCAGTCTTTGCCTCCGCCACTTTTCCAAGCTTTTGTCCAGAGAGGAGACAGCATTGTCACATGAGCAACACAAGGCACAGCATTGGCTAGTTTACTAACCCCACCTCAGGAGACGTTGCCACAGTGTGTACCATGTATAATAACAGACCTGACTAATCGATTATGAAATTAGGTACCAACTATTCTTATTCTAATTTGTTGTTACCTTTTGGTTTCCAGCTGCTCCTTCAGTTTGCTGTACATTTCTAGCACTGCAAAAGAAGAGAACATGTGAAAGTGGATGAGTAGAAGGCTTTTTTTGGTTCAAGCTTTTTATTCAGTTTGGCTCCTAAACAACAAATCTGTAACCAAAGTAAATCCATCAATACATTATCTACACCCTTATCCTGTCAGGGTGGAGGGAGAGCTGGAGCCAATCCCAGCTGAGATTGGGCGAGAGGCAGAGTACACCATGGACAGGTCGCCAGCGCAGCGCAGACTCAATATACTGTACAGAGAAAAACGACCATTCACATTCCCCTTGCTCGCGTTGTCACACTATGGTTGTTACTGTCCACACAAACAGTAACTTATCCTTTGCCGTTCAGTCTGTGTGCCTGTCAATTGGAATGTGGAGAGTGATCTTCTTGCACATGCACCCTGTTACTGCCATGGGTGAATCAATTCTGTGGGAAATGCTGATGTTTGTTGTCTCTATATGTAAGCCCCGTGATGGAGTGGATAGGGTGTACCCCGATTCTCGCCAAATGTCAGCTGGGGTTTGCGAACCTCAGAGGACAAGCTGTATAGATGATGGTATTAAGTGCATTAGTGACCATCATATTGACACAGAGGCAGCAGCGGTACCTGGTATACAGAGCTGGAGCTTCTCAACAGTCGTGGCCATGTTCCTCTGCTGGATCCGACAGCAGATCACCTCCTGTGTCTGAGCTGTCACCTGAGGGAAGGAACACACAGTGGAAGGAGACAATGAGAAAGAGGCCACCACTGTTAACTACTGGGTCAAACAAGGTCATGTTTGACGCACGACTGTCTTTTCATTTAACGAGCATGCATATGTCCCGACAGCACAATAAAAAGCTTCTGCACATTCATGCATTCAGGCGTACGCAGACTTACCTCCCTCCCAGCTTCTTGTAGTCTTCGATTAGTGTCTGTCACTTGACCCTTTGAAAACAAAAACAATCATCAGTTTAACACAATTTTCCTTTCACTCTTTTTCCTCTATTATTGCCTCCTATATTTTTAAATTTCACACGACTTACTTATTTTATCAAGACCTTATAGTATAAGCCTGGGGATATACTTTATTTTTCCTATTATCAACAAACATCTTATGTTGCAGATCAAGCTCCACTGGCTCAGTCTGCAACTTGTAATGGTCCCAAACAAATGCCCTGGGGTGAGCAACATTTCTTATAAACTACAGAGTCCATTTGGTCTGTTTTTGGAAGTTACTCAGTTGTTTCTCATAATGAAACATATTTGTGAGGATTTAAAAAATGCTAAATAGAAAAATGTATATATTTGTATATATAAGGTTAAGTTTGATTTAATGTGAATGTTTACCGTAACATTTTAATAATGTAAGTGAAGAAAGCACCTTATCCAAAGTGTATTTAAGTGTGTTTCAAGGGTAATTAATCCAAAGACTAATTCTGATACACAGCTAAAAGCTTAAAACGAAAATGTAAGTGTGGAAATAGCCTACAGTGGAGTTGATGCAAATCTTCACATATTGGTATGGTTGGTAAGTCACGTTTTCTGTTGATAGTCAAATCCTATTTTAGAATGTATGAATACCTTTGTTTTGCTTTATCCATACATGCTGTCACATGTCTATCTGTTCTTCCTCACTCTGTCTGCTCCCCCTCTCCATGTCCTCTCTTTTCCCTCTCTACTTCCCTCGGTGCAGCTGCTCAGCCTTGTAATCAGCTCATTGTCCATGAAGGGTCAAGAACAAAGGCAGGACAATTCAGATTAACCAGGCGATGGGGACCTGAACCCGTTGCTAGTGCACTGGGCCTTTCATGGGGTTTAATGGCTTGTGACAGGCTCTTTCTCACAGATTCAGTGACAAACTTGTCGATTCTGGCCGGGGATTTTTGAACTCTCGGCTCTTGACGCACGGCTGAGAGCCATGACCCAATTGACCAGTCGGCTTTTCGATGACAATTCTTTCAACAGTGAAGCTTTCAAATGAAATGGTATAACTATATAATCACTATGTCTTACTTCATCCTGCAAGGGTACGGCACCAGAGCAAGAGTGAAGTGACATGGCTAGAAACTTAACTAAGACTGTTACCTAAAACATAATGCTGGGTAAGACCAAGGACCTTTGGGAAATGTGACATGGTTATGGTGCAGCGGACATTAAAACGTTTTTCCTCAGTCTAGTCGAGAATTGAGGGCAGAGGATGTTGCACCTTGTTAAGCCCTATGAAGCCAATTGGGATTTGTGAATATGGGTTATACACATAAAATTTGATTATGTTTGATTTGACGAGCACTTCTGCAAAAACGTTAAGCTACAGAGATAGCTTGTGTTTCTGATTCTGGTGGAGATAGTCAAAATTTTAAGCAAGTTGAGAAAAGTCTCCTGAACACGTCCTGAGATCCGATCACTAAAACCACATTCGGAGGTGGTCTGGGACACATGTGGCCACGTTCTTTAGCTTGGCTAACACAAATGCGTCCTATGCCACATATGGACTGCCTACTCAGCAGACGTCCACTGAACCACTGCAGTTTAAACATATGTTTACACTTCTCACTGTCCACTGAGACCACAATATCAACACTGATCAATCAATTCAATTTTATTTGCATAATGTATCAAAACATACATTATGTCGAGGTGGAAACCTTACAATATTATGAAAAAAACCAACAGTTCCCATTATGAGGGTTCCCATTGCTAACTGTGGAGAGAATAACAAACTCCCTTTAAATAGGAAGAAACCTCTAACAGAACCAGACTTAGAGGACGGTCCAAGAGAAGAGAGAGACTAGTGACCGTTGTTTAACCGTCATATTTAAGCTCTGTCACCAGAAAAAAACACTCATATTTTCTTAAATTTACCAAATCTTTCTTCGTAGTTGTGTGCCTTTATTCATTGAGCTCCTAGGTAACTTAAGTAAGCCAAGATGATAACCAAGAGGATGACCTTCTGACCTTGTCAAATGTGAATGCACACAAGCTGTAATAATGACAATTTAACTCAAATGCTGTACTAACTAATAATATGTGTATAATGTCATAATGTGGTTCTTTTGACAATCTAGTGAATAGCTGGTTCGAGTTGACATGGCTTCTGCATTTACATAGATTTAGCAGATAATGTGAGATACAGATCAAACGGCCCTGTTATCAGTTGTAACTGAGATATTGTAAACTTCACTACAGTAATCTATCTTACCATCAGCTTCTCTGCATCAGTGCGGACTTTGAGGAGCTCTGTGATGGCGTCCACAAAGCCTTGGTGGTGGAAATTGCACATTTTCTCAATTTCTCGGTCATGGTTCCTTATCCTGGCATCCAGCTTTTCCATGAAGCGCTTGTGGGCATGGGGCTGGTCATCGTAAATAGACCTGAAAGACACAAAAGAGGTGATGAATAGGGATAGAAGAAAAGGAATAATAGACAATTACAGAGAACAACTTTCAGAATAACTGTCTCAATGACAAGGAGTCACTCCTCTTTTTTTATCTTATCTTATCTATGTCACTTTGCATGATGGAGGTTCCTCAGCTGCAATAAACAGCCTTGATATGTCCAACTGACAAATTCTATGAGCCCATGGCCTACAGTACTGACATCACCATTCATTTCTCCTGGAGTAACAGCTCCATCTGGTGAAGCCAGGAGTGAAATGCTAAATTCATAATGCTGTAAACATTGTAATTTTGTGATTCTGAACATCTCTGACACTGATATTTGGCTTTATGACGTCATATCTACTTTCACTAAAACAGGATAACACATGGGCTCTTATTATTAAAAGTGCCTATACATTTTAATACACTGGAACAGTATTAGATTCTGTTTTTTCTGTGCAATAGCCAACATTTACCAACCAGCAACAGTTAAAGGACCAGCTCAAATTGTTGTATTTAGAATGGACGAGTGTCTGCGTCACAGTAAAACAATACCAACAACGTTTTTTATCAAGGGATTATTTATAGGCAGTATAAACAACAGAAGACATCATCACACAACTAGACTGTGGCAGCCTCCATAGTCTAATTTATCCTGCCATGGTCCAAAAGTTTTTACAAGCCTCAAAAACATAGACCATCCCATACTTGTTGTTTTGCACTGTTGCTTCATTGAGCAAAATAGTTAAATACTATTATGATTCTTTTACTTTTAACTGAAAATACTTATTGTCTGTTAACATTTGAACTGTTAATTAGGGAACATTGCTAGTTTCTGTCATTTAAAGAGTAACAATGATCACGATACTATTGCCATGTTCTTAAAATAAACTGTGCATTTCATCATAGTCTCACACAAAGTGTAAAACAAAGGCTTTAATAATTTAATTACTTTTGTAAAAGATCAAGGTTGGATTAAAGCTGCAAGCAGTATTGACGGACGCTCACACATGTTGGAGGCCTCAACGGAAACATTGCTCATTCACTTCAAATGGGGCAATGCCTTGAGTTGCCAAACTGCATTGTAATTCTGTGGCTTTGCTTTACTTGTGCTGAATGAAGAAGTAAAAGCTCAACTTTTAAAACAGTAGCACGGGTACTCGCCAACCAAATCAAGTGAATGTAAATATTCACGTGCAGGCAACCGCCATTCAAATCACATGGATTCAAATACACAATGAAATCAGACGTCAGAATGACCTGGAGAGAGGAAGCAGAGACAGCTGGTGAACCTGGCATTTGTTCATCTGGTGCAGTTCCTTTTCTGTGCAATTCCCTTAAACAGGAACTTCACCTACTTTCAACCTGCTTTGTATTGTTACAATATCAATACTATTTGAAGATGAGCAATGTTTTAATTCCCACTGTGTTGACTGGACCGAGATATACTTGATCCTTTTCTGCCAGATGACAAATGTTACATTATCGTGGACTTCTGCAAGCTCCCTTGCCGTGTGCTAGAACTACAACATGTACTTTCGCATTTTTGTATGATCGAGGGAGGGGCAGTGGAATCAAAACATCCTGATAAAAATCAACCAGTTAGAACAACTATAAGGCATGGAAGATATGGAGGAAAACTATATTGTAAGTGTATTAAATGAGCCTGAATAGACTGTGGAGGAACTACAGCATATAGAGGAGGTAGAGGCCACCACTGGCAAAAGTGAAGAGGTGCACAGCTGCATCGTACTGGGGGACAATTGGTGATGCCACTGTGGAAAATGTACATCTATGCTAACAAAAGAGGAGTCGCTGTGATGCAGGGAATTTCCAGCTCCAGCATGTGTCACGTGACACAAAATCTTCAGGCCACATAGAAACAATAGGAGTAGGGGACGTAGTTCTGGGTCCCAAAAAGAAACAGTAGAAAACAATCAACGCCAGCGTGGAGAATCAGAAGTCTGAGCACAGAGTAATTTCAGTGACAGTGCTGCTGACAAGGCAACATTACATTGTAAAAATGTATAATCCCAGAGCGTACCTGTGCTGTTGGTTTTTAATCAGTGCTGTGAAGTGAACTCTGCTGGCTGTTCTGTTCTGTTGTTAACATATTAGATAAGATAAAATGTCCATCTTAATAGAGCATGTGAATTTGTTATAGTAAAATAGTAAAATAGTAAAATATAATGTGGATTCAGAGCCAATCTGATTACATTAGTACAGACCAACTCACATTAAACCAAACCGTGCCAGAGTTTGGTACCTGAGAGCAAGTCTAGGTGACAGAGAGTAGAGCATAGTCCACACTCCAGATCAGTGGGGGGCAATAATGCACTCACAAGCTGAAGGAGACAGGGTACTGGTGAGCCCCAGCATTGCAGTAGTCAAGACAACAAAGCAGGAGGTATTTTGTTAAACAAATCAGATGTTTCCTCACCTCATCAAATGTTTACTTTCATTCTGAATCCCGTTTAGGGTTAAACATTTGTTTCACTTTCATTAATGATATATCTTTTTTTCCCCAAAGTTAATTTAATCTACAATGTGTAAAAAAAATATTAAAAATGCTTTAGTTTGCTTAACCTGTTAAACAAAGATATTCAGTTTAGTATATGACATAAAGATAAGCAGCAAATCCTTACAATAGTAAACTTGGACTGAATTATGTTTGTCTTCAATAACTAACTACTAAAGAGCTCCTCACAGAACTGAAGCGGTGCATTAGACCTGATATAATGCCCAGCACAGCACATGCAAACTGGACAGAAGCCCATCCATGCAGTCCAGTCATCATTAGTTATGAGTTATCATGCTGCCTTATGAGCTTCCTCTTTCATGCTATTAATAATTGAGAGCAGGTGCTTGTTGAAACAAATAGATCACTGTGGTCCTGCTTCCTGCCAGGACAAGAAGAAACTTCAGCCAGTTTAAGTGGCCTGTGGGTTACAATGCTTTAACATGACACCGTCCAATATGTGAAAAGTCTGTTAGTCATACCACCAACCCCCAGATACATTTTTATCAGACAATAAATTTTGATAGCTTTTACAACTTCTTCTTTTAACCACCCATGTGTCATGCTGCATTCCAGACTACTTGGAAGTCAAGTTAAAATTTCCAATTTGTGACCTCCAAGCATTCCAGGTATCCACAGATAACATGGCTAAAGTGTTGCACAGCTCAACTGTTTCACCTGCATTTGGGACTAAAAATAGATGTGTGTGAGCTGTAAAATGTATTTATTATGTGTGAATAACATGACTCATATTGCAAAATGTAACCCAACACAACTATGATAATGACGCCATCACTGTAACTATGCTGCAGCTGACTGAGCCCAAAGTGAGCCAGATGACCTGCTTACAAAAGCCACTGGACCAGTAAAATCCTGTGTCTAAACAGACTGAGCAGGCCCTTTTGAAAAAAAGTGAATGTCAAAGTGAATTTACTATCAAGTTCAGACACTGAGGTTGTAAAGCTAGACATGTTCACTGAGGTTCAACAATAATAATCATTAACAAATCTGTGCAGAAAACATTTGGCAGCAGTTTCTCATTTTTATCTGAATGAGTGTTACTCTCATTAGTTGAAATAACATATCATATCAGTAATGTAAACTTGAAATGTCTGAACAACGACCTTCAGTATTTAGATCAAGAGTTCAAGTTCATGAGATTAACTAGTCGTCAAGTGAATATGTCACAGGCTGTTTAATCAAGATATAAATATCATAAGTATAACTTCTGGACAATAGCAGATATATAATACTAAAGGACTCTGAATCAGTGCCAAACATCTTGAAACAGAAAAAGTCAAAAACCTAGTGAACTTCAAAACAAAATAAAAAAAACCCTCTGCTTGTATATGTCTTGTATTGTCTGGTAAGAAAATATATATTATTTGAATAATGTACATTGTGCCCCAAAAGTTTCTGAATTTAAGGAGCTTAGGAGCAAATGTGCTCCTTTGGGACAAAGCAGACATCATAATGTGACAATTGAACTGAGCACTGAAGCCTCCTTGCACAGCCGGCATAAATAAAGTAGAGATTTTAACTTAATATCAATGACATAATATTTTGACATAAATTTACACGAACATGTTTACTACACCATACTCTATAATTTTCATTGAATACAGGCAAATATCCTTAAATATGCCATTAAACTAAGCTGAGGGTAGGAACCTAAGCTGAGTGGTGGTCCCTTGTACTTTTTCTAGCAGGAGGTGAAGACAATCTTGACTTGTAAGCTGTCTGGAAAGCAGTGTTAGTCACCATCCAGGAGAGAGGAGCACAGGGGCCAGGTCACAGTGGACGACACTTCTGTGACCTCACTTGCATTGAGGACACAGAAGAATGGAGTCTTTGGTCGTGAAATTTAAGCAAAAATCAGAAAGCTTTGAGAAACGTTGGTGTTAAGGTGGTTTCTAGGTTCTGCTCTCAAATTTGTCCAAGTATGTTAAGGAGCCGATGAAGGTAAAAGTCCTGACTGAAACCATGATAACATGCTTTTAAAAAGTGACTTGTGTGTTGATAATATCATAAAGGAATTACGGAAATGAAACAGGCAGCCAGAGGTGCGTACCTTCAGAGCAGAAAGCCACCGATTAGCCCCGGGTATGCTGAAGGTCCAGTACAGCCTGTGTCACGGTGTGTGATTCACAGTGTGTGACAGAGCTGCAGACATTCACCTGAAGTCACTTCATTAATATTCATTTGTTGAATGAATGTCGTTCCCTATGGCATTGGAAGCTAGCTTGGCACCTGCTTATGATGCAGCATTGCTAGAGAAGGTTAGCCTGAGTAGTTCCTCATCCAGTTAGACCGTCATCAAGCTCTTTGACAAACAGACAACACAACACTAGTGGGGTCACCATGACTCATCTGCCATGAAACACAGGGATGTCAGTAGCGTTACTTTCTATTTTTGTTGAACGACAACCCGGGAATAGTTAGCAGTCAACATCAGTGAGATGAAAAGTCCCACAGCCACACCCACAAATGATGTTTACATTTTTTGACAGGTCCCCAGCCGTCATTAAGAACACTGGAGGTGGAAAACCCCCACACTCAGATTTATAAGAGCTGCTTTTAACTGGTAGAAATGCTGCTCGGTGTTAGCCGTTAGCCTGTTAGCTAGCATGCCAGCTAGGCTGACGGCTCATTTCAACCCCATACAGCCTGATAGCGAAGACCGTTAGCCTGCCGGTGGCTAGGTTAGCTAAGCTAGCTCATGGACAAAAGGTCTGATAATGTCAGTGATGACAGCACACACACAGATATTATAGTGTCGAGGTGCTCTCTGAGGAGCCGTGGATTCCTACCGAAGAGTGGGACCAACACAAGCCGTGTCGGTGCTCTCTATTTCCTGTAGAATCCGCTCGTGCTCCGTTATACACTCCAGGGTTTCATTCTCCGCCATGATTGTTATGTGTGTATTGTGGCTGCAGCTGCAGCGGAGCACAGGCCAGTGCGACATCTGGTCTGTAGGGGGCGCTCTACACGTGTCACCTGTATGACAGCAACTTTGTTTCCACACATCAGACCTTCACCTGAACTATAATGTCGCCAACATAAAAAAAACAAACATGCTAGATGTTGTTGATTGGCGAAATACATAATTTGAATTATTACTATTTATATACTACAAGTTTTTTTGTTGTTTTGTTTTTCCTTACTCTTGTTGAGGGTTAAGGGCAGAGAATGTCACACCTTGTTAAAGCCCTATGAGACAAATTGTGATTTGTGAATATGGGCTATAAAAATAAAATTTGATTGATTGATTTATTGATTGATGTTATTTAAATTATATATTTTTTATATACATGGGGCATGTTAATGTACATATATATTTCTTTGTATGACTTGTGTATGTGCCTTTTTTTGTCTTTTAATTTTTCTGTTGAAACTAAATAAAAAAGTACAAGTCCATAAAAAAATATTTATATTTATATTATTATAAATGTATAGAATTTATATATATAGAATTTATATTATTGAAATGAGACCTGCTAACAAACAATGCAGTATTTGCATCTTTGATGAAATAAGTGCTTTGACTGATACTCAGTTTTAGTGTCTTTTATAATCTAATATATTAATTAGGCTACACAATGACATCAGTAAGTCAAAGTATAGATTTATAGAATATTGTAACACACACATCCACACTCAGCCTTGCAGATTTTAATATCAGACTGCAAATCGATACCTGCTGCTGCTCATAAAGCTAATTTCTTTTTCTATTTGAAGGGTTTAGTTCAGGGGATAGTTCACCCAAAAATAAATATTCACTCATTATTTACTCACCACTATGCCAATGGAGGGGTGGGTAAAGTGTTGTGAGTCCACAAAACACTTTTGGAGTCTCAGGTGTAAACAGCGTTGAAGCCAAATCCAATACAATTGAAGTAAATGTTAACCACTTTTTCAAACGTATAAAAACAACAGAAAAAAAAGATAAAATGCCTCCATACTGCTCCTGTGGTGTCATCCAAGTGTCTGTAAGCCCCGGCATTCAAATTCGACTCAAAACGAGTGCATTTACACTATGTGGATCTGTGATCCATGCACGAACGAGGCTCCGGAGGAGGTGGGCATTTAGACTAAAAACATAGTGTAAATGATGCTGTTTGGTGAGTAGATAATTAGTGAATATTCATTTTTGGGTGAACTATATCTTCAAATACATTGCGTGCAAATATCCATCGATGCTCATGAACTTGTTGTTAAGTTCAATCCACATTTTACATTACTCACTTTGTAAATCAGATCAATGACTCCACCATCAATCTTGGTCACCAGTTAAAAAGTGTCCCAAGTGAGTTTGAGTTTACCTTAAGGTTGTTCCTAGGGGCAAGTCCACAGATTCTAACTCTGCAAAAATATTTCCAAACACTTTCTCCTCTTCTCTGTTGTCCTCTTCATTCTGACTGGGAGGGTCAGGTAAAGCAGCATGGACCCTGTCAGTGGCCATTTCTCTCTTCACACTCCTGAGTATGAGGACTAGATTTCTGCATTTATGAGAGGGGACACCAAGAGCTGTGTGTTTGTGTGCACAGTTGTGTGTATGTGGGGACTTCCAGGGCACCTGCTACGGTCAGCAGAAAAAGAGAGTGCAACAGGAAAAAGAGACCTTGTGATTCACTGGACTTTGAAACCAACGACACTAACTTCTATTGTTCTCTGTGTTAACATTTCTCATATACTGTGAACCCTGAGAACATTTATGAAGAGGCCCGACCTGTTGGTTTTATCCAACAGATAGACATTTTAAACACAGTCAGCATTCAGACTTGCAGATAAGATGCTGATTTTTGGTTGTGGGCAATGAATGAATGATGGTGGAAGAATGGTGGGTAATGAGATTCTACTACAATTAAAATTGTAATTTATGTAATACCAGACCCATAGTAACACAGAGCCAATCTGAGAAAATGTTTGGGTGTCAGTTAAGAATGAGTGCAATTACACAAACTCTTACTTCTCTCAGCTAACTTTAACAGAAATATTATTAACAAAATGCCTTTAAGTAATAAAAAAAATACTTCAGTGAATACCTTATGTCCATAAATTTTGGGGACTTTTGAGAGACAAATTAAAAGAGAGTGAGGGAATGGTCAAATCTGGACTTTTATGGACAAAGCAAAAACATTGCATAAAGGGGGTGAAAAGGTAACTCCCTTGGTGCAGGTGATAACTCTTTCAGCATACATTTAAGAATGGCAATAATGTTAAAACACAGACTGAACTTAGACTTGAATTGACTTAACTATCTGGGGAGGATATCATGTCAATTTGATTCATATGGCTCATACTCACAAATCACAACCAATACAATTGTTCACAGTTTGTATTGTATTATATACTCAAGCAGGGCTATATGTAGATTATAATAGTTTCTCTCATAAATTAATTACCTGCTATATTTTTGGGGTTTGGGGTTTTTCTCATTACTGATTGTGGAGCTTGTCAGACTGTATACCTTAAACACAGGTTTTATCTGGCAGTCTTGTAAACACATGCAATGTCATCGGCCAATATAATTTGTAAAGAAAACAGTTGGTTCAGTTAGTAACTGTCATCAGCAGTGGTGTTGCATCAGAGAGAAAAGGAAGAAGAGAGAAAACAGGAAGAGAGGAGAGGGGATGTGTGTGTGTGTGTGTGTGTGTGTGTAAGAAGTGGTATCATACTCTGCTGTTGGCCTCTCAACTCATTAGCGCTGCAGGTTTTCCTCTTGTTTTCCAGTGAATCCCCCTTTTTGTAATGTTTGATTTTTTTGTGTCCAAGACGGACCTCTTATCATAAAGTGGTAGAGAACTCTCGGCGTTCTCTTTTCATTTGGTTAAGGTGCTGCACTTAAAGCTGCTTTCAGACATGCACTGAATTTCAGAGATCCTCTGGACATTCTCTGGAGGGACCGTGTGTGTGAATGCAAATGTCCGAGCGGGAGCGGGGTGTTGTCACAATAAACAATAAATAAAAAGACAAATCAATGACAAAGATGAAGATGTCAAGAGAGCTTTGAGTGATAAGGCCTGACGCTGATGTGCTGTAAACAAAAACACCTGATCTCCACAGCGGTTACATCCTGCCTCAGTCTGCTCCACCACCCCTCACCAGAATGCTCCATAGATTTCTGTGTTGTTGTGTACACGTCTGAGCAGAGAATCTGCTGCTGCTTTGTGCATGTGTGAAAGGCAAATTACGGACCAAATTCTCCAGACATCCTCCAGAAATGAAAATGATACGAAAAACTACAAGCTAAGCTGCAATAAGGAAGATGGAGATGACCTATAAGGATATTGAATGTAAACCTGTCACATGCAGCCATCTCCGCCACTAATTCAGTTTGGATCTGGTATGGACCCAGTGTTCTTGATGCTTTGGTGGGCTTTCACTTTCAATTTTGTCATTTTGAGATTCCAACTGTTGCTACAAATAGCTTGTTGAACTGCTGGAACATCTTATCACTCATAACAGATAAGGTGTACTGGTTCAATCACCACTTATCTGCCAGAACATCATTCCATTTAATGATGTTTTGGCCAAATTGTCAGGGTGCGCAAAATGGCAGACGTGAACCCAAAAGCACGACACTGGAGCAGGTTTAGGGAAAGACAAGAGTTCAGGTTTATTGGAACGATCCGGGGGTCAAAAGCCAGGTAGTCAGTCAGGTAGCAAACAAATCAGATAAGGAGCAGGCAAAAGGGAATCCAGGGTCCAGAAAGCAGGTCAGAGATGAGATCAAAACAGATAAAGCAGGGATAACGCTGGAAGGCTAGGCACTAACACACTAGACGATCTGGCAGAGAACAAGGGAAATGAGCTGGTAGATATACTGGGTGACTAATGACTAATGGAAAGCAGGTGAGTCTGGGGGTGGGGCAGGTAATGGGATCCGTGTGACGACGTGATGCAGAGCAGAGGGGAGTGGCTGACATCTGAAATGACATGAGAGTTAGTGATGCAAAAAATAAGAAAACAGACAATGAAACTATTAAGATCTGGCTGAAGTTGTGACACAAATCTTCAACCAGTTTTTCTTCTTGCTTGTCCTTTCAGTCTGTTTGTAACATGCGGAACCCAACCTGCAAATCCTGTGCTCAGAATCGTCTGCTTGTTTATTGTCTGCCCGAGCAGTTCAGTCAGCTAGCACACCCCCTGTGCTACAGTACTATGCTCATTCTGCCTTGTCTTACCTCTTGCTTGTCAAAGAGTGGATCATCTTGACCCTTCATTTTGAGAATAACAGCATTGCCAGCACCCACTGTTGAAGCTCAGACGGTAGTACCATCTTTTCAGCTCATCTTTTGTATTAAAAGAGCAATACGTCCCTTTCACTATGTTGATTGAAAACTGTTACCTCAACAGATAACCCTGTGTATGTTTTCAGCCATCTCTTGAGAAAAGAATGATGTGCAATTCATATTGAGCAATAATCTGTGTAAGTACCCCATTTGAAAGAGTAGGATAAATGGATCACAGCCGTTAGGGTCAATGTGAACTATCACCTATTCTTCTCTCCATGTGCTTTTCCTTTCCATGGTCTGCCAGCTTCCTGCCAGCTTCCTGAGTCTGTCCAGGATACAGACTCCCAAAAGACTGCTGACCTCCACAGTAAGTTACACTCTAAGCAAATAGAAGTGAAGGACATCCGGGAATGGGATGGGGACAGTTCACTGTGACAGCCAGGGAGGTTGTCCAGATGTTTCAGGCAAGGCCAGAGGTCAACTGGATCACATTTTAAATCGTCATGGAAATACAGTATTTAAATAAAAATAAACTAAAAGTAAAAGAAGGGCCCCTGGGTGTGTTAAACCTAACTTAGCTGAAGAACTGGAGGCAGAATTTTTTTTAGCCTAGCATGTTTTATCAACAATAAAATAACATATTTAAAAAACTGAACATTACAACATTCATGAAGGAGGATTTATTGCAGCACTGTTGGATTATTTGTTTCAAGTAAGTTTTTAATGTTACACTCACCTTTCCATATTACAGTCCACAACTAGCTACAATAGAATATCTTCAGTCTGTATGACCATATAACTGATTCGACACACTCACAATAACAACTGAACACAATTATATATATTTAAATTTATTCTATTTTTTACTTACAACTCTCTGTAGTAAGTAGACATGTGGATGTCAAGTATAAACTCAACAAAAGCGATAAAACTGAAACTTATTAGTGTCATGATTCTGGGCCCTGAAGTCTATGAACTACTGAAAGACTATTGGACCTGAGCTTCTGTTGTTTGGCCTTTTTGGTTTGTGGACACTATCTTGTTTTCCTTGTGTTCTGGATTCATGTTGTGTATGTGGTTGAACGTTTCCTGTTTTATTTTGAAGTTTAGTGTCTCTTAATGTAAATAGTAGTTTTGCATTTTGATGTAAGTTCTGTCTCAATGTTATTTTTTAGTTTGTGTTACTCTCTCAAGATGATAGCCATATGTATTTATTGTAAAACCACTAAAACAATTATCCCAGTAAGTAAAAGACCTGTTGATTTCATAAGATATCAGCTGCTCCTAAATGTTTTAGGAGGATAATGAGCTATATTGTGTTTACTTTGACTTGATACCATCATATCACATTAGTGTGATCTGCAATATTGTGATCTAAAGGACTGAAATACTCAATACATTTAGTTGTTTGCATCTGAGAGGGGAAAAAACTACTGTCTGTTTTGTTTGTTTTACTATAGAAAAAAAAACAAATTTGTACTAACCCCTACACCCTAAGCTTTGTTCAGTCCCTAGGAAGAGAAAAGCAGCACAAGGGAATACCTGGGAGCTGAACTGACCAAGAAGGAGACAAGTGAGGCAGGGATGGTTGCACTCAGGTGAAACACCTCAGGGCGGGTCAGACAGTCACAAAAGCAGAAAAACTAAACAATGACAGGATATAAAACAGCCAACAGACACATGGGGCAAGTGATATCAATATATAACAGGAAATGATAAGACTCTCATTTACTATTATACTGAAAAGAAAAAGTGCTGCCCATAGATGCACTGTATGAATGTGTCTGTGAGTGGGTGAATGGCAATAACCTGTACTGTAAAGCACTTTGAGTGGTCATCTAGAATAGAAAAGCTCTCTATATATACAGACCATTGACCAATTGCAGGGTGCAAAGTGTTTGTTGGTGGTAAGCATGGACAATGTAAAAGAAACAACTGACAGACATGTTGTGTATACTGTACACTAGTTTTAATGTAATGGCTTACTGGGGTATCATTTACATTCTGATTCATTGTCCACCACTTTAATGAAACAGCTCAACTCAACTGACCATTGCTGAACTGCAGAGGGAGCCAAAGAGAGAGTTTAGAGCCTGTAGGCATGGTAATCACCAAACATTTCAACTATCTGCATCTGTACCTATGATCTGTACAGTGCTTTTAGTAAATATTAATTTAAAAACACACTACAATAAACTCCCAGCATGCAGAGTTCCATGTGTGTGCCAGCCTTTGGAACTTAACACTCTTTTTCTCCATCCCTCCAATAGACTGACTCTAATTTATTTGGTATAAGGGGTGCTATAAGGGGTTAGTGTATCGGGATACGAAATACACTAACATTAAATCATGATGCATTTTTCTTAAAACTGCACTATCTAAAGGCAACAAGGAAGGCTAGAACCAGCAGTATAGCACACATATAATTGATTGAGTACACTAACCAATCAGAGGGAAGGGGCACTGAGGATCCGACCAACAATGAAAACTAAACTTTGAGTGACAAATTAGTTTTGTCAGTAAGAACAGAAGACAAGAAATTGGGCTGAATTTGTGTTTCCTGTTCTATAACCAAAATTGTAAAAAGGTAAAACAAGGCCTGGATTTGTGTCATCTGTACCGAAAACAAATGTTAGAACATTACTTTGTCTGTCCGGATCCTGAAACCTGTATTAATTCTGGACTTCAAAATGATGGGTTTAGGGTCTGGCTATAGGCAGGTGAGAGAGAGGATGACATTCAGCCTTTTGCAGCAAGATTCTTTGAGCATCCACTCTCAGCAGGACTGGGTTGCACCGCCTGGTAAGCAGCAGAAAAGGCTGTTTATTTGGAGAGGCAAGCGAGGAAGATGATCTGTGATCACTGCTAACATCTGTGTAAAATTATTTACCATCTGTCAACATTTAAAAAAGTCAGTAATGCTTTCATTCTCTGAACATTAATCAGTGTGTTAACAGTGTTTTTTGCATAAGTTTTCCTATCCGCTCTCTTTTCCTGCACATGCTCACGTGCAAAAGGTTGTCCAGAAACGTGTGTAATGGTTTCCATGAGCCGCTTGTTGTTCTTGAGGAAATCGACCTGCCCGCTGCCTCACTTAATCCCTTAAACTAACTATGGATATAATTTTCGTTATTTTCATGACATTGCACACATTTAACTGAATACAACATTTAAGTGAGACAAGATGGAAAAACATAAATCTTTCTTATAAATATAGAAGCGTGTGCAAGGATGTCAATCATGGGGGTGCTTGGAAATTCAGCGGAATCATTTCATCTTTATTATGGTAATAGTCTATAAGGTTGTATCCTTTGCTTAGAATTCTATTGAAGTATGAACTAAAATTGTGATTGACCTAAATTTCCAGAATTACTGGTGTGTGGTAGTTTATATTAAGATGAGATGGAGGCGATTGAGTATTTTTATGGGGCCCTACAGTGACATCGAATGAGTGGAACACCTGGGACTGTGTCAAAGTGATGGGCTCTACTAAATCATGTATTAGTGCTGATGAAATAGAAGAAACAATTGCTCAGCAACAATCACATACAGCAATGCAATAAACGTTCAGTTTTGCGTGTGGATCAAATTGTGGCAAATGATGATGTAGGATGTAAGTCCATACAATTTATTTACTCTGTAATAACTAAGCTCAAAATGATTTTGGCAGAATTTACATTATTTTTCAATTCTGTTTTGGTTAAACTTTTGAACCACTTGGGGACAGCAGAACACCATGTAAACACAATTTACACCAACTGTATATGTTATTGTAAGTTTATATGAATGATTAGGCAAACATGTCAGCCAAGTGCGCACTAAGATTAAAGATTAGGATTCATTTGGAGTTGTGTTTGCATCCTGTTAATAGGTTCTCCTGAGAAAAATACCAGGCTGTTTAGCTAAATGCTTCATGTTTGTTAGTCTGCCATTCTCAAGTACAGTTGGAGTGAAGCCACTTTGCTTATAACAGTTGAGGGAAGCTGATGAGTAAAGTGAGAATCAGACAAACAGTGAACTGAATCATTAAAACCATAATCTGTACAGCATTAAAAGACGTGGAATAGAAAGTGGATTTTATAACCATGTTGATTATGTCTACTAAAAAGCAACTTTATATTTTTTTCATACGATATGTGAAGGCTACATAGGGATTTCCTCTGCAGATAAATGGAAGGATCTATCCGTTTGACATTGACGTGTGTTGTTACAGTCTGCAGCAGCGTGATCTAATTCTAAAACTCAGCACCAAACAACTGGAGGCCCCGGGGCAAGATGACAGCACTGAGGTTACATCATGCATGAATCGGACTACTTTTTCCAAATCTGTGTGGCAAATTTGTGTGGGCTGTGGTTTTGGCATGAGGTTTAGTTTGCGTGCAGGGGATCAGGCTGCTAATTAGGGCCGGTGGGAGGCCCTATTGAAATTGTAAGGATTTTTCGTAAGGATTTTTCGTATTATTATTTCCCTTTTTGGGCTTTTTCAGGGCCTAGACATGCTCAAATCCTCACCAAAGTTTGCAGGAAGTACAAAGCCCAAAAAAGTAATTGTATTCTGGAGTAATTTGAAATGGGCGTGGCAAAATGGCTCAACAGCGCCACCTACGGAAAAGCCCCTCAATTAGCTTTCACTGATCTTCACAAAAATCGTAGCCCAGGTGTATCATGACCAGACAAACAAAACATGTCAGAGGTCCAATTGGAAAAAAGCAACAGGAAGCCCGCCATTTTGACTTTAGTGGCCATATTGGCCATTTTCCACAATTTTACTTTGATGTACTTGTCCCAGGGCTTTCATCAGATCAACTTCATATGGAGATGCGTGTCATCACAAAAAGATGGAGATGAAAACTACCTCAAAGATCGATTTTTCGTCACATGGTGTGACCGTGGCGTGGCGTCAAAGTTTGATTACACGCCATCAAAACACGAGGTTCTGTATCTCGGACATACAAGGTCCAATCGAGTCCAAACTAGACATGTAAGACAAGATTCCCGGCCTGATGACATCTTAGGATACTGAATACCTGGCCAATAGAATGTAGAAACCTTAAAGGTTTAGTTTGTAGAATGTACGGGCAGCATAATGTTCCCCATGTGTTCAGTGTGAACCTGCTCTTCAGCTTTTAGTTAGTTACTGATTGGTACATATGCCACTACTGATATTTCTGTGAAGAGCTCGTATTGTTCAGGTTTTAACTTCTTGGCTTGTGTGATGCTGCGCTAAATCAAAATAAGAAGTGAAGAATCAGTCTGCACTAACCAGCGAATTGGTAGAACAAAGAAGATAAGCGATTTTTCATGAGAATTTGGAAAACACATCTTGAACAGCGAAAATAACAATTCGTAACACACATTGAAACAAACAACAGTCGCAATGGAGATCACTCAGAGAGTGAAACAAATGGATATAGAGGTAGAGACTGTCCGCCCGTACTTCGATTCCTTTTTTACGAAGATCAGTGCAGAGCAGTGGGAGCTGTTGAAGTCATGCAAACCGGATGAAGCTACAACATTTATGTTGGCAGATCTTCTGCTGAAGTTAATGACGACCGTTTCAAATGCCATTGCAAAGCGATGTCCCCTTGCACCCATGTCTGAGGAAGAAGTTCGGTCCATTCTGGGCGACACTCTCAACGACAGTCTTTCACCAGGCACAACAAAGTCTACGAGTTTGGATAAGCTCACAGACTTGGTTGTAGAGGAGGTGACGAAGACTGTCAACTCCACCTGTGTGAGCTCTGAGAAGCCTATACCAACCCGCCTCATTAACCCCGCTAAAGTCCAGAAGATGATCTGTTATGCCTGCGAGACGTTAAAGGAAGATGCAAAAATCAAACTCTTGCTCGAGTGTCAATCGCGCAGGCGAAGTCGGGCCATTTCCTCAGAGGAACAGGACGCTTCATATGATCCCATTCGGATGTGTAGGACCTCTTCAAGCTCCCCCTCTTCAGGAGTCAGCTACAAGTCAGGTAGTTCCTCAGAGGGAGGTTCAACAACAAGCAGTATGGACAGTGGGAAGATGCTTGTCCAGGAAACAATCAACAATAGTTTGACTGACATCACAGACTTCTTTGATGAGTTCCATGACAGCCTCTTTCTCAATTCATCGTTTTCTCCAGAGATTGATATGGCTTTAGATGAAATTATTGAGTCAATCAATAAGGAAAGCAAAAATGGAAAGGAATCTCCACAGCCAAACCTCTCAATCAGTAAAGGAATGAGGACGATCAATAGTCTTTTCATAAAGACTTTTGCCACAGCAGGGACGCTTCAAATACTGACAGGGGCTGAAAAATTCAAGGAGGAGACCAAAGTCAATAGGAGGCTGACGATACAGTCATTGATGGCTAATATTGACGCTGTGCTTCTGGAGAAGGAGAAGCCGGGAGGTGGAAATGAAAGTTCTGCATTCCCAACACTGAAAAAGCCTCCATCTGAAAAGGTTCTTGTATTCACAGAACAGCTTTCAGATCTCATCTATGCGTACATCACACCTGGAAGGAATTCAGACATTAGTTCAGGTGCAGCGAAAAAGGTGGCTGTTCCTAAGGCACACAGGGGCATATATGCAGAAATTCAGACCAGGGTGTTTTGTTTTCTGTCCTTGATAAGCTGGTGGCTGAACAACCAAGTTAACCGCCACACAAAAAGGGTGTCAGAGGCTTTCATGGCCATCGACTCACTGGAAACAAACAAGCAGTCATCCTCATTAGAGGTCAACAGCATTGAGGAGAAAGGATCGAAGCAGACTTCATCATCAGAGGTCAGCAGCGGAGGGAAGAAAAGACCGAAGAAGTCAACACCAGCAGTGTTCAGCAGCATTGAGGGGAAAAGATCGAAGCAGACTTCATCATCAGAGGTCAGCAGCAGTGAGAATAAAAGATTGAAGCAGTCAACACCAGCAGTGGTCAGCAGCATTGAGGGGAAAAGATCGAAGCAGTCATCATCATCAGAGGTCAGCAGCGGAGGGAAGAAAAGATCTAAGCAGTCATCATCATCAGAGTCCAACAGCATTGAGGAGAAAACATCGAAGCAGTCAACACCAGCAGTGGTCAGCAGCATTGAGGAGAAAAGATCGAAGCAGTCATCATCATCAGAGGTCAGCAAAGATCAGGAGAACTCAGCATCATCAGACAGGAACTCCAGGGAGGAGATTGCAAAGATGCTGGCAGTAGACAGATATAAAATGTATGTCAGTGTTCTCTTGGACCAGCTCATATCACAAATCTATAATAAGGCAAAGGTGACCAGGACTGATGTCGACATAACAGACACAAGTCATCATCTGCTGGAGAGAATATGGGCCGAGGTCAAAGACATTGACTCAACTTTCATCCCCAAAACAATCTTTGACGAGGTCATTTTCAAGGAGTTGTGTAAGAAGTGGCCTTGTCAAGAGATGCTAATGGTTTCCTTTCTTTTAAAGGGGACATAGCATGCAAATTCCACTTTGTTAGTGCTTCTACAGGTTAATGTGGGTATCTGGCATGTCTACCAACCCAAAAACTCTGGGGAAAAAACACTCGCGCGTTTTGTTATAGTTCCTCTAAGTCAGAAACGTCATGCTTGAGCGACTCGATTGCGCTTCCTGGTTATTGTGTCGTAACAAGGAACTGGAAGTCTCCCTACATGGTCTTGGCCCACCCCCCACCTCATCCCCCCGCCCCGCCCCCCACTCGCTACAGAGAAGACGTTTGCCAGAGCACTTCATTTCGTTATAGCAAAGCTCGGATACTCTTGGAATAGCTAGCTAGCAGCATGAAGCAAATCAAGTACTCAAGATGCGCTGTGGTCGGCTGCACAGACCCGCACAGATCGCTACATCACGTTCCAGCCTCTGAAGACACAAGAGCGAAATGGATTGATTTCGTATTTGACGGCAATGTCCCCGAAAGAATTGGCAAAAGTCTGTTTGTGTGCGCAAACCATTTTGAATTGGACTGTTTTAACAACCTGGGCCAGTATAACTCTGGACTCGCAACAAGATTGACCTTGCAAGCGGAGTCGGTACCATCTATCCGTCGCAGTACTTCAGACTTGGGAAATGTAAGTATTTAAAAAAATAATTCTGGTACTTGCTTCTTTTGACCATTTAGTGTGGGGGGTTAGCGACGTTACAGATGTTGTAGAGGGGTTGGGGGGATGTTAGCATTGTTGCGTTCTGGGGAAATGTGTACTTGTATCTGTAATTTTCGCGAACAATAACTTTTTTAACATTAGCGTGTAAGACCTAGCCTCGGAGCCAGCTGGTGTACAGCAATCGCTAAAGATGTGGCCAACGAGTTTGTGTGTGAACAGTTAGGCTAGCCTATTTGATCGATGCTTACTTATACAGTAGATAGTTCGTTTGGATGTCTATGGAGTGGAATTTGTGTCGAAGTATATAATGTCTTTATGAGAAATAGTTCTCTCATCCAAAAAACATTCCCTTGTGAAAAGGCTTTGTGTTGGGGTGGAGGGAGTTGTTAATAATCCGCCTACATATATGATTCAAGGCCCTCCTGTTGATACCTTTCGACACAACAATGATGGGGTCATACATGTTAAATGGGCACTTATTTGTTCATGAACGACGTGATTAGCAGCTAAGAGACTCACCTGCATTTACCAAAACAGTTTGTCACTGTGGGGCATTTTAGGGTTTTGTGTATAGTACAGCACAAGTTAAAAATACTATTTACTATATGATTATTTCATAATGATTTCGAAGAAAAATGCAAGTAGAGCATGCATAGTATTCCAATGTTATTGTACCTACACTTCTGTGTTGTGAAAATTATACTAGGTGTAATGACACTACATTTCTTCAAATGCAAGAGATTTATTTGCTTTTAGTTAATTTTGTATGCATGGCAGTGCAAGGATAATGGTCAATGACATGATTTTTTAAAATTTGTTTAACTTTTATTTACAGTATGGAGTGTTTTGCTTTTTATGACATTCAGGAAAAAACATGCATAACATTGCTGCTCTTGTTGTTTAGGCAAGCACATCTGGACCGTGTGCTAGGGTATGTCATGTAGCCTGCCAAACGGATCCACCAAAGATGTGCACAGTTGCCACGCAGCTTTCTGTGAAAACTCTACGACCTCACTACAAAAGTACAGGTTTGTTTACCCTCAGTTACTTCGTCATGTCATTCATTGTGTCTCTGTGTTTTAATTGTAACAACTTGTCATTGTTTAATTTGGTGTGACTCCAAGGATACTGAATGTATGTTTTTATGTATCATAGCTACACAGAAATATATGCCCTGCACTGATGTCGGTGTTGAAACCTCAGCTGTGGCCTTCAAAGCATCACAGCCATTCCTAACATCGACACCAATAAAGAGGCCAAGTAAGAGACCTCGCTTGGAGGAGGAAGAGGACAGCCCTTTTGAGGTAAGTTCAAGTATGGACTTCGGACAGCCACAGGATGCTACCTATGATCCTGATGACTCGGTCACAGTCTTGACTGAATCAGCAGATGTGACGTGAGTGACTCAATATTTAATGCATTTAAATACATTTTAATAATCAGATGGATTACATTCCTACAATTAATTTAACTGTAGCAGCATGGAAGTTGATTTATTTGTGAAATCTTTGTCTTTCTAATAGAATTGAATCTTCTGACCCTGTTCATAAGACACCCACATATATTGTCTATGAAAACTGCCTCATGGAGCTGTTTGAGGTGTGCCCTGTGTGTCGGCGGGTGACAGATGTGCGAAGAAGAAGGGTTGGGACATTCCTCTCTGTAGAACAGCAGTGCACACACTGTGAGTTCTCCAGAAAATGGAATAGTCAGCCTCTTCTTGGTAGCACTCCTGTTGGGAACATCCAACTCTCAGCTGCAGTGTATGCCACTGGTGCCTCTTTCTTCAAACTTGAGAAGGTAATTGTTAATTGACTTTACCTTAATTCACAACTTAATTCACTTGTAGTAATTAATTGAACATATAATATTATCATCTGAATTTGTGGAGTGAAATTATATATATTAGTTCATTAGTATATACACACACAATACGAAAAGCATTACTAAAGAAAAGAGTCCTGTGTCTTTTTTGACCTCAGATCTTCCGGGCAATGCAGTTGAGGATGTTTCATTATGCCACATTTCGAAGGCACGCCCGGTTGTACATAGAGCCTGCAATCGTTCACAGCTGGAAAACAGCGCAGGATGGCATGTTGGACCAGCTATGTCAGCAACAGAAAGTCATCCTAGGTGGTGACTTGAGGGCTGACTCACCAGGTACGGAATACTGACTGTTACTTTTTTATGAAAATATCTTTGTTTAGACAAAGGTTTACTAAGAAAAAAACATATCATACAATGACATGTGAAATGACATATAAAGTAAAAGAATTACATGTATTTTTGAAGGACATTGTGCCAAGTTTGGCAGTTACACGGTGATGGACCTGACGACCAACACTGTTATTGATCTGCAGCTGGTTCAGGTGAGTAACATAAACTCCAATGTGTAAACTAAACTACGTTATTGAAAATGTGTCATATTTCCATGGCAAATTTCGGATGGAAAAGCAGTATGTCTTGATTCAACCCGAATTAGATGAATGTACTAATGGAGTATGCAGGGAACTCATTACAACTGGTGAAGATAATCTGTTTATTCAGAACTGCCAACTTTAGAAAGTCTCAGTAGGTTAGTGCATGCAGCAGAAAGTGCATAGCAATATTGCTTCAACATGATGTTCTTGGAAATGTACAACACAGCACTAGCTAACAGAACCTATGACTATTTACAGGGCTGGAGAATAAGCACATCTAAACAATGACATAAAAGATTATCCACAGGAGTCTGTCTGGAGGGTCACTTTGGGGGATGCAACGTGTGAACAACAACAATTAGCTAAAGCTTTGAAGGGGGGTAGGTGTGAATAACACCACAGACAGTAAGTCTGGGCTGCTCACAAAAACCTTGGCATGGTCACAAACAGAGGGAGGAAGATAGTCATGACTACTGAAATAATGAAAATGCAATGAAATAAATTCACTGACATTGTTCTCTATGTGAACAAAGTCCAAAAATAAAGCTGGTTAACCATTCCTTTATAATCAGAGCAATGAAGTTGGAGGAAGTTACCACATGGAGAAAGAGGGTCTGAAAAGGAGCCTTGCTCTCTTGGAGGCACGTGGTGTGATTCTGGAGAGCATTGTCACAGACCGCCACCCTCAAATCCAGAAATTCCTGAGGGAGGCCAACATCACACAGTACTACGATGTCTGGCACATGGAAAAAGGTATTATTTCCTGTGTCTGTGTACCAGGGGGCTCATCAGGCTAAGAAAGTCCCTGTTCACATGTGAAAACTCTATGTTGGTTAATCTAGGTATGCTTTCTCCACACAGCACTTTTGTTCATTATCAAAGTCATGGAGCACATAAATAATTATCACAAAGGTTTGATTTCCTTATTCTATAATCAGAGAAGACATTTCGCATAATTGGCAATTTTGTAATTAATTCACTCACTCACACAATACATTGAAGGCATGCCCTGTTTGGAATATTATTTAGAGCTTATGTGGGGATTAATTTTGTATTGAATATATACTTATATACTTATGTCTGTGCATGACTAAAATATTTTTTTTATTGTTAGGACTGTCCAAGAAACTGGTCAAGATTTCACAGAACAAAGAATGTGAGAAACTGAAGAAGTGGCTTCGCAGCATAAAAAACCACATCTACTGGACAGCCGCTACGTCAACATCAGGGCCAGAGAGAGTGGCAAAGTGGACCTCCATCCTTAACCATGTCCAAGACATCCACTCCCATGAAGACCCTGTTTTCCCCCAGTGTTTGCATCCGCAACACACTTCAAGGGACAACAGCAAATGGTTGACAGCAGGTATGTTCACCCAATTTGCATTGTAAATGTAAGGCTTGTGTTTATATACATGTACAATATATATATATGTATATGTATATATGTATGTGTAAAACAAAACAAATAACAAATGCCATAATCACTTTGAATCTATAGTTATGTTTTTCCCCCTTTTTTTTTACAGGGACACCAGCCTTCTACAGATTAGAGAAGGTGTTGAGTAGCAAGAGGGTTCTGAAAGATGTGGGGAAGCTGAGCCCTCACTACCAGACCTCGTCGTTGGAGTCTTTCCACAGCGTCATTCTGCGTTTTGCGCCAAAAAATGTTGTCTTTCCTTTTCTTGGAATGTTATGCAGGTAACAATACGATCATTTTTTAAAAGAAATGTATAGCTATTATGTATTTTACAAACAATTATACACGCATACACACATGCTCTTATAAGTATTATTTTCTCCCCAAAGACTCTACCTGGCAGCCCTGCATTTCAATGAAAATGCTGGGCGTCCCCAAGCAACAACTTCAGCTGGTGAGCCGCTATTTACAGTGAACTTCCCAAAATATAAGAAGGGCGAGTGCACAGCAAAGCCGGTGAAAGCAGATCCAACCTTCCGTGAGTGTCACAGGCTTTATTTAAAATTTCACAAAGTCAAACAATGTACAACAGTATGTGAAACATAAATAACATATAAATGAACTGCTGTCTTTAAATGGTCTTCATAATAAATAGAATAATATAATTACAAAATAATTATAGAAAGACAATATAAATACAAAAAAGTTCAAAATGTGCTACATTGTAACAGGTTTTGATTATTAAAAAAACTTTCTTTTTGTATTACAGACTACGTGGATAACCTGTTGGACCTCATCTTTCACAAGGTTTTTCAGGACCCGGCCCCATATCTGAATGAGGTGCTGAAGATCCCAATACCCGAGGATCTCTCTGCCAAGTATGAGAAACCTGACAAGCGGGAAGTTATAGCCAGCTATGTGTCGAGGTTCAATCAAGGGCAGGTCTGAACCCCGTATACCTTCCCTGAGCATCAGGGAACACTCTGCGTATCTGGAGCACCACGCAGGAGGGCAGGACCACCCTGATTCTCCGGCCCAGATAGCCCCAACACCAGCTAACAAAGCTTCTGTACGCCAAATACCTGTAACGGCTGAGCAAAGTTTACATTGTATTTAGAGAACAAATGGTGACACATATATACAGTGTTCCTTTGTTTACAGTATGGCTACTGACTAATTTTATAATCAATGTTTTTATTATACTTGGTATTTTTTGTATTTATTACCTATGTACCACCTAGTACATTTAATAACTATGTTTAAAAAGCTGTGTTGCATTCTTTCTAGCAATCTTTCTGACAATAAAAGTGTATAGAAACAGTTTTGTGTGCTTTTAGTGTTTGATATGTTACATGTCAGCAATTGACACGTGTAAGATGAGCAGTAAGCAAAGTAAGACAGAGGGAAGAGTAATTTATTGTATTTTCTTCCTCAGTCATATTTGTATTGCAGAAATGACTGATGACTCATGCATAAAAAAAAACAACTTACTGCTCTATTCCTCTTAGATGTAAAGGTCCATAGTCTGCCCTATAGATGTTGAATGCATTCTGTAGTGAGAACACATTCAAGCACACAGGTTCAAGGCCCGGATGATCGACCATGCACGTTGGTTGGTTCTGAAGCTGCAGTAGTCTTCTTGTAACCTTGAATATTGAAAGTGTAAGTGACATGGAATATACAACAGGTGATGACTGCATAATTTCAATGTCATTCATAAATAATTCTACCTGTGGTATCTCCCTGCAGCATACATTCTCAGGCTCTGTAGGCATTTGATCACACTTGGCACAAATACACCTGTATTAATAAAGAATTTTTAAAAAGTGAAAACATTGCAGGTAAAGTGTATTTGAATGTTGTGATAATATTACATACATAAGTCACCAAATACAACGATTTAATGAGAAAACAATGTTTAAACGCTAATTAATGGAGGTAAAAACGTTACGTTATGTCCTACACCTACTGCTTGGTTAATTACTGTTGTCAGATAACATGTAGCAATGTAGCATGTAGCAATTATAGCTTAATGGCGTTCCGTTACTTGCATTTACGTAAACACTTCCCGCAAACACTAACTTACATAAACACACTGTATTTGTTACATACTCGTACACGCACACTATTCACGTACTCGAGTCACTAGCGATGCTCTCGACACCGACAACAAGACCGTAGAAGAGACGTAGAAGAAGTTTACTTGCCATTCAGAAACGTCTAAATTCTCGAACTTCTTCGGGAGCCTCTTCTTGTTCAGGGTCTGACTCTGGTTCAAAACGATATGGTTCCAAGATTGTATCTTCGTCTCCAGTAGCCATATTTATTTTAAGCTAATGGGTAGCACAAAACCTTAGGCGAGCGCATCTCGTGGAGGAGGGAGGAGGGGGGAGGGGGGAGGGGAGAGGTGGGAGGGGGGAGCTGGCTCAGGCACTCAAAACAGGTCAATCTGTGGAGGGCTGTTTTATACAGGGTAAAAAGGGTGCTGTTTTATATGATCCTTGTGGTATTTTGACCAAAGTATATTAGAGACATTTCATTAAGACCCCAAGGAACCATATCAACTTGTGGTAAAATGGGCATGCTATTTCCCT